>NC_086206.1:8492500-9092500 GCF_035770615.1 Melospiza melodia melodia | reverse complement strand
CTCCTTTAAAAAGGTGTGTATCATAATGTCTAGATGTTGGAATAATTTTAGGGAATAGTATATGATGCATAAATCTTTAGTCATTCTCCAATCCAGGCTGGATATCTGTCTGTGAGTGTGAAGGAAAGAAATTTCTAACTGGCACATGCAGCTATTTCAGAATGTCAGTTGACTGTTACTATGCCAGACTAGGCAGAAAAGATAAGAAATATAATTTACTGGGACTGTTGCCTCTTAGTATATTTGTAAAAAAATGATATATTTTGTAGTATGAAATGTAAAATTTAGTCCCAAGAGCTCTTCTGCTTTATAAAAATAAAGTTTATTGCTGTCTTCCAGTCTGACAGAACACAATAATATGTTTTATTATATGTACTTGTAATCCTTTGATTGAAAGAAACCTTTATTCCAACCTCATCCTTTTTGATGTCATGTGAAGATGATTTCTGTTAGAGTACATTATTATTTTGTGCTATTGGCTTTTGTCTCTATTGTTTTCCTATTCATTGAAGAATGTTTTGTGATAAGGATTCTTGATGGATGCCAAGATCTGAGAGGGGTGTTCAAATGGGCACCTAAGACTTTTTTGTAGACAGACAGAATAATAAATAAGAGCCCATATTTTTATCTAATCTAGCTGCACTATTGGTATGAGTGAACTTGGAAAGGGTTCTGTGCTAGTATTGGTTTCTGTGGTGTAATGAACATGCATGAAATTTCATCAGCACATTTTCTTACCTTTTAATACCTTTATAAAAATCACAGAATATGACCTACTCAGGGCAGGAGAGAATATTACCTTACAGCACTGCCTCATCTTCCACAAGTGCATTTAACATTGCATTTGCCAAACAGTATCACACACAAACCTTTCATTACTGTGAGGGCCAGCCCTGTATTTTTTATACGTTTGTTGGGCTTGTGAAGCACTTTCCCCTTTGTGTGGAAAAGATTAATAGTTTATTATACATGACAAACTGGGGAATGTGGCTGTGCTGCTGTGCACTGTTTTTATCATGTAGAAAGTCTGGTGCAGACAGAATTTGAAACTTTAATCACAGCTTTGTGCCTTGGTGACTGTGTTATCATTTCTCTGACTTTACTGTGAGGGAAATTTACTTAACTGCCCCTGCTATTCCTGTCTTGCACTCTTTTTCTTGGTATAACTCTTGCCAGTTGTACAGAGTTTTATGTAGTTCCCTTCACCAGTTTGTACTGCCACAGAATTGATGCCATCAGTAAATACTAAGTTTTCATGTAGATAATCTATTTCTGCACTTTGCAAAAGGTGAGACAGATGATTTGTAGATGAGTCCAGAGAATCTGATTAGTGCTGGAGATCCTGTGTGCCTCGTGGGGCTGGCAAGAGCTGGATATCAATAAACTGAATATCAATTTAAACTTTGCACTGTAAGGCAGTTCCTCATCTTTCCTGTAGAATAAAAGTTGCACTCTGTTTCTACCAGTTGATTCTAGAAAGATTTAGTGTTAATTATTGTGTCTTGTTTAGAAATTTTCATTTTTGACTCTACCCTATGTAAAAGTAGGGAAGAAATATATAGATTCTTCTTTGATAATAAGAAGAAAAGATAAATGTTATTATACATAGTTTAATTTAAAGTGACATTATCAGTCCAATACGTGTATTTAATTTTGTTTCTAATTCTCTTAACCATTCACCCCATATTTACAGAAATCCACTTCTCATTTAGGTTGCCATTTAAAAATTACAATATTCTCCAGAACATATCTATGAAATGACCTTTCTTCATGGAAATGCTCTAAAATGAACTTTTGGTAGACTGTAAGTAGCACTCCAGAGACAGGTTCTTTAATGTACTGGTTATTGCTTTCAAATGACTCTTTAATTGCCTAAATTAATAATGAATTTTTTTTTCTTTTGGTTCTTGTAAGGGACAAATGAATTTGAATCACTCTCTAAAGAATTGGATCACTGGACACGTTCTGATTACTTTTTATGTTCATGATGAAATTTAAAGAAAAAAAAAAACAGTAAGGTCACTTTCAGAGTGTTTTCTGTTTGTGAGAAAACCAGAGGAAAGTGACACAAACTCCACTTGACCATTCTTAGGAAAGAAGAGAGACTGCAAGAACAGAGGAACTTATGTCAGCTCTGAATGGCACAAATGTCTGCAAAGGCAGTGGGGTACCTTCTGTCTTGCTTAATGAAAAATATCTTTTTATTCACCTTAAAATATTGGTGTAATAACACTGTTGTAAAAATTGAGGCCAATACAAAAAGATCACTGACCTGATCTGAAAACAGAGGAAAGGATAAGCTTATTTTGTGAGACCTATTTATATCTTATAGGAATGTTCAAATATAAAATTTTCCCATGTTTTTATTTTTTTTCCTCTCTGCAAACTTTATCCACTAATATGAAAATCTGCATTATGGGGTGTACTTCTGTACTCCATCTGGCAGCTCAGAAGAGAGACAGAAAATTAGTCAGGAACTTTATTAATCACTTGGGAATCAGCTGAGTATGTAATTAGCCCAGAACAGCTTTTTAAAATGTTGCCTATAAGGTATGGTAAATCAATTCCAGCTCAATAAATCAGGCTTGTTTGCAAACTTCAGCTTCCAAAAATAGCGCATTCAGAATGCTGATAAACCAGCAGCAACTTGATAAAAAGCTCTTTTCTGCTGGGTATCAGTGACTTGGGTCCTTAGTGGCAGCACTCAAATTAATAAAAGGGAAGTGTGGGAAATGAAAAGATGGAGAAATTGCATTTTGGGCAGCCTCAGGTGCTGCTGTGAGGGGAGGGGACATTCAGGGTTTTGTTTGTGACTTGGCTCTCATGGCACTCACAGGATGTGCCTCTTCAGACCGTGCCTGCCAGTGATGGAAAAACCTGAAATTATCTCCTGTCCTGTTTAATTATGTCTAGGGGAGTAATTGCAGTGAAACAAATGGAGCAGGGGGGAGCCAAGTAAATACCTGCAGTCATTGCATGGGGTGGTTTATTTGAGGGTTTCCCCTCTATTGCATTATGGCTGCTACTTTAATATTAATGTTAAATACTATTCTTAAACAAACCAGATGTACCTTTAATTATTAATTCAAGGAAAATTAATTAAGGTAGGAAGACTGAATAGAATCTGGTGGCCTGTTTCTTAAAATTTCCTGGGAAAAGAAGCTCAAAATGGGTCTGAGTTGCTTTTTTTGTTTGGTTGATTTTGTTTTTTTAATATAAATGTACAGTACATTAGGAAAGTGATGGCTTCATTCTGAGTTTATTGTTTTGAGGAGAATTCAGCTTAATTTTGTGTAGAGTTTTCCCTGGAAGAATGCATGAGTTGATGTTTTAAGGCTAATGTTCTTCTCATAATATCTTCTCTGTTTTGTTTTTTTTAAAGCCTGGCTGGCAGTTTCAGCAATCCCAATGCAGTGTGTTTTCATGAGACAGGGATGCAGGGGTTTGGTCTGTAGACTTATAATTTCCTGTTAGGAGCCATTTACCAGCCCTACTTTACACTGATCCATGGCAGGAATACTACATGGAATTATGGCAAACAGCTGCTGTGGAAGGGCTGAGGGCACTCCAGCTTTGCAGCCAAGAGAAGCCTGCATTTTGCAAAGACTTAGAGAATTTATTAATCAAAAAAGTAATATCACAAGATTGTTATGGGTAAAGTAGTGAATTGTCTCTTAAGGGTGGATTTCAGGCTGTCTTGAAATGCCTGCATAACTGGAGGTGAAAATTCTCTGTTAGCATGGCAGAGTATTTATCACACTCCTCCCAAAGTTCCTCTTTTAATGTTTGGGATTTCTACAAGCAGAAGAGAAATCTAAAAGGTGACACAAATATTTGGATATGGCTGGGTCTTCGGTGGGCTTTCAGTGCTGTGCATGAATTTTCATGCTTTTAATCTACATGTACGTAGTGGGCTCTTTCCATGCAAGCCATGAGAGGCTGAAAAAGTTTTATTATACATAGAAGGAAACTTGTAGAAACAGCTGAAATTTTTGTGTCACTTTCATATAAAACTGAGGAGATTGACAAGTATTACATGTTGCAGAATTTGCATAGCACAGTAGGTTAGAGATAATTTCTGTTCTCTTCTTATTATTATTTGGACTCATTGGGCCACAGTTCAAATGGCTGTCTGTGACTGGAGAGTGAGAGCCCAAAGTGACACTTTTTCTCTGATCATTACCAAATCTGAATTCATTTTAGTATGAGGAGAGACATTTCCCAGAGCAAGATTTTTGATATGCTGTAGAAGATTAATCTCACTTTCAAAAGAAATATGTGTCTGTTATCTTAAAGGAACATGCTGCCACAGCTGGGACTCGTGTAATACTTTAGTTTGCTTAGGGTTGCTTTCATAATTAAGACCTGGTAATTTATTGCATATGGATAGTAGGGATGGACCCTGAAAAAGGCTTGCAGCTCCCTGCAATTGTGAATCCCAGAGTGGTTTGGGTTGGAAGGGATCTTAAAGCTCATCCTTCCACTGTCCCAGGTTCATCCTGGCCTTGGACACTTCCAGGGATCCAGGAGCAGCCACAGCTTCTCTGGGCACCTGTGCCAGGGCCTGCCCACCCTCACAGGGCAGAATTTCTTCCTGAAATCTGTGTGTACCATCACCCCCTGTCCCACCAGTGAGTCCTCACAGGAAGGTTCATCTTCTGCCGTTGCAAAAAGAGCAGAGAAGCTGTTTGGTGTGGAGCGCTCTCAGAACACAGGTGTAGCTTTATATGCTCAGGAGGCAGCAGAGAGTTCAGAGAGCTTCATTGCTTTTCATGTGTTTGGCAATTCTTTCTAAAAAGAGATCAGATCACCAGCAATTATAGCATGATGTGTTAGAAATCCCTTCACATAAAAGTTAGGTTGTGCAACAATTTAACTGGGAACTTTTGGGTCCAAAAGATATTCACAATCTAAAGAACGCATTAAAGAGACTTTCAGATATTGTGGTCATGTAGTTCTGGGTTAACTTTTTAGTTCCCTGAATGTCTGTCAGAAAAATAACACCTGCTGAAATGATCAAGGGGATCTCAGGGAGAAAAAAAAGTCTGAAGATCTCTAAAGGCTGTTCTCTGTACTCCTGTAGACTGTACAATCACACTATAGTTGACAGTAATTGTTTCTGCATCTTTCTGTGCATCTCACTCACATAAATGACAATTTGCCAGGAGCTCTGGGATTGATTTGACTCAGTAATATTTTGGGATCAAGACCTGAACTGGAACACGGTGCATATTTTCCTTTTTAAGAAAATAGCTATGGTAGAAGGGATTTTTAAAAAATTATTACATTTAAAAACCAACAGCATACAGGCAGCATCCACAAAGCCTCTACTTGGGGTTTTTTAAACAAGCTTTCTTCAAAATTACAATAATTGACACATCCATTGGTTTCAGCAGTCTTTTCAGCATTCTACAATATTGCAGAGATCCTAAAATGATACTGGAAAGATTCATCTAGGAAGATGATTTTCAGCAATTCTGTTGGAGAGAGCTGATTTTCCACATCCACATTTTTCCCTGTTTTGCTGCTATTGCTCTGTGCTGCAGGAACTTGTGGCATGGCTGGACAGGACATTACAGGTGAATGTGAATAAACCCTTCTGGCATCTGTGACCCACTATCCTCTACTCATCTCTGCAATTCTGAGCAATTTAGCAAGCAGCTGATCTGCCCCAAGGTTTCAAACATAAGTTAGGAGTCAAACCTGGAAAGATTTGACGTGGGCCAATAATTTCCAGAAAAATGTATGGGGTGTTTCTACATATCACCATCTTTCTTTTTTTTCTCATGACATTATCTGTCCTGTGCTGTGTGTTTGGTGTTGTTATAAACTTAGGAAAATTAACTGCCTTTGTTATCTTGTAAAATGCAAAGCAAACCAGCTGATATTAGAGGGGAACACTGGACTTGCTGCAGCAGGGCCCTGCCAGGTCTGTTTGCACATTGCAGGGTTTTGCAGCTTGTGGAAACCACCCAATAATCACAAACCATTTTGTGCTTCATTACCAGGTAGAGACCATTTTTGAAGGGATATGTGCAATATACAGTATTCTCTCAGAAGCCTATCAAACAAAAAAAGAAAATCTGATTAAAACAGTACCAGAGGAAGCCCTGGGATGTTCTGTTCTAACTTGAAGTCTCGTCAGACTATAGCAAGTTGGAGGCAGGGCAAATTTTATGCTTCAGCAACTTGTAAGGGTCTCTTTGACATTTTCAACCATAAATAATTAGTTCATGGTGATGATACTTCAGCTTCTCTTGCAGCAGAGTATTTTGAAGCAGAACAATCTGCTGGATGCAGATAAGCATTTACTGAAGTTCATTATAAGGTAATAGGAAATTGTTCAGAGACCTCCACTAAAGCTGAAGTTGAATAACCCCAGGAGCAAAACCTACATACTAACGGCCCAATTACACTCACAGCTTACAATTAATTACTATTTAATAATTTATAACTAAGAAAGATTATATGGCAGTGTGTTTCACTGCTGGCTTACAGACTGAAGTAAACTGGGGTATAAATAAAAACTGGGAGTATGTTGTTTTTCCAAACAGGCATGGCAAGTGTCTTTATCTTCTGCTCAGTTTGGAAGCCTGTTTGCTTGGGTTATTTAGGTTTATTTAAGTAGGTGACAAATGCAATAAATGTTACTGATATTGTTATTTCTGCTGGCACAAGACAAGAGCTGTTGATAAGGTTATTTGTGCAGGCTGTTTGCGGGTTAAACACCAGGGTTGTTGTTTTTCCTGTTTTAAAATGGAAGTGATTGTGGTCATAGAGCAAATGGACTCGTCCACTGGAGTGCAGTGAGTGATACGAAAGGAGGCAGAAAACTTTTCTGGCAAAAAGTAGGTGATGTAAAGATGAAAAGCTTCATCTGTTGCTTAGGAGAAAATGATGCATTTCAAAAGGAGGGAGACATGAAATGAAGTTAATACTAGGAATAAAAATATATGGAAAAGGGATCTAAGTGAGATCTGGGAAAATCGAATGACAAATTTGAATTTAAAAAAGAACTATTAAATCTATGTGCATAATGTAAAATGGTAGAAATAATTGGCTGAGCTTAAGGTTCAAATTTCAAAAAAATCCTATATTAAAAAATACAGAAGAAAAGCATTAGAGAAATGTCTGTGTTTCCCCTCATGTCCAATTATAGGGGACTTAACAGAAATACTTGTAAAATAGAAAAGTTACCAAGTTGAAGACAAGTATTTCTAGTATTCAATTTAGAAGTTGTGTTTATTTGTTATCATTATATGTTCTTCTCCAGCCTGTCTAAAGCCAGTAGAAAATGATGAACATTCATAGGATGTTTTGGATAATCCAAACAAAATTGAGAAATTAGGTTGATGTTGAAACAGGTCAAGTGCTGCTTTTAAAAATGTTAACAACTAATGATCTGTTTGTGAGCTTTTAATTAATGTAGGTTGAATTGTAAGGTTTTCTTTATTGCTGTATTAGACAATTATCAGCTAAAATTTTACTATAAGATTAATGCTACTTTTAAGATTATATATTTACAGGCATTATTACAAACAATGAAGGCAGCTGAGATAATAATTTGTAGAATTCATTTGAATTGATTAATCAAAATTTCTTTTCCTCCAATTTTTCATGTTAAAAATCCAAGGTTGCCTCTTAATGACCAGTTTTTTTTGACCCACCAATGTATGAACACAAAAGACTACATAATAATGCTCAATATTACTCCATTAACCTTCTGGAGCTGCTGTTCACTAGGTCCAAGATTATATTAGCAAAGTTCCTTACAGACTAATGCTGTTTTCTGTAATACTCTCTATAACATGTCCTTAATATATGGCATTAATCATCAATGACAAAAATTTTAACCTTTTATGGCCTCCCCAAAATTAATGAAAATTAAGCTTCACAGCATGTCAGATTACTGTCATTGATGGCCAGCCTGCCAAACAAATGACTGTGACTTTGTGTTCCTTTGGTGAGGTAAGTTCTGTAAAAATTAGGAAAATAATATCTTTCCTACCTTAATCTATGGTAAATTTTTCAAATGGATTTCTCCATGGGAACTAAATGCTGGAATTTTCAATCCCATCTCTGAAGTAAAACCTTGTTTGTGGTTTTTTGCTCTCCAGAGAGATGCTCTTAAATAGTGTGTCTCAAAACTGAGTTACTTCATTTACTTACATTACTTTAAAGGACAAAATGAAATTGATATGGTAAAATAAAATTCCTTTTCATTTTCGTGTCCTACTAGATTTATTAGCAGGCTCTCTGGATGTGATTATAATTATCCCAATGTCATAAATACTTTGTTGTGGTTTCTGCAATGCTGTTATTGAGGACCTTACAAAAAAAGGTGCATTATTCTTTGACAGGAGCAAGGTCACCTGCTCCATATGTTTACTTTCATTGTTAATAATGTGCACATTTTTCCTGAACTTTAAGCTGAATTAATGTAATCATGTGTGACAGGTGGTTTTCTGAGTGATAGGGAAGTGTTTAGGGAGTAGATTTTTAATAAAATGAAGGCTCATATATGAGTTGAAAATTGCAGCCTGCTAAGTAGGTTTATGCTGGTGAGGAGAGTTCACAAAACAAGTCAGCTGAGGGAACAAATTAATAATTAAGGTATTGAGATGTGAGAATATATTAAAAATAGTTTAGGGCCCTGGAGGAAATGGGAACAGCTATTTTGGGTTTGTCTTGTTTTTCTAAAGGGAGAATAATTCACAACTGGAGGTCAGCTATTATTAGAGGAAATGCACAACAAACCTGGCTGGCTTTTTAAGTTTTCAGTGTCAGTTCTTAAGGACACAGGATGGGATTTTCAAGTGTCTGTAATACATCTGCTACTGAAATTATTTGGGATCTCTCACTGAAATATCTGAAAAAGCATCTTATTCCAGAAAGTGTCAGCAAGCTGTGGTGTTAGGTCTGCCTAAAAAATATTCAGGCTTGCAAAGTAACCTAATTGAAAACAAAAAGAAATACCCAGTTTTTCCCAAAGTCTGGTGATCCACACAGTTAAACACAAGATGGAAAGATGGAGCAATCCTTACCTAGCTTCAGTGGTGGTGCCATAAGTTGCCAGTATATTCTGCCAGCTTTTATCCTCCTGGGAAGAGCAAAATGTTTCCTGATTTCACATTTCCTTCAGCTCCTAATAACAGGCTAGAAAGTCTTGTGGTTTTTTTGTTCATCTCACACAAACTTTTCTAAGGAGAAGAAGAATTGCCCTATGTCTATTCATCTGAAATAAATTCATATTTTCAGTATTAATCAATAATTTCCCATTTATGGGATGAGAAAAGAAATATTTGCCAGCTGTTCTGTGCTGATGGATGTGCTTTGCCAATGGCTGGCTGGAAGAGGGGCTGTGTTACATGGGCATGGAGATGTTTGCTGCACTGTGTATAAATGAGCATGACAACTTTCATAAATACAGTAAAGAAAAACAGCAGCACATCTGACAAAAATGTCCTGGTTAGACACAGCAGCTCCACAGAGAGGCTGGTGCTCTTCATTTGAAAATCTGGAGGCCGTTTCATGATAATTAATGAAGAAGAAAAAATTCACACATGGCTTACAGTAGCTTGGATATGAAGAGGAGACTGCTGGTTTATTTGAAGTATCCCAATGCTTTAGATGTTGGCCACATCTTTTCCAAGGGAAGGTTTACAGTGACAATTTATTTTTATTTTTGATTCACAGTTCTGTAGTACATCCTAGAGTTGGAGGGAGAAGAAAATGTCAGTTATCTGCTGGCTCTGGTTTAGCTGTGGAAATGAGATACAGATTTCATCATCTGATACAGTTTTGGCTGCAAAAATAGCTATTTGTGTATATTTGTATATGATTATATATTTCAGTGGTAGTTCTAAGGCTTGGGATATCAATGGTGTGTCTTGTAGTCATGCAGTGATGACAGCACATTTTGTTTTTATAGCATAGGCTGATATTTTATTTATGTTTTATGCACAATAATGTAGCCAACATAATTAGACAGTAATTTGTGACTTCCAATGTAAACATTTAGGAGCTATGTAGTCAGAAGAGATTGCTAATTAGAGAGCTGTTAGCTAAACATATATAATTGGGAACAGACTGACAGGCTATTGCAAACAGCAGGCTATTTATAACTCCATGCTGTTCTTAAATTATATTTTGTTTAATGGACTTTGGACAGTGCATAAAAGGAGGGTTTTGTGACTTGATCTGCACTTTAATTTCTTTAAATAAAATGAAACCTTGCAAATGTGAATGCCACACAGGCTAGCTGTGATAATTAAAAGCTATTATTAACTAGATGACTTTCTGGCTGAGCCATTTTCTAATTTCTTTAGGAGTGTGGACTCCCTGAAGAGAGTTATAAATTCAAGTATTACTTAATTATGCTTTTAACAATAAAGGGCACTTTAATCAGCAACCTCTCAAAAACCCTTCTCCTGTAGTCATTTATTCAAACAATGAAAAAGTCAAGAGACACTTATATTATAAAGTCTTCTAAAAGTACAATGTACCTATTCACAGGCCCTAATTTATGTTATATCAGTTCCCATTGATGCTTACCCTCCAATATCAAAAGAAAAATATTATTTTAACTGCTCTTGGCTAGCAGCAATGATTTTACTATAAAGATTTTTGTCCTTTTTAAAGAAAAACTCAGACGATATCTGGGCATTGTGGTCATGCTCATGGATCCACTAAAGGATGGATGTTTCAGAAGCAGGGAAAACTAAATATACCCTGGACACAATTATATCACTGAATAGGAGGTTTTTACCTTGAATGTTGAGGGACACAAATCTGATAATTTCTCTTAAGGACAGTGGTTTCTGGAGGCTGGAGAAGGCCTTGGGGAGCTGGGGGGCTGTGAGCCTGTGCTGTGTTTGGGATTGCCCCTGGGGCAGCCTCAGCTCAGGCAGCAGCACCAGGACACTGCGGGAGGTGCTCTGGACTGCTCCTTAAACATGGGAGGGAATTGTCCATGGACAGAGGGAAAAATCCACTTGAACAGGGACATGAGTGCTCTGAAGACCCGAGGGAAGAGAGAATTCCTGTTCCACAGCCAGCAAGGCACTGCTGCTGCAGGAGTGAACTGAAACTCATACTGACACAATCCTTCAGACCAAAGGAGGTCAGGAGAAAAGAATATTATCTTTAGTTTTTACATCTTTTGCTTCTATGAGTGAATGTGCTCTGCAGACATGGAAAAGAAAATTAATATAAAATTAAGACTTAATGATGAAACAGAGTAGGTTTCATTCAATTAAAATTGCTATTTATTTGGGTTAGTTTCTTTCAAAAGTCAAAGAAATCTTGGTAAAGTCATATTTATCATAATTGTTGGTCCCATGGCATGTGAAGAACAGCTGTGTTGGTGTCCACAGTGAGAAATGAACCATCCTGATGTAGCATGAGGGGCAGAAGCAGCAGAATGAAGGCACAGTTGTGTCTCACGGCCTTGGTGTGATGTGACCACAGCATTGAGAGGGCTGTGCAGGCACAGTGTGAGGAGCATGACACAGCCCTTGTGCCAATGTCACCTCTGCCAACAGCTGCCAAGACTGTTTATGTGTGAGGTGAAGCTGTAAAGAGCAGCATTCCTCTAACTTTGGCTTTTCTCACAGAAGAGAGCTACTTCCAGTAAAACGTAAACCCCAGAGAGGTTTGCATTTATGTGTGGTTTGGCTAAAACTGAAGGCTCAATCTACCAAATAAATGTTATATTTTAAGGATTCTGAAACTAAAGATGAATTTCTATCTCACACCCAGAGAACGTGCACAAACCAGGTGTGGAGCCTTGTTCAGTCTCTGCTAAAGCTGGGGCAAGCTGATCAAATTGTAGTTGGGCACAGAGACCTCCCAAACCACAGTAGCATTGGAGAAAGAGTAACACTTCAGGCTCCCTGTTTGCTGTGTGATGAAACTGCAGGGAGCATAAAAATGCTGCATTGAGGTCAATCAAGGGGTGCCTTGAGGTTTTTGGGAGTCCTGGGTTCTACATCACTGTGAGGTCTCACCACAGGAACTGTGCAGGGTCAAAAATTCCAGGTGATCTACAGAGAGATTCCCTTAATCAGAAAGATTCTCTGGATTTGTGATTCTATGAAAAATGAGTGGTAAATTTATGAGGCTGCTTTTATCAAGCGGCACACTGATGTTAATTTTCAATCTACAGTGCATAAATGGGAAATGGGGAAAGGCTGAGGTTTTGTAACACTTTATTGAAAATATTCTCTTGCTTTCTGCCTTTTGGATATCTAAAGTCATTTTGACCATAACTGTAATTTTCTCACTGAAGTTACAGAGATTTTTGAAAGTAACTTTTGAGTAGAAAATGTTCTGATATTGAATAAGTGGCTTCCAATTAAAAATCTAGGTAAAGGAAATAAGGGGGAAAGTTGACTCTCCTTCTTGTCTGTTTTGACAATTTATTTTCTCTTTGATGGTCTCAATTTTTGTTGAAGGCCTGTGGATTATTTGAGGTTTGCTTATTTCTGTGGCTTATCCAAAGGTTTGGTGATTCATTTGAAGGTAGCTTGTTTCTTTTTAATTAAAGGTATTTCTATTTTTTCATTAAAACCCGCTTTGGACATGATAGTTTCTAATTTGTCATTTGTAATTAAGTAAGTTTTAATGTGCTAACAACAAACACTATGAGTAAATTATGAACAGAATTGTTTTTAAAGGCAATTTCCATTTCTTTGACTGTGTTAGTGTTCTGACATTTCTGGGCTACATTGAATTACATTTCTGTAAACCTTATTAACTTTTTCACAAGCAATTAATTATGAAAGCAGTGGGAGTAATAAGACTTGGTTTTCAATTCATGGTTGGACTCTTATGTAAAAAGGCAAATCAGCAAATGCTGATTAAAGTTTTTCCTGTGGTTGGGATGTTCATAAGGCTCTCTCTGGTGTATAATGAGAGCTGGGCTCATATTGCAGCCTTCAATAAAACTTCTGAGGATGCAACTCCATGGGCTCAGCAGCACAGGTGAGCAGATGGGCAGATGAAGAAAAGCTCTCAGAATTGTGATTTTCCTCAGTCTCAGGGTAAAGCCACATTGAGGGACAGACAAAAGGCAGCAAGGAGGAATTGCACTGAGCAGTTTCTTCTGAGTGAAATACAGAATTCTGTTCTAAATGAGGAGGCACACAGTTTTCAAATGAGACTTGTCTCAAGTTCCTGAGAGGGCTGTTCTGGGGTCACTGGGTATGGCTTCTAAACTGAGACATTTCCACAGAGCCTCCTGCAAAACCTCAGCTCCAATAACTCGAATTTGTGATGGGAAAATGATCTCCAATCTTTAAAATTGGATCCAAATGGGCCCATTTGAATTAGGAAGGCACTTCTGGCCATCTGAGTGATGATTGGATTATTAAAAAAAAATACAAAACTCCCAAATCCAATGGTGCATCCACATAAGGATATGATCAAGTGAAGGGCTGTGATTGCTGATGAAGGGGCAGCTCTGCCACGTGGCTCTGGAGTCAGCTGGCAACATCTGCTCTCTCTTCACTCACTGATTTCTTCTTTTGGATCACCTGTCTTCATTCTTGATTTTTGATACATGATTTATCTTCTTCTCTCCATTAACATTTCCCTCTTCAGCCATTAAACATAATTTTGTATTCTTGGAATTCTACCTGAGATGGCCTGTTAAGCATTGTAATTAGTTATGAGTTCATTAATAAGTCTGAACAAGCCAATTATGATGCATCTCTGAAACAGTGATTAGATCTAGAAATGCAGCTAATAGAAAAAAATTATATAAATTGTACAGATTTTTTTTGTTGTTGTTGTTCTATGTGCTTATTCCTATTATTGGAAAAGGGTTTAGTTTATTTTTAGTTGCAGCCTGCTCATTATTTTGAGCCTGCTCCAGGTGGACTCAGGAGAATTTCTGTCAGGTATCTTTGTTGCTTGCTTATTATTGCATTTGTACATGCTAGAGGGGCTGAAGTGACCAATTGTACCAAAACCTTAGCTGATGACAGCTATTTAAAAAATGCAGATCACTTTTCTTATTCTGAAAATCTTCTAAAAAATAGAAATTATTTATTTCAGTGAACAGAAATGGCTCAATTATTTTCAGTCCTGTTTGATATAACTATTGTCAGCTGTTGGGAAAAGTCAAGTGTTTGCAGGTGCTTTGAAATAGATTTTAGCAAATATTGCAAACAATATGTGAAATTATAAATTCTGGTAAGCAGGAATTTGTCTCAAGATATTTCTAATACCTGTGTGCTATTTCATCAGATTTACCCAGGAATCATTTTTAGTCAGGAAGGTTCCCTCTCTGCTTGCAGTGGTTTAATGTACATTAAAATTTTGTAGGTTTGGCTTAAGAGTCATCAGAAATATGCCAAAAAATTCTAGGAGAAATACAATTTTATTTTCCTCAAACACCAAGCAATCAAAGGCTCAACTAAGGAGTTTCTTGAATTATTAAGGGAGTGGTGTTTATAACTAAGGAATCTCTGTATGTGGTTTGATGCCAGAAGAGGCTGATACTGGGAGACCTTAAATCTCCTGATATTGGGAGACCTTAAATCAGTTCTGTACTTTATAATTCATGAAAGCAGGAGCAGATCATAGTCTGGAGAGAGAGATTTGTATTTATTTGGGAGGATAATGAGATGGATTCCTGCAGAGGGCAGAAGCCACAGCCTCAGAGCAGCTCTTGGAGCACAGCGTGTCAGCAGGTGCCCCTGAAAATCTGCCCAGTGCACTCTCACACCCTGGAAATCTCCATTTGCTTGCACAGCCCAGCCTTCAGGAGCTTTGTGCTCTTGCTGTTATTTTACTTTCCAGTTGCTGCTGAGGTCTGGCAGTTTTTGCTAAATTGTGATTTGAGGGGGTTGCATGTGAGACTTGAGCGGGATATCGGAGCTGGGAATAGCAAAGGGGGGTGTGGGGTGGTGGCTGCTGAAATGAAATCAAATGACAGCTCAATAAAACAGCAATTATGCAAAAGGAGGCGATAGTCAATATAAGTTTTACATGGAGGACCTAAGTACGTTCATTTGCCATTTTAAAAACAGCATAAGAAGTTGTTGAGGAGTTTTTGACAAATGTGCATAGATGAGGTACTCTTCAGTCAGGGATGCCAGGAAATTTTGGGGCAATAATTAACTTAAAATGTGGTGTTAGAATTTATCATTATTTTATTCTGTCTAGTATAAAACGGGCTACAGAGACATTGCAAATGACTGCATTTCCTAAAAATGTTAGTAATTAAGGTTAGAAGGGGAGTATTTTGTGGTTTGTGGAGGGACAACTGCCATTTAATTAATTAAAAATAAAAAGATAAAAAGGATCAGAGGTGAAAATGGGCAATGAATGGCACTTAAAATGACCTTTTCTTTGCCTCCTCTGCTCCTCATAGACTTTTTGGTGTTTAGGAGATAAGAAATTAAATTTAAAAATAAATTAATTATAATAATATTAATTTAATTTAGCAGAATAGAAATATTTTTATTGGCCAGAATGGGAATCCCATAGAGATGGTCAAGAGTTTGTTTCAAAAATAATTATTGATCCTCAAAATGTTATCAAATATGAAAAAACAATTTTTAAGTATTGTGTCTTTTTCTCTAATCTCAGAAGGTTTTCGTATATATATATATAGCTAGTTCTCTTTATTAGCAACTAAATATATATTTGTATTTTGGTAAATTTTTAATGGAAGTGAGGGGATATAACTGTAATATAAACCACAGTTTGATTCAAGCAAATATATCTGATTTCAAAATTACCTGGGGATTCCAGTCCAAATGACACAGCAGAGTAACTCATGGGATTTGCTGTTACTTCCAGCCCCTCTCCTCCAGCTTGAGACAAATTTGTTCTTGGATTTTGTCTTGTTAAAGGTTTGCAAGTTTAACATTTAGCAGTGCCTCAAACTTTTTGGAGCAATCTGCCATGCCTTTGGTTTAACAGGCTTAGCTAATTGGCACTGTTAGCCCCTACTTAAAATTTCTTGACATTAAGCTGTGCTTCCTTGGAAATGAAGTGTGATTTGGATTCCCTTGCCACCTGCTGGTGTGAGGATTTATTTGAATAACTAAGCTGTCCAGAATTTTAGTGGGATTTCTGAGTCCTAAATTTTGCAATCTACGTGAAGAATAATTTACTAAATCCACAAAAATCTTTTTGGATGCCTTCACATAACTCCAGCTTTATTTAGAGTTTCTAGTTTCTCTCTTGAATCTCAATATTCTTTCAGTCTGGTGTGCAGTGCTGCATAATCTGTGGAACTGAATATTCTCCTGTAAATGAGTGATGAGCTTGCCAGTGCGCACATGAATGGCTTGCATTGGTTGTGTGATTCTTTTCCATAGTGGTCTCCAAAGCTCTGGGTTATCAGCAAAGAAGTTTTTGAGTGTTCACCTCCAGTATATGTGTTTTTATTTAGACTCTTTGTTGCATCAAATTGCTCAGGATCTTTTTTTAACTGAAATTTGAGTGCTTTCAGGAATAGAGATCCAAACCTCTCTGGAATTCTGTTTGTTCTCATGGTGGGTGAGGAATTTTTTCATTATATCTAGTCAGAATTTCATTTGCAGGTTGTGACTCTTGTTTCCTTTTGTTGCACCCTTCTGAGCCTGGCTGTGTCTGCTCTGTAAGCCCTGCCTGCCTCGGTAATTGAGAGCTGCAGTGGGATGTCCCGAGCCTTCCCTTGCTCAGCCTGTGCCATTGCATCCCTGCAGGGCTGCTCAGAGCCCAGAGTTTTGCTGACCCTCTGCTGGAGGGTGTCCCCTCCCAGAGGAGCTGCAGACCAGCCCCAGGGCTCCAGGCATGTTTGGGACGCTGGATGTGGGGATAACCTGGGGTGCCCTGCTGGGCTGGGCTCCTCTCACTGTGAGATCACTGCTCCACTCCTGCTGGCCTTGAAGGTGCTCCAAGCAGGGAAGGACAAAGTGCTGGAGCACTTCCCACTTGAATAAAACCTGTGCTTGACTGAGCTCCTAAATATGCTGCTGACTGTAAACCTCTGAGCTCTTCAATATTTGAGATTAATCCCCAGCATGTTAATGTGAAGACTGTCAATGCCTTATTCATATGAGCTGCAGCTCTTCCTTTTTACTGACAGCAATTTAATTGAGCAACACTTGGTATTTTAAAATCCTAGGATCTGCATTGATTTGTATTATACATTTTAAACTAAGAGTATAGTGCTTGATTAAAACCATGAACTAGATAAAACAGTTAGCACTTTGTCTCTTAAGAGATTTCATTTGGCCTCTTGGTAGGAAAGGAAAACTAACATTGATCTGGCATATTTAATATCAGTATAATTATACAAAAAAAATTCCTTGTCAGACCAAAAGGATGAAGGTTTTTTGTATTTCAAGTGAATATTTGGTGATGTAAGATAATGAGTGGATAAAATAGTAATGGGTGGAAGATAGCAAGTTCTGAAGAACAAATGGGTGGAGAGAGCAAATGTGGTTCCAGGGAAGCAGTTGCCTCCTGCTTCACTGTGATCATGCAGAAGTAAAGTGTTGGCCTCTTTGTCTTCCACAGGAGTAGGGTTGGAAGCTGTAAAATACACACAGATGATTACTGTCCTTGAATTTAATATAGCAATTAATATACCATTTAATTTTGATACAGGCAATCTACTTACACATATGATTATCTATACTCTTAGTTTTTTGCTGTTTTTATGGGAAATAATAAAAACATTATTCTAGTTGGAAAACTGCTTCTGGCCGGGTAAAACTGAAGTTTTGAACATTCCTTGTCAATACATGTTGTGGCAAATAAATAGGAGATTCATAATGTACACATGAAATAAATATTTCATTTTCTGTTCTTCTGCCAGCAGTTCATGATACATAACTTTTTCAAATAATGTCATGATGCTTGATCTTGTGCTATAGCTGGCGGAAATTGCAGCTGAAGGAATTAGTGAGGTCCTGGCAGAATTCACTGAAAACCTGACTTCAGTAAATTAAAGGGTTTTGACAGAAATTAAGACACCTCTTGTGAAGAGACGGATGGAATAAGCATGCTTGCCTGTATTTCTAGTTAGAGCAATCCTGCCCAAGTGACTGACATGTGAATTCTGCAGAGTGAATATTTTTCCACGTTCAGGTAACACAGAGTTCTTGGTGAACTTTGCCACTTGCCCTTCCACTCCTGCCCTTTTTTGTTATGAATTGTGTTCACTTTTCTTGTGCCTAGTGCTGACACTCACATGACATTGTTCTGAGTGTGCCGTGAAATTCTGCTTTAATTTCCATGGTCATTCTCAGGTGGGACAGCACTCCCGGTATCCCCGGGGCAGTTCTTGCCTTCCCCTCTCCCAGTGCTGCTCCCTGGCCCTCCGCTGTCCCCTGCCCTCACCTGCTGCTCTCAGGCCAGGCAGACCCAACCTGCAGGTCAGGATCTCTGTGAAGCTCTTAGGTTTGGCTGAAAAATGAGGGAATAGGAAGAATGGCTCAGGCATTTCAAACTAAGATTTAATAAATGCCAGGTTTGTTCTCCAAGGCATTAAAACTGAGAAATTAAAAAATAGAGAAAAGGAACTGATAAAATCAAACTTAACATGGCAACAGAAACTGTAGATAGGAAGAATATTTTAATTATACTTTTCTACTGCTGTAACTTTATTTTTAAGTATTGCATTTTAACTTCTGTTTCTTGCATGATTAATCCTGTTCCTGATTAATTTGAAACACTATGGCTGTGCAACTCCCACGTAATGCTCCTGGAGGGATAATGTGCTGCAGGGACAAATGTTAACTGAATGTGCTGCATTATCTCTTCTTGGCATAGCAAACAAAGGAGAAAAAAAATCATTTATTTCCAACTTCAGAAAGCAGCTTTAGGGGATCACAGTGGCAGTGCTTTGAATTCAGCTGAGTGATTGTGGCAGCTTTTCCTCAGTTTTATCAGTAGACAGTAATGATGACACACTTCTTCAGTAGACTTGGAAATATAAAACTTCTATGGAGTCCATTCAGGTTGAACCAGCATTCCTGCTTATCTATGCAACATTCAGTCATCTTCTCTCCCCTCTCCACAACTCATTCTAGAAAATGAAAATATTGCTGGAATAACTAAACAATTACAGATAGTTCTAGACTTTGATGGCCTGAACTAATCTGACATTAGAGATGCAATGATATATTTGAATGAGATTTTTAGGGAGCTCAGCACTGCTACAGGAATGACATATAGATCCAAGGCATTAAATTATTCTGCTGCTTTATGTTCCTGGGAAGGTGTCTGGAGACTGATAGCAGAGAATGGCATAAAGGTTCTCTGCAAGAGAAAAGAGGGAAAATGTGGAAGGCTCTTGAAATAGATCAGGAGACAAGTGAAATGGCATTTGGATCCAATTATTGCTGCATGTTACTCCAATTAATACTGCATTAATATGTGCTTTGCTCTGTGTGAGGTATATATGTCTGTCTGTCTATCTCTTTTGTGACAGTGACTAGCTGGGGGTGGATTTTCCAGTAACATTTTACAGAGGAGTGCCTTAAAAAGATCTGTATACAGAAGAACAGATACAACCATGGTTTCCTTTGTTGAAAAAAAAAAAATCATTATTTTTCTAACTGCTAAATGAATGACTGTGGATTTGGGTTTTGTTTTTGCTGTCTGATTGTGCTGTATGTCCACACAAACCTGTAGATCAAGTGTTTGTTTGAGTATGTAAAGACAAAAGGGCAGCTGTTGTTACCACATCCCCAGTAAAGGATCTGCTGTCTGTAGTCACGCTGGCCTTAGGCTCAAGTACAATTCTGATAAATGCTCTGTAACTGCTTGGAGCTGTATCTAGCTGGGCTGTCTAATTTAGCTGCCATCTAATTTAGCTGATAGTTATCTTACTGGCTCTTAATGGAAAAACAGAATTATCTTTCCCCCCTGTAGACTTTAAATTTACCATTTCATTCAAAGAAATAATGTTTCATTCTGGTTTAGGGAAAAAGTCTTAATCTGAGAATATTTCTTCCTGTAAACATATACAAGCACATCCCTGATTTTTGCCTTTGTACTTAGTTAACTTTGAGTTGCATGAGCACTGTCACAGTTGAGTTGTTGGGTCCTTTTCAGGAAAAGTATATTTTGAATGAAGGAAACAATCTGGAAACAGACTTTGGAAACTTCAGGCAAATAAAGATTCCAGTTGTGCAAAAAATTGCTTTTTTTATGTGCACAAATGTAATGAGCACACATGAAATGAACTGGCCAATGTGCACATGGAGTGTGGTCGTGGTAATTGTAAATCAGACACTCAACTTGAGCACAATAATATAATAAATATTATATTACACCACCACCAGGTTTGGTTTTGTTAGGAGCAGGCTGGAGTTTTGAAGTGTCTAAGAATACCTGCCTTAGAATTTTCTCTTTGATCTGCCAACACAGCCTTCCCTTCATTTGCTACTGAGCTGTGCATAATGCACAGCAGAACTCATTTGAAATGGTGCATGACAGGATCCTGTGTATGAAAATCATGTGTGCATTAGAACAGACTCAGGACAGATAATAATCTCTAATGTGAATAAATGCAGATCTGTGAGCTCTTGTTGTGCCCCAAACCTGTGACTAAAGCAGAATATTTTTCAAGAGAGATTATAAATTATGCCCATGTGAACTAAAAAAGCAGATAAGGCCACACTGATGGTCAACATTTCCAAATGATACCAGCACTGACAATTTGTAGTTCTTGTTCAGATACAGCCAAACAAATTGAGATGGTTTCTAAAAGTTGCTTCTTACCAATTTAACGAAATACAACATAGGTCCCATTAGAGAACTCAAAAAAACCCCCAAATATTTGGAAGATTTTACAAAGGTAAGAGCTGGAGCAGAGTGTATTTTTCCAGGGAGATATATTTGCCAAGTTAACACATTTTGAGTCTCACGGTGTCATCACCCATTGGTCATCAAACATTATGAGAGGCTCCTGTGATTTTTCACTATAGTTGAAGATTTTAAGCACTGCCAGCCTGTCACAAAGGGAGGTTTTTAGGGGCACAATGAATGTACAGTAAACCAAGTGATTTTTGCCTGGTTTTACCCTGTTGGTGCCATGCTGCCTGTGGCTGTGTTTCACATCAGCACCAGCTATTTTCTGCCCTGTCCATATTCCTTTTCACAACTAGAGGATTGTAAAACCACTCTGGATGTGTACTCAGTTTGTATTATTCAGTGCATTTTGGGTCTTTTAACAATGCAAATTAAAACCAAGATTGTTTGCTCTGCATCAGTAGTGAACTCTAGGTGCACAGCCATACATTCTGTCCATGAGTTAATTCAACTTCATTTCATCACTGCTGTGAGGTTGCCTCAGTGTTATGTTGGTTAACTAAGCAAAAAATGTAACTCTATCAGCTGTCTTAAATATAAAGGGATATTTATGTGCAAATAAGATACTGCCTGTCACTAAAAGTTCAGTCTCATTGATTTATCACAAAATACAGAAGCAATTTATAAGGGATGTGACTTGTGAATTCATGTATTTACAAAAATTTATTATTGGCCATGGTTATTAGTTGGTGCTTCTGTAATTTTCTTTACTATTTTTCTACCCATTTGTTAATTTTTTCTCCTCAAATTCTATATTTAACCTTCAAATATGAAGGTTGATGAAGTCAGATGAATTGGAGAGATGCTTCTGATAGTTGCATCCTTTTTTGTTCAGTTAAATTTACAACTTTACACCCTTGCATTATTGAGTGCTGCTGTGAGAGAGGATTCACACAGGGTAGGGGTGGGCTTTTCCTCTGTACCTCAGTTTAGAGAGAGAGATCTTATTTATCTCCCTAGCAGAGAGCTACAGCTTCTTCAGGTGCATGGGCAAATTGATCACATCCAGTAATCAAAGAGAGCTATTGACTTGTGCTGCAGTTCTTGTTCCATTCTAAATTACAGATGGCACATTTTGTAGCTGAATCCTCATCTTATTAAAAAGGAAAAAAGATTAAGAACATTTGTGCTCAGGAGCCCTTTTAGTTCACTTTGACAAATGGCTCCATTGGTCATTTTTAACAATGACAGTATGCATGAAAAAGTAAAGGATTTTAAGATCACTTATGGTGAATTATAGAAGTAATGGCTATTGAGCTGTCAGTCAGTCAAGGTGGAATTGTTGGAAGTCACTGAAGAAGGATCTCCAGGATGGTCTCTCTCTTAATTTTATGTGTGGTGTGAAAAATGGAATTTTTGGGACAAGTGATTGATTGAACTGGCTCAGTTTTGGTTAGGAGAACCTGTTTTTTCCCTGGCCCCCTGATGTTCAGGTAAGGGATGTCAGGGATTTCCCCAGCAGAGGACACTGTGTTTCTGCTGTTGGCTTTGCAGGGTTTTGTTCTGCCAAAGACCCATGGAAATAAATCAAGATATGATTTTGTACTTGGTATTCTGTATGGACACCATGACTGACATTGCAATTATAGGTTTTTGCATTGTTTATGCTTCTCCAAAGGAGCATCTCAGTGCTCTGAAACCCTGGCTGAAAAGATCTGTGCAAGGTTTTATTACAGTGTATAATTGTATTTACCCGTTCAGGCTTCCAAGCGTGTTTGTGCTTTTCATAGCTCAAACACTGTTTGTTTTATTTGTAATTAAATAACTGATTAAATGAGTCTCCAAATCAGTTTTGTAAAGAATGTGATTTTACACAGCTCTTGAGCATCCATGTGAAAGAAATGGACCATGCTCTGCTTTGTATTTCTTTCCTTGATGTTCAAGGGCATGGCTTGTTATCCTCCTTCCTTCACTATTTACACAAACCACATTTCCTCCAGGGCAGCAGCGGAAGCAGCCCAGGTGTTATTCCAGCCCCCCTTGATGTGTGAAATCCCAGCCATGCAGGAATCCCACCCGTGGGCTTTGTTAGAGCTCACCTGGTTTGCAGCGTGCTGAGAACAGGAGCCTGTTTGGGAAAAATGTGGGTTCCATTTCTTTGCAGTGATGTGAATTAATCTTTGCTGAGTTGATTTAATGGGAGATTAGATATTTTCCATCAGCTGAGTATCTATGAATTAACTTAGAGCTTTCAGAAAGGAAGTGATAATGGTGTTATTTTAAGAACGTCTTAAAAAAAGACATAGGAGGATCTGTTGAGTGGAATTGTTGAAACATAACAGATAGGATGGGGAGAAATAATTAACTGAAGAATGCTGCTTGTCAATTTTGTCTTTCTTTGCAATGTTTCTAACATTTGCTAAGGGGCAATTAAGATTTCATAATAACAAATATTTGGAACTGCTTGTTGCAGTCACAATGACATTTAAGATGGCCAATTAGATGCATAAAAAAGGAATGTATGATGAGCTGTCAATGTGCAAGACAAATATAAAACTAAAAATTGTTTCCATGAAGTACCTTGAAATGTTTTAACAAATTAGATATCCATATAACTGTGGGTTTCTAATGATAAAATTATCATGATAAAAACCTGAGACATTTATTTGTGCAGTTTATGCCTTGTTATTTTTTGTAAATCCTGTTTGATCATTCAGTGTATACTTGTGGACTTCAAAATGCTTTAGTAGTGAAGAAAGACATCATTTATGGCCCCAATAAATACACAGAGAGAAAGAGTTCTGAAATGAATTATCCAAGGGGGTTTCTACAGCAGGTCAATAACAGAATGAGAGAACTTCAAATCTTCCTTTATTTCCAATGTGGAATCCGAAGAATTCTTCCTTAAATTTCAAAGTTTTACTTATTTTTATTTGGTTTTATCCCCTCCCCAAATAAATTAAAAATCTCAAACTCTGCATGCAAACTTTATGTTGCTGGAACTTTTGAGTGATGATGATTTATGCACATTTTAGTGCTTGTCCTAAAGATGAATTATATTGGATCTAAGCAAGAAATTATTCACACAAGTATCAAGGAGTAGAGCAAGTAGAAAACTTTAAGTAATGATTGTGTGGCCAAATTTGGTGTGTAAGATAATGCACATATTTTGTGTTCAACCAGTTTCTAAGGCGTACTACACCACTTTTAAGCAGATATGTACTTTGTTAGGGATTAGATAAAATTTCACTTCTGACGATATCCACCTAAATAGAAATAATTTTAATTATTCAAACTTGACATTTGCTTTTAATAAACTCTATTTATTCCATTGTTTATTAGAGATGTGTTAACTGCATATAGGTTATTGCCTACATAATGTTGTTGAAATTTTGAAGTGTATTAATCATTCACATGAGTAAATGACTGCTGAGGGCTCCTAAGGAAAAGATCTGATTTTTTCCAGCTACTGCTTTTTGTAGTAAATTATTTTGAAAGGTGGTCACTCAGATCTGAGATATAACTGTGATTTACCTTAATTTGAATTCCATCTTGGGAGTAAAAGATTTGTATTCGGTGCAGTTCTCCTCTATGTTTTGGTTGATTGGTTTTAGATTAGCCATTTAATGAGAATGGAGTGTGTTTGGAGAGCAATAATGCTGCTGTCAGTTTATAAAGTCTGCACAGGGGTGGAATGAAACCAGTTTGAGAGTTCTTTCAGCAGGAATAGTGTTACTGCAAGCACATTTTCCTCAGATTAAAACAATGGTTGACCATCAAATAAAACATGCTATTATGGTCACCAAGCAATTGATGCTTTGCTCTTCACTGAAACTCCTAAAAAACCAAGAAAGCCCCCAAAGAAAATCAAAAAACCAAACACCCCAAAAACCCCAAACCAAAAACCAAAGCCAGTCAAACAACAAAACCTTCAAAGAGCCCTTGGTAACTTGAGAAAACTTGACTGGTGCTTGTGAGGAAGTCACAGGACTGATGTAACAAACCTGTGGTGAACTGAAAGGGCTTTTTCTCTTTTTCCCCCTGAAATCTAGAGCTCCCATCTGGTGTGAGAAGACCATAAAAAGGTGTCTGTGTGGAGATTTTTTATGTGCTTTTATTTTAATTTGTTTTTGTTAAATGTAAGTTATAGTTAATCATGGCAGAAAGATTGCCTAAACAATCGCACATAGATATTTAAATAATTTTGACACTTTCTTTTCTATTTCTTTAAAAGTTTGACACTCTTAGCATATTTGGAAATATGACCCATACATTTAACTCTTCCTACCTTGAAGCTAAAGAATATGTGAGAGATGGACGTTTTAGGTGTGTCAGCTATTGGCTGTCGACCTTTTGGCTGTGTCAGTTATTGTTCCTTGCTCCTGTTGCTTTTACACCAGCAGGATTCCTGTAAAAGGACTTTAAATCCTCACTAACAGAGGAAGTCAGATTTAAGTGTCCAGGCTTCCATATTTGCACGTGCTTTCCAACGCAGACAACATAAATAATTTACCTGTGCTGGGTTCAACTGGATCCAGCAATCAGACATCCTTTCAGAGATCAGCAATCTGGATTTCTGGATCCAGCAATCAGAGATCCAGAGTTGCAGGGCAGTGGGCAATGCCTTGGTGATGGTACAGAGATATAAAACTGCAGTGCCATTTGCTGGTTGCTGGTTTGAATGTGTCCAGGTGGTCACACACACACAGATGATCAAACAGCCCGAGCTGGCCCCAGCCTGGAGCCACTGGGCTCTGCCTCCCACTGGGATTCATGACAGACTGTGGCTGTCACCCTCAGAACTGAATCGTCATTTCCCTTTTCTAACTCACCAGTCACAGCAAAGAAAAGGCTGTGGCAGGCTGTACTGTGCAGGTTTTTCCTCAGCTAAACACATGAAGTCTGTGCAGCTGAGCTACTTCTAGCACATTTATTTTCACTTTTTTTTACAAATTGTGATTGGCTAAATAAAGTGAAAATAAAGTTAAATAAATAAATAGACAAAAGTTTCCTGATGACAAAAACTAAGTTTAAAAGTATTTTGTGAATTAAGTGAATTGCATCAAGTAAATAAAATGTATTCTACCCATTTAGTATAGATGTTCTGTCACCAAGATAAATGGAGTAGCTATTACAAGTATCTGTGTGGCTGAAATGCATAACAACATAATTACTTTGCCAGCAAAACGCTAACCTGCTTTAATCATTCTGTTCACAGAATAATGTAAAGTGATTTAGTGGGTAGAATGAATCCACTTACAAATTGTTTTATGGTCATAATGCAGTCCCTTTGTAGAATGTAAATTGATGATGATAATTTTATGGGCAAATGATTTTTCAATTAAAATGTCTTTTCACTGACAGAATGGGAATGTAACAAACTGTTCCAAATAAGAGTATGTCAGGGTGAAGGCATACAGAGTTATCCAATGTATCAACCAGAGCTTCAGCTGAAAGAACTGCTACGTTAAAAGTGTGATTTATTTTAGTCAAGTTTTTAATTTCTTTTCATTACATGTGCAAAGTATCCCTATTTGTTCCCATTTGCATAATAACCAGGCTAAAAATTTACCACATAAACAATAGCAACTAACATTTCTCCTGTTCTCTTATATGCTAATAACTTAGGCTTTAATAATTGTTTTCAACTAACTGTACCATTTTCTATATTACAGTAATTGCGATGTCTATACGGATCAGAATAAACCACTGCAGTACAGTCATCTTTAATTTTAAAACTGTGATGAGGAAATGAACTATATTGCCCAGCCTAACTAGATGAACTCCTAGTCAGCATAGCAGGGGATTATTTGATTATTGCTATATTGCCATTCTATTCTAAAGTGTTTATATAGAACCTGTGTAATTTTATTCAGTAAAAATCACTCCAGCCTTTGATAGCTTCTGCTATTGCATAGAAATGTTTTTTTTCTTTAGTGGTAGATCAGCCTAAGGAATGGTTGAATGGTGGCTCCTTTAAGGTGTTAACTCAGAAGTCTTTACAACAGTAAAGTAAAACAGTAAAAATGCATGTTTTGAATACAATCCAAGTGAGACCCCACCTGCAGAGCTGCCCCAGCTCAGGAGGGACCTGGAGCTGCTCAGAGAGCCCAGAGGAGGCTCCAGGATGAGCAGAGGATGGAGCAGCTCTGCTGGGAGGCAAGGCTGGCACAGCTGCCATTGTTCACCTGGAGAGGAGAAGCTTTGGGCTGGGCTCAGTGTGGCCTTGCAGGGCCTGAAAGGAGCCTACAGAGAAACATGGAGAGAGACAATGTACAGGGGATGGAGTGCCAGGACACGGGAATGCCTTCACACTGGCAGGGAGGAGGGTTGGGTTGGATCCTAGGAGGAAATTATTCCCTGTGAGGCTGTTGAGGCCCTGGCACAAGTTCCCAGAGGCTGCCCCTGGATCCCTGGGAATGTCCAAGGCCGGGCTGGATGGGGCTCTGAGCATCCTGGGATGGTGGAAGGTGTCTCTGTCCCTGAGAGAGGACTGGAACAAGATGATCATTAAGGTTTCTTCCAACCCAAACTGTTCTGCAAGTCTAAAAATTGAAACAGAATTTGTATGGTGATGTTGTGTTTCACAGCCGAGTTCTTTGCTACATTTTGTTCTCCTTTAAAGATCATATAAATAATTTTTTACTAAGCTGCTCTGCAGCACTCAAGACACCACGTTAATGACTGTAAAGTTTACAGTTTCCTGAGCAAACTGATGCAGTAGCTTGCCCTTGATACTAAAGCAAGTAGGGAAGCTCTAATATGACTGTAAGAGGCAATGCACAGCTGTATTACAAATATAATTAGCCCCAAGCAGTTCTGCTGATTGCAGTTTAGAAATTTTTGATGAGCAGCATCAATATTTAGTGGTTGCAGAGATAAATATGTTTTGAGTTAGCCCCAGCCATTGACCCATCCCCAACAAAAACGAGCACATGTGAACAGAATTGTACCTTGGGAGTGCAGTTTAATGAATGATAAAACCACAGATAGATGTGTGATGTGTTGTTCAGTCTAAAATGGCATCCTGAATGAAAATTTAAAATTTTGAATCCTATAGTAAAGGAGGTACCAAAAAAAGGGGGCAGGTGAAGTCATATGTGTGTAATGGATGTGATTTATACACTAAAATCAGTCCAAGGTTTATCAGCCTCTTAATTCTTATTTTCTATGGACTTTTATTTTTCTTGCAGGCTTTTCTCACTCCATTTCTCCTCCGCATGAGCTCTGAGAGTTATAACCACCCTTTGAGCATCTCAGTTCAGCCTTCTGTTTCAAGCTCCACATGCAATGTTTAAGCTTTCCAAACTCTCCCATATAATCTGATTGTTTCTACACTTCTCAACAGTAATCTCCTCTCAGGCTGTTTTTTGCTGTCCTTCTTCTGTCATCACTTCCTTACAGAATGCTGCTGTTAACAGCATCTTCCTGACTCCTCTGCTCTGATCATCACATCCCTTATTAAAAACAAACTTATGCTTGATTTTCACGATTGCTGCTGCTCCTTTTCTAGCCTGGTCTGTAATGCAAGATTCTGTTTTACAGTTTCATTTTAAAAGGATTAAGATAGATTGGTTACTTCCTTAATTCTGCCTCTAGTCCTCTCACAGTGTACAATGCTCCTTCTAGGAAGAGGAGTCCTTCACCTTCAGGGACAGTGTGTGCTTTTCCTGCATTCTGCTTACAGAGGGATGGGACAAGTTGCATTTTCATTACTGTGGGCTAAAAATGCCTACTCTATCCTCAGATTTAAACATTATAATATTCCTAGCGAATGCCTTTAGAGATTTCTTCCATTTTTTTCTTCTGTTTGTTTTCATCATCAGCTCTAACTGGGGCCAGTGACTCTCACTTAACTGGACTGAATCTCACCAGACAGATCTTTTGGTGTTTTGCACAAAGTGAGAAACCCCAATCCTCTCTTTTTTACTCATTCCAATTATCAATCACATGTCAACAATTTGAAAATTCTGAGAATATACACGTCAGAGTAGATTTTCAAGCTAGTCACACTTTACTGATCCTGGTTTTAGCAAAGAGCAGCTCCACTGTTAAAATCAGGCATAATTTTAAAACAATTTTTAAGAGTGTAAAAAGGATTTTTTTCTTCCTTTCAGTAAGAACTATTTTTAAAAAATTAAGAAAGTGAAAACAATCCTCTCTTTTTCTGTTGTCTTTTGTTGGAGCATCTAAATGTTGAGTCCATCACTGTGCCCTCATTGTGTATCTCTGATGTCTGGGAGGTGCATTGATGCTTCTGGCTTATATTGAATTTAATAATCAATTATTAAAGAAGAGAGCAGTCTTGGGATGCTAAATCATTTCAGTTCATAAAGTTTATCACGATTCTGTGTGGCCTAATTTCTGGAGGAACAAAGCAAAGCATTTTGTCCAAGATGATCTCACATTTAGATTTTTAATAAGTAGGGATTCTTAACTGCAATGTCAAACTAATGATTTACAGACCCTTGAAACTTTTAAACACTGTTTTGGGTTTTAATTAATTTTCTTTCTTTCTTTCTGATAAATGACTGTAACTTAGTAAATACCCTCACTCTGCTACTATTTCTACCCTTTTTGATTTTAACTAAAAATGATTTGTCTTCATTTCTGCATCAGCAGCCAGGGTTCACTTTGATAGTATCTCTCTCATAACATTTTTCCAATAAGGATTGTAGCTGGAACCCTAACAAGAATAGCAATTTGAGAAATGTCTATAAATCCTCAAGGCTTTGTCATATTGGAAGGAATTTAGCTGTATGATATGGGCAGGAAAGATGCAGAATCAATAATAAAAAATAAGCAAGAAGCAGTGGGTGGTCTGAATTGATATTGACAAGCCAACAATGCAAGCTGCTCGTGCTGATTACACTGACTGTGATTCTGGGAGGACTTTGATGCCAGCTAATGGTTTTGTCATCTTCTGATAGTTTTGAAGTGCATCACCTTGGGGAATCTCCTGTGTGAGTTCCTTTTGTGAATGTAGGATGGAACTGTTCTGTCCCTGAAGCTCTAATTTTACCTGCAGGATATAGAGATTCTTTTGTCCAAAAACCAGAAGGAAAGAATGTAGATAAAATCATGCTACAATTTAAATGTACTTGATGTCAATAATAAAAAACAACAACCCAAAAAAAAAAAAAAAAAAAAAGATTGTGTAATTCAAATAATAAGAGGTAGCTTTGTTTGTTTTTTTGTTTGTTTTGTTAAGAGTAATGGCTACAAAAGAGGGACTCCAAAGGAGGAATACACAAGGAAAAATAGTGCAATAACCTTTATAATACAATGGGAATATGTATATAAATCTATTAAAATGAATGGTTAGTCACTTCATTATTTCATTAAACCTGGTTCATACCAGTGTAACTTTGTGAGCTCTGGCTTGTTATTTTCATATTGGCAGGCACAGAACTAATCCAGGGAGAACTGGATTTTGGTATTAAGCAAGATTTTTATACTTTATAAGCATAGTTAATTGGGAATAAATATGCCACAGAAGCAGTGGGATGTAACATTATTCATTGAGTATTTGGACAGTAGGTTTTTATCAGTGTTCCCTGCTGATGCTGTTTGGTTCTAATGGACAAAATCTGCACCTGTAACTTTGCACGGCCTTAGACAGTTCTGAGTCCTAGCTGCACTTGTTTAAATTTTCTCAGAAGAGTGGAGGAGGTGGGTTTTGCAGCATTCTGAAACCACTACAAGAATGTGCTCTGAATTTAGATCAGAATTAAATTTTCATGGAAAATGCCATCAGGCTTGCATCAACTGAATTTTTTTGCAAAGCAATGAAGTCAGGTCCAGTGGGATTTCAGGAACTGGCAGAGAATATTCATCTGCAGCCTTTATGACATCATGATGGAAGGGTGATTTCATACTTCTGATATTTTACTCATGCAGGATTTCTCTCTGGCCTGTGTCGACTGAATCTCATATCCTACAGGTCTTAGTAAAGATAAGCAGGAAAGTGAAACAGAACTCATCTCTGTGGCAACTGGGCAATAACCATAATAAATCATGGCTTCATATGAATGTGGTGACAGCCCTTTTAGACATTTATTTCTAGTAGAAGATTCTCTGTGGTTCTTTCTATGGAAATAGAACCAGAAAATAATTTTTTGAGCTGAGAACAATATGAATTGCAGCATGTATAAACAGTGTCACACTGGATCCTCTGTTAACATCTTACATTGGAGGTAGCAGTAATGGTGTGAAGTTTTCCCTTGGTTGGTGCTGCTTATCTTCATTTGAAGAATATTCAATGATCTAGCAATGTGTGAGGGGAGCAACACCAGTCCCTGAGGGAGTAGAATGTGTTCCATTTGAGAAATGGTTAAATAGGTTTTTATGGAAAAGGAATGGCAGAGAGGGATAAGAAAAAGGCCAGTGATATAATGGGTGATAGAGGGAAGGGAATGATTTTTCTCTGTCTTTCACAATACAACAACTGGTGCCATCAAAATTAAATTATCAGGAGAGTGTTCCAAACAAATAAAAGGAGCACTTCTTCACACAGGATGTAACCAAGTTTCAGAACTCACTGGATGAGAAGTTGTGGCTCCTTGCAGGAGAGTTTAGCACAAAGATAAAGCTTCTGGCTCAGCCTGGAAGCTTTTGAGCTCTGAATTGCTGGGGAATGACAAGACCAGGGATAAGACAGATGGTGCAGAGCAGAAGGGATGAAGGAAGGTCATGGGGCCATCACGTATTAGGATGTGGAAGAATAACTGCAAACACAGCTGTGGATGTTCTTGGATATCAAGGCAGACTGGCTGACCAGAAGCTCTGGCTGACTCTCTACTGTACACATTTTCTTTTCCTAAATGATGTGAAGTGCTGAAAAACAGGGGAAAAGTACTGTCTGACTGATAACCATTTATGTGCTATTCAGGGCTTGGTCAGACAGGTCTGGGAAAGGGAGAGCTCCAGCTGGGTTCCATTTCCCACCCAAAGGCAGTGGTGCATAGTTTGGGATTTTGTGTATGCTGCAGTGACTGGAATGTCAGATAATTCCGTCCAGGTTTCCTTTAGCAGGTGCCAGTGCAGCAAAGGCTGGCTGGGAATGGAACTTGACAGTACTGTTATCCTTTCCTGTCACTTTATATGTTGAAATATTTGCTTATAATTTAAAACATTAATATTTTTCCCTGTGCTTTCATAATTACTTGTTTCAGTGCATTCTATGTCTTGGCATTAACTCTTTGTTTTGTTTTGGTTGGGTTTTTTTTATTTTTTAATATATAGAAAGTGTCATTGCAGTAGAATCTTCTATAAGATATTTTCTAGAGTGATTTTAGTGCATTTGTTAAACTGCTCCTATAGGAAGTTTGATGTAAAAATAGTAATGATAAAAATTCTAATATTTCCTGTAATAATAAAACAGAAGCAGAAAGAAAGAGGGAAGAAAATAAGCACAGACTGAATAAATAGGGGGTTTGTGGCTCTCAGAAGAAGTTGAAAACATTTTTGGGGGAAATGCTGACCTGAGAGGAGCTGGGGAAATGCACAGATTCTTTGTTTTAATGAACATCAATCTCTTGGAAAAATGTTTAGTTCTTTCAGTAAGACCCTGGATATTTATTGAACAAAAATCTGATAGAACATCATGGTAAAATGATGGAGTTCTTGGCAACAATAAAAGTAAAATTTTCTGTGTTATAACACACTGACACAAACAATAATGAAAATTCATCTCGAGAGGTGTATTGAATAATTTATTGTGTAATTTGATAGATCTTAAAAATTCGCTATGGCAGATATCTAATTATTTTTTTATTTCAAGTATAGATTAAGATAGCAGGACTGATCTTTTGATATTTCAATTTATAAGGCTACTGCTCAGCTGAGATAATTAAGTTTTGCCTCTTGTATGAATGATTACGGAGTGTATGCAATGATTGTTTAATACTCAAATGGCATTAAAAACTTCTTAGGGGAAGCTTTTACTAAGATCTCTGCTTCAGTTCAGATTTCAGAACAGCCAGTATCATTGTGCTTAAAAGTTATCAAAAAATAGGAAAGGATTGAACTGACAAGGTAAAGATTGTTTCACTATCTTAGCAAAAACCCATATGCATTGGGATTTTTATTTTTGCTTTTTCATATTCAGGGAGAACATTTTCAAGGGATTAATTTATATACGTCACTATAAATATCAGATGATATATTTTCAGAAGAAAAGAGTGTTTTAACTGAAATAACATTTCTGATGAAATCTAAGAATTACTTATATAATCTTACTCATGGGTAATCTTTCAGGTATCTGCTCTCTTGATGGATGAAGTCTAAGGGCTGTCAGTAATAATGTAAGAAAAGATGGGCAATTGCTGTTGCTTTAATATATGTGAGGGTATTTTGATGTTTACATATGTGCTAGAAACTAGAAATAATTTTTGCCAGGGCAGCAGTCAATAATGTATCTTATAGGAAAGTTATTTAAACTCTGTAAATTAATTAGTTTGCCTTTCAGTGCATTATCTGCTACCTCATTCAGTTTTGTATTCTGATTACTCTGTTGTATTGTGGTTGTCCTTGATACTGAATTAAAAAATTATTTCCTAATGATTATTTTATAGCATCAAATAAAAAAAAGTCCATGAACTGTCAGAATTTTGGAATAGCAAAATACTGTGAATTCGAGTTAGGATTCTAAATAGAATAGTGGTTTTCAGTTCAACAGGAGAATGATCAGTGTTAGTAAACTAGCAGCTCCTAATGGTGAGCATTTTTCAGAGTTCCAGTTCCAAAAGGAAGATTCCCAAGACATTGCTGGCTTTTGTGTATCTTTTTTTTCCTAAGTAAATTGTTCATCCATTTCTAGGTTAGAAATATAGCAATAGAGCATTTTTAATTGCAATAGAAAATGAATTATAAATGTAATGAGATGGGAGAGCATTTGATGTGTTTAATAATCTAAAGAAAAAAAAAGTAATCTTGTCCAATAAATTATGTGGTCTTCCCTTAAAAACTGTCCCTGGCTTTGCAAGGGGGAGAAGAAGCTGATGCTGTGCACTCATTAATTGTACAGCTGAACCTGGCAATCAGTGCTGGGGCTCTGGATGACCTTCCCAAGCCATGACCCCTTCCAGGGCGCAGAAAACACCTCTGATTTGCTCTCAGTGCTCAGTGGATGTTTGAAAGTGTGGGTGTGAGCTCTCTGTGCAGTTTCCCTCCTTGCACGGCTCCCAGGAGGGCACGTGGTGGTTTCTACCCATGCAGATCCTTTGGGAAAGCACCAATGCCACCAGAAATGTCTGATTGATCCCACTGAGCCCAGAGCAGGATGGTGCTTATTAGAGACACACACGTGTGTGTGTAATATGGTGCTATTAGAGACACACACATGTGTCACTGCTGGTACTTCTGGTCCCTGTCTGCACAGATTCTGCTGGTGCCTAAGGGCCACCACTCAGGTTTTCTAATCCTGTATTTCTGGTACTGAAAGTTACAGATAAAACTGAGCAGTAGCAAGTGGGACAGACACAGCAGCAGCACCAGCAGAAAGGGATTAGCCAGTGCTTGACTAGTCCATGCTTGTAGAGGGAGAGTAATCAACCCAAATGTCAGCATTTATTAATGCTGTTCACATCAAAGCTGTCAGATGAGCACTACATGAGAGTCCCTGGCTTCAAAGAAGAAATATCGATTGAAATAAGCTGCAATTGGAGTTCCAGCACCCTCACTCAATACATCCCCAGCTTTGTATTCTGCAACAAAGTCTCTAAAGGCTGGCAAAGTCAGGAAAGTACTTACAGAAATGTCAAATCATGATCTTCATCTGCTGAATACTTGTCTGATTCCTTCCATTTACTGTTAAAGTAATAATAACTGCAAATGGAAAAGTTGCTAAAATCTCAAGCTCAGACTCAAGCACATGTGCAAACTACTTGACATGCTGCTGGGTACTCACCTCTCCTACAACACATGGATTAGCATACATGTTTTAGTGGCATATATAATGTGGCACAAGACTAAATTGCTATCAAATAATGTGATATCAAAAGCAAATTTTTAGACACTGTAAAAAAATCTTAAATGTGTAATTTTTAACATAAAGAGAAGAAGGATATTTTAAAATAAAATTATAGACTTCCATATGATTATGTGATTGTACCTTTGGCAGGGCTTCAGTGATCAAGTTACGTGGTCAGCTAAGAGAGACCAGTGCCTTAGGAAACAAATATTTATGTTTGAGAGGATGGAAGTTCCACAAAAGCAGAAGGGTTTTAGAGCCTTTGCCAGAACACCAGCCCTGCCTACACTGCTCAGCCAGTGCCCTACTCAGCCTTTCCTCCTTTTTCATTTCTGGGTTATGTCTTGGTCTTTACAAGAGCTCCAAATGTAAGTGAAGATAAATTTAAGTATTACATTTGCAAAGAGTGGTAACTGCTTGAAGAACAACTTTGCCAGCATTAAAGTTCCTAAATTGTGTACCCTCTATTCTGTATTCAGTACCCCCTAGAACTCTCCTACAATTCATGGTGGAATTTAGTTGCTGAAATTGAAAGTCTCACGTTGTTATTTCAGGCTATTTTCCATTTAGCTTTTCATGTTTTTACCACAACATACACAACTTTGTGATGAAGTTTTGAGCCTTGTGGTTTTAATATCTCAAGTGCTTGGATATCTGCATATTTCCATAGCAGGCAAGCATATGTTGAAGTTTTATTATGACCAGAAAAATGTGAAGCAGCAGTTTTATACAGTGCAGTTGAAAAGATGGAAGGCAAAGCTCAGAGGAGCTGCCATGGAACCATTGCTGATCTTTACTGCCAGAATTCCTCAGGAAGTATTGACTAGAACTAAGTAACTGTGATGTTTTGGTTTGATTTTTGTTGTTTCTTTTTTTCTTCTTTTAATGCTGCTGATCCTGTCCAATGTTGTAGAAACTGGATAACACCCACACTGGAATATAAGGCAAATAGTAAAAAGATTTTTTCCCCTTTTTTTGATAAGAATTGCAGAAGTTAGGCTTAACTTTAACCCTCTTCTGCTTAGGGATGAGGGTTGTTAGAGGATTTTGGAAAGCTCTTGTAAATGAAAAATTTGTCAAGTTTGGGTCAGTTGCCATCTAGAAGTTGCTGTCTTGAAATTCTGCTACAAATTATGTCTGAATTGAGAAAATGGTGGTGGCTGCCTGACAGTTCTACCATTCATGCTTCAGTATGTGCAGAAGTGTGGTCTGGCTCTATGGCAAATACAGCTCAGTTTTAAATTAGACCTGGTCCTCAGTAAGTTGGACCACTGAGTTGTAACCCTGCCATGATTCAGGCATCCTTTTCAATTCTGCAAGTTTATCTTATATTTTATTCTAATAAAGTGGTTCCTTTATCTCCTATTAGTAGATCCTGTCTATGTTTCATGGATCTTCTCAATGTTTCATGCACTGCCTGTGTCTGAGAATGTCTTAGTGCAGTAATTTCTGGTTCTCAGTCTGCATTTTACCTTTCTCTACTGCATTTCTGAAAGCAAAGCAGAAGTTACTGAGTTGTTATGTTTTAAAAACTTGTTGTTAGCTGTGTATTTTGAGGATTTCATGAGGTTGGGGAACATCATTTTTTAGAAACAAGTCAAAATAATATATAATAATGTATAATCTGTGTTTCAAATGTTTTATTTCTTTGTTATTGGGAGTAGTCAGGGAAGTTAAAGATTGTGCCATGTTGCCTCAGACAGAGGAGCAGTTTCTGCTGGCGTCTCACCAGTGTATTTATGCAAAATTTCTTTGGCAAAGAATTAAACTAATTGGATTTTGTGACACAAGCTTCTGTGAGGTTCTCTGTGTGTGTATACATATATATGTTTTTATATATATATATTTGAAAGAAGCTATGGCTGGTGCATGCTTTCACAAGGGTTATCTTGGGGTGAGTTTGCTGCTTTTGTTTTGCCCAGAGAAGCAGAAATGCACTGGAATAGGTGTTTAATTCCACTCCATCTTCCTGGTTTTCTCCCAGAAGATTTTGCATAAAGAAAGTTTATAAAAGCAAATATGTTTTGTATCCATATATGCATAAAATAATCAGGGAGAAAAAAGTTATTAAAATGGATGTTCTTAACCACAAAAGACACTGAATGTTCTGCTGCAAATGTCTCCTGTTTTGAATGATTAGGCAGAAAAGAGCTTGTTAGTGTTTTTCTTATTGCAATCTTTATATGTCAGAAAGATTCTTAAAGCAAAAAAGCAAATTATTCAGATTAGTTCCAAATTTCTCTTTGTTAATATGTATGATATGCAACTTGGAAGATGAATTTCAAGTTGTTTTTCTCTGAAAATGTCCAAATAATTGATATCACTGCTGTATCTTTTAATATATATTCATAACAATCACGTCTTTCAGATCTGATTTTTTTTTGTTGTTTTGTTTATATCACTGCCAGCTAATACTTACTGTGGCATCTTATCATTCCTTCTGTGTCTCTCTGTTGCTGTGCCCAAGCACAGGAGAACTGGGGACAGTGAGTGTTGGGGAACAGTTAGGTCCATCTCCAAGGTCAGACAGTTGTTTTATTTGGGCTAAAAATATTTCATTTAGCATGTAACTGTAAATCTGATTTGGAACCAAATGTATAAATTATATTCAGTCTGAGTTATGCCATCCTTTAGAGGACACAGTAAAAGAATTTAGGCATTAAAAGTGTTTGTAGAGCAGTGCTGGGAGAGGGGCTGGGGCCTGGCTGAGAAATTCTGAGTGTGCAGCCAAGCAGCAAATCTGAGACCCATGGGACCACTGTGAGTAAAATCCTCACTGTGCTCTCCTGAATATTGCCACCTGTAGTGCTCACCCTGGCATTTTCTAACCCCGGAGCCTCAGGATGCCCCCAGCTCCCACAGACCTGCCCCCAACGCTGCCACGCTGCTGTGCAGGCCCAGCTGCCGCTCCCTGGGGACAGCCCCAAGCTGGCACTGCCCTCCTGTCCTGGCACAGCAAACCTGGGCTGCAGAGGGGGCATCCACACCCTGCCCGCCCCAGATTCACTGTGTGCACTACATCTGACTCTGGGAGATGTGATGCAATGTTTTATAGGTGAGCTGAACCTTCAGAAAGTGATTTGTAGTGGCAAAAAAAATAATTCATTTAATTGTGAATTATGAGATAAAGTGTGTACTGTGTGGACAGGCAGGCAGTTTATTGCAGTGGGTGAGTGTGAGGGCTGGAAATACAGGGACATCCCTGCATTCATTGTCACATTTTCCCCTTCTCTGCCAAGGGTGTAGCTCTGCCCCTGCTCCCCCCACAGGAGTTCTGGTGTGAGCAAGAAGAGCAGAATCATCTATTTTTAAAAAGATCCTCTCCTTTCCATTTGCTGTTTTGGATTTGTTCAGTGTTCGTGCCAGCTAAGGGTGGAGGAATGGATTTCTCTATTGCATGATCTCAATGCCCCACTGGAAACTCAGGTTCAAATAAAATATCCCACAACAGGGTGAGAGGTGAATGTGAGCCAGTCATGAAATCCACTGCAGTGACCACCAGTGAGGGGCTCTATCAAGCTTAAGCACTATCTAGACCCATATTTTTGGATCCAGCTTACAATATCAATTGCCCAACAGAGATTGAAGGTATTTTTTGCATTTATGATTCTTTGTGTAAATTTAGGAAATTCAGTGGCTGAAACAAAGGCACCCATTGCAGTGGTTCTTCTGGGCATCTGGAATTAAACACCAGGACCATACTATTACTGAACTGTTGGATTTTTTTCCTTTTTGCATCAATAGATGAGAATTACAGTGAGGACTAAGGTCTATTTTAAATGCTTCTGTTCAACTTTCACAATTGGAGCGATCAGTCAAACTGATTATATTCTTGGATGTGGCATCACATCTAATAATAAACAACACTTTTTGAGTGACAGGAAAGGTTAGGTTATCTTACATGTGGATTTAACATCACATCCACTTGTTAGAAACTTTCCTTCTGACAAGCTGTAAATGAGAGTTTTATCATTGATTTATGGTAGGAAATAAAATGACGTGTGTGTTTTTCACAATTCATCTTTTATCATTTTATTGACTCATGAAAGGAGGGACTGTTTGGTTAGTAAAGGTAAGGTATGAGTCACTGAGTCTCTGGTTTAGCTGTGTGCCAAGCTGGACCTCTATTTTAATTTGTTGTATGCTTACCAAAGCAATTAATACCAATATCTGTGCTAATCACAGTCCTCTGTAGTGTCAGGGACAGCAGCAAGTGCTGCTTTAACACAAAACTGCTGAAATAGCAATGGTTTGGAGTCTGAACAGAGTAATCTCGGCCCTGAGAACAGTCTGGGGGTTTGTGCATCATTCAAAAATTATAAAGTTCAGTGACAAACTCAAGGGACATGGTGGCTTTGCTTATGTTAACACATAAGGACATCAATTGCAGTACCTCAGTGATTCTGGAGAAGAGCAGGGCATGCACACTGCACCCCAACAAGCTCTCCTTTAGCAGGGATGAGGCATTTAAAGGAGGCACAGCCATTTTGACCCATGCTGGTTTTATGCTTTGGCACTGAATCTGGCAGAAGCCAAACATCTATTTACTGTCACCTGAGCTATTTGCACACAGGACTTGTCTTGGAGGAGGGGAACAGTGTGAAATGCAGCAGACTTTGGCTGTAATAATGCACTGCTGTTTTCTGCACATGATCACAAACATTTAAATTCAGAGAAGCAGAATTAATTTTGAAACCTCACTCTTGAAACTCAACCTGTTACTAAGTAATAATGCATCCCAGGACTTGTTCTTTGATCAAGACCCAGATTGTTTTAGCAAAGCTGTGTTGTTGTGCACATTCTGAAATTAAATAGATCTGCCTGAGCAGCTGAAAAGTGTTGAAGCATGAAAGAGAGGCTTTTGACTGAACAGGCAGCAGAAAAGAGAAAATCTGAACCAGGCTGTTGGATTCTGAAATGGAGCTTGATCATAAGCATTTCAGAGGTGATTTCCTGTACTTCACTATCTGGACATAAAATATCTATTTATATGTAAATAGTAAAACCTGACAACTTATCTTTTTCCACTGAGTGGTTGAAAGCTGTGCAGTGCAGCAGTCAGCTGTGTATGCTTCCCCTAATCTCTTGGGAAGGGGCAAGGAGTTTTTATCATTCTGAACCTCATACCTGGAGCCTGAAAAGCAGTAACACATATTCCTCTCTCACCACTGTTTCCAGCTGATAGTACATGTTGCATTGCCAGATTCTGGCGGATGTATTTATTTGCTCTTTTTTATCTGGCAAAACTCCCTTGGGAGTACCAGGAGTGTTTTATCCTGGAATAAAACTGTGGGACAAAGCAGCATCTCTGTGATTCAGGTTTTAGAACTGCAGCTGTAGGCAGGGGCTGGGTACATTCTGTTACAGGTGGAATGCAGTTCAGTGCCACAAATTTACCATGAATAAACTGCATGCGCTCAGTGAGATATTTGTGGTTGTGGCCCAGAGACTTTGCTGGGTGACAGTAACATAATCTGGTTTTAGTGTTTCACCATTATCCCAGAGATCTCAAAACCTGATGGAAGTAGATGTGTTTGATATTTACCATTTGGAGGAAGATGTGTAGGTAGAATTGGAGGTGTTAAACTCATTCATTAAATTCATAATTCCTGTGGCTGTGAGGTGCCAGTGTACAATTGCAGGCACTGGGTCTCAGGCTGATCCTCCCAGGCTGGGGAGGGAGCAGAGTTTGCACAAAGCTTTTCAGAACCTTATATTGAGTGTTGGAAGGCTAGTGAAGTATAATTCAGCTTCCAGAAGTAATTTTTAATCTATGATTTGGCAAACTAATGTAAAGCAAATGTTAATGCAAGCACCAGTTTCAGTAGGGCATGGATACAATTTAAAGACCATGGCAAGATTGATTTACTTTCACACTGTGATGGAATATGAGTATCAGAAAATAATCTGCTTCTTCTGGGTAGATTTAGTTCATTTATTATCTGCTCAAAAATTAGAATGCCTACATGTTACAGTGACTTAATACTTGATAAACAGTGGTGCTGTCAGGAAGGAAACAGGAACAAAGGAGAGGGAAAAATTAATGTTATTTGAGAGAACAACTTTCAAGAATGTTACTATTCAAAATAGAAGGAAGTTCTTAAGTCATCAAATTAAATCTGAAAAGAAAGCAAGCCTATGTAAATCTGTTATAACATAACAAGCTCTGAAAGGAAGAGCATCTCCAGAGGTGAACTAAGGTGTCCATGGTGAGAAAAAAATCCTGAACTCCATTTAGCCTTGTCCCTGAGAGAGCAGGGAGACCAAAAGCATAGGGAAGGGTGACAGTGATCCAAATATAACAGAATGTCCTCAGCCACTGAGGAAACTGCCCCAAAATAAAGATATGGTATGTTCTTAACACATTGTATTTCTAGTGAAATTCTTTCAGAAAACTCTCATTAGCTGACACTGCAATTAATTTCCTGCCACATTGTTTGTGAGCACTGAAACAGTTGTGCAGTAATCCACTAGACAGGGACTCTTTCCCATATATTGCCCATTTTTCCAGTCTGTATTTGGTTCTGTTATCTTTTTTTTTTCCCTCCTGAAGCTCTGACTTACATTTTCTTATTTAATTTCCATGCACCAGGAACACAGAGCCTGCTGCAGTTTTGATGCCTTGTTTAGTCCTGGCACATGAGACAAGGTGATGTCTCTATTGTGTAGGTTTTGTCCATACTGTGCTAGCCCACAGTGTGTCCCTGCAAGCCCCAGCTCGTTTTCTAATGAGCTTTTCCCTGGCTTGCTGTGGAAGGAGCCCTGGGCACGTCCTGGGAGCTGCTCCTCCCTGAAGAACATCCCTGTGGGAAGGATGCCAGGGAGCTGCAGTGACCCTGGTGGGTGAATATCTGCTGGCTGTGCCAGCTGGGCATGTTCTCATCACAAAGCTCTCAAACTCCTCACTTACCACTCATTTTCCTACATTCTGTCACACAAGCAGCTGTTCAGGATCACACAGAGATTCTGCCTTAACAACAACCCTCAGATGCAGTCAGTCCCAGCTGATAAGTGATAAAATCACATCAAGGGCTCCTGAGTCCTGTTGAGATTCATCATTGCAGCTGCTCTTGCCTGGGCTGCCCTGATACCTTTGTCAGAGGAAAACTACATGTTATTTTCAGATCTTATGGAAGGAAACATCAATTTGAGGCTTTCAGCTTTAATCCTCTCTCCATGAGAGAGTTTGGTGCCATATCTGTGTGCCCCAGATGCTTCAGGAAACCAGTTGAGTAAATCAATAGGTCATCAAAGCAAGCTAGGAAAATAGAAAAAGTATTACTCTTACTGTTTTGTAAAAATCAGCCCAGTGTGGTGGAATGCTTTGCAGATCAGGAGATGTACTCAAATAATAAATCCTTGGGCATCACCAATGTAGGATTTCACTGAGGTTGTTCTGCAGGAGTCTTCTGATGGTTATTTAAACAGAATGAGTTCTCAGTGCTGGACACTTTATTTTTATTTTATTTTTTATTTTATTTTATTGAAAAGATGAAGAGAGCTTTCTCTGTGTTTCTATACAACTGGATATTAAAGTCCTGCTGGGGAGTGTTCAGTCTTTAATTATTCCCTCTTCTGAGCCTGGAGATTTCAGCACTATGAGCTGTGAATTGCTGTTCTCAGCTTTGCCTATTTCCTAATGTTGACATATTGAGATGAAGTTAATAAAATGATGCACAATTGTTGCAATGGGAGAAACAGGAAAAAAATCACCCAACAGGAAGCAAAGGCTGAGCAGAAATGAGGCAGGTGAGGTGAGAGACTTCCTGAGAGCAGAGTGGAAATGCAAGGTTTGTTCTGGTAACACAGGGCAGGGGCAGAGGAGCGGGCAGCCAGGGAGGGCAGGGAAATTCACTTTGTCACCAGGGCTGCTAAGGGGTGTCACTGCTTTGTCCCAAAGGAAAATATAAAACTGTAGTTTTAGACCAAAAAAAAGTATATCTGAAGGAAGGCCAAGTAGAAATACTTTGGGCTCAACAGGAAGAAAGGTTTGCTGGCTTCCAGACAGGAACTGCAAAGGAAGATATGGCGAGGAAATTGTCCTAAGATATGGTGAGGAAATTGTCCTAAAATATGGGAGAATTTGGGGTGGGGATTAAAAATATCTTGTTGAAAAGGGCTGTATTTAGCATTATGCTGAGTGAGCTAAATTTCAATCTTCATACCTTCAAAAGAATTACTTTTGGTCAAATTAATGTATAAATTTTATCAAAATTTAATTTAAAATTTAATTCAAAAATTAATTGTAATTTTTTGTTTGTGGGAGAATCACAATCTCTATGATTGTTAGCTCTTTTTATACTTCAGTCATCATAAAGAATTAACAACCAATTTTTGAAAAACTTCAACTGGTAATTCCACCAGTGAGACAGCAGGAGACAGGCAGATTTGAAAAATGCCAGCAAGGGAAATAGATTGTGCTACTTTTCCTCAGGGAAATAGGATCTTTTAATTTTTTTTTTTTTTTCCCGGAATGAGTAAAAGTGGAGAAAAGAAATGTCAGACTCTGACAAATCCCGCTGTGTCCCCAGGGAAATCAGCCAGCGTGGCTTTAGGCAGCAGGTAACGTCTGAGGCCAGGAGACAGAGCAATGATCAGTGACGAGCACCAGGAGCTTTTTCTGCTCTGTTGTGCTCTGTGTAGCTGCAACTTCACCAGAATATTTCTGTTGTTAGCAACTTATCTGCAGTGCAAAAAGCAGATCAGGAAGCTGCTCCTCCACGTCTTTCCAGGGAATGCAGTTCTGGGTGTCGCCTGCTCCATGGCCAAGGAACACCTGGATGTCATGGCAGGGCAATGTTCCCTTCAGTTATATCTCTTCCATTTTAAAATTAATTACTGCAGAAAGATAATCCATTCAAGAATTTAGTTATGAGTAATAAGGCTGGATTGTCAGAACTGATTTGATTGCATCTGGTATTTGTGAAAGGAAACTCCTTGATCAATTGGAATAATCATATTTTTATAGCAGAAGTGATCAGACAAAACCCAAAGAGCTGAGACTGAGGAAGTCTTGATTATTCTCTGTTATCTCAAGGACAGGCTTTGGGAGCATGGACTTTTTTCAGGTTTCGTACAGCTGAGGTTGAAGTGACCACAAATGAAGTTATTTTCTGTTTTTGCAGATTTAATGGATGCCTGAGAGCTTATGTAGCCCAACAGAAAATATTCTGAATTTTGTAGTACATTAACAATATTTTTCTGCATTTCCTTGAATCTTTAAGTAAATGACATAACAGATTGAATTTATAATCAGTGCTCTTTATTTTCTTGATGCTGTGCAAAAATCATAACAAATGAAATTTAGTTGCATATTGGAAATAGGAAAACATTGCTGAGGTAATTTGTGTGAATGAGATTGAGCCTCTTTTATATGTATCACCTAAATCTCTGCTAGTTCTGACCTTGTCATTGTTTAAAAGTAGTGCCAAGGGGTGACTTTAATCTCTTTGTTCATCTCTGCTGTTGTCAGTACTAATTAGTCAAAGTTAAAAAAGGATCTTTCACGTGAAATAAAATATGTTGATGTGTAAGCTTGTTAAGGATATGTTTCTCCTCCTCCTAAAATCTCATCTTTCTGTTTGTGCAGTCTGACATGTAAATTAATCAGAGAGATTCAGGGCTATTTTTTCAAGTAAAATAGAACCATGTCACCAAGCCATCCACATTTCATTTTTATCTCATGAACTGCTGAAGGCATGAGGAGCAACGTTCAAATTATGATCTGTTCCTTGTTTCCTGTCTCATTTTCCTGCTTGCTGTCTTTGCTTTTGAAACACTCCCATCAGGATTTACATCTAAGGGTGACAGATGAGAGAAAATTTCAGCACACTGAGCTGTTCTGTGTGGCTGGCAGAGCATCCCACTTTCAGTGACATGGGCTTATTTACACAGCCTTGTCCTCAATGTTTTCTGCAATTGCTTGACTCAAAATCAAGATCCTGCCCCAAGGCAGAACAGCTTCTATTAATAAATTCAGGTGAAAATTTTTAGGAATTCTAAAATGATGACAATTTTTTATTATTCTTTGTCAAAATGCAGAAGGGTTTTAAGAATAAATAGCAATTTCTTTTCTGTAACAGTGTTATATATTCTGAAGGCTTCCTTATCTTCCCCTGAGCTGCAAATTGAAAATGGATCTGTTCTAAAAAACTAAATGAAATTTATAGCCTTGAAGAAATTGAAAATATTCTGGTTTTAGGATCCAGTTTTCACTATTTGTCACTGTACTGTGGAATGCACTAACTTAAAGACCTGAGTATCTTTAGATGCATTGGAATTTCAACGTGCTCCATCTGTTTGAGTATGAGTTGATACCTACTGAGGGATGAGTTCTCTCACACATCTTGGCAGTGCAGATAAATGTGTATCAGAGATCAGCCACTGTGCCTTAAATAAGTGATATAAAACCTACAGTATGGGGTCAGGGGGGCCCACAGGGTAGAAATGTATGAAAATAAACAACATTTATGAAAAATAATGCGAGAATTTAACTATTTTGATTTGTGGGATGTTCTGTTCTTGAATATTGACATAAATACCCAGACATCTCTATTGGACAAAATAAATGTAATCTTAAAAAATGCTTCTATAGTTTTAAAAAGATACAGGTTACTTTCTCAAGATACTTCAATCTTCAATGATAAATTCCTACATGCCCAATTTATTTTTAATTTTTTTAACTAAGTGGGCATTGTAGGGATTTATTTTCTAAATAGAAATTTGTGCATTTCACAGTCACATATCTTAGTCCCATATTAAAACCTAGAATATATGCAAAATGTACAATGCAAAGAAAATGGAAATTGCACAGAATCGATTAGTCTGCCATAAGGAATAATTGTAATTATGATTATTACTTCTTAACCATAAATTGACATCTTATTTCACTATATTCTCCTTTCCTTAGGAAATCTCAGGGGGAAAGTTGTGTGTCTTTGTATTATCTATTCAATAGTGGTTTTTAGGGCAATTTTTAAAAAAAGTTCAAATTATCTGATAAAGGAGCACTGCCAGATATCAGCTTAGTGTCCCAAATATTTAAACTGAGGCTCTGTAATGAGAATTCTCTGTGTTTGGGTTGATGTCTGTGTTGCCTTATGGAGTTAAGGAAACTGGGAGATGTCTCTGCATCATTTGGATTCCTTCAGCTTTCTGTTCTGAGGGAAATGCTTCTTTATCATTATTGTCAATCTTTCATAAACTCATTCTGGGCTGCATGAAAGAAAAATCGTGGAGTTGAGATCAGCAGAATGATATAATGGGGGGAAAACCAGTCAATAAAGTATTTTCTTTGAAAACCAGTCAAGGCAGCCTTTGTGCCCTGAGCTGCAGAACTCTTGTCTGAAGTAGGTGATGCTGGGTAAAATTCACCTCTCTGGCTTTGTAATATCACTGTGTTCTGACCTTACTAATTTTTTAAAATACAATTATTTTTCTCATTAAAGACTGCAATTTATTTAAGTAAATTGTATTTATTTATCCAAATTTCACCTCATAACAAAAAAAGGGCCATTTGAGGTAATTTGCCTCTGATAGTATTAATTTCAAGAGTTGATCTTACAAATATTACAAATTGTAAAATAAACAATCTGCAAAGTTATCCAAAACTGAGTCATTTCACATTTTGTATATTGATAGTCAGTAAATCTTGTTTGTCCAGTGTCAAATGGCTTTTAGAAGCAGGTGAGCAATAATTTTTAAAAATAATGATCAGAGAATAAACAGTTTTATAATTTTGTAATTTCTTAATATTCTTCAGTAGTGAATTATACATATCTCTCAAAAGCAACCTTTTTTACCAGAGCATAACATATAATAAAGAAATAAGCTAAAAGCTAGTTTATGCAAAGGTAGTATTAATATTTGCAATATTGGAAAAAGGAGTAGAACTTGACAATAGGAACAAGCAATAGGAACAAGTAGTGCTTGTGATGTTGTTAAATCTCCACCATAACTGAAAAATTACTAAAAAGTGAAAACATTTTTAACTTACAGAACAGCATTGTTTCAATTTTTTCCTTTTTTCCCCTTTTTTCTTATTTTTTTTGTTTCACTGTTTTTGCATGCTTAAAAAATACATTGTATTCTGTGTAAAATCTGAAAACAAATCAAAAATGTTAAGTTCTTGCACTTATGCAGGTAATAAATACTCGTTTTTACAGAATTGCAATAAATTCAGTAGACTCATGACAAGGATGATTTTGACCTGTTCATGCTCATATGGATGCATTAGTGACCATGCTAATAGCAAGTCTGGAAAGGAGTTCCATTCTCATAAATGAATTGCAGATATTAAATAATTAATGTATTTTATACCTGCTTCAACAAAGAGACAAAGAGACTTTTTTTTTCTGAAGGCTATTAAAAGTTAAAATTTATTCTTGGCGTAAAGCATGGCTTCAGTCTTTTTCCACCACAAGGAAGCATCTGCTTGTTTTAAAAGCTTGTAGTTTACCACCTTAACTTCAGGGCACTAACAGTAGTAAAAACCCAAAAATTAAAGTAATGAAGCATAAACATCAATGCATACAAAAGGCAGTAAAAAAGCTGTAACAAGGCTTTTAAATTTTTATTGCAAAAATCAGTCCCGTTTTCCTTTGTCCTGTGAATGCAGAGCAGGCAGCGTTTACTGGAGGGAGCTGTGAGAGGAGCTGCCCGAGCAGCAGGTGTGCTTCGTTCCACACACTTGCCCTCCAAGGTCTGTTCTTGTTGGCTGGTTTTATTTCCCACTGGAGGATTCTGCTTTTCAAAACAGGCATAGCTGGAATGGCTTCAGTCTTTGTGTCCTGATCTCTCTTTTCTTCCTCTCCATTATTTTTACTTATGTTGGTATTTTGCTTCAGAATTCACCCTCATGCATGTTATTTATTTCCATGGTACACAGTTCTCTGAAGCCAGCAGTGTGTAATCAGTTATCTTGTTTCTTAATATTTTGTGTCTTTGGTTTCATAAAGGGACAACTGTGCAGAAATTTGCTTGTTTGTTTTGTTGTCTATCTTGAGATTCAGAGAAATAATTCGAACAAAAACCAGCTGGTAATTTTTTTTTCCTTAAAGCATATCTTAGGAGACTTCTACTTTATTGAAAAATTAAATGCCTTTGGAAGGCATTTCTAAAAATAGATTTATCTGAAAACAAGATCAGCTCTGGTTGAAATGAACCACTTGAGGTTCTCTAATCCAAACCACTTTCCAAAGACAGGTTAATTAGATCTAATTGCTCAGGGCTCTGTCCAGTCAGGTTTGAGCTCCTCCAGGGTCAGATATTCTGCAGCATCTCTGGGGCCCTGTTTCTAATTTAACTTCATCCAGATCCCCAGGCAGACGTTTGCAAATACCAGGTCCAGCAGAGACCCTGCCCCTGCTGCCTCCTCAGTCAGGGGTGTTGGGAGTCATCATCTCACCTCCTGACCTGCTGGTGCCCTCCTGCCTTTCCAGCAGGTACAGGGGTGGATAAAGTGTCCAGGGGGAGCCCAGATCTGCAAATGTGGAGCGCTTTGAGTTGTCTGAAGAAATTTTCACCTCCTGCTTCCTGCTGATGAGGCTGTGGGCAGCAGGTACCCCCCACTATTTGTGTCATGATGCTCTGCCCCTTCCCCTGGAGCTCATCCTTTTCCCCAGCCACAGCTCCCCAATTCCAGGAGCTCATCCCCTTCCCCAGGCACAGCTCCCCACATTCCACACCCAGGACACTTTCCTTTCCTGCCCTCCTGGCCTGTCCTTCCTAACTAACCTGCATTCATCCAGTCCTGTGAGCTGCCCAAAATTTCTGTGGACACTTGTGTTTATTTGAATTGAAGCAGATCAATAACAATATCAGATTTCCTTGCATGGTGTGGGTTTCTTATCTTCAGGGTGCTATGCCAGGAACTAAAGCTGTTCCTAATCACAGAAGTCAACAGATCCAAATGCTCCCTGATCATATTGGTTTGATTACAAGGGCAGCTAAAACCAAACCTGTTTCTGCAAAGCAGCAATAGAACCCTTGTATGGTGATGCAGATGGTTTTATCTGACTGTGTAGGAACAGTTCATTAACATCCCTTTCTTCTGGGTTCCTCTACATTTCCCACTGTCTGCTCTGTCTAAAGCACCTGTCACTGTATTTTTGGTTCCCCCCTTTTGCTGTTATTTAGTGCTGCTCTGATGATTAACAGCATGATGCTCATGAGGTCCTGCAGCAGATCTTGGGCTCTCAGAGCTGGTGGTGGAGCAGATGGCTTGGACTCACAGTTTTACTCTTGGGGTTGCACAAAGTGCTTTGAGGTTGTGCATCTTCAAAGTTGAAGTAACTTTTTAGATTCTTGACTTTTTAGAGAATGGGACGGCAGAAAAATTGTGTTAAAATAAAAAGGGATCCTATCTGGAATCTCTTCAGGTCTGCTAGAAGCAAGGGATTGAAGGAGATTTCCCAGGCATGGCAGAAAGTAGAAAACTGAAGGATTGGGCCAAGTTCTCCATATGTAGGGAGAAATTTAAGGATTTACTAACAGATCCTGCAATAGAGAGAATGTCCAAACTGCAGGCACGTAGGGCTGCCAAAGGGAAGGGCTGCTCTTTGTGAATGTGCTTTTCCTGGATGAGCTGGGATGAGGAGCCTTTGAGTTGGAGGCTCATCTGACACAGAAAAGCAGAGCAAATTCTCTTTATCTGGAACTGTAATTCCAGCCAAATGAAATGTGTAACTGCTTATATTCATGTGATTTAGTCATTGTTTAATATCCTCCTGATTAGATATTTGTTACGTCTTGCATGCAGCTCTCTGATCCTCAGATTTCTCCTCCGGCTGCCCTTGTGATGCCTGTGTTCTTCTCTTACACCACTCTGGTATTAGTGAATCACGTATTAAAAATATTGCTCTACTTGGTGTCCTTTAAGGGAGCACAAAAGTTTATTCTTCACTTATATTTTATCCTGTGTGGGCAACCTGTGTGCTTAAGGGCAATAAAGACTTGACTTGGATACCAGATGTGTTTAAATTTATTATCCAGACTTAAAAAAAAATTTTCTTTGTCTGGAAAGAAATTGCTTTTCTTCTGTTCAGCTTAACCTTAGACTGGCTTGCTTCCTACTAAATCAAAACTTTTATTGACTTAAAATGTCATAATCTGCTTGAGGTTTATTTAGCAGATCACCGCTATTCTGTATACTTGTGTTTACAGTATAATACACAAAGTCAGGAAATCTATTAAAACATTTTCAAATTAATGTCTAGCACACTGAGTCTCTGCTGGAGTGTTGTGGTGATCCTCCATCAGATGGTGCTATTAGGATTTAAGATAAATACTTAGCCTGGTTTGGTCTTATTAAAACTGTCAGCTCTTCATCCTGTTTGTCATTTTTTGTTTTAATTTCCTTAGTGAAGTTTCATGGGAAGTTTTTATACTGTTCAAACAGTGAAGAAAGCCATATGTGAACATATGGTAAATGCCAAATTCACTACTGATTTGAAAATGTGTCTCTCAGCCACTTTTATTAAATATTGTGGGTTATTCAATTAATTTTTACCTTAAGGGTCATGAGTTCTGTAAAATCTGGGATTCACACAGGGGTTCCTGAAAGTTCCTTGTGCTGTTCAGAGTCACATGATGTTTGGGGAGTGGTTCTAATTTGGATACTCATCACTTGCAAAGCTCTTTTGTATTGGCCTGTCAGCTGCCTTTTGGGGTGTTTGTTTGTTTTTCCCCACAGAAAATCAAATTTTTAAGGCACTGTAGTACTTCTAGAAATATGGTCCTAAACTATTTAATAATACCTTCAAATGCATTCTTTTATTTTCTTCAAGGTTGTTGATGATAAAGTTTGACTGGGATGTGCATGTAAGCCCCGGAAATGTAGTGAGAAATAACTCTGCTTCAAAAAGATTTCCCAAATGTCTGTAAATACTTAAATATTGGTGGGAGTTGTCAAATTTGGCTATTTACTCTGGGTGAATTCTAAATATTTTAACTTTTAACAATCCATTGCTCAAATTTGCCCAGTGTAAACAGATAAATCTCAAGCAAACATAATTCAGGCTGTGCCTTATTTGTGCAGTTCCTTCCTGCTGCTGAGCATTGCTGCTGGAATGTGGGACTGGGAATCCTGGAAAGCTTCTGGTGTTTCTTTTTCCTATTATATGGATTTTAAGTCCAGCAAATGCTTTTATGTTAATCATGATCAGGGTCCTTGATGCAAATATTTTCTCAAAAAAGGCCATGCAATGCTTCCATTCCAGCCATCTCTCTGATATAAAAAACCCCAGGGAATAGTTTCTATAATATTCTTGAAACTCATGATAGCCATCCTTTAAACCAGTTCTGCTCACATTTCATTGAAGTGGCATTTATCTAACATAGTAGGTTGCTAAACAAAAACAATTTGACCTTGCAGTTGGTAACTAGACCTTGCTCAAAGAAGTTAATTTAGAAATGCTAAAACACATTTCAAAGTTTCTCATTTGTACAGCTTTGCAGTAATTTGCTTTTCCTCTGGTACTTTTTGGCACAGAAATATTTTTCTTCTTTCCTATTAGAGCATAAGGATACAAAAGAAATTACTTTACATGATGTGAATGCTTAGAAGCACATTTTAATTGCATTTGGTATTGCTTGAGATACTAATTACTGCTACAGCCAGATACTAAATAGTGTTAGAGCTTTTGACTGATTTTTCAGTGATTAAAGGGAAAAATTCAAAATGTTTCTCATTATTTATTCTTGATTTGGGGAAAAAACTGAAGAATAGTTAAAACACATTTTGATAGTTGTAAAATGTTGAAAATTTCACACATGGTGAACAGAAAGTAGCTCTGCTATAGGTCTCTTTGATTTTATTTCTTTCTTGGATCCTCACTTGAGAAATATTGATGGAATAATTGTCTAAATCTAAAAGCAGTAAGGCCAGGAAAATCATAATGTATTTTCTTTGTGTGTTGTCTTTATTTTTTGTTTTTGTGTTTTGGTTTCTTTTCTTTTTTTTGTTGGGGTTTTGTTTGTTTGTTTGTTTTTAAATAATATTTAAGGATCATGCTTCCACACAATCTCATGTAATTTTGCTGCTCCTGAAGCATGATTTTTGAGAGCATGGAAAATATTGCAGCTGGTAGAAAAAGTGCTAACTTGGGTGGTTAATGTACACTGAAATCTTGGTTTAGTCTTGTCAGGGATCTATCAAACCCTCAATCCTTCCTTCACAAATTGTGAATGTTGATGCACGTGTAAAATACCTTGGGTTAAAATATTTCAATTTTCAGCTAATATGCAGGAAACAAATAGTAATTTTAATATTTCAATTTACATTCCTAAAGGGTATGGGAGTAACCTGAGCCTCATTTTCAGAAATCATGCTGGAAATGTAGGAAGGTTGTGTATTGTTAAATCATGGATTTCGGTGTCTGTGCAGAGGAGCTGTGGGAGAAGGGAAACATTTTTCCCAAAGTCCTGCCCCAGACAGGCCAGGGCTCAGTTTCCCCATCCCTTTGGGGTGTTACCATCATCTCCTTGCAGATGGTGTTAAAATGAGTTGTTTCAAGAACAGAAATAGAGGATAAAGGGGAAGCAAGCTGAAATCCAGCAATTTATTTATCACACCAATTCATCAAGTGATGTGAGTCATGAAAAGCACAGTGATGGTTTTTCATAGCCAGGAGAAGAACAATGAGCAGCTTTCAGACATATTTCTGCCAGACATGGTTCTGTGGAGGTGATTCTTGGGAGCACCCACCTATTATGGGCTAGTGAGTGTCTTTAGAGCTGGCTGCACTAATCTGCTGGAAACAGTAGGATTGAAATGGGTCATTAAAGGCATTTCTGGGACAGTGCTCCACTACCAAAAGAAAATATTTTGATTGTGTTCAGTGTTATCCTTGCTGGGCAAATTAAAATTCTTGTTTAGAGATCAAGAGGTGTAGCTTAGATTAATATCTTAGAGAAGGAAGAACATATTATCATCTTCCACAGTCTAATGCCTTTATCTGAGCCAGCAGTTCACGATGCTGTGAACTGCTAAATCCAAGTGACCTTTCCTGGTGATCTTCACAGCAAGTGGCAAGAATAACAAGTACACACACGAGGCTGCTCTGAAACTCTCCCTTCCTCCCTGTTTATTTTATTGCTTCTTTATATTTAAAGATTCCTTGCAAACAGTGGCTGCCACCAAAATCCCCTCAGTAATGATCTGATGGCTGGGATCTCACCACTGGATTTAGCAATTTCATTGGAGCTAAAAAGACAGAAAAAAGGCTGATTTTCCCTCTTATGGGAAGGTGCCCCATTTCCTATTCCTCTGGGATAAGTACCTATTGTATTGCCACAGTGGGCACACTCTATTAATACTTCATAAAGACATTCCCTGGGAGGATGTTTTGACAGAATTTAATTTGGCAACTGCTGGTTCAGTTTCACTCATATTAATTCATTTCTCTGAGTTTTGCTCCATGTGTTTTTTTTCTGGATCCATACTAATCAGAGATAATCCTGAGAACAATTGCCTCTCAGTCAGCAGGTCCTCTTTTAGATAAAATCATATAGACTCTCAAAACCCCTTATCCTTGGCTGAAATTGATTGATGGGCATTAGCTGTATAAAGTGCATTTTTTTATGTACAGAGAACCTTGTTTGTATTTAACTTCTCTGCTTATTTAGATGGAAAAGTGAATTAGCAATGTGATTTTTTAAAATGGGATTAGGTATTCCAGTTTGATGAATGCTGATATCAATTTCATCCATGCTCCACTTATGTTCAGGATGAAGAAATTCAGAAACACTTTATTAATAGACACTGCTTCTGTGCCAGTGTTTGGCAATATCATCAGTGATTACTTGGTCTGTCTGGCTTTTATAGGAATTTACATAAAGCAGAAAACTTTATTATTACACTAACCTGAGTAAATTCAATTATTTTGATATTTGTAATCTTGTTTCTGTGCAGGCTTTCTGAACAAAAAGCCTGATAGTCTCATTGTTTTACAGCTAACATGTCTGGTGAAAATTAAAACCTTGCTAGATGACTTCTATAATAAATTTATAGAGACTGTTATTAAAGCAATTCCAGCAAGTGATAAACCAGCAGTAACACAGAACACTTGCCAGTTGTTAAAATCAAGCCTTATAAATTGCATGGTTACTCCAGTGACACCTGAAGGAGGAGTGATGACCACAAAGATGCATTTTCCTCCAAGCATTCTGCCAAATTGTCCGTGGGTTTCATTGTTGTGTTGTCTTTCCATGGGAAGTCCTGACAGCTGGAGATGCAATCTGGATGGAGTCACAAAGCTGGGATCTTCTGATAAAGCACCAAAACCTGTTTGAAATAAACCCCAATCCCTGCCCTTGGTGCCTCCCTGGCTGTGCCTATTTAAGAACCCAAAGCAGTATTCAATATTTAAGAGCCCAAATCCAGTATTTCCCCTCTGGACCTGAGAGATGGCTTTAGAATCCAAGTTTTGAAGCGGCATTCTGGCATTCAGGCTCAGAGGGAAAAGTCTCCTTCATTGGCTCCTTCCTGGTTTGCCAACATGCCTGTACTGGGGTTAAAGTGCTCAAAGTGCAGCCTCTGGATGCTGCTGCTGATCTCTCACTATGGGATGTTAAAATGCACTGACCTTTATTCACAGACACCAACAAAGTAGAGGCAAAGACCCAAAATCCTATTTTTCATTCCAGTGTCTCTGACTTTTTGACCATTGGTGAACTCTAAGAATCAAAAACGTGGAATAACTTCCAGTTCTTACTCTTTTTTGTCATATAACTGTACTGAAAAAAATTGCCAGCATTTCAAGGTCCAAACTTGAGGGGAAAAGTTACAAGATTTTTGTTTTTTGAATAAAAAACCCAACACAACCCATTTAAATTCAGTAAAATTTTACTTCTTTCAATGTGTCTTTGATTATGGGATTTTCTTACATCCTCTCTCCATTTCTGAAGTAAAATGAGTAGGAGTAAGCTACTAAAAGTAGGGATCAATGCTAATTCTGAATTGAAACTTTTAAAATTCCATAATGTGTTGAATTTAATAGAATTTTTGAGTATTATAATATTTGGGAGGAAAAGGCACAAATAAGATATAAGTTTCACTAAGCTGTATTTTCAGGCCTTTAAAAAAGATTTTACCTGCAACTATTTAAAATTTGAATGTTGACCATCTGTGCATTGTTGTGAGCTGCACATTTCTGAAAATGCAACAAACCCTTATGAGAAACATTTTCTTGAGCTTGCCCAAGGAGTCAGAATAATGGCTGCAGCTGAAGGAAACACTTCTGTGTTTAATTGATATGATATTTTGGTATAATTCTGAGAGAGTGTGCCGGATTCTATAACCACATAAAATGTAATACTCTTATTTTCTTTCCTTCTGCAATTCCCAGTGTTTTCTGTGTTGTTAATGAAGAAGATAACTTATACATCAGTAACTTTCAGGCATAAAGTATTCTCTGAGGTGTGCTCAGTTTGAAAGAAATCTTCTCTGCTGTGTGCTGACAAAGTTTTCTATTTATCAAGGCAGTCTGACAGGGGTGAACCCCCAGTACAAGAACTGGTCACATTCACTTTTTGCTGAATATCTCAGAGTGTCATTTCAGTCAAGCCGGGACAATTCCCTCAAGAGATAAAGACAGCTATCATAAAGATCTGCATGGAAATAAATTTTTATTTTGATACTGAAATGGTTCTGAGATCATCTGACCTTCTTGTTTCAGCATTTGTCACTTGGTTGAGAAGTGTCATATCACAAATCCCTCGTGTGCTGAAATCCCTGGCCACAGCTGCAGGGTGGGCTGGGCTGGTCAATACGAGCAGTGTCTGAGCTTAGGCTGAGTTCAGACCCCATTGAGGGGAAGTGAACATTGAATTTTAAAGCAGGTGTGCGTTTTGAGCAAAGTGTTTGGTAATACTGAGGTTTCAAACAGTAAAAATCCTTCAACTCTCAAGTGTACATTGCTTTTTGGTTTGCTTTCTCCCCCACTCTGGTACCACCTGTTTCTTTTCATTTTCATTTTTCCTTTGGTCTGTTGACCTTGTTAAAGCTAAAAAAAGCCTTTCTACCTTTTTTTTAATTTATTGAAAAATTGTTCAAAGGAAATGAGACTGGAGCCTAAAAACCTTTGGTTTTCCCCTTAAAAAGGCAAACACCTTTATGTGTTATCATTGATCTAGTAAAAAGTCATTAAGCTTTCAAGTATTCCTTATCTACACAACATATTTTAGAAATAAAAGCCTTGTTAGTAAATTGCAATTAGACTTTGCTGGTTTTGTTGGCTGGCAGCAACTTGCTCTGTATTAAAGGTGAAGATAATTGAAGGCAAAGAGACTGTATTAGTGGCAGTTCAGGGTTGTGTGCAAGGTGTTTTTTCTGTGCAAACATACTTTGGACTATGAGCAATATCTGTAGATGGTGTCAGTGGCACTTGACTGTGGTGGGGTTTGTTAATGGATCCTGGTGAGGTGCAGGGCACTGGGTGGAAGGGCTGCTGCCTGTCCTGCTCAGCTCTGAACTGGAGAGAAGAGGAGGATGAAGGCAGAAAAGTTCTGGCATGATGACAAAACTGAGGCTGAAAGTGTCTCCATCCACCTCAATGAAGACACAAACCCGTAAGTGTGTCTTTTCTGGGTGAATCAGGTATTACAGAGAATTTAATGAAAGTTGATGGCATAAGCAGAAGTATGGGCTGAGTGCAATGTAAGGGTAATGATCAGTTCAAATTGCTTCCATGTAGAGTGGCAGTGAAATGGGAAGTGCCTGGTTTAGTTTTATGCTCACACACAGCACACAGCTGTACCCTGGAGAGGAACAAACCTGGCAGCAGTTCCAAGGTGAGACACCATGGAAAGCTGCAGGATGGGAGTTGGAAGGAAGGGTGGCCTGTGGTGGCTTTTTAATAACTGCAGGAATATTTAGTTTGAATTCTTTCTTCATTTGGACTCACAGGACATGAGTTAGAAACATGGTGTCATGATGAGGATACTCATAGAAATAGAGAATTCTATCAGCACAGCTGCTCCAGGCTGTGGCAGGGTATCCGTCCTTACAGAACTCCAGTTTGGTATGGGAGTTTGAATATGAGCTGAGAGTAAGGTGTCATAAGCAGGAATCCCTTCTGAGAGTTTATTAAAGAGCAGATTAAGAAAAGGTTTGATGAATGTTGCCATTGTGGAATTGGCCTTTTTGCTTTGCTGGGTAGCTGAGTAGTTTAAGTACCAAGGGGAGTCTGCACACTGCAAGCTTTCAGTGATCTTGCACCAGGAATGGAATCGGGGGGAAGAAATCATGCCAAAGTACACCAGTCTGCTCTCAGAGAACTCACAGAGGTGAGATGGAAACCAGCTGTGAAGGGGGCAGAGGGAATGAGAAACACTTAAGTAATAGAAATTTAATTACTGTGAATTTTCATCATAAACAGATCAGAAGTAGACCACACCTCAGTGTACTTCCTGGTCTTCAGTAATCTTTAATTAGAAAATATCCTAATTATTTTTATTCCCAGGAAATTGTATATTGTCAGGCCCAGGGAATTCTATATTGTCAAACTATTTTTTTCTTTATGTAAACATTGGGGTTTAGAGGTATACTTTAGAACTTATTAATTAAGTGTTCTGTTTCATCACACATATCCTAAATTATCTAGATAGTTTACACATTTAGGCATCTTTAGTTTTAGATATTCTGTACTCAGATATAAATTTTTTAGGAACTTATTTTTCTTATTAAGTTGCTAGTGAATTGCACAATATATATACAAGTGCAAATAAATATATTCAAATGAGTCAGACAAAGTTATCTTCCTGTAGTAACAAAAGCCATTCACTTGCCTTCTATATTTTGATCTGTAACATGAGATTTATTTATCTATACCATTTTCTATGCTCACTATTATCCCTGTCACTAAATAAGTTATCAGATTTTTAATTATCTGCAATATTATGTGAATAATATATGAGTTATGAAGGATGCTTCTCAGCATATAGAACCATTGCAGTGCTCAATCAGTGTCATTTCACATATGATGATTTGAATAGGTTTAAATTCTCCTTCTCCTGTTCAATTTATCGTACATTTGCCTAAGTTTTGTTATTTAAAACTTGAGTTTCTAATTTAAGTTTCTTCTTAAGTGCTCCACCCCAGTGTTCCTTCAGAGTTTGTTTGAAATATGATCAATCTCCTCTGTATATGCTGGTAAAAATTCTGTGCAGATAAATCAAAGTCTGGGTTTGCAAAGGAGAACATTATTCCATTATCAAATAAATCACTCAGTTTATGACTCCTTTTAACTGCACTGCTAGAAGTTATTTACGGAATTATCATGAATTACAGATGGTATTTCACTCAGAGTCACAGATACCTGAACAGGTCAAATATTTTAGTGCATAAGCACAACACAAAACAAGAAAATGTGAAGGCGAAATCTAACAGCTCTTTGGTATTTCACACATAAATAGAGCTTTTTATATTTGTTTCAAGATTAGTATTTCTGGGTATCTGTATAGTTTATCAGTGAATATGTAACTGTACTTTCATTCAGGATCCCAGAGTAGTTTTGGTGTGAGCCCAGCTGGGGTCGGTGCTGACTGCCACGGCTGGGTGGCTCTGTGCCCTTCTCAGCTTTGTACAAGAGGAAGGCACAGAACAGCTGCATGGAGTTCCAGCCCATCCTTTAAAAAACACCCCAGTGATTTTCTGAGATGAAGTCTCATGATTCAGCAAAGCCCCTCCATGCCAAGTACAGAAAAACCAAGTACAAAAATAAACACCATAACTGAGTACGTAACGTCCCAATATTTCTGTTAAGGTATTATGGAATCTAGTCACCTTTGGGGTTTCATATCCATTACTTCAACTGTGATGGATTTCAGTAATTTAGTGGCTGTTGCATTCAGGGGTTCATTCCTTGCCATGCTGTGCAGGGTGCTGTCACCCTGCCTGGTTTATTTTCTGTCCAGTAAGATATCACAAATTCCTTTTGACGTAAGAGAGTTTTCTTTGGTTCACTTGTGGATCATGTAGTACAGGGCTGTTCTATATTTTTGGTATCTGAGCTTTAACAGTATCTCAGAAGGGCAGGGTGGCCACTGATATTTGTGATTCCTCTGCACAAAGCCTGGAGCTTGAGCAGGTGCCTGAAGAAAGATCCGTGTGTGTTCCTTTGGTGATGGAGCAGGAGGGCTCCTTACTTCAGACTGACACAGGCAGAAATAAAAATTGCCTAGAGCAGCAACAATGATGTGACTCATGGAGATTTTCAGCTGCACGCTGGAGGTCAGATCCACAAAGGACTAAAATGATCCCATCAATTTAAGGAAAAGTTATGAGAGGCCAAAGGAGTATTGCACCCACTCTGCTTTGACTTGCTTTGTGCTTGCTGCTATTTCAGACACAAACCAGTCTGTTTTCAAGTCATGGTTGGATGCTCACTTTAAATAATCTGCAGAACCCTGCAAAACTATACCAGGACTTGCTAGCAGCAATGTATCTTGATTCACATTTTTATAAAGAAGTATTTCCGTTTGCACCAGTTTGCCATAAATGGATGAAACAAAAGAATAATGCTTAGCAATAAAGCAGAATGAAATGGATTTATGAACCTTTGCTAGTAATTTCAGGATGAATCCTCTGAGTTCCTCATGAATTGCACTCACTGAAGTATATGCAAATAGTCAATATTTCTGGTGAAGCAGGCAGGTTTACTGATCCAGATCTTTGTAGATTTTGATAAACTGTCCCTAAAAAAATAAAAATAAAAATGTAAGAATCCTCCAATAAAATCCATCAGTTTTTAAAGTATGAATTGCTTAGCTTTCACATTTCAAAGCAACCCTTAATTTGAAACTGTTGTTTTACTATGCAACATACAGAAATACTAAAAATGGATCACATTAAGAGGGAACATTTGTTTGGTACTGGCAATTTTGATATGTTTGAAAAGCTAATGAACTGGGAAATGATGACTTTATGTTCAAAATGATTTTTGAGTACCCTGTCATGTAAAACCAACTTTAATTATGTATTACATCCACTGCTTCCCAAAGAAGCAAAAGAAAATTTTCTTATCTAGCCATTTCTCAGGATATTCAGCATACCAGGAAACAGATCATCTTATTACAGAGAATAAAAGCAGTAGGTTTTCTTCTAGTATTTACAGAGTATTTATTATAATGCAAAGAGGGATCACTTCTTTCAAAGAGCCAGTTTATCAGGCATGTAATATATAATACACATGTGTATTAGGAAAATGTGTTTAACATAAAACTTTTTATAATATATTCACATATTTATATTTTAACTGTCATTAAATAACGAAAAAGAGAAAGAAATACTCAGAGCTGTGACTGTGTGTGCAAAAATGTACGTGCTGCTATGTCAGCCTCAAAACTGAGAGTGGAGTATGTCCTGATGCTTGGTCCCATGAATTGCCAGAGGATGTGAATGTAGATTTGTAATCTATTTTCATAGATATCACAGAGCAGTATGTCCTAAGGAGTGGCAGCTTCAGCTTTGAAACAGATGCTTATAGACTAATGCTATGCCAATCCATGTGTTCCTGAGAATATTCTTCTGGCAACTATAAACCCAGTACCAAATAACCATCAAAGGTTTTTATTTTTACCTTTTCCAGCATTATTTTGATCCCATAATGCAGTATAGACTGAATTAGACACCCATTGCAGGTGCACACTTGACTTTCCATGGAGCTCCTTATGTGATCATCAACTAAAACCTCTTCTCCCTGGGCATCTGGACCCCAGAGAGATAAAACCTTTGGTTTTTCTGACTCAAAATACATTTCTAGGCTGCCTGATCTGTTACTACAGCACCAGGACAGACATTATTTCATTCTTCATGGATGAAGGGGCAGACTGTAACTGTGAGGCAAGAGATGAATGTGGAATGGAGAACAGAAGTAGAACAGACACTCCTGGCAGTATGCAACAGAAAAGAGTGATATGTTGGAAAGGATGCTGCTAGTGTAGTGGAAAAGTTCTTAAAGTGTTCTCCCCTTCACAGAAATCAAATCTTATCCAAAAGTGTTGCTTGAATCTATAGCAAATGGGCTTTGCAAGCCAGTTCTGTCTCTGACCTGCAGGACTCTCCCACAAGGAACATTCAGTTTCATTTTCATGGAGTCCACTGTCATCAGAGAACTTGCTTTTTCTTTCCATCTTCTCCATATCACTTACTTTGTCTTATTTTCCTTGTGCATTTTTGCCTTTTTACTTGTACTGATTACCAGCTCTTTCTTTTGTTCATGTAGCAGCAATTTAACCTTTCCACTTTTAAGAAAAAACACAAATTTCAAAGAAGCAACCCAAGCAGGCTACATAATGCAAGTATCAGATGGATTGGAATATTTCAGTCTAGCACATCAGGAAATTGTGGTGGGTAGCAGTGCCTTAAAATGAAGTAACAGAGAATAATGAATGAACCATGACTCATAATGAAATCTAGAAGAAAAGAATGTTGAAGCTGGAGAGATAACACAGTGATGCTGAAAATGTCATACATGTCATAAAACTTTACTGAAAAATGAGATTTGAGCTGAAGCTCTACAAGGAAACAATAGTTTATGTTAGTTTTCAGCCTGTTGAATTAATTGAAAGAGGAGAAGACTTAAATTAGACGTTACATTTGTCATAAGAAATGTAAATATAAGCCTGCTGTTTTCTTAAAAAACCCCAAACACAATGGTGTGTGGGTGTGAATTACTGAGACAGGCTCTATATTTCATTTACACAGTAATTACAGCTGACAGGTCCCTTTTCTCATTTACTTCCTGCATGGTTCTCCTGGCTGTCTCCCTGTCTGTCTCTCTTTTTGCAGTAAATTTTAAAATTTAAGGTAAATGGAGACAATAAGCAAGAATCCTGTGCAGAATTAAGCATCTTTGGGTGTGATGGTTGTGGCAGCTTCATGCAGAAGATTCCAGTTAGCATTGTATAAATATCAAGTGATAATCAAGGTTAGGTATAGACTGTCAGAACTACAGCTGTAATAAATGCAGAGGATCAGAAAATTGCTTCATAATGAAAAGATATATGGCCCTGTTCCAAACCCAAATTCACACCACCAGCAAATTAGGAGAGGGTATTTCAAGAGCATTTGAAATAGGCCACAGTTATTGAATGCAAAATGACATGTTTGCAATGATCTCATTATTATTATGTTTATTCTAATTTGATAATATACACACTATTCTGCAAACACCTAAACATCTAAACTTTTCTGGGGTGTTTTAATTTCCTTTTATAAAAGTTTGCAGTTTTCTCTTTCTGTATTGGACAATATTTATTCTTATAGAGTGAGAAGTATTTTTTGGAAACAGGGGATGCTGAGCCTCAAGGGCCACCAAAGATTGATCTTTGGTCAAGAAAGAACAGTTCTGACCTGGGGAAGGTTATTTTTTAGGAAGGTGTGGGTCTTTCAATGTCTGGCACATTGTGTGGGTATGAAGATGAACCCTGTGTTCATCTGAAGAAATTAATTTCCCAGGTGCATTGAATTTTATGGCATTACTCTGAAGTGAGGGAAGGCATTGCAAATAGTTGTAAGTCAGGCAGCAGTAATGCAAAGACTGGAAAATACCTGAAGTGGAAACATAAAAAGGACATTGGGAACAGAAGCTGCTTTTCCAAACTGATGCAGAATTGAGTTCTGAGATGCAGAATTATAGGTGAGTGTAATGTTACAACTTCTGATGGTGTCTGAGTGTCAAGGACAGCAACCCAGCTTCTGTCTCAGGGCTGTGCCACTCACAGAACATGCAGGCACCAGGGAAATAAATTCTACCTGATTAAAAATTTACTGTGGCAAAAGAGGAAGGTGCATCTCAACAAAGCAAAATGCGGCTATTTTTGAAGACTCTTTGTAAGTTTCCCCCTTTATTTTCTCTACAAAAATAATTTTAATTTGCATTTCTGATGCTCATATGTATCTAGAATAGTCAGCCACAGGCTGCAAACAGAGAGTAGAAGGTATCCTCAGCTGAGTGGCAGGAACATTGCTGTGCAAAAACCCTGAACTTCCGCTGCTGACTGGTACATTAGAGGGAAAATGACTGTAAATTTACTCCACTGACATGGCTGAATGAACTGAGACTTCGTGTAAAGAATCATGAGCCAGCACTCAAGTTATGCCCAAGGTCAATTCATTTACATTTGGTAATTAAAAAAAGGCATATTGAAATGCTGTGAATCTTGAGGAGGATGTATGAAAGCTCATTTATCAGGCTATTATGACGAATATTTTATGCTATTAATGACTTTCCTTCAGACATGCTTATGCACTTGCCCTTCAAATCCTCTTACATTTCTCTACCTTGTAAGTTTGACTCACTTATGAAAAACACTGCTTAAAATTCCATGGTCAACAGCATGGGGATATTCAGTTCTCTGGTGTTCCTATAGGAATCTTTACATAAAATGCAGCACTATTTAATGTTTTACATAAGCTTGGGTTAGAGGGTCCAAATGTTTATTTTTAGTATTTTATTCAGTTAACCATATTCTTCAAAGGCTTAGGCACAAAAAGAATAATGTCTTCTTTTTCCCTTTCCTTTTTACAAGGATACACAACAGAATATGGGTATGAAGTACTTACAATTTTCTGCACATTTCTTTTAAAAAAATCCTCCAGTACTGAGGCATAGGAGCTATGTGGCAAAAGGAATCACAATTTGCACTTACAGCAAGCTCAAAGCCCTCTGTCAGTGAGTGGATATTAGGCCTTTGCCTAAACTTTGAAGTCTCAGTGGCTATACTGCTCATCATTACCATGTTCATTTAAAAGAAGTAGGTTATTAGAATATGTTAATATTTTCACAGACAGCAAAGGAATGTCTCAGCTGGAGTCCTGTGTCCATTTTCCCTGAGCAATCTGTGTGGCTTGACATCAGGGCAAGTGCCTCTTCACTGGAGGCATCAAAGAGTTTCCTGTGGCAAGAACTTCCCTGTACCATGGTGAGAAAAATGTAATTCTGATCCTCTGAAAACTCTTTGCTGAGATGTTGTGAAGAAACTGAGTTCTGAGTTTAGAGCATTGGAGCTCTAATGGTGTTGGAGAATTTTGCTCAGAAATGGCTTATAGAGTTTTGTTCAGACATGCCATAATCACATACAGCTGATGGAAAAGTAAAAGGCAGCTGTGAAGAGCAAATTCTCACAGCCTGTTTCTGTAAACAACAAAAGTTCTCAAGCATGTTTATGTAAACAGCAGAAGTTCTCAAGTTATCTTTAATAACAAGTAAATATCTTGTCCTTAGATAAGTTTTAGGCAAGCAAAAGTTGACAAACATAGAAGCCTTGAGAACTTTCATATCAGGGTGAGAACACAAATCTTAGTTTCAATAACAAACCACAAGTATTGAAAACAAAAGGAAGGGTTGGTGTGTAATCTGTGACCTATGATGAGCTCAGATTTTGTAATATGTATAAGCTTAATTAACACCACTATAAAAGTGTGTGAGTGAGATCAATAAAGTAGAGTTCAATGCTGATCCACAAAGACAGGTCATCTCCCTTCACTTCAATATAATGGGGACTAGGTGGTGTTTAACACTTGATGAGGGCAGGTCCATTCCTGCTGGTGGTGATCCTCCTCACAGGAACAAAAGTCCTCAGGGTCTGGTGGTCAGCCCTGCCTGCCAAAGGCAGCTCCTCCTTTGGCTGGCCCTGACCCAAGCCCTGGCATCTCAGCTGGGAAGGGAGCAGTGCCCAGGGCTCACAGCTCACCACACTGTGGCTCCTGTCCCCATCATCTCCCAAACCCAGCTCTGGTTCTCTCTCCACATCCGCTGGTGCAGGTTTGGGGCTCTTCCCCTTAGCTCAGGGGCTGCAGTTTTAGTTGTACTGATGTCATTAAGGGATATTTAGACTGGGCTTTTTAAACTCCTGGTCAATTTACTCAGCTGTTCAACTGAAGCCTGTCCCAGGCACAACTTGCTTTCTTTGCAACAAATCCCACAGACATTAAAACGTTATACTTTTCAGTCAGGAGTCCATTTACTGCTGAGTTTGCATTATGCAAACCCACTGAGAGCCAGTGCAGCACTGTGGGCAGCCAAGGCAAGATCAGAAAGGCTATTTTCAGAAAAAGCAATGAATCTCAGCACCTTCCATCTAGCATTTGGCTTTGGAATGAAAGATGACTTACCTTGAAAAGAAAGGGGTGAGCTCTAGGAAAGCTGAAGCAAATTAGTAAAAAGCCAATTTGTCTGTAATACATTTTTAATGAAATGGCCAATCAGTATCTCAGCAATTGTAGTGGGGTTTAGAATTTTTTCCTCTCGAGATTGTGTGGGGTTGATTTCTCTCTCTCCATGATCTAAAAATGACTTGCTCTGAGTGACTATGACTCTTTGTGGAATTCTGGGGTGCTCCAGTGTTAGTTTCCACTCAAAGGGTGATGCATCCCAAGTTATTCTGCACCATTTTAGTACTGCTCAGGAGATGGTTAATAAAGAGTTCCAGAAAATGTGGAAGTATTTTGAATATCACAGGTGGATTTTGAGCTAGCAATACCCCACTGAAAATTTTAATGCATACATTTCAATTAGTTTTAAAAACGTGAACATGATCAGGTGGCTGCACCTTTGCTCTCTCTGTGCACATATATTCTAAATTGTTTCAAATTGTGCAGTTCAAGATTTCTAAGGATATGTAGTCCTTACAATTTTTACAGTATATCTAGAAATATTTATTCCTGAACACTATTAAACAATGCTGTCTGTGTCATTCTTTGTTTGGGTAGCTCTGCTTGCAAACCAGTTTCATCTGTATTTGACAAAATATGAAAGTCTCAAAATTATTAAACAGCGCAATTATGTCCCAGCAGCACCATGGGATGCTAGAAAGTATTTACTTGATATAGTAGCAACCAAAAGACAGCAGGTGATGGATGTGAATTTTGCCAAGCCTGGCAGCTTACAGGTATGATTAGCAGCAGGTAATTCCTGCACAACTTGAGAAAATGCAGGCTGGTGAAAGATAAGTTGAGTTTCCCATCCGTGGAGATAAGCTTCAGCTGGTGTTTGTGCATAATCAGAGAAGCTCTGTCTCACTCCTGGTTTGGATTCTGTGGGCACTGAGCAAACAGGAGTTTAGGATGTGACTTCCCCACAACCCAGAAAAACATGCCCTGAGCCCCAGGACAGCCCATGGCTTGTTTTGGAACAGCAATTTCATTTTATTTTTCTGAGCTTTATCTCTCTTATGTTCTCCTTGAGATTCCTTTTCCTACCTGAGCTCCCATTTGCTGATATCACCTTTCACAGCTTCCCTCATCCTGTTAAGTTATGCTATTTGATGTTTTCAAAGTACTCAGAGTCAAAAGAAAGGAAAAGTAGGAAGTGAAATGGAATAAACGTGTCAGTTCAACTTCTTTTCATCTCAGCTGTTTGTCCTGGGTACTGCAGGACATCCAGCCTGGAATCACAGGAAGTTATGCAAGCCCAGATTAGAGCAATTTTCAACATATCTGTATTTCAGACTCAGGTGGTGATCAGAGCTGATGAATATGTATCCAGCAAAACAGATGAGGCATAAACCTCCTGCAGAGAGATCCCATTCAATCAATAATAATGGTGGCTTAATCAAGCCTGACCACGCTGCTGCTTGCAGCACACTGAGGGCACTGGAGGGGCTCTGAGCTAGATCAGCTTGCATCCCTTCTCTGGATCTTTGGCAGAGATGGAAACACTCAGGGAATGCTTGTGTAATACAAAATATATTTTTTTAAACACCACTTAATTATTTGTCTAACATAATTCTAAAAGCTTTGTCGCTACAGTATGGATAAATGGTTTAGTGCCTGGGGATATAGTTTTATATTAAAGTTTAAGTGAAATGTTTTCCTCAGAGGATCAGAAAAAAAATCTTCTGGTCTGGAAAAGTATAGAAACATCTAGTAGGTTGTATTTGCTTGGAAGGTTACTGCTCTCTCAAGAGGCTGGCTTTTGGTGGTATCAGTACAGACCTTAATACTCTTGTGATATTAAGCTGATTTTAACAATTTTCATTTATCATTATAAAGAATTAATATGATCCTTCCTCTACAAATCATTCAAAATAAAATGGAATCCAGTTATTTTGCAGTATAACAAATGTTCTAAACATTGACTTAGTGGCAAGTTTTAGAACATCCTTAAGCACCTCAGTTACTTCAGCTGTTCTCAGATGCTGCTCCCAGGAAGAACATAGAAAATGAATCTTACTGAAGGTATTTTTTGCTTGATCAATTCCCAGATGTTGTACCTGAACTGAAATATCTTTTTTTTTGTGATTTGATTTCACAAAACTGAGCTCTGGCCATATTTCTGCTTTCATGTAAACATTGCATGTAGGTGCTGAACTAAAGTAGCTTTCATAGGAATTCTGTACCCTGCTTCATCGTTCTTCTTATCAAGTTTCACCAGAGAACACAACAGATGTTCTGATTTCAGACGACATTGTACCTTTTCAACCTCCAAAAAAACATTCACTTGATGAAAATCCATAAGTGCTCAGGTTTCACTTTTTCTATTGCTTGCCTTTTTTTTTTTATGAGTGAAAATTCAATGTCTTACTCCAGAAGTGAAAAGTAACTTTGTACAATATCTGCACTTGGAAATGTAATTCAAGTGAGAAAGTTTGGCAGTACAGCAGCTCTTAGGAAAGAAAAGAAACAAAATTGAATCACCTGAGAAAGAGATGGAAACATTTCACTGAACTGGATCCAAACAATGTGTTGGTGTTGCTCTTCCCAGGCTTTGTTGTATTTGTATTATGGGATAGCTTTTGCAGGCATCAAGGAATAAAAGTGCCAGCAAACAGTGTAACTCAGCCAGGGCTTCAGCAGAGCTAAATTTTCCTTGTTCTTTCTTTGTAGTTAGGAGAGCACCTCCAGGGCCAGTCTGGATGGGCTGCAGGGGAAGGGGTCCCTGCCCAGGGCAGCAGGGCTGCAATGAGATCATCCTCAAGGTCCCTTCCAACCCAAGCCATTCTATCATAATTTGCTTCATTTTGAAAGCTGTAATTATAAAATGCTACACAAATGCTTTCAAAAGCAATCTGTAGGAACTGAACTGAACCTTCAGCAATTTCTTGTGTAAATCACAATACATACTGATTTTGCAATTTATGGTTTAATAGGACTTTCAAGGTGCTTCAGTTCTCAGTCTAATTTTATATTTGTTTACAATATTTTATATTGTAAACAAAACTTTTTTTTGCGTGTGTTCTCTGTCAGATCACCTTTGTTTTCTAAGTGTATTTTCCATGACATTCTGTACAGTTACTTAAGTAGCCCAAAAACAAGAGTGAAAAGGAGCAAAAAATGATTTTGCTAAGAAGCACTGAGTTCATGGCAGGTTCATTAGCAAGGGGGTTTCCTACTTTTCTTTCCATTGAAATACAAGGAAATAAAAAACCCTAGTTAATCTGCTTAATTTACTCACATCCTGAAACCATTAATAAAACTGTTTGGGAAGCCAGTTGAAAGTGATGTTGCAATACTAAAGGTTTCCTTATTGCAGTGGTTATCCTGTGCTTTATGCAAAGCTTTTGGAGTCGTGACGGGGTAGGGTGGCACTCAACTCCCTCTGACATAATGCCATTAATGTTTCTGGAATCTCCTTCTTAATGTTTTATCTCCAAAGAAACCCTCTTGGAATATTTTGTTTATTATATGGGACTTGTGATTATTTGTGAAATTTTTCTTTCACAAGAGTATTTTTTCCTGTTTTGTGTGTGCAAGGAGTATGCATATATTTTATTTTCATGATATTAATGAAAAACTGGAAGATAACTTGCAATTTTTGTCAGTCATTTGCAGTGAACAACAGTTTGTGAAATAAATGTGAAATAATATTTTTGGCAGTTTTTTAGAATTTTTTACCCAACTCTAGAAATGTATGTGGCCATTAAATAGGATAAGTGTCAGAGCTTCAGAGCTCCTCAGAGTGTGTGTTACAGAATTGCACTGATAGCACTGCATTTCTGTTGGGAAAGCTTCCTTTCTCCAGGGAAGGTACAAAGGTTAATTTCTAAGAGTAATGTATTTTTCATGCTTGTAGCATATCAACAAACATGTTAATTACAATGTGTTATAATTAACATGCTCAGAATGATTAAATGTTTTACTTGGACATATTTCTGTCTTAGGGCTTTTTCTGGACTGTTGATTTGCTGTTTTGTATGAGAGCCTGTAATTGCTGTCTGAGCTGCCTGCCTTGGTTTATGACCTTACTGTGCATCATGGCTGTTCATGTGAGAGACAGAAATAGGTACCCAAATTACCAGTGTTCAATGTCCATTCCCATGGTTTTGCTATAAAGTGTAGATGGAAAAGGTCTTTTAATGCTGTATAATCATCATTATAATTGTTCCATGGTATTCACTCACCCTTTTAACGTGCTTTGTGTTTTCCTTCAGGAATAAGGAAATGAAAAATCCCAAACTAAAATGTGCATTTATGTCTCCATAATGTGATGTAACCTGGTATCTCCTCATGTGGAATATTGTAGCCCATCCTTATTTGGTTCCCAGTGCGGGATGCCTGGCTATACCCAAGTGACTGACCTCATTTCAAACTGTTGGAGTAGCATTTCCTATATAATCTTTTTGACCAGCTTTGATCCTAGAGAGCTTTGATGAAGCTACTAATTAGTTTTTTGATTCATCTGTGTTTAGGAAAGAGAGATTTATTATAGTAGCACCCGCTTGTGCCGCTGATAATTAAAAGACTGTCAGCATTTTCATTATATAACTCGTCTCACAGCAGAGAATCCCTCCCCATCTGACACTCTGGATTATTTGTGGATGACTGTGGCACTCTGAAGGACTTGCCACTTAGGCCAAAATTGACTGAGAGCAGCATTCCCATGAACCACTCCAGCCATCACTGCTGTGAGGTAAGCATGGCCTGGCACTTTTCTCTCCTGGAAAAAACAGAAGAAATTGAAAAATCAGGACCAGACCCTCCATATTTGGAATTTGTGTGTGTGGTTTTGGTTTTTTTGTTTTTATTAGGAAAATAAGCTGTGCTGCAGATAAATTTAAAAAACCAACAACCTAAGAAATAGAGTCCCCATTTTAAGAATTTCAGCCTTGTGTATCTTCATCATAAACCTACAGAAATAATCTGTTGTTGCCATGAAAAGAATTTTTAAACCTTTGCAGTTTTGCCAGCAGCTGGACCCTGTGTTCTTCATTTTTGCCACATGATCAGTTGGCAGTATGTTATGCATCTGCTTTTTAAAATCTGATTTTCCAAAATACACATATGGCCTTTGCTCAGCCTAAGATGTAAGTTCACTTAGTCTGGATCCAATTTAGTTAGGGCTGCCCCTGGCTATTCCCATGTGTGAAAAATTCAGTTCACACAGGGTAGGTCATTGTCCATGTTCAAATCCCACACATCTACCACTCTGTATTAGAAAGGAAATTTTTAGAGGATATCTAAAATTGTCAGCAATTCTGATTTTGCAGCAATCTACAACATTGGACTATGACCTATGAGGAGGAAAATCTTTCTTTAATGAGATATTTTGGTGGTTTTCTGTGCCTTCCTAAAAGCCCAAGGTGAATCCATGCCCCCCTGTGTGACTATAGAAGCTGCTCTCAGTGTTTCAGGCAAGGCTCTCATCCATTCCTTTCAAAATTTATGTATGTTTTATAACAAGGAGGCAGAGCACACTCACAGACAATATAAATTTTACTGCATAACAATAATTCAGTTTCTTTTCTTTTAAAGACTCTTGAAGCAATATATTATTTTTACTTGGCTGTCAGCGCGTTTTACATTTATAAAAGTGAGATGGCAGGGGAGGAAATGGGATTGTATTAGACCTCTACTTGCATTTATGCATTTGTGAAATACCATATGCATGGTTTATAAATTCTGTTAGATCAAATTCCTACCACTTATCACAACATAAATTTATTTTTTATATCTAGTCTCATTGACTTTTCTAAATGGACTTCTTCTCCCTCTTCATTTATTTTATCATTTTCTCTATTGATAAATCTGCTGTCAGAAATAGGAACTTCTCATCAACTTTCTCCATCCTGTAAATTATTTTTTTTAATAAGCAGCTTTTAATGATCATCTTTAATGGAAACCAAATTGCAATGTTTTATAATTGGGACAGGAAAAAAAAAATGAAGCAGGCCTGGTGTGTTCAGTCACATTGCTGCAGCTCTGGAAATCTTGGCCTTTGCAGGGCAATGGCAGCTCTTGCTGTTGTGAGCTCTAGAAAAACCATAATACATAACACACTTCATGTCAGTGCTTGCCAGAAGAGAGAGAGGGAGAGGCCCTTGCCCTTGGACATGGAAATTGAAATTGTGAGCCACTCCATTCTCTCAGTTGTCTTTGATTTGGAAGTTGTGACATCTCCTGAGCCACATCAGCTCTTTGGTAGCCCCTGGATTTTCTGCATAAGACAGAAAATTGTCTTTTAAACACCTTCTCTGTCCTCCCATTCCCCAGAAAGCAAGCAGGTTGTGGTGGCTTGCCATGGGTGTGTTTAGCCAAACAGACTTTTAAATCAAAGTATGATATTAATGTGCTCTGGAATAATTGTTTTCTTACATTGTAAATACAATCTACTAACAAAAGACAATTATTATTTTCACATTTGTTGAACAAGTAAAGTGCAATTAAAACCACACATGAATTTGCAGTTGCCCAGTACAAAGCAAAATTACCATTTTAATGCAATATGGCCATTAAATTCAGAGGAGACAGGAGATGACATGCACAGGAGTCACTTGGGGGAAATAATGTGTTACAGGCTTGGTGGATTTTAATGTTGTTACTTTTCTTGTTAAAATCCCCTGCTACTACTTGGCTGGGCTTAATTAATGGTTTTGAATTTTGCAGAACTTCAAAGACTGGGAGGTGCTTTCAGATCTGATATGTAAAAATGAGAAATGATGTTGGAAGTTATTCTCAATCAGATAGAACACACACTTACTGTCTTATTATTGTAGTGTAATATATCATCAAAGAACAGATAAACAAACCTCTTCTGATTAGTTTCCACCTCATTTATCTACTTTGTACAAATTAACTATTGTCCTTGACATCTTGAGGTGAAACAGTCAAATTCGAGTACTTACAGGCAATAATAATGATATTCTGTGTATATAAACTATTTCCTGCTTTTGCACATCACAAATACTTTTTCACATAAGTGGTTTTATTATGTGTGAAATAGTTCATAATCTCACTCCTTTCTTCTCACCTCTTGTAGTTTATTGTCTCAGGACAGGAATATACACATGACTTCAGCTGCAAAATTGCTTTTGTGCAGTAATGAGCCACTTCTGGCCAGAACAGAGCCCTGGCCAGCCAGGCACGGCCGCATTTCCCACTAATGGGGTGGAATGAGGGGCACATTTGGAGCTACTAGCAGGGATTTTCAGCAGATATGGTGTAATTACTCCAAAAGGTGCAGCAAGCTGTGCCTGAGGGATAGATAATGATGTGCTGCTGGTGGCTCTGACCTGGTGTTTGTCTTGTCACCGAGGTGGTGCCCTGGCTGTGGGCCACAGCTGGTGCTGAGTGCCCAGCACCCCTCACACACTCACCTGCTCTACCTCCAGGACCATCTCAAAAACCTTTAATCTTTGTAGTCAGTTTTTTGTGGTGCCTATCTTACAGCCATTAAAGATTGAATTTCCAAATGGTGTTAAAAATTTTTTGAACAAATGCTTATACTGAAATTCAGTACATTTATCCTACCTTCTGCTTAATGAATTTAAATGTGTGTTTCTATGCCAAAAGAGTTTAGAATGCACATAATTCCATAATTTACATGGTGCATCTCTGGAAATGTGGCCATCTCTGACTCATAAGACTGTATTGTGGAAACAGCAGAAGAGGCATTGCTAACCAGTAATTCCAGGGAAAGGATCATGCATTGGAATGCAGTCCAGAAGCATTTCTTTTGCCCTGAGTGGGAAGTGGCAAATGTGTATTTCAAAGAAATGCTGCCAGCAATATACAGAATGGTCAAAATGGATCCTTGAAATACAGTTGCTGCACTATGAGTTGGAGATTTCAGCATTATTTTGGCTTGTGCATGTTGAACAAGGGCAGTCACTTTAATTAGCATGTGAGTCAGAGGATTTAGAAAAGTCTAGGATTAGTGTCTTGTATTAAAACTTGAAGGCTATTCCAAAAAACTTATTTTTGCCAGAATTCTATTTTGGCAGTAAAAGGTAATGAACAGATAGAGGAAGGATGTATCTTTTGCATATTCTGTACAACTTTAGAGTATAATTTAGGCTTCATTTTATTGAGGCCTGGAGTATGTGTACCTGCACATGCCTATATTGTGCAGGAAAACTGATACTTTATTTAAGTGGTGCAGAAACTGCTTGAAAGAAGTGTATTTTAGAGATCTAATCCTCCTTCAAAGTCATTAGGCCTTTTAAAATGAATTAAATATAAGTTAGATTGAAGATGATACCTATCACAATTTCCTTTGCTGTATTTGCCTGCAAAGGGAGATTTGGCTTCACAAGAACTGGTGATTTGTATTACTGTTATCTAGACTTGTTTGTGGGCAGGATTTTTCCTGTGAGGATTGTGCAGTTCTCTCTCTGATAGCAGTGGGAATGCCAGCTGGATGTAGGAGCCATAGCCAGGGTGATGCTGTGCTCAGCCTGCAGCAGTTCCTCTCTCCTGACACTTCTGCCCTGCTTCAGTGTGAGTCCTGTCTGCACAGCACAGCTCCACTGGGAATTCTCCACCTGCCCTGGCTGCTCTGGGGCTGCCCTGGGAGGAAGACTATGCTCCACCATAGTCTTCCCCCCTGCTCTGCCCCAGAGCTCCTTGTGCACCCCCTTGTCCAATCTCAGTGCTCCAGTCACCCAGTTCCTCACCCAGTTCCTCCTGTTGTTCCTAATGCTGCTCCTCACACCTCCCCTCCTGCTCTGCCCTCGCTGCTGGGCAGTTTTGCCCTTCCTCACACACTCCCTCTTGCTCATATCATATTTAAATATCCCTTAGGGAAGATGGAGCACAGACTGACTATGGGCATTCAAGCAAATGACTGATGCTCTCTGTAAATTGCTTTGAACTTTATTTCCTCTCACAGATCCTTGACAGTAGTCCAGGACTCGCTTGCATTTCTCTCGAGTGGTAAAAAAGCAGAAAAACAACAACAAAATCCCAAACAAAACAAAAAGCATCAAAAAAAAGAGAAAAGGAGAAGGAAAAAGTTCTACATGAAAAGTCCAGCTGCTGTCACATTTCTTACCTGTACATTTAGTTCCTGAGAATGGGATGTAGAGGGCTGGACCTGCAAAGATGGGACTTTTGGGGAGTTGTTCTGGGAAAATGAGAATCTCTAGAACTCCACATTGCCATGTGTCTGACTGACTTCCCCAAATGCAGCATGGAAAAGTTTTCACTAGAAGGGGCTGCTGGTGGTGCTTTGCTAACAAAACCAGTGTTCTGCAAAGATGAAGTCACCTCTGCTCTTGCAGCCTCCCAGGGGTGCACAGAGAGGGGACTGTGGGACGGTGTTTCTTATTAGCATACCTTCCCTCTGCTGTTAAATTAGGTTTTGCTTTTATTGATGTGAAAGAAAGCCAGCAGTGACCTTTCTGTTCTCCAGTTATTCTCAGGAAGCAGAGGTGAAAGTAAAGCCAGCAGTCAACTGCAGTGATACCTGAAAGGACAGCAGTGAATGTCAGTGCTGAGGCTGGTACAAACTCATCACAGCTTTTTCTACTGGTCCATTTGGGTGTGCGGAAATACTGACCATTCACCTTTAAAGCAGTTAATGTGCTAATAAATATTTTGTCATAGCACTCTGCAAACCTTTGTAATTGCAACAGATGATAAAGGATCTAGGGTCTGTTTAATTGTTTTTTTAGTATATTTCTGGTAAGTGGTAGGAGGAAAAGCCTCGTTAGGAAAGTCAAATGAGCACTGACATACCTGACACAGCAAACTGGCAGAATTCCTATGGCCATTAACTGAAAGAGTAAAAGGAAACAGCTCCTACATATTTATGAGGAAAACCAAAGCCTGCTTGGCTGGCCACAGTCTTTCACGGCTGTTGCTTTATTTTGTAATTACAGCCTGTCCTCATTGCCTGGTTACCGACAGGACAGCCAGCCCTTGATGGTCCCTGCAGCCTCCTCACTGTCCTAGCAGTGGACTCCTGGAACAAGGACTGCCTGGTGTCCCTTTGGCAGAGAAAGTTTCCTGCCTGTGCCAGGAGCTGGACCAACACGTTCTGGAATAAACTTTGTTCAAACCCCGGGCAGGACAAGCCTGGTCCCAATGCTCAGCAACTTAGCTGAGGAGGCTTCAGATGAAGAAAACAGATCACTAACACAATTTTTAACAAGCCAAGGATGCCTTTGTTTCTTTTTCTTCTGGAGCAGCTGTCTCTGATAAAAAGGTACAGAACCCCAGTCATGCTGATACATTTATCTCCAGAAATGTTTTATACAGCCTATCAAAGATTGATTATCAAATAAACACGCGACCTTGACATTGATTCAGTGATTTAGGAATTCAGTAGCCCTTTTCTTCCACTACTTGGAAGAGCTCTCAAGAGAAATGAAAAATTGAACTGTATCTTCAACCCACTTGAGCTAAGGTACAAAAATAGTAAACCTTGTAAGAGAGGCTTTTGAACACAGGCTTTTAATACTTCAGAATCTGTCAAGGTCAAGTTTGAAGTCTTGGTTTCGCTCTGAGGTTTGACTTATCATTCTACAACTTTTCTAAGTAGAAGCAGCAGTTCTGTAGACTTCCAAAGGAAAAGGATGCTGTGGGCCATCATGATCCCTTCCCTTACAATTTCCACAGAGTTTAAAATACGTTGATCTTGACAGCTGAAGGCTTGGAGACAGGTCCGGCACTGGGCTCTTGGGCAGAGGCTGTGCATGGGTTTCTCTCTAATACCTGTTGTATTGACTGACTCTCCTGCATCAAGAACTTACACAGATCACATGCACCCTGAAGCTATTTAAGGAGGGGTTAAAGATAAATCTTTGATCTTAGATTACAGTTTAGCTAAAATACTTTGCTTTGTTGGGGTTGAGTTTTGTGCTTTTGAATGGTCTGTGCACACCTCTGTGCACACACTTTTATTTTATTGTGCCATGAAAAAAAACACCTGAGTTACACTAATTTGTATCTAAATCTAAAAAAAATAACCTGAAATAAGAGGAAGTGATTAAGTACAGCCACTCTGTTTTTCACTGAAAAATATGTGCTATCACTAATTGGGTAGAACTGTGGCATCACCTGCTGTAAACACATTAATTGTGGTAAGCAAGATACAGTTTTTATCTGCTCTCATCACTTCTGACAAGAGGTGTGAGGAGCTGTGCAAGTGACTTTGTTAAGGATGACTCAAAGTCATGGACTGATTCCAGAGGGAGTGAATGGGCTGGGGAGGTGGCAGCCTGGGCAGGTGCCACCCAGCACAGCTGAACCTGCTGCAACACAAATCCTTTGGCACCTAATTCTTAGCCCAGGGGCTATAGAATTCCTGAAAGTCCAGCAGAAGTTTTGGCATTTCACAGGTTATTTCACCCATCTCATAGATTTACATGGTTTATGTTTCCCCATAATAATAATGGATGACAAAGCAGGCTCTAAACTGTCTTTCAAAACTGTTTTGATTTCAATTACCTAAAAACCTTATTGGGTAAGGAGATCAAGGGTTTTCAGTTCTTGGCCTTAAGAACAGCTTTTACAGAAACAGAAACAAGTAAGTGAGGGTTATTCAGGTTTCTTTTTTTCCTCCTTCAAATTTTGAAATTAACTTTAGTTTTATTTCTGTCTGGATTTTCTTTTCTCTCTTCCTCTTTATATGCAGTAGTAAAAATGGAATATTGGTTCAATTTAATCAACTTAATTTTTAATTGTGTATTATTTGTACTTTTTATTATGAAGATAGCATCAAATTTTCTGAAATGGTAAGAGGTTTATATCCACCATTTTCTTTCTGAAAAGCTGTTCTAAATTCAACTAGCAATGTTTTTTTGTATTGTATCGCTTCCTATTTGGCTGCATTATGTGTAGAGGGGTCAAAATACATGCCTTTGATTTATGTGGCAATGTAAAGAACAGCTACAAATGCCATGAGGCAGAGAGTTTGAGTCTGTCCTATTGCTAAGTGTTTCTATGTGAAAAATGACTCCTTGTTCTTTGGATCACAGAGATTGTACAATTACAATTTTAATCAATCCAACACAAGATTCATTGGTTCTTACTGTGCAGAGCACATAGTCACAGTCCAATAAATCTGCTTCTGATGTGCAGATCCAGACTCCTGAGCCTCTGGAGACTGTGTACAAATGACAGGGATGTCTGCCTTGCCTGTGGATTTGCATGGTGTCAGGTGGAGGGAAGGTGTGCTGAGACTCTTCTGACTTCTAATGTGCCATTCTATGGCTTGCATTTGAATGATTAGAAATGAGGTGCTTGACCTGGTGCATGCAGGAGGTGTTACTTATTCCTTTCTCTAGTTTTTTTCTTTCTCAAAGTGAGATTTTGATGCTCTTGGATTCTTTTGTAGCGGTTTAGCTGTGGGTGAATAAGATCTTCATTTTCCAAGGGCTGAACAATCATTACAGTAACAATTAAATACTTCTATATCAGGGAAAGGTTTTTCACCCAGAGGGTGTTTGGGCACTGGACAGGCTCCCCAGGGCAGTGGGCACAGTTCCAAGCCTGGCTGAGCTCCAGAAGCGTTTGGTCAATGCTCTCAGGCACGTGGGGGGATGGATGGGGTGTCCTGTGCAGGGCCAGGAGCTGGGCTGGAGGGGCTGAGGGTCTCTCCCAACTCAGCTTATTCTGTGATTCAATGATTCCAAAAACCTGTCTGGCAGGGCTCTTTTGGAAAAAGCACTGAACTGTCAAATCCTGGGAAGTGAAGCAGGTGGTGGATGGGCTGAGCCACATTCAGCTGAAAGCAGCAGGAGTGGGGAGAGTGAAGCTTCCCCAGCATTCCCTGTGATGCACAGAAATGTTTGTAAGTTATGCAACGCCAAAAAAGAGCTCCCAAAGACAATGAACCATTTTTCCTGAAAAGCAACTTTAAATCTAAGGAACACAAAGTCAGTAAGGAGGGATATGTCCTGGGAAGCCTCTCTGGAGAATTCAGACAAGCTTTAAACTTCTGATCATTCCAAACATTATCCATCTACATTTGTTAACAACTCCTACCTAGACTCTGGGACATTTTGTCTTTACTGAATGTGGTTAGCACCAGTCCTGCTGATGGGTTTGCACGCAGCATCCCAGGACTGAGAGACAATAAACATGCTCCAACATGCAGGATCAGCTATCGGGGAGGCAACTCTGTGCTGCTGTTTATAAATTCATTGCATGCGGCACAGCACCTGAGGGTGGGCAGTGCTGGGCTGGGCTGAGGCAGCAGGGGACACCTGCCCGAGCTGAACTGAAGGAATGGCAAGAGAAGATAAACAGACAGGAACCTGCTGGGGAAGGAAAGGGCAGATAAGAGCAGAAAACTAAAATATATGATGGGTAGCAAGGCAGATAACAGGGCTGAATAGGAAAGCCAAGGAAGCTGTGGAAGGAAATATGGGCAGGATGTGAAGGAAGCAAGAACAGAAAGAGAGCTGGAAAGGAGAGGGCTGGACTGCAGCTGGTGGGAGCAGTGCAGGGCATGGACAGGAGCCAGGCCATGGGAACAAGCAGGAGAAAGGGACACAAATAAATAAATAAATTGGGCCATTCCTAGCATTTCCTTAGGTGTAGCTATGAGGTTTTAAACCACAAAATTGTTCTGATGCAACCTGGGTTCTTTAGGATTCAATGCACAAATATCTTCTGACTGTCCTTTTAATATTTAATTTTTTACTGATTGAGGAAGTCAGAAATAACTTAGAAGTTACAGCAAAAAATATAGACTGAAAAGGGCATCTAGAAAACCCAGAAAATATCAAACATTTCTCTGTCTTTTAAAATGTTTGTTAATTTAGAATAAATGAGCAAACAAAAAGCCATCATTTATGATTGACAACATAGGAAGTTTTGTTAACATCTTTTTTTAAAAACTTTAGAGATGCTGCAGTAAAAGAGAATGAAAAATAAGTAATTTGGAAGATATTTTTGGTAGGTATTTTCTGTTCATTTATGGCTCTTTCTCAGGGTAATATTGCAAATGTTATTTGCAAAGGCTTTGCTCTGTATCACAGATAACATGATAACAATAAGGAATACAAAAAATTGGAGTTTTCTGTAAGTAAATGTTTTTGTGTACACAGGGATCATGCACACACAGTTTGGGATCAAGGATCTCAGTTTTGTCTGGCAATTTACAGAACTTTAGTTTGGGAAATGATGTTATGCTTGCATCCAAACATTGCCTTTCACAGTTTGTGCAGAGATTTATGACTTCTGCTTAGGAGCAGCAGCTTTCTTTGGTGCTGGTCTATTGGTGCAATGTTTCCAAAATAATTTTTGTTGTTCATAGTAAATACAAAATATTTTCACAGCTCTGCTCTTGCCATGTTTATGTTCATGAATTTTTCTTCAGATCTGGGAGTGGTGGTAGACAGTACATATGGGCTGTGGTGCTTGAGAGAACATAAAGAAGTATTTAGGCCCTGAGGGAACAGACCCAATATTAATCTGAAGCCACATTTCACTTTTCAGTTTGCTTTCCAGCCTACATTCACTGCTCCTGTGCACTGCTGATATTCTGCCTGCTGGCATAGACTGCTGGACATGGTCCAGGGAAACAAAGCCTCCAAACAAGAAAGAGAGGTTTTAGCATCAGGATGATTTATTTTGAGGAACCTTTCATGTGCCCTATCAGAAAGGAGGCAGGATTAGTTACTAAATAAAATGTTTATGACTCTGCTGCATAATAAATGTCTTTCTCCTCTTGCTTGTCCTACTTCTCAGTGTAACCTGGTCATGTTATCACTGAGGAACATTTTCCAAGGATGTGAGTCTTGTCAAGCAGCCAGGCTCAAGCAGGAGAGAAGCAAACCCTTGCCAGAAGGAGAGGGGAAGGAGACACTGAGAGCCAGGGATTCCAGTCTCATGATTGAGTCATTCCTTTGAGGGAGGCAACTCAATTTCATTGGGACATGGAGTGAACAGAACTGGACTGGGATGCTGTAGGGATTAGGTGGTTTTGGACATAGGAAGTACCATGAGAGCTGAGAAGTCAGGCTTTGGATATACCCCAGGAGCTCAGTGCAGCAGGGTTTCCAGAGCTCCTAAGCATTTCTGGAGTGCAGCTCTTCCCTGGTGCCCTGTACCCATCCAGCTGCTTTCCTCTGGACAAATGTTATCAGTAATGTAATCTGCTTATCTTTGTAGAAGCTTCAGAACACAAATAGCGTTTTCAGCCCTGGAAAATCATTTCATGATTTATTTCATATTCCAAATGCAAGATGGCGTGGGAGACTAGCATTGTTTTCTGACAGATTGTCAAGCCTGAGGCTAGTGTGCATGTCTGGCTGTACTGAATTCAAAATTGCTATTTTTTTTTTGAGGAGGATGGCTGACTGAATTCCTGCTAGACTGGTTTCCTTTTGGAAATGTTCTGTTCTCCTGCGTTGTGATTCAGGTTGTCTTTTCCTTCATAACAGGTGGTGACAAGTCCTTGGGGTGCCCTTAGCTTAGAATTCCAGGAAAGTCATGTAGATAACATGGCACGTAAAAATTCACTGAAGCACGTTTGACTTTTCTCTCCAGTCGTGTTTCTACCTGTGCTGCTCTCAAATTTCAGATCCCCATTTCTCCTTGCAAACTGTCAAGAAGGACAAGACAGAGCAACCTGCTCTGAGCAAATACAGTGCACAAGCTTCATTCCTGGGAAGTCTGGGGCCATGCAGATGGTTTGAGCAGAGCGCTTTAGGATTGTGAGGATTCTGAAAAGAGGGGCCTTGTTAGATGCTCCCAAATGCTGGGAGGACATTGTGGCTGTCAAAAAGAATTCCATTATGCCAAACTTGGTGCAGATTTCTGTCAATAAGGACAGAAGAAAGTGTTCTACCAAATAATATATGTGTTTTGTTATTACATCACATGTTGGTGTCTTCATTAAACTTTGGGTTATGTGATTGAAGTAACTTAATTTCTCTCCTTTCCTCATTACGATGGCAGCTTTTTGTTTGCCAGTCTTTTTTTAGAGGAGTAGGAACTCCATTCATGACAATTCTTTCACTTTACCTTTTCTCTTAATGCAATTTATAATACTCCAAATGATGTACTGGGCTGTGGTACAGGAAGAGTGCTAAAAATGAGAAAGGCACTAATTTAGCTGGGTTGTCATACCACTTTTCATAAGGGTGAAGATGGTACCAGTGAAAAGAATTTCCTCTGCAGACTTGAGCATCTGAAGGCACACAGGTGCATCTTGGCAGCCAGTCCATTACTCTTTATCTACTTTGGCCATGCCTGATTTACAGTGCCAGTCCAGCAAATAACAGAGGAGAGGAGCTGAAGCAGTGTGGGTGAATTTACTAAATTGAACACAGTCATCTGTGATGGCTTCTGCTGTCTGAAAAGGCTCTAAGAGGTAGACCAGGCTAAAACAAAACTTCAGGAGGCAAAATACCACATGAAACATTTGGGACGTGGATCCATGCTCCTTGATTTCAGTTATTATCTGAATCAATAATTTTCCTTTGTTTTTGTTTTTTCCCCCCATCCTTCTCTTATGTAACTGTCCCTATCTGCTCAATAGCTGCCATAACACCTTTATTCCTCTGATGTTGTTTGCATTAAAAAATGCAGTGCCTGGGACATGACACCACGTGCTTCTGACCTTGCAGTGCTGACCTTATCAGTGGAGTGTTTCATAACCTCTCCCACTGAAGAAGATAAGGTTGACTAAACTGGATGTGTCTCGAGCCATCGGGCATTCATCCACAATGCTAAAGCCAATTTCAATGAGGTCACTTTTTCACACAGTGAAACTATAATAGTTTTTGTCTCCTACTGTCTGATTTATTCTGCTGGCAAGGACTGCTGGCTTCCCTGAAACTGAGGAGGCAATTTTTATTTTTTTAAATTTTTTGTTCTGCTCTAGACAGGAAAGCAATATTTATTTTTAAGAGAATAAGCTTTTATATATAATACTTCACCATGTCTCAGTTGTGAAATTACTTCACAATTTTCCTTTTGATCTGCCTGCATTTTACACTCCTGCAGGATTTGCATTGTGAACTGTACCCTGTTGCTATATATACAATGCAAGGTATTTAAATACTTTCCTACTTTATGGAGATAATTATAAGCTCTATTTCTTGAACAATGAAAGCAAGACAAATGCTTAAGTCTTCCCATTTCAACTGTAATAAAGCAGATGTAAAATGAGTTCCAAGGGATTAAACACCCTGGATGTACTTTGAATTGTCCCATTAAACACCTTGTCCCAGAGAGCATTGTAATTACCATGTCTATTTGATAGTTTCTCATTAATTACATTGCCACTAATTCTTAGTATCCTATGCAATCTCTTCCTTTCTTGAAGTTCTGAGAATGAAATAAAAAGTAAAGGATAAGTGTCTGTGTACCCTAAAGGAGTTATTTGGGTCATATTCACACTGAAATGGGAGTGTAATCCCACAGTGGAGTGGATGCGTTTGCCCAGGTGACAGTGGAAAGGGAATTGTGTGTGTGAAGCATTTCTGCAGTCTCAGACAATGACCTGGCACTATGACTGCACTGCATAAATCAGCCAGGGATGCTTAGCAATGGACTGGGGGATGAGGATCAAGCAGTGATCAGGCTCATGTGGGTGCTGTTCAAATTACTGCAAATGGAGGCACCCAGAGGTGTAATCACTGTCCTTGAAGGTACAATTGCAAATACACAGCTGAGCAAGAATGATCCATTATTGCATGTCAGATTAAAAAAATTACAGTTTTTCCTTACCAAATTGTAGCTGCACTTCTTAGAATGTGAAACCTACTTAGGCTTGGCAGAATCAGACTCTTTTCAGAATAACCTCTTGCATCTTTTCATTATGGTCATCCACAGTCACACACACAGTCACCCCAAGCAATCATCCCATGTCAAGAGAACTACATTTCACCAGCCTGTGAACCTTGGGTCAAGTATGTCCATAGGGTTAATATGAAATTAAAATATAATTCCAGTTTATTAATTGAATTGATGTAATGGAATAAGGTTGGGAGAGGAGGGAATATTAATTTTTCTTTGACCAACAGGTAGCAATAGAACAGACAAGTTTTCAGACACACCATTAAAGATACACAAGGATGCTATCAAATTTATTTCTTTTACATGATTACTATACTTTTCTAATTAGGATATGTTTTTAACATATTCCAATTGAATGGGTTTAACTTTGGTCCCACAATAATCTTCTCACTTTCACGAACCCATTGTTGGTTGATAAAGGAGGGAGATGTATTGGTGTGATGTGATTTCTGCAGATAGCATCTCAATCTAGAAAAGGAATGATGCCATTAGTTCTGATGTCAAGGTAGCTTCCTTGGCTGACTTCTAGTGCAAATCATCATGACCTGTGGATTCATCACTCCTCCTGAGCCTTCTCCTAGCTGAGCAATCTCAAATGCAGGCAGCAGCAGGTCAGTCAGCCTTTCACCTGTCATTCAGGAGCAGTGGGTTTCCAAAGTGCCACAAAGAAAGGGATAACACATCTGACTAAACCACAGAATGGCGTGGAAAGTGTTGAAATGCCTCACTGACAAGCACAGCAAAGAATACAGCAGCTTTGAAACATTGATGGTGAGGCTTGCAGTGATAATTGGGAAATGGCACAGATCTTCATTAGCTTTCAGTGGAGGAATTATTTTTCAGGATATTCTATTTGTGCTGCCATGTCTGGATTTCCACAGTTGTGTTGGTAAGTGGTGCTGTTGTAGCATCTGTCTTTAGGGCACAAATGTTCCTAGATTTATAATGGCACTGGTTTAGAGCCATGGTAGAATTTTTCTTGTGTTGCAGAAATGCATCTCAGTCTTTCATCACTGTGTTATAACTTTCTCTAGGGTAGAGTTTCTAGCACTGCAATTTTAAAATACAGCTCTTTCTTACTAAGAGATACCTCTAAGCAGGGGTTCCTATCATTTTAAGCACTATGTTATGCCTCCAGAGGAGAATTCCTGAACCAAACCATAAACTTATCTCTTTTTCTTCCCTTCTTCCTTTTTTTTTTTTTTCCAAAATAAGAGCTTTTTCCTGAGTTACTCTGACAGTACACTTACATAATCCAGCTACAAGCACAAGGTTCCCAGCTCTCTCTTCAGAGACATGCTTATATCAAAGAGCCCTCCCAGCTGGTAGGAACAACATCCTTATATGACAAATGTGTATAAAAATTAATGCATCTGTCTGTTTTTCCTTCTCTCAGACATTTAATATCCACGTGAATTTCTCCCTCTTGTTTTTCCAAGGGGCTTCATTGCCATATGTTCTTCCTGTATTAATTACTTCTGTCCACCTGATAACTGCATCCCAGGGGGAAATCTTGCAATTAAATGAATAATAAATATCCAGTCAGGGCAGAGCAGAGTTAGTACATAAACCAGATAAATGAGTAGGGAATGTGTTTTCACTCACAGCAAGCAGGAGCTTTGGACTAGCACATTTTGCCATTTTTCCTTGTAATGTTTGGTGTTCCAGCACTTGGGCAGGCCTGACAGATATGACAGCAAAGCAAGATTTGTGAATGGGATAACAAGTAATTACACTGCATAAATTCAGCAGCAATAATGCACTCTTTGTTTCCACGTCTGAAATGCTGTCTGGGATCTAGATGTATCTAGGAACACAAGCACCAAGACAGATGCTGATACACAACAAACACTAGTAACTGCAGAGTACAAATCTGGCACTGGTGTTGAGATTTACTGTGCTTGTTTTTTAATTTTAGTGAACAAAAGGCTTTTAACTTAAAGAGAATCTGTTTCTAAATTTTAGCAAAACTCTCTGTAGACTAGATTTTTCAGGGCATGTGAATATGATGAATTTCCAGGCTTAATGATTTCTGAGCCCCAGAAAGCCCTAATGTACTGCATTTATCAGGGTGAACTGGATGCTGCCCTGATTTTATTCCTGTTTAACTGCTATTGTCAGATATGCTCAACAGTTAGGCATTAAAATAAGTTTGGATTAAAAAAATCAGAGGATTTAAAAACAATAATCAGATACAGTTTTTGTAGTTTTCTGGGCTCAGTCTGTTCAGTTCTTTCAGAGGAGATCTATCAGAACAGCTCAGACTGACCTGTACATTAACAAATCTCTTTCTGAATAAGTCAGGCTGTGTTTCTTTCAGCCCTGCCTCAGGTTGTGGTGCAGCAGCCACCTTTGCGGATTTGTTTATAAATCAGTTGTGGTGAATCAGCCACTGCTGGCATCCAGAGCACTGATGTTACAATGCAGAGCTCTGAACAGGCTGCATCACAGCTGCTTTTTGCAATAAAAATCATAAATGTACCCCCAGAGGTATCTGGGACAGTTTAGGGTGAAGCCATTGATGAGGTGCAGAAGACTTCCAGCTTTACAGATTGCACTGGGACTACAGGTATCTGTTCTTTTCCAAAGAAGACTCCTTTTCATAATCTCTTTGGAGAAGAGAAGTAAAATTATCAGGGTGGTGTACAGGAAATTTGGCATGTGACATCTGTTAAAAAATAACAGTGGAGATTTACCATCTGTTACAAGAGAGTTCAGTTTTTGAATCTAAAAGTTAAATAAAGTGAACTCCTTCAGCTGATGTAGGGAGAACATGGATTCTCCAAACTGCCCAGAAATTTGCTGTCATAATTATTTGCCTTGAAGTTGCTTCCTTCAAAAATGACCATATTTTCCAGAAGCATGTTAGAGTACAGCTAGTCAGTAAACCCAGAATTATGCTTTTTCTGGTGAGAAGAAAAGGATGCAGCAAGACACAAGGTAAGGCACATGTTGGAGGAACTGCTTTGAAGCATTTTCCATCACAGCAGGAGGAGAAATCAAGGGGCCCCTGAGACCAAATATCTGGTCCAGCTTCTCTTTGTCTGATTCATGCTATAGCTGGCACTACACCAGGGCTGTAAAATGATAACATCAGCTCCACTGGTATTAACTGGAATCCGTGACATGATTCTGTCTCAAGAACCTTTCTCCTATGAAAGGTTCTTGCCCCTTCCATTAGAAGCTGGCCACAAAACCAGTCTGGGCGCCCTGTGACATGGCCAGCTTGGGTGAAGGGCTCCAGGGTTTCAGTCCCGTCTCTGTGGAGCTTCACAAGTGAGCTTGTGCATGAGATACCAGGTAACCCCACTGTCAGTAGTGCTATACCAGAGAATATGTTACATGCTATACAAAATGTTGGTATGGAATATACTACAGATGTGAATTTAAAAAATTGGAGAAGAATCACCATAAATCGTTGCTGGTTCTGGCTTTTTTTCATTATTTAAGCAGATGTTTTTTTATAAGAGAAGATACCACCTGCTAGAAAAAGGATATTCCTGAATTGTAAAAAGTCTCACTGCTCAGAAAAACCTGAATTTTCAAAAGTGAGTGTATCTTATGTCTTCCTAAACCCAAGCAGCTAAAAAACCTGGACAGCTACTCCTAGCGAAAAAAAATATACTCCTCATAAAATAAAAATTACTCTGGTAAATGTGACCATATAAGCAAACACTACAGATACACAGAGGCACAAGGTTAACAAAACATAGATATAATCTGATTTGAATTTCCAGGTTTTATTAATTTAATTCTGGGCTTTAGTTTGAGGGTATTGGTTGCTGGAAATGCATGGATTTTTCTATTTCCCTTACACTTCATCAATTTCCCTTGATTTTTTGGGTCTAATTATCCACTAGATTGCACTTTAAAGCTATATTGATACTGAGTATTTAAAAAGATGAGCTTATCCACTCTGGTCTGTAGATTTGGATTGGTTTCTTTGGGCTCTGCACCAGCAGCACCTATTAGTTCCAGGATATTCATGTTTTTGCTGGGTACAGTAGGAACAGGATGACCAGCCTCTTCCCACTACACTTTATATCAGATCAAATGCTTGCCTGCAGCAGCAGCAATTTGATAATGGTCTTCATGAAGCTACTACAGACTCGTTACTCTGGGCAAATTGCTTTGTGTGGTGTAATGTACTGGGCTGGAGTCTAAGGGGACATGAACCCCAAACAGTGCTTAATACAGACCATAAAATATTTAGAGCCTGATACATTAGTTTTAAAATGCTTACAAAGGTTATATTTTTATCCAAAAAGAGAGAAAAGAAATGCTGTTCCCATTAAGTCAGTGATTTAATAGAGTTTTCAGTACAATGCATTTACTCCATGATAATCAATTGCCTCCAGCAAATTAAAATATAAATTAGGTTGTCTGGGAGAAAAGGAAGCTCTAAATCTGTTCGTTCTGGCTGCACATAAATACAAATTTTATAGTTATGGTTTCCTAATGTCAAAAGCAACACATCATGACAGAAAGATATTTTTATTTAGCTGCTTTGATTCTTAATGCATCAACTGTATTGATTGCATTTTTGTCAAAGATGGGATTATCAAAATATATCTATAATCTTTAAAATGTTCCTGCATTTCTTCATTATATACATCAGGTATGCATGAATGGTTTGAGCAGCAAGCATTGTATTTCTACTCAGCAAAATACTCAGAAAAGCTCAGGAGACTCTTTTGGCTTTCCTTTTCCTAGTGACCTAACAAATTTCATAGGAATACAAATAGGAAATTTCATTCCTATTCAGAACTAGAGATGGTAACTATATTAAAATTAAATGCTGCAACTGATAAATGAGCTACTAATACCATTGTATATTGTCCTAATTGGTACTGCATCATACTGAGTAATATCAAAATACATGGGGAGAAAAATATGATTTATTCTGGGAGCTGCACGGGTACTGCTGATACACCAATATCTCAGCTGTATTTTTGTACAGCTTCTCTGCCAGTGACAGTTAGGAGGAAACATGCTGAAAATACTTTGTGGGGGCATAATTACATGTCAGAGTTGTGGCTGGTGTGTTATCCCCCTTGTCTCACTGGTTTGTCTGTAGGGTCAGAAGCAGACCTGCCTGGATGGAGGAGTGCTATTTGGGGTAACATGACTAACACACCTCTTAGCTCTAGGTGACATTATGAACCCTATATCATTTTGCTGCACTTGTAGCTTTTTAGCCATATTTCATCACTTTTATATGCAAAATGATAGAAATTCATGTGAGGTATGATACAAGGCTAAGAACAGAGAGGCCATTAAATCCTGATGATTGTCTGAGGTGTGGGCAAGCCAGCTTGTGGAGGAAAGATCACCCGAGAGCCTCCAGGGGGAAGGGCAAGGCTCAGGTGCACTCACTGTGGTCAGTTCTCCTTCCTCACTAAAGGACCCTCGGAACCTCCAGGGGTTCATTGCACACTGGGGTAGGGGGTTATTGTACACTGGGGTTCATTGTACATGGGGGTTTATTGTATACAGGGGTTCATTGCACACTGGGGTAGGGGGTTATTGTACACTGGGGTTCATTGTACATGGGGGTTCATTGTGCACAGGGGTTTATTGTACCCAGGGGTTCATTGCACACTGGGGTAGGGGTTTATTGTACATGGGGGTTTATTTTACACAGGGGTTTATTGTACCTAGGGGTTCATTGCACACTGGGGTAGGAGGTTATTGTACATGGGGGTTCATTGTGCACAGGGGTTTATTGTACCTAGGGGTTCATTGTACACAGGGGTAGGGGTTTATTGTACCGAGGCGTTTATTTTACACAGGGGTTTATTGTACCCAGGGGTTCATTGCACACTGGGGTAGGAGGTTGTTGTACACTGGGGTTCATTGTACATGGGGCTTTATTGTATACAGGGGTTTATTGTACACACACGCCTGGAAAGGTTAATGAAGTTTCAGCCTGCTGATGGCTGGAGCTGCTGAAAACATGCTCAGGTTCAGTGACAGCCTGGGGACAGTCTGGTCCTTGCAGTGCAAGCCTTGGGCTGTGCACCTCCTGTTCTGGGGTGCCACAATCACCCACAGTGCTCTGAGTGCCCAGCTCCCCAAATCTGGGAGCAGCAGCCCTGCCTTGGCTCCAGGACAGCCTGGCTGTTCCTGTGTCACAGAAACCACGACAGGAAATGTTCTCACCTGGTCTTGCTTTGCTGTCCTTGTGAGCCCCATATTCTGGGCTTTGTGTGCAATTTGAGCCTTACATCGACAGCACAATCTAATTGCTTTTGCAATTGATTTTGTATGATGGTTCTCCTCCCATCTTGTGCTTGGCTACAATAGGAAGAAGATATGTTTTAAAATACCTTTTTGAAATATATGGCCATTTTAAAAAGGTTTTTTTTTTTTTTTTTTTTTTTTTTACTGTGCTGTGTGGCTTCATGTTTTTGAAGATAATAAATTATGTCTGGGAGTGAGAAAAATCAATTTTGCAGATTTGTTAATGTAACAAAGATCCCTTGTATTCTACAGGAAGAATTGATTCCTGAAATCAGAGGTAGATATTTTAAACTTGCACTCCTGAGGCTTGTAAACTCTTGTGTTATTTAATTTTTATGTGTGAATGTTTTGTTGTGAGTTTCTTAGATCATAAATAAAATCAAAATCATGCAGCAGGAGGCAAAGGTTTTTCTTATGAAAAATACTTTCTTTCTGACATCCAATACAGCACAATTGAGTGAGTCTTGAAAAGAAATTCAAACATAAAAGTCCCACCATGAACCAGAGCTGCTTTGTGAGTAATTCTATGATAGCTTGATTCCATATCAGATGAACTAGAGATTGTGTCAGTGTAGTTCAAAAATAATTGTGAGTTTGGTTTGATGAGTTGTAGTTCTGTCGTCTCCATTCTAGTTTTCCTGTGGAATCTACCATTTGGTACAGAACACATTTTTAGATCTTTATTCTACTTGACATTAAAATGTTATTTTTAGATTTGAATTAAAGGTCTCAACAACATTACATCAAGGCCATATTTTTAATATAGCAATAATTAACATTGACATCAATATAGGTACTGAATTATTGTGAATATTTATTTAGAGTTTACAAAACTATGACAATCTTCCAAAAGCTTTCCACTAAAAATTTAAAAAAATATTGTTTCCCAGTACAAAAAATTATTATTTTTCTTAGTAAATTCTGGGAACTTGAATGCTGTAAAGAGAGCTTCTCAGAGGAAATTAGGCTAAGTTGGTCCCCAAGTCCAGAGAAGCTCCTCTTGAGCATTCCTGAAGCAGTGATTGAAAGAGATGGACTTCTGGACTTCAGCCCTGGATTTGGTTTGTTTTCTGTGTGGGGCTTTATCAGATCAGGATGTGAGAGATGAGACCTGGGAATGAAGGCAATAGATATAAAAGGCATTGAGAGATAAATTTCCATATTATAGGTAGAGTTATTTTCTCTTCTTAAGTAAAAGTATCTTATTTATTTATATTAAATGCAGTATTTAAATATAACCTGGAGGCTCATGGCATTTGGCAGTCCCCACAGGAGGAAACATCCATACCACCAATGGGAACTTGGGAGTGACAAATGCTGATGTGAGACCAAGTCTGTGCTCTGTCTGTGCATAAATACACTGTGCAAGAGCTGCTTGACCATTTTCAGGGCCTTGGAAAGTTCTGGTGGAGCTGTGAGGGTGCTGCCCCAGCCTGCTGTGCCCCAGCTGCAGCCAATTCCCCAATTCCCCCATCACCAGACTGGGACTGGCAGCACCTGTGGGAGCAGAGGGTTTAAAGGGAAGGGGCTGTGCAGAGCTGGCTGTGCTGGGAGGAGTTCTGGAGAAACTGTAAGTGAATTTAGAGTTGTTTTTTGATGTTTGCTGAAGTAGAGCACTGTTCTGAGCTGAGTGATGTGTCTGGGGTGGGGTGGTGCTCCTCTGGGCTCCTTCTGGTTTCACTTCATGGCACACACCTCCTGACTCTGCCCAAGTGGAGTGTGAACCATGAGGGGAGTGGAGATTTCACTGTTGGTCTTTGTTGGGTACTTACATAAGAAAGTAGGTGATGATTTCTGGTCCAAAAAACTCTGCTGTCCTCTTGAGACAGCAACCTAAAGGTCAGCTTCATATAGGCAGAACTATTTCTGTTGTAAAAGATGTTTTTGTCTTTTGTGTGCTGGTGAGCCACGAGGTGAGCAGTGTTGTGGGAAAGCAGCACAGGCAGAGACAGGCAAAAAGCATTCCCAGATTTGTTTTTGCTGGAAGAATTATGGAGGGAGAAACCTTTGTCATGGGGGCAGGGCATGGCTGCCCTGAGGAGAGATGTTTTGGGATGCAGCCTCCTGTTTGCAACTTCACAACTTCATCTGCCCCTCTTTTCCTGGAGCTGATGAGGCACCACCAGTAACAGGAGGAGTATTCCCAGTGTGGCTGCTGAAATCTGAGTGCTAAGAGCCCCGTGGGGCTGCAGGGGAGGGAAACTGGGCTGGGGGAGGTGAAGCTGTATTATTCACCAAACCCTGAGTGGTGGCACTGCCAGTGTAGGCTCATGTTGAGAGAAGGTTGGTGGTGGTGATGTTAATAAATGTTAATCACTAATTAGGCTAGTGTAAGGGAGCAGTGCTGTTTCTTATGACTATACTTAGCTTGGATTTGCAGCTCTAAATGCCAAATTCAATAGATACCTTTTCTAGAAGCTGAATAATAGTGCTCTTGACCATGCTAACCAAGTCCTGTCCCTGCCTGTAAGTTTAGGTTGTGTTGAATGCATCTGCTAATGGTGTATCTTTGGCCTTGCTGCCTCAGGTTTCAGGTGTAACTGATTGTTTCTCTCCTTCTAATATAATTTGGGGCTCCTGTCAGGAGGAGCAGCTGGATTCAATTCCCCAAACACCAATTAGCAGCAAGACCTTAGCAGGTGTGTGTGGTTAGGTCCTTTTTTTTTGGTTTTTTTTGTGTTTGTTTGTGTTTTTCCTGGCCCTTCTGAGGATGCTGAGTGAGTGCTGCTGGTGTGAGGTGGGGCAAAGGGGAAATCTGGGTAATATGAACAGAGATGAATGATGGAAGATGAGACTCATCCTTCAATTCTGTGTTACTGTGATAACATCCCACAAGTATTTTATATTCTGATTCTAAAAGATACTTTATGTATAAGAAAAAAAATCTGTTAGATGGTGATCTTGCAAGGCTATGCCCTTCACTCTACAGAAATGAATGTTGTAGTGATTGATTCTTCCAGAGCAGTTCAGTGGTGTAAGATGTGTTCCTTCCTGTGCCCACAAAAACAGCTGTACCAGTGGAAAATGTTTATCCTCAAGGGGCTGCAACCTAGAGGTTTGTCTGCTGACATCTCTTAGAGGGATTATTTTGAAGCAGTAACCCTCAGCCTCACATGGCAGACAAGAGTGTGCTGGGTTTTGATGGAATAGGTGAATAAACAAGCGTGTCCTCACTGCAGAGTTGACTGGAATGCTTTCCCTGCTTGGCTCTTAACTCTATAGAGGTTTTTTCCTTTAATACTGACATTTTTAGTTCTTTGCTGACTAAAGCAGGAGTTAACAGAGCTTTTCAACTGTGAACATGAGAGCTCTGCAGAGGCTTTTTCCCAAGTGTGTTTTTCTCATTTGAGCAAGTGTCCAGAGGAATTACTTTTACTGAAGGAAATGTTAACAACAAAAGGTACACAGTTGTGAAGCCCCAGGCCTTTGAGATGTGCACTTGAAAATGAGCCATATGCTGAGAACATGTGAATCTGGATGGATTTTTACTATTGGACACTTGCTATACATAATTTGGAAATGCATGCATGTATTTTAAAAGGTTTCTTTTCTGTGGTGTGGGCTTGTTTGTTTGTTTTTTAAGAGCTTGTTCAGGTCTTATTTTTCTCCTTCAAAAGTTTATTCTGTGTGACTTGCAGGAATTGCAAGCATATGAAGCAAATTGTTGTTTGTATAGATGTTTGGAGATCTGCAAAAGAATTTCTCAGCATGGATTTGGTTTGTTGCCCATACAATGATATTCTGCTTTTTCGGCTGCACTGCTCTTTTGCTTGACATCTTTCAAACATGTTTCATTTGCATCAGTGAGGGTGAGAATATCCATCTATGGGACAGGGAATTGACTTTGTTAGAAATGCGAAACTCAGTGGTGCTCTTTCTTATTGTTTTAGTTATTTCATTGCCTTTTTTTGCTCAGTCACTTAATGCTTCTGTGATTTTATTCTTTAAATTTTTAAGTATTTTTTTTTTTTAAATTGAAGCATGGACTATGCTTTATGGACTAATTTTGGGACTCCTACTTGCTCCATTTGACAGGAGATCTAACATTGCAGCTGAGGTAACTCAAAGATTCTCCAGTGTGAAGGATGCAGAGACAGTGTGTGTTGGATGCCTGCAGTTGGGAATGGGGTGCTTTGTGGGAGCTCTTTAAGAGAAGGAAAGCTGAGAACTGCCTGACAACACTGTCCTGGATAGAAGTAAACATGCTTATAGAATATCACCAGTATCTGTTTTCTGCAGATGAAATCCTGACAAGGTTTTCTTACAGAAAACCCAGTAGTTTGTTCTGGGCTGTGATCTCTGTGCCCTTTGGAGCTGCTCAGGCAGGTTAGTGAGGGGAATCACAAGGATCTTGCTCTGTTGTGTGGCACCTGCAGATAATCTCCATAAGTGGAGAGTGAGCTGAAAACAGGCATTCCTCCTGCACCTCATTCCCAAGCACATGGCCCCTCCCTGCCATGGTCTGAGCAGAACTGCAACTTCTGTGCCTTTTGTGTGATTTGCTGTTACTGCAGGGCCAGTTTTTCTATTGTTTTTCCATTTAAATTTCATACCTGGCTGGGCTCTTGTTCTGCTAATATGGAGGTAGAAACAAAATCAATCTTCATGAGATGGGAAGCAGGAAAATGGGAAAATGTGTCACACGATGACAGCATCAAACTAAACACCAGCCCTGAGTTTTAAATTCAGCAGAATGTCTTTCAGTCTGACTTTGTCTCACTCTACTTTAACAGGAAATAAACAAATAAAACTCCGAGAGGCAGGACAGTTGCCCTAAGGAAAGTCAGTAGTTTTGAGTTTCAGTCAAGACTTCTGTGGGTGTATAAAACCATCGCTGTATAAGCACCCTTAGCAGATCATGGAGATGCTGCTGGTTTCTGCAGTATGCAGCTTCCCTTTTGTACAAATTGCCAAATGTCTTTGTTCTCTGAAGAAATATTTTTACTACTCAAGAGGAGATATTAGTGACTTAGGCAAGTATATTTTTCTATATATTACTCCCACCTAAACAACTATAAGAAGCAAACAGTAGAATAAATTGCCTGTCTGGTTCTATAAATCAAAAATACAACCTCAGTCCAGTGCAATGCAAGGCAAATACAATAATGGCAAAATCTATAGCTGTAGAGATGATAAAGTATCAAAGGGATCTGCCCTCTACTGAGGCCTGAGCATAGGATACATTATTTAAATGTACAGTAGGCAGTGAAAGTGATCAATACTTCACAAGCATCAACTTCTAAAAAGTGGTGAATTGATTGGATCTTAACAGTAGATGGCTGTGGGGGCAGTAACAGGGATTGCTGAAATACATGCCACGGTCTTTATTCTCTTGTTGCAGTCTTTGCAGAGCTGTTTAAACCTGGGGAACTGAATGTGGGAGTGTTTGAATTGGTAGTAAATAACCAACTGAACACAAAGCATTGGAGAAGCTGGCTAGCCTCTGCATTCTCATGAGGTTATGGGCATTAGGCTCCCCTGTAATGGTAATGCTATTAATTCCACTTGTGCCAGTGTCAGTGAAAACACAGAATGCTGTTCAAGCCTTTGGAACACACAGACCCTGCTGGGACCCAATTTGGGCAGAACTTGCCCTTGCTAACCAGTCAGGAATTCCTTTTGGGAACCTTTTTATTTTCCCTGCTCTTGACTTGGTCTACTCAGGTGGTTTTATTAGCATTGAGCTGTTGTCTCTGTGTTACTCATCTGCTGTAATATTTCCTCTGCTCTGTAGGCTTCAGGAAAACTGGTTTGAAGCATCTTGGTATTTTAGGCAACTGATTTTCAGTGCAACAGATCTTAGCTTCCCGAGATGCTAGAAATGTTTAAGACTTTTCTAAAAACAAAGAAAAATACTTTGTAATTGCTGAACTACTTCAGCAATTTTGCATTGTGACAGTTTAATTAGTAAATGTTCTCAAGGACTTAGTGACTAGTGAAGTGCAATTACGAGTCCACTCATAGTTGATAGGAGTTCTGATATCCAAGACCACAAGCTTTCATTTTATTTGCATTCTAGTTTTTAGGATACTTTTTACTTCTTCATTATAAAGTGGGATGCTAATGATCTCTTTACGTGACAAAAGGTTAATAACATTGTGTCTATGCTTATGGCTGTTGTAGGTTTTTCCTCCCACCAACTTTATTGGTGATCAGTAGGTTCTTACTACAATTATGTAAGTGGTTTTACATAGAAATTACTGTGGGGCTCTAAATAGAAACTAGCAGAGCACAAAAAATGGAGTAAAATACTTGGAAAACAGGAAAATAGCACTTTGAATTTTCCAGAGAGCTGTAATTGAGAGCTACATTTTCTACCTGTTACTCTTTGGGGTATATCCATATTTACTGCTAATGCCCTGCTAAGCTTTCCCATGTGACCAGCTGCAGTTTTAGCCTCTTCTTGTGACAAAATGAGGATTTGGGGCTGGATGCTGAGAAGCCAGGGCAGTGCCCAGCCTCCAGACACTTAGAGCAACTTCTGTTATCTGGAACTGCTACTATGAGAAGCAGTGAGGGGAGGGGTACAAAGCCAAATAAAAACCCAAACAAAACCCCAAGGCTGGATAAGTTTGAGTTTCTGCTTCCAAACCCTTAATATTGGTGAATCATATGGAAGACTAATCACAGCAGGCTGGACTTTGTAGCTGTGCTGTGCTCGAGTTTTCAAAGGAATGGAAACTCAGTGGGTGTTATGCTTAAGGATCCTATAATGAGAGATAAATGAAGTGAGTAGATGAACTTGAAAAGTATTGGTGATCTTCGAGAAAATTATATGCTAATATGAAAAAGATGCTAATTCACAAATGTGGTGAAACTTGTAATGAAGATGAAATAAAGCTGTTGGAGGGGTGAGAAGATGGAAAAGGATGTGGGATGGAGGGCAGGGAAAAAAAGATGAGGCCCAAGTATTGCAGGGCTGGAAAAGAACCTTTAGGCCCCTCTGACACAGCACTCTTGTTTCTGAAGCAGGATGAAATGGCACCCCCTGTGCTATTCCTGTACTCCCTGTGCACCTTCTGAGTTGTCTTTTTATACTCTTCATTACTTATTCTGAGGTTTTTTGGCTACAATTTAGGAAAGCTGCCATTATCCTCATTCCACATGGACACAAAGGCAAACTGCTCTTTGCAGCAGATTTTTATTGCCTCAGTTTTCACTTCTTTACACTAAATTGTCCATTTTATTGCAGTAGCAGATTGTGCTGAAGTCTTGGGCCTTTTGGTCATAAGTTGTTTTCCAAAGCACGTCTCCAATTAAAAATTATTGTGAGTCTATCCAGGCTGCCACTGCATTCCCTGACCCTTCCAGCTTTGGTAGTTTGAAAACTGAATAATCAAAATCCTTAGTTCATCAGCCAGGCCATTCTGCTACTTGATAGGGCTGACACAAAGGGTTCATTGCTGCTGACTCCCCTTCAGAGCAGCCTTTCTCTTGGCAGGAAATTGCAGTGTCTCCACTCCAGGCTGCTCGTGTGCACAGGCTGCTGTACACTGCACCGCTGTTCTGATGCCTTAATTCTAATATTCTTTGTGCTTTTATTTGTCAAGATGAAGATAAAGAATTATTGCTATTTTATTTTCATAAAGTGTGTTACCTGTCTGCAGGAAGAGATTAGATTGACTTGATGTACCTTTGTGATAAGTCCTGCTTGCTGTGCTTGGCCTTCATTGTTGTCTGTAATGCAATGAAACCCAGTCATTATTTGCTCTCTCAGTACCCAGTTCTTCCTCTTCCATAGGCACTGCCCATTCTTTAAGTTTAACCTTTTACACTGTAGCCATCTCTCCTGAGCTCTCACAAATAAACTGTTGTGGCTCTAGGGATTTCACCAGCTAGTTCTTTAAATATCCTAGGGAGAAATTCATCTTACCACATGGATTTGGGTGTTTCAGAAAACAAACCAACCTATCTTCATTCCTAGTGGTTTCATTTACCTCTCTTGCACAAAAAGTTAGTAATCAATGCAAACATAAGTAGAAAATTGTGATTCCAAGTATAAACAATAGGTGCAACTATAGGTAAAGTGAATTTTCCTTCACACAAGACTAAATTTTTGTGGAGGTTGCTGTTGGTGCAAACAATGTACAAAATGAGGTAAAAAGAATAATGTACAAAGGCAGCAAAAAAGCCTTAATTATTTTATTTTGGGAACTTTCTCCATTCAGATGCTTAAAAACATGAAGAGAAGGCCAGTCAGGTGTTTGTATCTATAATGCTGTGTCAGTGCTTATTTCTAAACATTAAACGTTTTTCTATGCAAACTATGTCTTGCTGGAGATCAAGCTAAGTGTGAAATAACCTGGCATAAATTTAAGGTGCACGGTGACACCAGCTGGTGGTGAAATACATGCAAATAAAAGTGTGGGTTCAGGTCTTTCCAATGAGGCGGGCGGAGGAAGTCCTGCAATGGTGTTCCCACCATGTCACTGCAGCAGGAGATGCAGGAGCTGGGCTCCTTTCCAGAAGCTGTTGTGTGCTGACCTCCTTCAGTGCATGGGGGCCACTGACAGGGCTGGGAGTTTGACATATTCAGGTTCACAAGCCTGACAAAAAGGAGAATCTTCACTATCATTATTTAAATTTTGAAACTCCTGTACATTGAAACTCCTGCACTGTACCTTTCTTCCAGCACAAAGGAACAACAGTATCTTCAATAAAATAGTGTCAGATTGAACACTCTTGGGGCTTCACTGCTGTGGACTGAGTAATCTCTTGAGGTAGCCAGATAAACTTGGGGTTAGTGGTTTATGAGGAATATTAAAAAGGATTGAACTCACGTTTCCTCATGTGAAGACCTTCTTAGTCTTAGTTGTTTGTGGGGAGGAGTGAAAGCTGGCCCATTTTTGGTTTGAGTGGAGTTTATTTAGGAGCAAATGGAACTGGAGCTCCCATTCTTTAATCTGGAATAATTTTGACCCATGTACAGACCAGAGAGTGTAAAGCAGGGACAAGCACTCATAGAAGATCAAGGTATTTTAAACAAAAGGAAACAACTCCCCAACTGTGTCTTCATGAAATACCAAGGTTCTGTTAGAAATGTGTTGGTTTCAATGATATAGTGTCACTTAATCTGCACTATTCTCTTGAATTTATTAGAGCTTTGGCTTTGCTTGTTTATCTTATTTAAGAAAGAATACATGGCTTTGAAATGTCTTGGTGACTGTCAAGACTTTTCATCTCTGTGTGTTTCTAATGGAATAACTCAGAAACATGCATTATCAAACAGTGTATTAACACCTAAAAGCAGTCCCTGATGGGCCCTATATGCTTCTGTTTTCAGTACTGCAGGCTTGAAATACACCAAGCAATTTAATTCTCCCAAGCTGCATTGTTTTGATAGGATTTCAGTATCTGATATTTCCCTGCCTTTAATGGCTGTGGGGATTGTCTCTGCTGAAGGGAGCAGCTGAGCTGCCTGTTAAGCAGTTTTCTTGGAAAACAGTTTTCTTGTGAAAGAGAAAGCCTTGCTTGGGTGTATAACGTGTGGGAAGGGCATGATCTTTCAACATAATTGCCTCAAAGGCTCAATACCCAAAAATTAAATGTTTAATGAAAATGCTTTTTTCTCCCTTCAGCCAGTAGTTGTGTTTAACCTTTATCCTGCTTTCTCCTCTCTCATTTTTCCTTTTGCATTACTGAATATTGGACATTAGGAATATGCAGCTCAGAAGTCAGATTATTTTTCTGTTTATAACAGAGAATGCATAAATCAAATTGACTGCAGTAGTATACACTTTTGAGGCGCAAACACAACTGAGATGATAGTTGGGAGTCCAGCATGCAAACACAGACAAAAATATTCTGCTTTGAATTCTGGTAACTTTTACAAAAGGTAAATTAATTCTTGTAGTGTTGTGATGATTGGCTTCTGATTTGCTTCCTAAGAACAAGCTACTCTGAATTATGTTTGCTCCCACAAGTTGTTGGCATGACCCCAGTCCAGTCTGTGATGTCTCTCTTACTGTTTCATCACTGTCAGTTTTTGAGACATCAGCTGTGACCCTGAAGTGGCTCAGCTAGACACCACCAAGATGGGAAGTTTTTTCTTGCTAATCACCAGGTGCCAGAGTGGATTGTGCTTTTATAAAATAGGTTTCAAAGCCAACAATAACTAAAAACCCCAAGCAGCCAAAAACTAAGAACCATGCCCCCTAAAAAGCCCCCAAGCAACCCTCTGTGAAGCAAACCTCCTTTCTTGTGCCTCCACCCGAGCTCAAGCACCCTGCAGCTGCTGTGTGAAGAATGGAGAATGACTGGGGTTATGGTGGTTGTTGTGTTATTATGACAAAGCTCCTTTAGCTGCTGCCTCTGGGAATTGTTCAAAACTGTGGGCTTTGCTGTAATCAATGAAGCTCCCCTGAAGTATGACCTCAGTGGGGATAAATTCTTGGATGTTTATCTGGAGATTATTTGGTTTTCTGTGCTTGGAGCTGTTCTTGCTTCTCTCTTGCTGAGTATCCAAGAGGAAGTTTGTGAGTGCTAGGGAATTCCTATCAATCCCCTTCATCCACTGTTCCCTTTGGAGGTGTTCTGTGCGTCAGCTCTGCTCAGCATGTTAGGGCTGTAAAAACTTTCCAATGACTCAAACTGCAGCACACCAGAGAGGTCAAAGTAATGCACTTTGCCATCTCTCAGAGAATGCACAGGGGGTTAGAATACTCACATGTCATTCTCATTAAACAGGGATTTTCACAGCAACATTGGTTCAAACCTGTGGAATGGTGTTTTTCCATAAAGACCCTTCATCCTCCCAGGTGGTTGGCTGATCTAGGACAATTCCTCAGCTTGAAATTAAACCCTAAATATGAAATGCAAGAGCAGCAGTGGCTTTATATAACTAGCATTCTTGCAAATAGCTGATGGCAAGACAAGATAAATGAAGTCATTTATAGCATGAGATTATCAGTATGCTTAATACAATGATATGTAAAAGCACTATCAAGAAATAATACTTGATATGCAAATTATACAAGATAAAGTAGCCATTCATGTAAATCTGTTAAAATTACTGAGGGTATAATATCATCTAGGGAGTCTATGAGGTGTTGGCAGCTGCTGCAGTTGTTATTCTGTGCTGTTCAGGGTGAGACTGAACCAGCCATGGCCATAAGTTGGTTTTGACCATTTATTCTGAAGCAGGTAGGAGTTTACACCAGAAGTTACACCAGAAGCTTGCACCTACAGTGATCCATAGGCTGTCTGCTGCTTCCCTGATAAACTGATTCATCATGGTGGCTTGCATTTCCTGTAGTCATTTGCAATGATATGAAAATATCTGCCTCATTATTAAAAAAAAAAATAAAAAAATCCAGAGATGGTGGCAATCCCAAAGGAACTTGTACAATGAATTAATTTTTTGTAGTGGATTAAAGTGCATGGATTCTAATTAATTCTGGCATTACCTTTTTCATAAAAAGAACCATCACATAATAAATTCATAATTAAGAAGGATTGAGCATGGTGAGAATGACCTTTGTACCTTTACTCCTTTTTATTTAATGCAACTGTCTTCAAAAAGGGATTTGGGCCTTGAGTAATCTTAGTAAGAAAATAAGTGGAATGGAAAATGTCATGAATATTTACAAGTACGTTGCCTTTTTGTTGCCATAGTTTGTTTATGGTTTGCTTATAAGCCCTCTTATAGGAGACTATAAATGTGCTTTCTGCTGCTAATATTTTATTCATTAAAGATGCTGTTCAGACCTCAACTGAACAGTTGGGTGTTGTCATCTCCCCATTAAATTCATTATTCAACAAATTTTTCCCCAGAGAAAACAAACTTTTGTGGCTTTTCTTCAATCTTTTCACCCTCTTCAATGCTCTCCAGGCTTAAAGCATCCTCTGCAGCAGTCACTCCAGGGAGCCTGATGAAGAAAAATAACTTAAATGAATTGTTATGTGTCCCTTTTGAGCCACTGCCTGCCCGTGGCTGAGCTCTGGAGTGGCATTGTCCTTGTGGCTGCAGTGGGGTGACAGCACAGACAGGGGGAGAGGGTTTGGGCTCCCCTCTGCTGGCTCAGGTCTGTCTGCCAGCCTGGAGCAGAGCTGGGACTGGAATGCTCTGGAAATGTGTGGGGGAAAGGGCCAGAAAAGCTCAAGGTGTCCCAAGTGACAAGCACTGATATCTGGGAAAATTTTCCCTATGAAATGTGCTACAAAGCAACTGCTCTCAGTCCAGTTTTCAGCCTCCAGCAGACCCAGAGAATGTTCATCTGGGTGCTTGGTTTGCTGAACAGCTCATTGAGAGATGAAAATTTGGCACTGAGCCAGCAGGAAACAGAAAAATTTGTTTTTCTGCTCCTGGGAGTGATTTTTGTCCCTTTATATTCTCTCCAAGTGGTTCTGCAGTTTGGTTTTATGAAGATATTATTTTAACTTGGTGCTGGAGCTTGTCTACAAATGAGTGTTGAAATGCAGATCTGTTGTTCTGATGAATAAATTGGATGACAGCTGCTAGGGAAGAGTGAATGGATGCTTTATTGGGAGAATAAAGCCACCACTAAATAAATGCTACTAGAAATAGAAAAAAATATACTCAGGTACATTTGTTTTGTGTCCATGGACAAAACCTACACATTATAAAACAACATTCATAAAGGTAAGTGAAAACCCCCTTTTCCAGTCACTTTTTACAGCCCGTGTTCTGAAATAGTCCAGATTTCTCAAAATTCATCACATTTTTGCCATAGCATTATCAACGATCTCTACTTTTGGCTATTTTAGACCATCACAGTCCTGTATTCACATTTCCTGTGTCCCTCAAGATGCTGATGTTCCTTGCAGTTGAGATTTGAACAGAAAGGGCTGTCAGACTTGTTTTGATGCTCATGGGGGTGAAAGTCATCGATCCCAGTGATGGACACTGGGGGCTCAGGGCACACATGGGATCAGGTTCATTGGGACTGGCTGAGCTTACCCCAGATCCCAGTGAAAGCTCAGGGCAGTGAAGGTATCCTTCCCCCAGGTTTTGGGATTCTGGGGATTTTTTATTTTTTTTTTTTTGCATACAGCTAAACGTTTTGGTTAAAATGCTTCTCAAGGGATTGGAGTGAGCTGCCTGCAATGAGTTGGTACACACAAATTGGGTAATGAATGATGCAATTAGCTTCGCAGCGCTGTTTTATTGTGGAGCATCACTAGATGGTGCTGCAGAGTAGGTTTGGTTGGGGCTTGGATGTTTAAATTCGTGGAGCCCCATCGGCTGCTTAAAACCAGGGACCCCAACGGGACCACAGTGCCTGTGATTGCAGGGTTTTCAAATACTTTTAATTTGACTTTACTAATTTATTTACTTCTGCTGAAGACAACAGCAGGCCTTCCATTGAATGCACTGACCAGTAAGTTAAGTGCTGCCAAGAGTTTTTGTAGTTTTGAATGTGATTTAACACCAGAATTGTGGACAGGCATTTACTGGAACTCCTTATTCAGTGCCAAACCTTTATTATATATATATCTGACAGAGGTTTTGTACCATACTGTTATAGAAAGTGGTGAGTTTTTAAAAAGCATGGAATTGAAAGTCTAAGCCACTTATGTGTCATTACTTTACGACAAGATCTGTGACATCCAGTGTTGTCCATGCCACAGTGCCGTGATGTCACCTCCCTACAGTCCCTATGACAGCAGATGCCCCAAAACTCACAAAACAGGTGAAGTCAGAGTTTGCACTGGCACAGATAATGGCTTTACCTGTCTCTTGGTAAAAATCCTCACAGGTCATTGTCCAGCGTTGGCTCTGATCACAGTTCATTTCAAAAAGTTTTTATCTGCCCAGATGGTTTGAATATTTATTAAACAAAGAAAAAAAAAAAGTTCAACTACTGGTAATTCTGGCCCACTGCCTTCAGCTGTCCTTCAGTTATTCTTTCCAGGTAATATCTTTAAGCCACATATTGCACATAATTTTTGTCTCTGCATTAGGCATAAATAACAACTTCTAACAGTTAAAATAAGTCTTTAAGCTCTACAATCTATATCCTAGACAAATTTAGTAGATCAAAACCCATTCAAAGGTTTGGTGTGTTTTTATCTAAGCTTCAGCATTGTAATTAGAGATAGGTGTTGAGAGTTCTGGTTGAGAATTCAAGCTTTTGTTTTGTGAGCTGTGTTTAGAATAATGACTTTGGAAAACAAGAAAAGCCGTTATTAAATACATATTGATGTGGGATTCTTTTTCTCTGTAAAATGGTGTTTAAACTTTTTGTTGTATTGGATTTTATTTTATAGTTTTAGGATTTGTTTACCTTCTGTGACATTGTGAAAACTCATTATCTTTGTCCCACTCAATCTCCCCAGCAAATCTGAGATAAGGCAACCTAAAAATGAAGTATTTATTTTGCTCTGTAAGAACAATATCTAAAGTATTTTTAACAAATACAGCCCTTTAACTCTCAGTAATAGTCACTATTTTAACACTCTGATAAAAACATTTATATTCAATATACAAGAGAATACTGGGATACGCTTAGAAGTAATTATTCCCTGCCTAGGTCTCCCAGGAATGCCTCTGAGGGCAGCTTAGAGAAGATCTGGGAACCAGTTGCCTTCATCAATGATAGTTTATTAGGTTCACCCTCCCTCAATAACAGCATTCATCTTACTAAGACACTGTGGCAGAGCTATCTGATAGTGGAAGCAGATTAACATCAGTGCCTTACTAATTGCTGCATTTTATTTAAGAGCTGGTTTCACAAAGGATGAGCTTCACCCCTGAAGATTGCCTGGAACCCTCTCTTCTCCAGGCAGGCAGGAAGTGCTTTGTGTCTGTGGATGATTTTGTTTTTTTCTAGGCTGTATTTTCCATTGTGCCATCCTTTCACAAGGCTCATACCAGGCAGGGAGGCAGTGGTTATTGAAGGGGGAGCTGCAGGGTTTTGTGGATGGCACCTCCAGGAGGTGACACCGGAGTGGCCGCTGTCACTAGGTGGTACTGCAGAATCGGGAAACATCGGATTGCAGAACACCAGACACCAGAAATGTCCTGTGCCAGCACAGGAGGGGCCGGGAGAAGTTACAGCAGCCATGAAAGTACTTCTGAGCAACACCCTCAGGTGTGGCCCTCAGGGTGGCCCTTCAGAAGTGCCATTTTCGCTGCTCGGCTCCTTTCCCTGTTCAGCACACGGGCTGCAGCTGGCTGGTTCGGAGTTACACCATACAAACTGGTGCTTGGTGACATAGACACGCTTGGGGAAGTTTTCCTGCTGTTCAGGTGCTCTCCCAGCCATGCCAGGAGGGCTCTGTCCCCTCCTGTCCCAGGACAAGGCCAGGCAGCTCCAGGAGCTCCTGCCCGCCCTCATGGGCACTCTGGGCCGCTGGAGGCTCCTGCAGGCTTGACTGGAAATTTGAGCCAAATTTGTTTTTACTTCATAGGTAACCAAGAAAGGGTTGGGATCTTTTAATTACCTAGAGTGCAATATTTTGGCCAAAGTTTAGTTGTTTGTTTTTATCGCTGGCCAGGGGTTGTGTACAAATCACAAACAGGACGGGACTGCTGAGGAACGTGCCTTGAGCTGTTGTATTTTCCAGCATCAGCCTCATTACATGGTTATGACAATGGGAAGATGCCAGCAGCTCACATCCCAGGCAGCAGACCAAGAACTTAATGTTACAACGTACTTTATAAGCTTTTTGACCAATCACACAAAGCAAAAGCACATTGACAGTAGTTCTATCCAGCTACTGTAAGCACACGTCCTTTTGGTTAAAGCAATGCTTGCTTATTTCAAATACAATACCTGCTTGTAAGCCTTAAAACACAATGCACAGAACTCTATTATTAAGCTTCAAACTTCCTAATATCTTGCTAAATAACTCCTTAAGCTACAGAAAAGTTTATTCTAGACAAGTGTTAATACACAGACTGTTGGTCTATTTATCCTTGGTTTTCTATAATTTTGCTGCTGACCTATCTCATGGCTACTGCTTAGCTCTAATCACAGTTCTGCTGTCTCTGAGGCCTGCCTTTTGCAGCTTTCCCAAAACCCTATGATTTTGATTTTTTAGATTCCCACAGGGTTTTTTTTGTTGTTTTTTGTTTGTTTGTTTTTTTTTTAAGTAGAATTTCTGCTTTTACTTACTGTTTCTGTCATTGTAATCCAAAGGCTTTAATACAGCCCTTACTGGTGCTGTGGCTCATTGTGAGGAGGACTTGTAGGGATTTTTCTGCAATAATTCCCAAATCCTTTCCTTGGTCACTATAGTGCTGTTCCATTTGATGTTGCAGACATTCTCTGCTTGGACTTTATTGTTCCAGGACCTCTGGCGATCACATAACAGAAAACTTTCCTTTTCTTCTCCCTTCTCTCTATAAGTTTGCAAATCTACTTGGGAGTTTGAGTGGCTGTTGGAAGAAATGGGAGAGAAAAGGAATGGAAAATTGGAAACAAGAGCTTTCCAGCACATGTCAAGACACAACAATAAGCATTGCCATGCCCTTTAACAGTTAGATGTGAGAGAATAATTTAAAATTGATCACCTAGTCAACAAAGCCAGCTACCTTTTTGGTATGTAGAAGTGTGGGAGTTGTATTTATTCAATTTTCATCAGAAGGACCTTATTTTGTAAGGTATTTTTGGTGGAGTAAATCGTGTTATGAACCTGACCACAGCAGTATCAGTTCAAAACATCGAGAATTCTTGCATTTTCTCTAAGGAAGTGATTTAGTGAATGTAATTCTGTACAATTTCAGAACAAAACAGAATTGGAGCATGGAGATGTCTATACTCTTTCTGCAAAATGTCTGGCTTTGTATAGTCCTGGCCAGCATCTCATCTGCTCTGCCATCTACATTCTTCTGTGTGCAAGAGAAATTTAAGTAACTAACCTGGTTAGGATTTTTGCCTGTCTTGTTATAACTGACATGCACATAAATTTGTTTGATTTTTTTTTTCTTGACTTCTTTGCCACTCTTTTTCATGCCTTCCAAAGCTATTGTGTAGGTAATATAGAAAAGGAGAATTAAAAAAGAGACATTATTTTGTTATGGAGCAAAATGGATTTAAATTCCACAACAAAAGGTGGTCATTTCTGTCTTGCTTTACTAGAAAATGAGGATGTGATTTGTGACTGGAGTGATTAGAGGAAAAAATTGAGAACTTTAAATAACAGAGATTTTCAAGCTAATTAAAAAAATGAAGTTTTAGTTCTTTTAGTAGTATATTGGACACTACTGAAAGGACTAGTACTATTATTAAATATTGAATTTAAAAATTAATTTCTTTCCCTGAATTAGGTAACAAAGAAGTAAGTGTGTGGCTCCAGAACCAGTAACACAGACCATGAGCTCAGAAGTATTTTTATCACTTAGCAATCGAAACCACAGGGCATCTCCTTAAGAAATGGGTGTTTTAAATCCTTGATGAAGAGAGATTTCAATTTTGCATACACTGAAGTTATTTAATTGATTTTAAAACAAACCAAACATATCTCTTCTTTCCCCAAGTCCATTGTGTGAGCAGTTTTGTGCCCTTTCAGTTGCTAAGCCTAAACACAGAAGATTTTAACATCCACCAATGCAGATATCTTCATTTGTACTCTAATTTATTGCTCTTAGGTTTGTCTCACTAGGAATTTTATCTTTTAACTTTCATTTGATGGCAGATCACTTTATTATATGAACTTTGCTCTGGATCCTTTTTCTGTTTACCTGGCAACTTTTCTCATGGATTTGTGCCTGTATTTCCCCAGCTCTGGTAGCAGTTTTAGCCAGTCTTCCTCTTAGGTCTATTCAAAGACCATTATTGCAGCATTTCTTCTTGAGGTCTTTTTACCCTTATCACATTTGCTATAAATTCATGAACTCTTATTTCACTTCAAGATATTTATGCCATATGGGTCATTTTCTTTTATAATCAGAATGTAAAAGTAAGTTCCAATGTTAAATGCCTGTTACAAACTTTTACTGTAGATGAATGATCTCTGCATTTTTTGCAATTGCTGCCCTAAAAGAAATGACATAATGACAAAGACATTGCTTAGTAAGACAGAAAATGGCAGTAAAAGCAAAAAGCTTGAAGGGGAGTTTTGCTTTTTTTGATCCTTCAATTATTTTCTAAGCATAAAGTTAAATTTAATACACATTTTAATATATAACAGCACACTGAATGATAGGGCAAGTTTTACAGCCAGCAGAGATTCTCTTTCATTTGAAATCTGACCTTTTACTCCAAAGAGTTGTATTATGCTAATATCCCAAAGTGAATTGGGATACAAGACCTTACAAAAAAATGATCTCCAAAAAACAAAACTGGAGATACCCAGGCAGTGCTGTCCTGTCTTGGTAGGTGTCAGATGGCATTTTACAGCCATGGGGGACATTTTCTAGGTGAGCCATGGAACAAAATGATCTACCAGCAGTGCCAGCAAACCTTGCAGGAGCGAAATCTCCAACCTCCAGGAAGAATGTTCCAAACACACATTTACAGAAGGCAGCCAAAGCTGTTTGAATCATCTGATGATTGAGCAGGAACCAGGCTGTGTTTCCTGACCCCAGATCTGCTGGGAAGGATGGTACAGTGTCCCTGGAGCTCACATTGTTACCTTGCTCTTGGGATAAGAACTGTCTTGGACAAGGCTGGAAAGTAAATGTGACCAAAGACTTAAATTGCTTTTTTGTTGTCATTTTTTTTTTTATCTGAAGACCATAAAGCAGGAATCTTTTGGCCATTGCTGAAAAAGGACAGTTGCTTTAAACTAGTCAGAAATGTTCAGATATTTGTTTCCAATGTGCAAAATTCAGTGCAGTACAATTCAGTTCTGTGAAATGAAAAGGATTGCTAGAAAACCATGACTTTTAAGGTGCAGAAAATGCCTTTGTTGCTGAAGGAGGAAACATTGTCTTTGGATTTAGAAGCTGTGGCCTGCTCTCAAGTGCAGAAAATTTGGTCTGTGATACTGTAGTATTATACTTGCTGGGAAGAAAGAAAAGCCAATAAAGGAAAGAATAATAGTACATTGATCAACCCTTTATCACAGCAGGGTAACTAAATCTGCTGTCACCAAATCTATCACACGGCCACTTGATTAAACTCATGTAATTTGCTGGGATGGATGCAGGAGTTTAGCTGTCATCAGCAGCTGTGGATGGAGGCAGATAAGGAACATTGAAACTATAAGAGCTTCCAGCTGAAAATTTCACTTGGCTTTTCAAAGGAGGAGGGTGTTCCACTGTTGTTCTCCATAGTAATAGCATGAATTGTTGTCTCCTTGTGGTTTTTAAATCACTAATACAACACAGCAGAGACACTGCTGGCTTCAATTGGCCCTATGCAGTTATTGAATCAGCTGAGAAAGGGGTGGTGGTTTATATTTAAAAATAAAGGAGAGGGTGGGGAGTTGAAGGAGAACTCCTGGAGGGTGATGGGGATGGACAATGAAAAAGGAAAGAAGGAAATGTTCCCTTTCAGCAGCAGAGGGGGTTTTCATGCAGCAAAGCCTGCACAGAGTGAACAGTTCTTTCTTTTCCTGCTTACTGCTGAAGAATGAAAGTGAGCATGGATGGAGGAGCCTTAGGATGTGTCAGTGAGTCCCTCCTACCCTAGCAAAATGTGACTTTGCTCATGAGTGGGCAAACACTTGTTTGGAATGGGAGGAAGTGAGTCACTGGGAGCTGGAGGGCCCAGCTGGCCTGAGCTCACCCTGCGAGCTGGGCTGGGCTGGGGCTCTCACCCTGCACGGCTCCTCTGCCTGGCCTGGCTGCACAGGGCTGGCCTGGCTGCAGCTTCCCAGCCCTCCTCTCACGCAGCACGTCTGACTCCTGGCTTGTGAGCTCTGCTGGCATGCTCCATCCCTACTGATGCTCATTATAGGGGTCTGAATTGCTTTACTTGTCCACAAATCACTGAGCATCAGAGGATCAAGCATTAACCGTGATTCTGCTGTACATGTTTTGAGAAAATGTAAGGCAGATTTTTGGTATTTCTTCCACTGAAATACCACTTCTAATTGGTCAGTGTTGCCTGGCTTTGGAGCACCTCCTCACACACTAAGCTGACCTCTCAGAGGAAACCCCAAACTAGGGTATTTATAAGCTTCAGTTTGCCCACAAGGAAAAAGCAGTGTATGAACATGGCCATTATTGTACTGTAATAAGCATAAATACTGAGTCAAGGTGTTTTGAATATGGCATAGAATTTAGGGAGTAAATGCAAATATCTTGGTGTAGGATTGTACATCAATTCAAAAGATACCGCAAGTAAATTAAGCAACTTTTGGTTAAAATTTTGTGCAGCTGAAGTTTTATAGGATAATACAATGGGTGATATTTGTGAGTGATTTATAGGGTGGGAGTCACCATTGCAATTGCTAGAAATCAGCTCAGCCTTAGTGAAAGACTTTCTCATTAGATTGTTGGGAAGAAATATGTCCAAAGCATTGTGCCTGGTACAAGGAAAGGGAATGGGGGGTTCAGAGGTTATGAAAATACCAGGATTCAAATTGCATCTTTGTGCCTATGAGAACTGTAAGCTAAAGCATTTAACTCTTCTCTAATTCAGAGAAGTGGGCTCTCCCTCTTTATTAATAGAGAAGGAATTTCTGCAGTATCTCTCAATCTGTGGTTTAGCTCAACATTCCCCATGTTAAGCTTCAGTTGCAGTTGGTTTTGTGTTTTCTAATCACATTACACTCCTGAGATTATTGCATGTCCAAAGTGCTGAAGGATGTATCTGAAGTCAGGGACTATTTTGGGTAATTGCAATTAGACATAAGTAGCTGTTAGGTTCTTGAAATATTTTCTAAAGAACTCAGAATATATATATAGATCCACATTTCTGCAGTGTTTAAATGAGATAATCGATCTGGAGCAGTATGGTCAGCTCACACCATATTATTTTACTGATGGACAATGCCAAGTTACTGAATAAAATCCCATTTCTCATGTGTTCCTCCAAGTAGGATAAAGATATCATAGAAAATGACCTAATGGTATGATTTCATGCAATAGCTAGGTAAATTAAAGCAATGAAATAGTTCTCATGTTTTCTTTAGTTCTCTTTGTATGTTGAAGAAATTCATAATAGCTCAAGGGTACTTTTCTAATTGGTTTTCATGAAGTTAAAAGATAAGGTTTTGCAGCTTTGCTATGGAAAATAGATATTTCATTTCTTTCATTTGTTAAATCTTGTTGTTACATACATATTGTATAGCAGTGTTCTCCATAGTTAGGGAACATTGTGGTATTGAAATAGATTTTTTAAATTAATCATTTTTTGTCATTTTGTTCAGCATTATCTCATATTTTTTGGGAGTAATCACAGTCACAAAGTGATTGTGACTTTAAGTAATAAGCTTATGATTCTCCCCAGCCTAAAAGGGAAAATGAAACATGAATAGGTGATAAAAACTAGGTGTTGGCAACCTTGTTTTTGTGCTGGAACTTCACCAAAATGTTTTCCAGTGCTTCTTCCAAGGTTTTGTTGTCCCTCTGAGTGGTTTATGGTGCTTCAGGGCATAACTTTTCAGCCTGGGGCACCCAGTTTGTCCCCAGAGGGACGGTGAGGGGGCAGTGCTCAGAGCAGGCACTGCAGCTGTGCTCTGCAGCCCCTTGGCTCAGTGCTGTCACAATTCTCTGGGTATGGATGTCTTGGTGAGCACCAGAGGACAGGATGCCAGCTACAGCACCTCTTACTGCTGCTTTCTGTCTGGAAAATCAATTGTGGTTATTTTTTTTTTTTTTTTTTTTTTTATATATATATACAGAAGGACAAAATGAGCTATGAAATCATTCCTGCAGGCTTTGGTGTGCTTTCAGCTATTTTTGGGTCTGTGCCCTTCTCCTCTGCCAGGAGCAGAGGAAATGTCTGTCCAAAACTTTCAGCCATGAGCTGGTAGAAAGGAAGAGATTCCTGGGAGAGACTAAGGTAGTGACTTTCAAGGAAGGAGGAGCCTCTAAATAATCTGGGAAAGACAAGGAGGTCAGAATATGTATTTGTAGGCCAGGGGAAGGCAGGAATAGGCGTACTCTTCACAGATGTAATGTGTTGGGTACTTATCCCTCAGCACTTTGAGTGCTTGGAACCCCATAAGATCCCCAACTTTAGCACAAGAGAGCTATGGCTCATTTGGAGAACCTAATGGTACTTAGGGGAAGCATATTTCATAGGCAGTTTCTAGAATTACAATTAATTAGTGGGAAAGACACAGCTGAGGCATGTGGGCCATTTATTGCCATATTAGTGAAAAACTGCCAGCTCCAACATGCACTCTACAAAACCCTGGTGTAATTAGGACTTAATGATTTTTCTCATTTGAATTATTTGTTTCTAACTTTATTGATCTCCTTATTTAGTCCAACCATTTATTACAGGCAAGGTCTAAGGCAGAACTGAGGTGCTGGGTTTGCTGCATAAATGTGTGTCTGCCTATGTACAAGAAGATGAATATGCTGTGAATGCAGTTAGTTTCCTTTGTGTGTCTGCAGTTTTATCATCAAATCACTTGCCAAACTAGAGTCTATAGAAACTTAGAAATTCTGAGCCAAAGAGTAAAAGGTGTAAGAATGAGTAGGACAGGTGCTTATCTCAAGCATCATCAGGTTTTGATTCAAGAACTATCAAATTTCTCATTGTTGTGATTGTGTTTTGGGGCATTTAGGTTTGGAATTTCCTTCTGCAGCACTATCTTGATGGACTGTAATAGCTTTTGTAGAGTTTGAATACTTAGTGTGGCTCTATAAAATGAACTGCCTGGGAAACCGGCAGCTGCAGGAAGATATTCTGAACAGGAGTCACTTCTTGCCTTGGGAGTTTATGGAGTTTTAAATGCCTTTTTTGTACCTGGGAGGAAGGGACCTTATTGGGGTTGTTTTTTGGTTGGTTTTTAACTTTCACATCCATAATACAATAAAATGTGTTAAGCCTGACGGTGAGGTGCAGTCTTGAAGGACACTTGTCAGTGTCTGCTGTGTATATATATATATATATATACACACACACACAGCAGTGCCTGTGCCTGCTTCCAGCAGGAATCAGTTTCCCTGGACCTTACAGTCACTGAGTGTGGGAATAAAATAATAATATTATTTTCCACATAACAACGATATATATATAGGAATATAATGTGCAGAGCATGGGAACGAGTCTCTGCCTGCCTGTCACTACAGTTCAGTCATCTGTCCTGCTGTGCACTTTCCCACTCCTGAAAGGGTGTTTGTGTGCTTACCCTGCCTCGCTGCAGTGGAAAAGCGGCCCTGCATGCCGAGGAGAGGCAGATGGCGCCTGCCCTGCAGAGCTGGCAGTGTGTGTGGGCCTGCAGGAGCGTTCCCAGAGCTCTCCAAGCCCTCCCTGGTGCCAGCAGGCAGTGTGGGGCTGCCCTGCCTGCCTGGAGCTCCTGGAGCAGCTGCCCCAGCTCCTCTCCTGCTCTCAGCAGCACCTGGGGACAGCTCCTGGCCCTGGGGTCCCTCATGTGAGGGGAGGGCAGGGCTTGGCCTCAGCGCCTGCTTCCAGCAGGAATCAGTTTCCCTGGACCTTACAGTCACTGAGTGTGGGAATAAAGTAATAATATTATTTTCCACATAATAATGGTGGGAAAAGCCCATTATTATTCACATAACTCATTTTTATACAGTATTACAGACCTTGGGTGTGACTGCCATTGGTCAGTTGCTTTCTTGCCAATTACTTTATTGGTCAGTAACAAGTTGTTATCCTGTATTGATTGGGCACTCAAACTCCTGGTGTGTACATGCAGGAAAAGTCGTTTGTGAGAGATAATTTTCCTTTTTCCATCTAACAGTGTAAAACCAGTTTATACAGGTGCTGGTTGTTTTTTACCCAGGAGTAGATTGTTATGTAAGCAAACTGCTCACACCAGGATTGCTTTCACATGGGGACTTGCAAAGGGCTGGCTTGACAAGGCCAGCCACTGATTTTAAGAGAGCAGGCTTGATTTTATGAAGCCTCTCTTTATGATTTTTCTACCTTACTGCAACAATTCAGCTTGAGGGCATTCAAGCTTTTGTATTCTAACTAATCCATAATATAAAACAAAAAGAATCCTTTCTCCTTATGCAATACCATATGTCTGTTTGAAGTAGAGAATTAGACATCTTTTGGAACTATGAACCAAGGTATTCACGTGCCACAATAACAACAGGAGATGACAGCAGGGATTGCATTTTACCTCCTCTGTACAAAATGTTTTGCTGTCCTTCCTGTCTCTTAGAAGAACACAGTGACCATGTCAAAGCAACTATTTATGTTCTGTCATCGTATCATGATTAATTTGTTTTGTTGTTTGTGGAAAAGAAAAATACTGCCTTGGCTTGGGCTGGATGTTCACATCCTGTACTGAGTTTTCACCTATGACAGATGCTTCAGATGGTGCCAGATTTTAGTTCCCCTGCTTTGCTTTTAATTGCTAACAGTCTCCTACAGAAACAGTTAACAAAAATTTAAAACTCCAGAAGCAATGCAGTGCTAATGGATAGAACAGTCTGTTACTTGCTTAATTAGTTATGTTAAACAACTTGAGCTTTGGTGTTAACAAATTCACTTAATCACAGTAAATAATGAGGATTATAATTGAAATTGTGCCCTTTTGCCCCTTGCAGAGTTACTAGATTGTGCCGAGTTTGCTTCACACCTGCTAAATCAGGGCTGATCAATGAAAGGCAATGGCTGGACATAATAATGTATTTGCACCTCCTAGAAACTCTAGAGGAAGGAAATCCAGTTCAAACAAGGTTTGAGGATCTGAGGAGTAATGTGAACGTGGAAGGTGACTGCAAAAGCAGAGAAGTGCTGGTACATGTTGCCCATGCAAACACAGAGAGACCAGGAAAGCTGATTCTGAGCCCAGACTGGTTACAGCACAAAATCAGGAGCTCTTCCTGAGCCAGGGGGAGTGGGGGAATGTAGAACTTAGGTTTGCTGTTACTGTTTTCTGAAACTTGATTGAAAAGACTAAACTGAAAAAGTTGTAAAGACTATGGAAGGCCTTGGAAAAAGTCAGAATCTTCATTATGCATTGGTACAAATGCATGTTCACAGCAGAAAAGGTATTAAAAAACTGATGGGTTTAAAAAGATACTGTCCAGTGGCTATTCCAAGCTATTCCAGTGATTTACAGTACTGGCTGCACATTTTGCACCTTTTCTGCAATCTGAGATCAAGGAGTGCATTTCCTCTTTACAAGTCTAGTGACATGTATTTATCCACAGCATAAAAATATTGAGTGAAATATGACAATACTGGCATACAGGGCTGCAAAATGTATTTATAAGTAATTTGCATGAAAAGACTTCATTTGGATATATATGTTCTGATCTGATCAATGAGGGGAAAATTTTGCCCTTAGCTTCCCTTCCTACCTCCCTCTTTTTTCCTCACAGCTGTAGTGCACACTACCTCTCATCCAGCATATTTTTGCTGTTGCCCGCCTTCCCTGTGACCTTGCTTTGGTTTCTGTCTAAATAAAAGCCAAGTGTGCCCATCTGTGGGGAAGAAAAGGGAAGAAAAACCAACCCAAACTTAATTTCCTAAGGTAGCTGCCAATTGCAAGTTTCCTAATAATTGCTTTGTGAGAGGGAGCAGAGTAAAACAAGTTCCCCTGGCCTCAGACCTTGGGCCAAAGGATTGTTTCCAGCCTTGTGAGGAATGCAGAAAGGAAACCTGGTAAAATGTCACTGCTCAGGAATATTGGGGAGCAGAGACCTCCACATGAGGAGCCTGAGCTGGGGCCAGGCCCTGCCATGGGAGGATCAACATGTGAAAGAATATCAGCTCTTCACAGCCATAGTAACAAGCTGCAGGAATCCTCTCTGCTATCATTAATTTGGGAAAATGATCTCCCTGTGATAAAAGCAGGACCACCAAGCCCACACCTAAATAGGCTTAGATTGTTTCCCTTACACTAAAATCCCTGAGATTGCTGAGTGGGTGTGGGGCTGTGTTATTGGGAGCCTCAAGCAATAGGAGCAGCTACCAAGTGATCCAACAATCACTTGGTTGAATTCAGAGCCTCAAGTTTCTCATCTTCCCCAATTTTTAATAAAATCTAAATCATTAAAAAACCCTAGCAAAACATCACTACTATGAAAAAACTCCAATGCCCCCCAACCCCCAAACAATAACAATGCAAAGAAACAAAGCCCCCAAAAAACCTAAAAACACAAATAGCCCAAACCAACCCACCAAAATCCCTGTTGACCTTGGATGTCTTTGACAGAATCTGCATAATATATCCTGGATCTGGGGCATTTGTTTTTGGAAGCAGTGGATAAAGCCAAGGAAGAATTGATAATTCTTGCTATAAAAAAGACTTTGAGAAAGATATTATGAAACTTTTCATGGCAGTTGCAGACTGGGGGCATGCTGGAGCTCCTTCTAGCTTACTTAAGTGCCTGAGGCAGAAATTTGTTTGCCTGCAGAACTGAACATTAGAGAAAAAAAGCTATAAGCTATCCACTAGCAATATATGAAGCACTAGGAATGAATATGTCAAACCTGACTTGAAATGAATCTACTGTGGAGCCTGTGATATCTCTTTAGATATGCTTGGTCTTGTCTGAGATAGGAATAAACTTTCTGATGAGTATAATGAATGCCTGTGAATGAGGGAAGGCCTCAAGTTGCACAGGAAATGCAGCAACAAGAAATAAATAGCTATTGCAGGCTGGTGAGATCTCAGAGCTGAAGATGCAATCAGCAGATGTGTGTCACTGGATCTGGTGCCTGTGCACATTAAGGCAGGAGCCCAGGAGCTGTCCCAGAACACTGACAGAAGCCAGTGGAACTGAATTTTGATTTTTAAGCCTGAGCAGAGGAGCCCCCGCTTTATCCCAGGACCCCACTGTGGCAGGTTCTATTTAAATGCAAAGCTAAAGAGATTTCCTTCTGGAGAGATCATTGTGTTCGTGTTGTGAATGAGACACATCCAGTTTGTGCTGCAGTATGAACACATTTATGATTTATTTAACATTTACACTGATTGCAAACAGTGACCCCACTTTTACATGCAGCTGAAAACCACAGAATCCTCATTCATTAGCCAGGTAATGCTGGCTAAAAGGTGTGGTGGGAATGCAAGAAAAGCAGACAAGATGGATAAACAGCAGAAAGAAACAGTGCAGGCAGCTGGGGAGGTTGTCATGTTGGTTTGTTTTTAGGAAAGGTTTGAACTGGGCTTTGCACCCTGAGCTCCTGGGAACAGTTTGTGCAGGCCAGCTGGTGAAAGCTGCTGTAAAACTGTAATTTCTTGTTGTTCACAAATTTTTGTGACCTTTATATTGCACCTAATGAAAGTTGCTGGTATTGACTTGTGCAAGATCAGGCATAAAGCTTGGACCAGTTCTTGTCAGGAGGGCTGGAAGTGAATTATTAGAAAATTGCTTAAAAGGAAAGCAAGAACTCTAAACCCCATATTACTATTCCTATAAAATATTGTCATTTCCCCCAGACAAGATACCAAGTTACAGAACCACAGTATTAAAATATCTATAAACATTTAATATAAATCAAATATTCTCCTTTTGGTTTGCTTTAGATTGCTTTATAATTAACTAATGTGCTTTCCTGAAACCAGTTTTATATTGTCCTAATGGCTTTGGCTACAAATGAGATCACCAACTAAATGGCTGCCTAACCACAAGGACCTTTAATGATCTTTTAGGAAGCTCTGCATTACCTTGGACTGAAAAATGTTGTTGCTGCACAATAACACTTACATGCACTACAGAACATTCATATTGCATAAGAATCAGGAGAGTGAAATTCCACATACAAGTATTCATTTCTGGGTTGTCAATACTCCATGAGAGTTTCAGGAACAGGGTTTTTTTTTTTTTTGTAATTTCTTTTTAATAACCTGGTTTAGCAATGTACTGAGAAAGGATTTAAGTCCCACTGAGGTGGATGCTGAAGCTCCATAAATGTGATATATATCAGCTGAGCATTTGTCCCTGTGGCACTTAAGATATAGTTACCTGCTTTCCTGAATTGAGACCACAGAGAGCTACCTCACATTAAGGTGGTTAAAAGTGCATAAAATATTTCAAGGGGGTTAAAATGAGGATAGGGTTGGTGGTGGCTGTTCTTAATAACTTAGGGAAAAAATAGAAGCAACATAAACACAGAAACAGGCCTTCAGAGATAAAACCTTTTAATAATTAACCTTTTATCACAGGAGATGTTTGATATCATTAGTAAATCTCTTCTCTCCACTGAAGGAATTCAGTGGTCCATAAAGCAATTACAATTCAGAATCATCATTTCATTTAATAGCCTGTAGCATTGTTCTGGAGTTTTGCTCACTCTGGGCAGTGTACTTTTAATTAACTCATGTAGTACCTTATTGGGTTTCTTATAGAGAAGCTAGAGGTCACCAAATGCAGTCCATTCTATTGTAATGTGTTTTTTTGTTTAATTATACCTCTCCTGCCTTGCTTTCTCCACTAATGCTGGATCCTGACAGCAGTTGATTTATTATATTTTGATCACTGTGTGTTTTTATTTGGTAGATGATAATGCAGGAATCTTGAGGGGGAAAAAGCAACTAAGACTAACTGACAACAACAAAAATGTTTCTTGCATTAAGTTTTTGGGGAGTTAACTTGATTAGATCTTAATATTTCAATGAAATGTGAGAAGTGAAAGCTTTTTATTGGATTGCCAGCAAAGGGATCTTTCCTGATGCCTGTTTGGATTTCAGGTGTGCACTGCCTTTCTTCTCTGTCCTCAGAAGAAGGAAATACAATGGCAGGGACCACCAGGCTTTCCTGTGCACCCTTCTCATGATCATAAATTTTATTTCAGCTCATATTATTTGGAATTCCTGGATGCTTTCGGCTGAGAACATTTCCCAGAAAAAGTGGTGTTTTAAAGTGTGACCTATTGTCTTTAGAAAGCAAACAGTATCTCAATGGAAGAGCTTTGTGTGATGTAAATTTGCAGGAGGAGGTTACTTCAGAAATGCCTTACAAATAATATTCAGCAGTGAATAGAATGAGGAGCTTCTATTGAGCAACTCTCTGTTCTGAGGGTGTTTGGTTGCTGAAGGTGGCAGGAATATTCAGGAGATGTGTCTGTGATCCTGCCAACAAACCTTTTCATCCTCTGAATATTTTGATAAGAACTGAGATTAATTATTTCATTCTAAAATAATTTAACTTTTGTTCTAAAATAATCATGAAGCAGAATCTGGCAGGAAAAGTAATGCCTTTACTCTTAACAGTCCTGTAAGACTCTGCTAACTATTCTTTAAGCAATGAATTTCTTTTCATGTCTGTTGAACAGCTGCAGCCAGTTGTCTGCATGATTTATGGGCTACTTGCCTGACAATTCTGGGTTAGTTAGTTGGTCTCATACACTGTTGTAGCATTTTTTGAATATATTATCAGTTGCTGAAATCTCTGTTCTCTTTGGATTTTAGTGTTTTGAAGTTTCTGAAAGGACAAGGAGGAATGAGATGCTGGAGGACGCCAGAGAGTAGCATTGTCAAAACTGTCAGGCTGACAGAGTTCTATTTCCAAAAGCAGCTTAGCTTGCTTAGGTGTCAGGAGACAAATAGGATTCTGAAATCAGGTTCCTGAGCACCTAAATCATTCTTGACAGCGTTTAAAACTTCTGCATGTTGAATGCACTTGTTTAAGTTGTCCCCTTCTTGAATTTGGAGTAAGTTTAGTTCTTTGAACTAATCCGTATCAAATCAGTGACTTCAGTAGAATTTATTTTTTTGTTTAATTAGATATGTAAGCAAATATTATGAAGACCAAAATCTAACAGGCCATGTGCAGCACAGAAACGGTGTCTTTGGCTGTAAGGTTACCTCATGAGTTTTCATAAATGTAACATTTAATTCCAATTAATATAAATATAGAATGTCTGAAGCACACCCTGTTTGCTGAGCTGGCTTCTGTTGTTTGTAGCAGGAGGGTTCATGATCTCTCCTTTTTAGGATGACCATTGTTTGATGTGGTGCTCAGTGGCCTCTGAATATTTGTGAGTTGCAGGTTCCCCATAACCCAGACACCCTCTGCAGGCTGTCAGGGGTTACTGGCCCTGGTACAGCCCCTTCCAAGCCAGCATGAGGGTCACCCTTAGGGTAGCCCAGAGAATCTTGCAGCTGCTGTGGCTCTGCAGTCAGTGCTGGCTGTGCTGGTTCTGTGGCAGTTCTGTGCACAGCCCCCCGGGTGGCTGTCCCGCTCCCTTCCTAGCAGGAGGGGCTCATAGAGGGACCAGAATTAGTGGGAGACGAGATATAAGATAACTACTCTTGAATGTAGAAGTGGATATTAGCATGGAGATTATTTCTTGCTGATATAGTCAATAAAATTCTTTATAGAAGTGGCTGAAGGAGGAGAGGGAAATTATGGCAAGCACAGAGCTGTGGTGTTACGGCTCAACATTTAAAATCAGAGTCAACAAATGCATAAATTACCATGGTAGTGCAGTGCATTCTGCACCATAAAAAATATTTGAAAGAGTTATTTACCCTCAGATTGACTGAGCTAATGTTTTTGCCTAATATGAGTAGCATGAGTTTTCAACTACTTGTATTCAATACTCTACAACAAGAGTTGCATTTATCTTGGAAAACACAAAGAAGTGAACAAAGAAGCTTATTCCTGGTGTATCTGGGCACTCACTACTTAGGGTGTGGAGCCCTTGTGCTGGTTCTGGTATCCCAGGGGTGCCTGAAGGGTCTGAAGGCAGCTGTGTGCATTCCCTGGGGCAGGAGTGGAGGCCTTGGCACCCATGGACCACCAGCAGCATCCTCCAGCTCCACCTCACCCCATGAGTGCCCACCTGGGTGCCACTGGCATCTGCAAAGTTGTGCTGAGTGTCCTTGTGGAAAAGTGAAGCTTGGAGTGCAGGCTGGGGAGGGGAAACAGGCAAAGCAGAGATAGGGAGAGCCCATTTGTTTATTATCTTTTGTGTGTAATTCATATTGAATGCTTTGCTCTCTCTCTGCTGTTAATGTGCCCATACTGGGTGGCAATAAGGAAACCAGTTTGATGATTGTGTAGCACAGTAGTTAAAATTTTACTGCTGAAAGATAAAACTGGGCTGCACACCTCCTGTTAACCTTCAATCTTGCCTTTAAACCTTTCAGCTGATGTCAGACCTCAGGATGGTTCTATATAATCAAAAGATTTTCCAAGAAAAACAAATCTCTTCCTGTTGAGGATGAAATTGGCAATCTTTCCATTCTGCAGCCATGCATGTTGCTAAAACAAGCATTTCACTGTCAGTGTAAAGAGACACACCTGCACAGGTAAGAGTTCAGGGCTGCATCCAGGACAGAGCCACACAGCTCACCAACCACCAGAGCAGGCCCTGCATTTGGACTTAAGGGTGGCTTTGTTTAAGGAAATAACTTGGGCAGTTTCTTAAATTCTATCCTTGTTTACAACTAATTGAAAAATATGCACATGACACTTTTCTGGGGCTTCCCTTGCACTCTTGGTAAGGAATTGTGGTCTTGAGGCAGCCTAATTTCATACACATATGCCCATGTTATCACAGTCCTTCAATTTAAAATACAAGTCTAAGTTTTTTGGATTTTCCCCAAAAATCACTTTTTATTTTCAGTGTCTTGCAAATATCAGGTCAAAATGCTGACAGATGCAGGAAAAAGTAGAATGTCTCTAAATTTACATATTGTTTTGTTCCAGAAACTATGTTATTCTCACTATTCTCATTTAATTGTGATTCTTCAAAGCATCATAACTCATTGCTTGGTCAGCACAAGTCATGTGATATCAGTGGTGTCTTCCTTGTATATTTTTCATGCAGTAATTTACCCTTGAGTTACTCTTAATTCACCCTAATGGATTGCAATCAATGCAAGAGGTAAAGTTGACATTTAAGTGTACAGTTTAAAGTTCTGTTTTTTAAGAGTATTTTTCTCAAGGTCTCAAATGGCCACAGGGTAGGAAGAAGTAAAAGTCACACACCTGGAAAAAACCCAGCTTGCTTCTGAATCCTTGTCAGTGCTTGTGGTGGAGTGTTCCCTCTGTGTGTGTGGGGACAGACATAAAATAAAAATCTATTTAGGAAAATGAAAAAAAAAAGACCAAAGACAAGTTGAATGTGAAATAGAGTGGCTGTTTGATCTGAGGTTTAATGTTTCCAAACAAAGATCTACACACAATGATTGTTGTGGTCAAATAGAGTTGTAGCTATGCAAGACTTGGAGTCTTCTATTTTAATAGATATAGAAAATTGGTAGACAAAAATAGTTGGAAAGCATGACAGGAGTGTTAAAAGTAATAGTTTTGAACATTTTATTGATAGCTTAAAATGTTTTTGTGAATACTGACCACTAGCTCTTCTCTGTCAGAATATTACAGCTATATCAGTTGCTTCCTTTGAGCTTTTGTCACTCTGGTTTTAGACATTGCTCACCTAAAATATCCCCCACAATAAAAGGAAAGTGTTTGGTTTACATTTTCTCCTTGTCCATCATCACCCACAGCTGCTGCAGTTTGGCAAAGCACAGTAAGCTTACTGACAATATTCCTTCTTATTGTGCTTGATGTGGCTAATGCTAAGTGCTGCTTCACTCTCATGTGATTTAATTCATGGTCTTTGTTACCTCTTCTGTACACTAAAAGAAGAAATAAATGTGCAGTAAACAATAAAGGCCACTGAATAGGGAGGCTCAAACAGTTTGGCAGACTAAGTTGTAACCTTTCTGGGATTGAGAATTTTAGTAAAGAATATTAGAAAAAGGATGTCCTGTTTAGAAATCTTTCCAGAACAAGGATGGGAGGTTATTTTCAACACTGGATATGATTTGTGCTGTGTTATTCCAGGGGTCAGAGTTCAACATTCTTTAATAGCCAAATTTTCTATTGACCTCAAAGAGAGCTTTTTAAGGGAAAGGACTGTGGGATTCAGCTCACAGTGATTTCTGTTCTTTTTTAATAAGGAAAAGTCTTGGCTGGCTAAAAACTCTGCATTCCAATGAAATACTGGTCCATCATTTGCAGAGTAAATGTACTGTTTAATATTAAAGAAATGATTCAGTCTTTTAGTGGCAAAGTTCTTTCAGGTTATTAAAGTAGCATTATAATTTCTGTTCTGCTGGTGTCACAAATGAAGTTCTGCAGGATGGTTGTGACCAATTAGCAGTAGGCTGAGCCTTGAGAAGGATCATTTTAATCACTTCTTTCTATCCAGTGTTCAGTTCTTCAGTGTTGAATGGAGGTTTGACATCAGTAGATTATCAAATCACTGAGTATTTCTCAGATTTTTTAAAAACACTACTAAGCAGGGCTCTTATCAGTAGTAAGGTCTTGTCCTGATGTCCTAATATAGTGTTCATTCCTTACATGTGTTTTTTCTTCACAGTGTGATGCAGAGTGATGCAAATAGGTGCCTTCAACTGAGCAGGGACCCAGTGACATTTGGGGAAGATGCTCTTTTAGAACAGGTTTGTAGGCCAGAATACATCTCTGCACGCTGGAAGGTTAATGAGCTAGAGAGAAGAGGGGGTTAATGAAGTTAAATTGGTAGTTGACAAAAATTATTAGGAAATGGTAATTATTTGATGTTCTAACAATGGGCTTCTCTCTTCTAGTATTTTTTCCACGTACTTCCATATTTTACTATCCTCTTTTAAAAAAGCTGCTTTTCTACAAGCTTACATCATAATTAGTAACAAATGTAGTGTCACGGATGATTCTAAGTATCAGAGTATGAAGAGAAGAATGAGGTTGAATGTACTTGTAAGATTTGAAAGTACAGAAGAAAGGGTTTGACTGATGTTCAGAGCTGTTTGCAGGGGAAGAAAGTCTATTCATCTTGGTTTCTGGATCCAGAAATTAGCCAGGCTCCCTCCTCTTACAGCTGTGACAAATGTTTCTTACAGCAACGCTAGTGGGAATAACCTCTTTACAGATAATGTGAAAAATGAAAGATGATAAATCACCTCTTGATAATGGAGCTTGAGAAATTTTAAGCCAAAAATGAAAATGGGTATTTATGATGGTTCCAAGGACGCTTTTAATAGCTGTCTGTTCCATTTTCCCCCCGCTGTCTAGTGTACACAATGCCATAAAAACACACGGGGCTTTTTGTGATAGAAGTGTCATTCAGAATTAAGAGATTTCTGCATGGTTATGCACACTCATGGTTCTGTGGCTGGCTGGTGGCTGGAGTCTTCATTTCTTGATGCCTGGATCCTCTGAGTGCTGGATTGTTTGACAAGCCATATGCCCATTTCCCTGTATATATTCAAGTGGTTGCTCTTTTCCCCTGTTGATTCTTTCTTGCTGTCTTTTACAGATTTATTAAAAATGCTGTAAATTTGATAAATTGGTTAGTGTTGTTTAAATTTGGTATTAGCATAAGCCGAATCCCAGAGCAGAGCGTTTTTCAGGAAGGCCAGCAGAACCTTACCTGCAGTGGGTGACCTTGTCTGTGTCCCTCCCTGAGGTGTGACAAGAGCCTCCTGCTGCTGCTGTGCCCTGGGAGAGCAGCATCTGAGCTGTCTGCAGAAGCATTCAGTGGCCTGTGTGTGCAGCTGCTCGGGCTGCCACTTCCACTAAACCCTGCTCCTCTTCTCCTGGGGCTGTTTGCTATGGTGGATTGCCTGCAAGTCTTCCTTCTGAGCCTGGGCCTTCGGCCAAAATAAAAGCCAGAGACACATCAAAGCACTTGCTTACCAAATATTACTTTTAAATGGAATAGAAAAAAGTATTTCTTCTGAAACCCTAGGCTGAGCATGGAAAATATTTTGTAAAGGAGAAATTTGGAAATCCTGGGGAAAAGTAATTGTGTTGGACAAATGCATGTGCTTGCCAAGCTTAAAAAAGGACATCTTAGGAGCAGTAGGCTTCAGAAAGGCCTTCAGCCACTACAACTTGATTAATAGAAATGATAACTGCAGAAGGATTTTGTGAATAATCCAAAACCCATGGCATTGACAATAAAGCTTGTGAAGTGCAAGCAAGAGATCATTTTGTAGAGCCTGACTGAGAATCAATTTGGAGTGGTGAGTTCCCCAAAGAAATTGAAGGGAAATATAAATATATTAATTAAAGAGAAAGAATTAAAGGGAAATGTAAATATATTTCTATAATATAAAGTGTCTTTGATTATTTTGCTTTTTCATTACAAAATAAATTTCCTGCTGAGGAAGCCTGGCTGGCTATAGGTGATATTACCATGGGTAGGCAAAGGAGGTGCTGAGTTTCAGAGGCTCTGCTGTAAGCCAACACTTGAGCTATGGGCTGGCTGGTTTTGTTCAGAGTTGCTAAGTTAGTGTCAGACCTCTTAGCTCTGAGGGGTTCCTGAGCAGCACAGAAACCTGGGAAAAATGTCTCAATGCTGACCAAGTGACAAATCCCACTGAGGCACCCCTGCTTATTTAATTGGAGTTTTACCAAGCTCAGGATCTGATCCCTCATGAGTAGATGTGAATTCCATGCTCAGAAGTGTTCCAGAATTACTCTGCCCACTGATGAGCTGCTCTCCCCTGGACTGGTGTCTGCGCTGGGCTGTGCTGTCACTGCTGGGTTCCTTCTGCTCCGTGAGCAGCCGATCGAACTGCGAGCCGCAAACAAGCCCTCAGCACGTGGGGACCAAGAGCAAATGCTAAAGGCTGTGGACATCAGTCTTGGATCTTAACTTGCCTAAATATTTGTGAAACACTTTTTCTAATTATGTTCCCAGTGCTGGTAAAAATAGAAAAGGCTCCTGAAGATACTTAGCAGATAGTTTTAGATACCTGCAGACCCTGCTCATTGTTTTCTTTTGTTCATTTGTGTGTTCATAAAAATTGCTCTTCTCTGTCAATTTTTTTCAGATGTTTCCATTTCTTTTCTAAATTTTAATATTTATTTGCTTTTTTCCTCTGGAGAGTACAGAGCCCCTGGTATCTTAAACTGGCACACTTTGATGTGTGAAGGTGAAACATTTTTTGCAGTATTAACAGCAGTGAGGGGAATTTAGCACTCTGTAGCACTACAATACAGAGAAATAATCTTCCCCAAGACACAGAGACTCATTTTGTATAGGGTGCTGTCTTTCATATTGAACTATTACTGCTGAACCCCAGAATAAGCAGCTTTTACCTTTTAATATATAACTTCAGAGCATCTGAGATTAAATTGAAGGGAAAGTACACTTAATTTATACCGTTCATATTTATTCACCATATTTCTTTGAAGGCAGGTTTTATACATGATAATACAAAAATATTTGCTTTTCAACATTTGATATGAATTAAAGTCTCTGCTGTAACCACAGAGCACATGGGTTTGCTACAGTCCTTAAGGTTACAGATTTGGGTTTGATACTTTGATTATTCCTCCACAGAAGATTTACAATTTCTCAATTTGAAATGTATTCCTGGAAAAATACTGCTAATCTCACTGTCAGGAATATATCCTCTCACTATCCTATCTTCAGTGAGGAATATTTGTGGTATGTAAGGTTAGAAGAAGATTTCTTTTTGTGTCAGTAGGTAGATTACAAAGCCTTGCTGTAATTCATGTCTAGAAAATTATTACAGAACATTCTAGATTAAGAACAAAAAATGTTAGACCTTAAATTACTTGAGAGCAGCTCCTTCCCAGGAGCTCACAGCACAGTGCAAAGGGCCTGTTCTGTTCAGTTCCTGCTGAACAAGAGCATTTCTCACCATGGCAGTTTGCTGAGTGCCCTTTCCCCTTTGTTTATAAAAATCCCCTGCAAGACACTGATGTTTCGGATTTAAATGTACAGCTAAGCAGCCTGCTCTGATTAAATAATTATTTTTCCTGAGGGTATTTCTCTTTGGTACTTCAAGAAGGATTTAAACATCTCTAACCTGCTAGTAATGCACGTGTGGTATCATCATGCTTAAAAACCCATGTTAACAAATCTGTGCTGGCTGGAGGTTAGGCTTTTGCAGTTTGCTGCCAAGTGGTTTGGGATGTCTTTCGTGACTCACTTGTGGGTTTGCAACTCAGATTATGCAGTATCTCAAATGTGTGCTGTGAATTTTAATTCCCTTCTATGCTCTTTCTGTTATGGGTGTGGAATGAGGAGCAGAGAGAGGAAATAGCAGCGAGAGGCACTGTAGTATGAAAACATGCTTATGAGTAATTTGATGTAAAATTGCTACAGATTGTGCAAAATAAATATTTGTGACTGTATTTTAAAAACTGTAGAGATTTATATTTTATGTTTGTATTACACTAATTTGTTGTGTTCTTACACTGATCTATGCCCATTTGTGCCTACTGATCAGTTGTCATTATCCTAAGCCCTCAAGAGGATGTTTGCTACAATTAACTTCTTGTTACTTCACTCTTGTTAAACTTCATGGTCATTCAGTTATAGCTTTTGGTCTTCAATATCTCAGTTAGTTTATCCCCTTCGATTTTAACAAGATGGGTTTGCTCAGAGCCCTGTCCAGCCCCATCCTGTGGATGGGATGAAGCATCTCCCACCTCCCTGCACAACTGAAAGGTTGCCATAAGGACTTCTCAGAGCCTTCATTATACATTATGGTTTCTTCAGTGCTCTGGGTTCTTTTCTGAGTTTTTCTACAATTTCTTCTTTCAACAGTGTTTTATGGTGCTTTTCCTGTTCATCTCTTTGACTGTGCTTCATCTTGTGTTAAGTAACTTTCATTTCCCTGTGTTAGAGGCAGCATTTCTGTCTCTGTAGCAGGATTTAAGGAATTAAGAAATGGCAGGAGGTGAAGGATCTATATCAGCAGCCTGTGTCTGCCACTGCTGTGCATGCACTGGGCAGGATAATAGGTGCTGGGGAATATAAATGGTCTTTGCTTTCCTGGTTTAGACACTGCCCTGAGGAGGCTACACCCACACTTGGAGGCTCTGCGGGAATGGCCTCAGCAAGCTCAGCACTTAACAGAGAAGCCATCTCCTTCCCAGTGGGGAGAAAGCAGAGGGGAGCTGTACCTGCAAGACAGGAAACAGAGCAATTATCAGGTTTATTACTGTGCATTTCTATCCTGCCCTGTGCTGTGGATGTGTTGCTGGGAGAGTTTTACAGGTGCCCTGAGCCTCCCTGCCCACTCCCATTGCTGCTGGGGCAGCCTCTGCCCTGTCCCTCTTGTCCTGAGCACCAGCTCAGGCAGCCCCCAGTGCTCTCAGCCTCTGCCAGGGAGGAAAAGCTGGGCCACAAACCACATGTCCAAAGGAAAAATTTCAAAAGGGCAATTTTTATAAACACTTACCGTTTCATAGTCTTCTCCCGCTTACTAAAAAAATGCATGAAAATGAATGATGATGTGGAATTATTGCATCCCTAATTGAGCAGACTTACAAACATTTGCTACCTTTTGTTCTTTCTAATCTAAATTAGAATCTGTGAATACTAATGTGGGGGGGGACACAAAAGTAACTCTTATGAGCAAAGTGTCAATATGTGAAGTCTTACTGCTTGGAGAAATACTTAAGTGAGCTAAATGCAGCCTGTAAGTGTCAGTAAGTATCAGAGTATAATTCTTTACCAGTGCTTCTTGTTCCTGAGGCTGGTCTGTCACAGGGACTCCAAAATTGTGAGCAACTTGCTCTGACCAAGGCTGTGCCCAGCTGTATCCTCAGTCAGTGCAGGAGCTGTAGTGTCCCTTGTTCTTGCAAAAGCTTCAAAAATTTTATTTACTTGCTTTGTTTTCACCATCAATCTTATGTTTAGTTAAAAAAAACCTGTAGAGAATGTGTAAAGAAAAGGAGACCTTAAGCTGTGGTGTGGAGTAATCATTAAGAATGTGAAACATATTTCAGATGTCAGTTATGTCTTAGCCAGATGATCCTAAGGGTTCTGGAGAGATCTCTATCTTGAGCAAACCAAGCTCAGGAATGGGATGTATGAGATTCCACAAAAATAATTATTAATCATGTTTGACATTTGCCAAGCAGAAAATTACATTGTGTTCCATACATTGGAAACGATGGTATGGTACATACTCTCTCCCCTCATTATGTGTTACATGCAGGATCTTTTCTGGCTAGTCCTGAATGAGTAACTGTTATAGATATTGTCTCAAAGATCTGACTAATTCTCAGTACCTTTTCATTTTCCTAATCTTAATTAAATCTGTGACTCAAGAGGATGCATGATGAGAATGAAAAAAGTCAGCTTGTATAAATCAAAAGCAGCGATATGAAACCACATCGATCAGGATAAAAGTGTCTTTTGTACGTAGGCTATTAAGCACTTCTTCTTTACCCCCCTGCCTTTTTGTTTGTGAGATGGAAGGGACAGAATTGCTGTTCAGCTGCTGGAGCAGACAGAGGGGGGGTTCTGCAGCTGGCACAGAGGCCCCTTGTGCAGGGGAGCTGCCCTGCATCTCTGATTGCTGAGCCATGGGCTGTGCTCCCAAAGGGCTCCGGCCTTCTCCCTTCTGCCCACCCAGTGCAGCCACTGCTCCTCCCTCGGCCTCTGTCCTGTCCAAACCCCCTTCCTGCTCAGGCCACTGGAACCACGATCCAGGTGGGCTGTGGTTAAACAAATCCATGTGGGTGTGGGTTCTGTCACCAGCTGGGGGCTGTGTACAAATCACAAACAGGACAGGACTGCTAGGACAGAGCTGTTTTATTTTCCAGCATCAGCCTCATTACATGGTTATGACAATGGGAAGATGCCATCAGCACACATCCCAGGCAGCAGACCAAGAATTTAATGTTACAACTTGCTTTAAAAGTTTTTGGACCAATCATACAAAGCAAAAACATATTGACAGTAGTTCTATCTATCTATAAGCCCACGTACCTTTTGTTAAAACAATGCTTGCTTATTTTGAATACAATGCCTGCTTGTAAGCATTAAAACACAATGCACAGAGCTCCATTATTAAGCTTAAAACTTCCTAATATCTTGCTAGATATACTTTTCTGCAGCTTAGGGAATTATTCTTGTCAAGTATTAATACACAGACCATTGTTCTATTTGTTCTTACTTTTCTACTTACATAATTTTTCTGCTGACCAGTCTTATTAGCTTTAGTCATAGTTCTGCTATCTCTGAGGCCTGTCTTTTGCAGCTTTCCCAAAACCTGCTGATTTTGTAGATTCCCATAAGTTCCAGCCTCCCCCAGTGAGGGTCAGACCAAGTGAGGAGGCAGGGCTGGGGCACAGGCAGGGTCAGCTGTGCCTCTCTGCACAGTGAAATGCCAGGAGTGGAAATCAAGCTCTCCTCACTGGCTCCAGCCCCGTGTCCAACTGACAAAGTTGTGTTTATTTATGGCAGTAGCTGTGAGTTTGTTGGAGTGCCATAGTGTTTGCAGGAAATCACACAAATTGCTGATTCCAGTGGATCAGACTCTGTAAGCCTGGCTCGAGCAGAGGATGTGCAAGAGTTTGCAGGAACTGCTTTTCTTAATTTGACAATGTCTTTTGATAAACTGATGCATCTGTGGTGCATGCTCAGAGCTGTCTGGTGATATAAATCAGGCACTACTTCATTAGTCTAGCTTGAAACCAGTGCAGGATGAAGAATTTTATGCAGTTCTGAGATTTTGCCAAGTTTTTGGGAAGTAGGATAGGAAGGGGTTTATTGTAAATCAATTTGGCCATATGCTGTTACAGTAAGTAACAAGCAAAGTTGACTTGATTCACATTTAAGCATTGGAACAGCAAACTAATAAAAGGAGATGGGATGGTTTAGTACTTTACATATATCTATATATAACCCCTGATATTCAGTCAAAATATTGAATTCAGCTATGTTTCTGTCCAGACCCTTTGAAATAGAAAGATATTAAGACCTTGGGGCAATTTGACTGATAAGAAGTTGATTTAGTTTCATCTGTTGAAGTCTTAGCTTAAAAAAAAACATGTTCAGGTCTGCTGATTTTTTGGTTTATTCTTTGTTCAAAGCTTTCTTGGCAGATTTACTGTGGGCAGCTTTTGGCATAATTGAATTGATAACACTGGGATTGGGGACTGGGTTGCCCTATGAAATTAGAAAAACAGAACACGCCTTCCAGTGATGGAAAATGCTGTTTTCCCTAGGAGTCTGACTGATGGTAAATATTCCCTTGGAGAGCTTCAGAAGGGCTGTGTGGCACTTGGCAAATCTTTTGATCAATATTAAAATTCCAGGTGCAGCTTCCATGCATCTAGGGGCAAGACTAATCCTTTTTTATTTAAACTGCCATAGCTGTGTTAACTTTCCCTCCTTGCAGATCCCCTCTGTGCAGCCCTAGAAGATGTGGAAGCAGCAGCTGCAATCTCTGTCGTTCAGGAAATGTATTAAAAATGAAAGGAATGCATGTCTTGAGCATTTTGTCCTTGTGCTATTTTGGTGCAGAACATCATACATTTAGTAAATATGTGAAGATACGAATGCCACAAAGTCACTGCTTGAGATCTCTGAATTTTTGTTTATCTGAGTTCAAAGTCAAGTACTGCCTGCGAGTATGTCTTTTTGAATAAAGCAGGGATTCTCATTTCCCAGCCCAGGAAGCATTGACAGAGCAGGGCTTGGCTCAGCATCAGGAAAAAGGAACAAACAGACTCCTTGCCCCCAGCCTCTCCCAGTCCTAGGGAGGCAAGAGTGGCTTCTGATAAATGAGTTTAAATATGAACTGCATAACATTTCACAGCAATTCCAGATCCAAAAGTGTAGTCCAAGGAGAAAGTTCTTAGCGTAATTTAGTTTCTAGGAGAAAATTTAATTTTAAACAGACTGTAATAAGAAATAAAATGAACATTAGATAAGTATCATTTTATAATCAGTGTCAGCTTTGCTACTGCAGATTAAGTGCTATTACCTACCTGCAGAAATTCAAGGTTGAAAAGGCTCATTGTTGCTCAGAAAGCAGTGTTCTAGTCAGAACCTACAGTGTGTCTGTACTGTAGATGCTCTGTTTTAGCGTTTTTGTGTCTGTGTAAGGGTCTGAAGGCAGTGCCCTTGATGAGATGCCAAAGCATCTCTTGAACTGGTCAGGAGGTGGGGCACGGTGGCCCCTGCAGGTCCCTCCCACCTGAAACAGTTCAGTCTCTGCTCTGAGTGCCTGGCAGTGCTTGCTTTTCTGAACTCCTCCTTAGTTTGTGAATACAGAGCTAATAAAGGTGTCTAATATGAGCTTGCTAGAAGTTTAAGGTAGGCTTTTTGGGAAGACTAATTTTGGGTTCTCCTCTCTAAGTCACCTTAGGTACTGGGGCAATTTGATATTACACTGCAGCACTTCCACTCTGGAGCAGCACGTTGTGGTGCCATGGGGGCTTCTCAGCCTGCTCAGGGACTGTCCTGCAAAGGGTTTATCTTGCAGTGGCAGGAATATGGTTTACTTTTTAGGACCATGTCCTTTCCATCATTCTGGACTATTTTAGTGACTCTCCTCACTAGTGAGCAATGTTAAGAGTCTACAAAGGGGCCTAAGAGAATTTTGTTTCTCTTCAAATCATTCCAGCATGCAAATGTCAAAGACCCACAGCCAAGCACTAACCAAAGACAGGTTTGAACCCAGTGCCTTTACATTTGATAGTGTTCCTTTTGAACAGCTTTCTGATGGATTTATTGTGTTTCATCTACTTTGTAACAGACTGTTTAAATAATGAAAGACACGCAAAAATGTTTTTTAAACTGTGAACAAGATAAGTTCACACACTGCATTCTGTCTCCCCTGTGGCAATATCTACACCTGAGGGATTCCCTCCCCCTCCTTACAACTTTTGAATTATTCTGTCTTGTAAGATTTTTCTCCAGCACTGTTTACAAAGGAGAAGTTTTGTTGAAATCAAGATGGGTTATTTTGGGAGTGAGATTTGGTCCCAAGAGCAAGTTTTTTCAGAAAGCAACACACAAAGGCAATGACTCAGAAATCTTGACTATAATCCTGAAGTAGTCAGAGAAGTATATTTTTCACTTGAGCTATTTTTATTAAAAAAAATAACTTTCTACCTTTGTACTTCAAAAGCATCAGCTGATGTGTGTTTCATTCTGTGTTGAAGGGGGTTTATTGATTTTTATGGACTTGTGGCATTGTAGATTTTGTATTTCACGATTTCTCTCACCTCAGTTACTGATCCCATGTACTTTGCTTCAGCAGAACTGTGGTTTTCTTTGTTATGATTCAGTGGCAGCAAAAAAGTGAAAATTTGCAGCAGTTCACCTGTATTTCTTATTCTGCTGTAAAATCCAATATATTTGAGAACTTGCACAACTTTTCAACTTTAAGCTAAGACATATTTTAACTGTATGCAAGGTTGTTTGTCAGTGTATTGTATGGAAGGGAATGTGGCTGTTGGGGAGATTTCCTGCTACCCTCACAGCTCTGGAAAGGGCTGTTCATTATGGAATTGATGGCAACACAGGGTTAGTAGATTTTTTCTTTTTTTTTTTTGCTTCTTTTTGTCATTGAAAATTGTCTTCAGAGTTAATTGCTACTTATTTTTTTAAATTGAAGTCAAGTGTTTTTTCCAGGATTATGCTCATTTGAGAGCATGTTTGCTCATTTATAGATTCTAAATACTATAAGGAAAAGAGGAGTGGCCTAGGAAATACTGAAGGGAAGAGACCTTTTAACATTTTTTGTGGAGTGCATTTACATCTGTCTAACAAGATCTGCTCTAAACAAAATGCATCAGAAATTCTGCAAGCCCAGGCACAGCCAACAGCATGAAAAATGATGCAGAATTAACCCTACTGAGTATTTGTCCAGCATTTCCCACACCAATGGCTGTGCATGCACAACACAGGATAATAAATTCAGTGTGATGATCAGTCCATATCTGGACAGTATTTTGAGGGAATTTGGGACCAACAGTTTTTTCCTTAGTAACTTCAGAAACTATGAGCTATTTCATAGTAAATTTCATGTTACACTGTGCCCTGAGGCTTGTGGAGCTGCAGTTCCAGAAGTCCTGGATAAATGTAGAAAATGTTCCCTTTCCCCAGACACTTAACCTACTGAGAAACTGAGACAGGGTCACAGGGGCCACAGAATTTGGTGCTAGAAAGGTCTGCATTGGACACACTCCTTGGCCAAAGAGCTCATGCTCTTTTTCATATCAACTGCTTTGAAAATTTCCACCTTTGGCCTCCTAATAGCATGCAGCATATGGAATTTCCTTTAAGAAATAAGCTCCAAAAATATTTGATTTAATTTTAAGTTGGACTGAAGTCAAATTTCATGCAGGTTTTTGCTATGAATGAAGAATTCTGGCCAGTTTCATCTCCAGAAAAACTCCTTCACAGAAGATTGCACTCCTCTGCCATCTTTCCATTACTGGCTGGAGTGATTAACATGCATAGATGCTTCAGCTAAAGAACAAAAAACCCAGATCTTTTAATTTTGTAAGACAAGATTACATTCAGTAGAAAAGCATTCATCAGTATTGTATGGTGTGCTGCTTTTGTCTGGGATAAAGCCAATTTTCTTTGTTGGGGCTGATATGGGGCTGTGCTTTGGCCTTGTGCTGAAAAGGGGTTGATAATCCAGGCTGGGGCTGCACAACCCCTTGGGAGGGGACACAGGCAGAACAGGTGAGCCCAGCTGAGCAGAGGGATGTTCCACACCATCTGCATCACAGCCAGCAGATAAAGCTGGGGGGAAGGAGAGGAAGGGGGGATGTCTGCAGTGATGGCATTTGTCCCCCCAGGTAACCACCAGCACGATGGAGCCCTGCTCTGCTGGGGATGGCTGAACACCTGCCTTGCTCATGGGAAGTGCTGAAGGAACTCCTTGATTTGCTTTGTTTGTGTGTGCAGATTTTGCTTTCTCTATTAAACTTCACCTCAGCCCATGAGTTTGTTCACTTTGCCCTCCTGATTCTCCCATCCCAGGGCAGTGAGCTGCTGCACTGCTGCTGTGTCAGCAGTGGGGTCAAACCCCAGCACAGGGGTGCAAGCACTCGTGAACAGTGTCCAAAACTCTGAGTCCTATTTCATGGACACTGCACTGTTAGTGAAGGGAAGAGACCAAAGCTCTGCAGATGACTGACTTGATGAGGAAAGCACAGTTGATTCATCTCTGGGAGCAGATCACTCACGCAGACGAGGCCATCACTCAACTCAGCCAACTGCTAAACAAATTCATCATTCAAATCTCTGGGGAAAATGTCAGTTTCCAGGGGTAAAATAGTAACTATCTGAAAACTGACCTTAGTCCCAAAGACTGAAATTGAGTACAGATGGAAGCAAGATGCCAACAGCTATAGCCATACACTTTAATGACAAACACTCCTTGCGGCATTTCATCAACAGATACAGATTGTAGCCTTTTATTTTTTTTTTAAGATTCTTGGTTTTCCAGGACTAGATTTAGTTGTTGGTCATTGGAACAAAGGCACAAATGTCTGGATAGGTGTATCAAGCTAACTGCTGCTCTGCAGAGCATCCATCCCAGTGCAGTGTGGGCAGCAGCTCTGCAGGGCTCTGTTTGCAGGCAGGAAGGGCTGGATCCAAGAGGCAGTGAACTGGTGAAATTGTGTTTATAGTCCCAGGGAAATGCAAAGGGGCTGGATTAATGGCAGAGCCTCATCTGGACAAGCTCTGGAACGCTCTAAATTTTCAATAATAAGAAATGGGGTGTGTGAAGAACTTTTAAAAAAGAACAGACATGTATTTCTAGTCTTGGAAGTGATATTTTCAAACTTTACATGCTACCCTGATGGGTGACAGTGGGGAGGTGGGAGAGCCACTTGGGTTCTCCTTCTGCCCTGGGAATCTCTCAGGGGTTCTGTTAGGGCAGGAGAGGAGCTCTGAGATGGCAGGGGATAATCTGTGGCTCTCCCTACCGCAGCAGAATTTATCACAAAAGAAAATAGAATTCCCAAATTAAATGTTTTAATTATAATAACACAGTTTTGCAAAGAATTTAGCAATCTCTCTGATCTTTTCAGGCTGCTGTATGTGAATAAAATGTTTTTCAAAAGCCAAAAAAAGCCTCAAACACCTGGGTCTAAGGCATTATCTCCCCTAGGCAGAGACTGGCAATGGCTTTTTCTACTTTCTTAGTTCTTGTGAGATAGTGAGCAAAAGTGCATCAGCATAAATAAATGTTAAAGAATCTGAGGCAGGAAGAGTTGTGAATGCATAACACCATATTGGGCTATAAATTAATTTGGGGTGCTATTTCAAGAGGAATATTCAGATAGAAGAATTTATTATAGTTCAATAATTTCTGAATTTTTACTAATTAATATATTACAACCAAATTAGTTCAGTGACATTTTGGGGACCAAATTAAATAAAATGTCTATGGTATGTTAATTTAAGCTCATAAAAGTCTAATTTGAATATGTAATTTGGATCAATTAGAAGTCTCTTCTGAACTTTAGTGATAATAGAAATGTAAAAAAGACTGGGAAGCTGTTAGGATTAAGAGTGATACATCTGGGAAAAGCAAATTACACTGTCATTTTTAAAATGCAAATGAGGTTTAAAATTTAAAGATAATATGCATATATATATATAAACATGTGCAATATCTGAAATAACTCACAGTTCTTTTAAAAAATATTGCTATAGATAGTGACTTTTTTTCATCATTAATCCTCAGTTTTCCGTGCAAAACATCTAGACTATAGTTACATTTTTGCTTCCAAAGAAATGCAAGTTTGGGAACTCTCCCAGAAACCCAAGCATTCATTTTCCTCAAAAAACTTGTGAATAAAAACTGCAGTCTAATTTTGGTCCTTTTGAATTGCCACAGAGAATTGAAACTGGGTTTAAGTCAGGGTAAATGAGATTAAAAGTTTCAAGAATATATACAAGAAATGGAACAGAGCGCCTTAGCAAGGTACTTGAGCAAAAAATGCAGGAGCAGCTGGGTTTGTGGATTCAAAATTATTTGAGTATCCGAGGGACAGTGTACCTATGATTTCAGTTGGCTTCTTGCCCTGAGTTTAAAATAATTTCCTTCTAAACCCCACATTACATCAATTTTATATTGAGACAACCCCTGCAATATTGAAATTACTTTTACCCATGCAGATCCACAGTGAGTTTGTGTACCTGGTTATTTGACTGCCTGAGCCACATGCTTTAGAAAAGAGGATATGGAAAATAAAAATTTTTCTTCCTCATACATTGGGTTTGTGGCAAGGAAAAAATTGAGGTTTTAATAAGCTGCAAATTACAAAACTTGTTTTTTGCTGGTATCCAAATGATGATGAATTTTCACCATGCACTTCCTCCATAGCATTGTGTCCAGTGGGATGGGCTGAACTCAGCATTCCCAGGAAGGAGTGTTCCTGCCACACCACTTTAATGTAGGTGTTCTGTAAAAATTCATTTTCACTATGGAGAAGCAGAAATGTAGCTAAAGCTCAGGATAAGAAATTGATATCTTTTAAACAAAAGTAATTTGTCTTCCAGAGAGGAAGCAGTCCTCAGCACATATTTAATAAGCTTTTTTTATGGAGAACTTGACTTCAAATATTAGTCTTTCTTATCAACTTGTAGCACACTTAGCTGTGTGTACAGGATTGGGGTTTAACATGGTTTTTCCTTTTTCCTTCCTTTTTCTTGCCACTTTGGTAAGTGCAATTTTACATTACTTCAAATATTCTCTGCCAACATCCCTCAGATTTTAGAAATCATAGTGGTTTCACATCTACTAATTTCTGGGATCTAGTCTTCTGAGGCAAAATGTTCTGACCAGCAAATTGTTTGGTGGGTTATTGTGTAGTTTTGTTGGTTTAGTTTGGGGGTTGTTTGGTTTGGTTTTGTTTGGTTGGTTTGGTTTTGTTTGTTTGTTGGGGTTTTTTGTTGTTTTTGTGTAGAAAAAGGTGTCTCTGGGGTACTGTCCTTTATTCTCAAGCCCGCCAGTATCCGTCAAACACCTTATTTCTATTTTTTAAAAACAGATAACATGATCTAGTTTAGCTTTAGACTGTCTCAGTGATATTTGCTTGCAGTTTGAGAGCATCTGTGACCAGCCTGGCTGAGAGCCTGTCCCTGACTTGAGTCAGAGAAGCAGCAAATGTGCAGAGATGCCTCTGTGGACCCCGAGGGTTTCAGGTTTACAGCCCCTGAGAATGGGAGGGAACTGATGGTCTCCCTTCTAGGGCCCTCTGAGAGCCCCTGGGTGATGCAGCAATGCCTCATTTGTATTTTCACCCTGCTTGAGGACCATCTGAGAGATGGCAATCCTTTGGTTCCTCTAATCAACCTGGCAGTGCAAAAGAACTGAATTTTGCTTTGCCCACTAAGAGATAGCATTAACATAAAAACAGAGTAGTAAAAACCCTATTAGAGGGGTGAAATGACTTTTGGTAAATTTTCTAGTCCTGATTTCCTAATCCAAAATGTAGAGTTGGTGGAGTTCTCTTTTTCTCACTTTTTCAAAAACAATTAAAATTGATGGTTTAAATCCATGGCTTTCCCTTAAGTAAATTAGCAAAAGTTCTAGAGCATTTTCATTTTAACATGCAACTATTCATAAGTAAGTTCTGATAAATTCATATGTGGGCATAATTTCTTTTTTTCATACGCGTGATGCATGTTGAAATTTTCATCTGTAGAGTTTGGAAGAAAATGTGAACAGAACCCAAACAAATCCTGCCTGGTCCAGTCCCATCGGTATGTGGCATGGTCTGAAGGTCACTTTTCCCATTGATTAAGCAAATATGGAGAGATGTTACAATATGTGTGTGAAAGGCTGTAATCTACAAATTCACACCTCTGAGCTTCACGGTTGTCCAGGCAATAATGTCCAAACTGCTCAGCAGAGATGAGAACAGCTTAACAAGCAGCAGACATCTGGCCAGAAAGTTATACTTTTAAATAAAAAAATCCAGAGGTTAATACTTGGTGGTGAGTTTGGGTCGGAAGGCAGTGAACAAGTTTTTCAACCCATGCACTAAGTTAGGAACACCCTTCAATGCTGAACTCTATCTTAAATTACTTATCTTTACATGATCTTTCATTCTACCTCTCCTGCCCCAGAAACCTGTCACACTGAGCACACCTCTATCTTTAGATAAAAAGGCTTTTTCAACTCAGCAAGTTGTGGTTGGTTGAGATAATGCAAAGTTTTGATGGCTGTAAAATAGCCTTAGCAGAAATGAAAGAGACTTGGGCCAAGAATCTTTGTCAAAAGTTGGTACCTGTCACAGGTTTTTCACCAGGTTCACTACTTTCAAGAAAACCACTTTAGAATTAAGAGGAGCTGGATGTAGGTTAAAACAGAATTATCAGTTCTCAGTGGGGGTCTGCCTAGAGATAAAGCTTGGAACCAGAAATCCGTACTCTATGAAAAGCTGTCTTAAAGCAGCTTCTCTTTGAGATGGTGGTAAAATGCTGCCAAGAGCAGTTAATCCTGGTGATCTGAGTGTCCTTACATTAATGTCAAGAGCTATCTGCAACACAGGATGGGTTATTACAGCTTTGAGGGTCAGATGAAACTCCTGTGATAAAGTGTGGCTGTTCTTTCTGTCTGCCTGTGGGTCCATGATAGTTTCCCAACAACTTTGACATCTCCTGAAGCCAACTCAAGGTTTGGGAAATGCTGGCTCAGGCATTGCTTTCTAAAGTATTTAGTGCTTGCAAAGGGCAAAGGTGTGACAGGGGGTAAATGTCCTCACCTGGGGGAGCCAGTTCCTCTGCCAGGGTCACATTCAGTATCTACTGATGACATTCTGAGTCTCCAATAAAAGTGCTACACCTTATGATCAATATTTTCAATCAATTTTAATTGCTGTGGGAGCAGTTTGTGAGCCCTACTAGGAACCATATCTCAAGTCAATTTTAGAACTTTGGCATGAGAAGAGTAATTTTAACCTGGCCTTGTAAAATGATAAAGGTAGATGTAATTGTTGCACAAATGTATTCAAACATCAAATTAAAATCTGTCATTTGTTTGTGGATTTTTGTACTGCAGTATACTTCCATGGATACTTTAGAATATACTAAAGATGGGTGCCTTTTAATGGGAAGTGCTTAGATCCAGTACTATAGGAAAATATCTTTCAGACCAGGAAAATTTTATTCATTTTTTCCCCATCTATGCCAAATAATGAATTGCCTTTGTGATGTAACCTTGGATATATGGGAATCCCCTGGCAGAGTGATGTGCAGAGGGGAAAACCCAGCAGCACTTCAGCCTGGCAGGTGCTTTGGTAGTTCTCATCCAAGACACCACCAAAGCCCAGCAGTACAGGTGGAATTGTATCAAGTCAGGTAAATCAAAAGGCAAACCTCTTTTTTCTTTTAATGTATAAATATATGCTAATATATATTTAATACTTTTGGGGCCATGGAGAATTTTTCAGAATATGCAGTTCCCATGTGTGTCCCATTGGCCTATCTACTTTCAGAAGACTTGGAGTCCAGAAAGTTTATGCCAGATATGGATGACAAGATTCTGGGCAAACGTATCTCTAAGAGCAGCTTTCTGCAGTTTGTTCAGCTCCATTTTCTGAAGCTGGAGCCTAAACTGACTGGGCATACAGGTCCTGAGGAAGCAGAATTGCATCTTGCATCTCCCTGGCTTTATAGAGTTCGAAAGGTTGATTATGTGTTTTCAATAGCAATTTTCCAGGCCAATGGTTTACTGTATCAATTGCTGGGTGATGTGTGACAGCTCCTGTTGCACAAATGCTCAGCAGATATGATATCACAGGATGGCAGTTTCAGAACTGCCTTGGGTTTTTTTCTTCCTTCACTTTCTATTTTTAAAGTTTCTGTACCAAGCCGTTGCATCAGATCTGCTGATCATTAATTTGATTTTTCCCATAAAAACAGTAACGCAATGAGCAAACAGAGTTTTAAGGTACTTAAGAGTGTCCATTAAAGTGAAATGATATTCAGTGGCAGCAAATGCTAAATTATTTAAAACCAAAGATAATCTAGAATTCCTTGGAAATAAGTTTTCTCTGATGCAAATCTATCAGCTGTAGGGAAAGGAACAAGTCATGCTATCTAGAATGGAAGAAATGCAGAATATAGGAGCATAGGATTTAAACCCTCTGATCTAAATCTCCACAGGAACTGCGCAAAAGGACCTTAGCTCTAAAGAGCACAAAATACCCACTCCAGCTCTTGCCATCCACTGCAGGCAACAAAGAAATCTCCCAAGACTACAACAAACCTACATTTTATGGGAAAAGACCAAAAGCCAAACCATGTGTTATGGGACAAGAGCAGCCTAAAAGCTTGTGTTCTGCTCCTTAATTGCTTGGGGAAAATGCTAAAAAACCCCACAGATGATCCCAAGACTATGACTGCCCACTAAAGCAAAAGCCTCTTTTCTGGAGGCCCGAGTGACTAAATGGATACATAAATAAAGTGCATATGTGAAATAATGAAGGATTTTTTTTTACAGAGGACATTTTGTACCCTGTTATTCATCAATCTGGACAGACAGGAAGCCTTATTTCTAAAGAAAACAAGAACTTGCGGAACAGTTTGATGTCTTTGTGTCACCCTCAAGTTCTTTCTCCATCAATTATCTACAAGTAGATTAAATCTAAATCTTGCTGCTTGTTCTGCATAACTCCTGTAAGATGATAAAGAGAGGTCTGGGGACTGAACTTTTCTTGTCTCAGGTCCTGCAGCTTACTCTTTAACTTGATGAATCTTGTTTAACAACCCTCTCCCTTCAGCTCTTCAGAATGCTACGTGTGTGTAGTGAGTGATAATGAAAAGAAGCAGTGTTTGCTTTTGTAATATATGCCATAATTTACATGAGCTTGTCATTATCTGAGCATAAAGGATGTGTAGAAAAGTTTTGTGCTGTTCTATCTGTCCTTTGCTTGGTAATTAAGAGTGCACTGATACAGATGTATTGTAGGCAGATATTATCCAAGTCCTGACAAAGAACCAAAATTATTCATCTAATCTATCATGATGGCCATCTTGAATACTAACTAGGGCACTTCTTGATCAGAATTGTCAGAAGACAGTTCCACTGTGCTCCTGCCAGGGAACAGCTTTGCTGGCAGATACTGTCTTTCATATGAACTACAAATCTCTCCTGCTTCAGTTTGCATTTCTCTGGCCATGAAAAATCATAGCAGCATAAATGTGTCTGTCTTTTCTTCCTTCCATTCTCTGTTGAATTTGTTTTTATAGAAAAGTCTTTCATGACTTTGTTAACATGCTTTTCTTGGCAGGATAATTCTTAAAGCTGCCTGCATTTATTTTTTTAAAATACATACAATTTTATCAGTCCTTCACTTGTGCCTGTGGGGTACAGAGCCCAGAGTGGAAGATCTAATTCTGTTCTTGGCATTTAGAGTTTTGATTCTACTGACTTCAAAGGAGTTTATTCTTATTTATCCTGTGGATATAATAGCAGACTCAGGCTTTATAAAAGACACTAATGTGGTGTTTTTACATAGCTTAAAATTTAGTTCCACTGTAGGATGAGTGTGTGAGTTCCCACTGACATTGCACACACCATGAACATCTTGGGGAGAGAGTTTGACCCTGAACAGGAGAAAGATTCAAACTACCTCAGCTACTTTGTGGGAAATTTTATCACACCCAAGGGTATGGAGCTTGTCACTTGGGAGCTATGTGCTTTGTAACCTCAGTGAGACACAAAAATTTATTAACTTGGCAGGCGTTTCCAGTATTTTATTATTCAAGGGGCAGGATCTGTTGCATATTTCAGGAGTACTGGCCAAGTGATCTACTTGGGGTTCAATTAGTTGGTCTTAAATTCCTGCAGTCCTGCTCTAGTCCCTGGTGATAACTCAATTTTTAATATAGTGTTTTCTTTCTATATTAAATTTTAATAAATTAGTGCTCAAGTTGTAGTATTGATTTTGAAAATGCTTTAAGTGTGAATCTTCCTGAATCTCATGTATTTTGAATGCTATGAAAGTAAAAGCTGAGGAATCATAGAGGCTCATAATTTTGTCACATTTGGGACAATTTCTGAGCAACAATGCAACTGCTGAGAAATCTGGAATATTAAATGTAACCAAAATTGAAGTCCCTGCTACAGGGGACATTTATACTGGATTACATCACCTCAACAGAAAGGCTGTGAGTATTTTACCATGGATAAAGAAGGTATTTCTTCCTTTAATTCACTTCACTTTGAAAAAGTTTTTCAAAACTCACTTCTGAAATTTTTCAGAGAGCAGAGACTGCTGTGGATACCCCGGGTGGAAAACTTCAGCCCACCAAAGTTACAAAGTGCATAACTGTGTAGGTGACACACTGGAATGGCTCAGGCTTCTGGAAGTCTGAGTACCACTGCCACCTCCATCTGAACTAAATACAAACAGTATTGCTCCTCTAGAAATGAAAACTGGCATGCTTCTGCTGACACAGCCAAAGGTCTGAAAGCCTCCTACTCTATCCAACATCTTTGTGGGATGATGGTCTGAGATGTCAGATGGCAAACTTTGGGAGATGCTTTCCCATCAAAGGCATCTGGGCTCATTTGCTGACAGTTTGGGGAGTTCCACTGGCAGCTTGAATTTTCCTCTAGGTCATTAGTGTGGATAGGTTGCTCTCAGCTTTCTGGGCTGCTCTATTCTCCTGACACCATTTTTAAATTAGTTTGTACTCTGAAGAACAAATGTATTTTAGTTCTGCTTGTGTATAAGCCCTTGCATAAATTCATTGACAAGATTTCTTTGCAGCTCTTCTCCTTGCTTCTAAAAGTGTGATTGCTCCTGTTGTGAGTTATGTTTTCAGAATACTAAGTATGTTTGGGCTAACACACATTTCTTAAAGTATCCCAAGATCTATTTTTCTTTGAATTTGAAGAAACAAGACAGAACTTTTAATTTATAACAATGCATTCTTAGGTGCAAAGCTTTCACTGTAACAAGACCTGGTAAAATGTGTAAATCCTCAATGCACACTATGTTGAATTTGCTTTGACTATGGATACACATCATGCTACTTTTTGTTCTATGAGTGTCCACAATTTGAGTTTTATTTTATTTTGCCACTTTCGGTTTTTTAAATTTAATTTCATTTTTGAATCCATGTGTGCTAAGAGTCCAGGTCCTGGCAGTGATGTGAGGACACCTTGTGAGAGCTGTAAATGTAGAACATAGTGCCAACCAACATCCCCCAGGCTTCAGAGTAATGCTCTTCTGCCTGTGGTGCTTTACTGTAACACCTTTTTATGGTCTGTGCAGTTCTTGTAAGGGTCTAAAAATACCAATCAAATATTAATGACAAAATTCTGACATTGCTTTAAATAGATGAATCAATAAGACCAATGTTACAGCGCTCTGACAGAGTTTCAGTTCAGCAGAAGTGTGATTTTCCTTTTTTCTCTGTGAATGACTGTGTGTGAAGGGTGTCAGGCATAGGCCTGGTGGGGAGAGGAGGGACAGTGGCACAAGGCACTGTGGGGCACTGCAGTGGGCACAGCTGGCACTGCCAGCAGTGCCCTGTCCTGCCCTGTGCACGGAGCTGTGCCTTGTGTCACGTCCCCCTTTTCCCCTCCTCAGCACCATCCTCTCTTTCCGTGATTTACAGCCAGTGTGTGTGAGGGCTTTCAGTGCCTTGGTGCCCCAGGAGGCAGCAGTGCCCTGTGCCCCTGCTCTGAGCCCTCAGTGGGGGCTGAAGCTGCACAGGGACCGGGCCTGGGGGGCTCAGCCTGGCCGGAGAAGAAATCAGCAGTGCCCAATCCCCATCTGACACAATCCTGGTGTGTATCTGTGTATACCCATGAAAACTGACCTGGATGGCTACTTGATCATTTCAAATTAAAGTTTAAAGTAATTCTTTGAAGGCCCTGCACAGCAGGGTGAAGCTGAAGAGCTCCATGCAAACAAAGCCCAGCATCACTTCTCCGTGTTTGGTCCCTGGGTGAGGTGTTTGCTGCTGGGCTCTTTCTAGAACATGAAACAAAACTTGATGAAAAACAATTTTGAATTTTCAGAGGGGTGCTTCTTGGTCTAGTTAGGGCATGAATAATTATGTTTTCTGAAAGAAAACAAAGTAGGCAATGCAGCTGGTTGTGAGCAAGGTCTGGTTTGTGCATAGGAGCCTGCACTGGGAGATGTGTTCCTTCTCTGTGCCTGCTCTTACAGCCTGGCACTATTCTATTCCTCAAGGCCAAAGAAAAAACTTGTTAAGAAAAATCCTGATAAAGTGTTTTGTTTGGCTTTTTCTTTAGAAAATACAATTTCTCTGATATCAAAATGATCTGGAAAAAAAGGTAACTTGGAATTATTTTTTTAAATAATTTCTGGGAACTTTGACAAGCTCTATGCTTGATATGTAATTTAAAAATCTTAATATGGTATGGCATACTTTACAATGTAAAGGTGGAGGGAAGCAACATCAAAGTGAAGTATTTGAAGTGTTTTTTTATGAAGAAAGGAATGAAGATTGGGGACAATTTTGGCTGCAGTGACTGTGAATTGGCTGTTTAGGATTCAGACAAAGACAAACAGTAGGATTCTGGTCTGTTCAGGGATTTCCTTGGAAGAATCTCATGGGATCCAACCTGTGAGTTTGGGCTGAGCTTTTGACACAGCCATGGATTCCCCCTGTGGCTCAGCACCATGGCCAGCTACTCAAGTGTGGAATTAGGAAACCATTGTAGATTGCAGACTTTGCTTAGAAAAACTTCTAGTGAACTGATGAAATTTGATTGGAGGATGGAGTAATTAAGAAAATTTATCTATTTGCTAGTTTTTCAGAGACTCAGCTGACAAAGCTTTTAGTGTATTCAGACATTACTTTGAAATGCTGGCAATGCCAATCTCACTTGGCTGCCTTTAAAATGACTTTACTTTTCATCCCTGGATTTATGGAAAGGTTCTAACACATGCATCTATCAGGTCTTGAGTTCTAAGCAACTTGCAGGGAAAGAGGATATCTCTGGGCTCAGATAAAGCCACAATCTTATTAGAGTTGTCTAGAAATAGCTTATCTGCTATTCTTAGCTACTAGCTGCAGACAATGTAAAAATAATTGTCCTGCTGTTGAAGGTGTCCATGATCTAATTATCTGTTGTAATTTTTAGGTATGCCATATCTGTATTAATACAAGATTATATTCAAAAAAACTACTTTTTCAGAAAGAAAAATGATCTATATTATGTTTGACAAATTTCCCCTCTGTGCCTTTAGTTGCTGTTGTAATTCATGTGGGAGAAATCCTGGCAAACAGAGAGGGAAAAGCTACCCACAAAGTGCTGTACAAAGATTTTGATCACTCTCAGAAGGTACTAGATAACAAAAAAAGATTGTTTAGGATAAAAATGAAGTGAAACAAAATCCCACAGAGCTTAAAGAAACACGAGGCTGCATCTCCTTATTGTGCTCTTGTCCCTCCTTGTGGGGTTGCAGAGATTCTTCTTAAAATCTGCACGGGTTGTGCTCAAGCCTTACACATTTGTAGTGAGGTTATCCTGGTCCTGGGGCATCAGGGGGATCGTGTGGCACCTCCAAGGTCTCACCACATTTGGCCTGAGCTTACATGGTTGGATTTTTTATTAACTGTTGTTGCTTGACTCATTTAAGTTGTAGTCCAAAGCCCTGTAAGCATGGACTTTCTGTGAAACCATGAGAAATACATACCTGGTGTGTTGTCTATTGACCATGACATGGGGGGAAAATGAAAAAACTGTCTTCTGTTCCATGCTGTGTTTGTCTGCAGAGTCTGTTACTGCAGGGGTGGCTGTTGTGGGTTCTGTGTTTTGGACAGGTCATCATTTACACCCACAGGGGGGTTTTTCTTAGCCATCCTTCCTTTTTCAGTGAAATGAAATGTTTAATTCTGTGATGTGCTTCAGTTTGGACTGCAGATAATTATTGCTTGAGGTGGTTTGGTTGATACTGCTGCTATCTGAAGCTGTGAGGACACTGCCTGTGCTTGTGAAAATACTGGCACCTCAAAAGTTGGTGCCTCTCTCTCTGTTACTATTAGCTGCCTGAGGAAAACAGCAGTTGTGCCCCGAACTGTAAATTACAGTTTGTATCCAAAGGTCCAACAGATGCATTGAAAGCTGCACACGTGCAGAGAAGTGGGTAAAACTGAGCATGTGGTTTAGGCAGGGGGAAGAATAAAGCTGCACATTTCTGGAGCTGCTCTGAAGCATTAGTTGCTAATGTTTGACATTTTGTGCATTCTTATTATCCATGCATACAAACAGCATTGGCATAGGGTTCACTCTGCCTTGTATTTATCTCATCAAAGATTTTTAGAATTTAGTGGTTGTTCCTTGGCATTAAGGCAGTTTTTTCTGCCTACATGATTTTCCACATTCTCCAAAACTCCAGATGATATTTCAGGATGGTTTTTTTAAAGTATTCAAGTTCTGTGCATGTATCTGATTTGAGTATTGCTTCCTTTTGTTCACCTGACTTTGTATTTTAATTTCATAACAGCCCTCAGTGAGCATAGTTCTGTTTCCCAGCTGTGATCTCAGAGTTTGCAGTCTGCTTTACACAGCACAGAACAGCTCCCAAGTTTTTATTTTTACAGTGCTTAAAGTAACAACAATAATAATAATAATTAAAAATATACAAGTGTGGGTTTATATATTGCAATCATACATGTGGGAAACTCCATATCTGCTCAATGCACTTACTGGGAATAATTATATGGGCTCCAGTCCTGACTGCAGAGTGTTTGTACCCATAAAAATAATTATTCCTGTGAGTCATGCCACTTTCATCATTGATGCTAAACCATTCCAAGGTAGCTAATTAGGGAAAAAGGAGTTTGTTCTTGTATTCCCTACACACAGGAGTACCTTTCCAGACATATTTATTTTCCTTTGTATTTAGAGGAAAAGCAGAATTGCTCAGGAAGCTGGGTACACATTAGATAATCTCAGGCTGATAGTTTCCTTCCAGCAGATTAGCACTGGAAGTAGTAGATGTTGCAGTAAAAAAAGATGCCCCACTCCATGCAGTTTTGAGTTGTATTCAGCTCCATAAAAATTAGGGAATTACTTCCACCCAGTTGTTTTTTAGCAAGGGACTTTGAAAGTCATTGTCATTCAGCTTACAAACTCCACTGCCCTGGAGTATTGCAACATTTTGTTTTGCAGCATCTTTCCTGTTTTGGCAAACAACAGATAATTTGGGCAAGTGCTGAATTTTGATTTCTTTTCTGGTCAGCAATGATTTGCTGGTGTCAAATGGTGTTATTGGGTTACACTGCACAGTGGGGTCCACCAAAGTCTGAAGGAAAACTTCCAGTTATTTGGTCTCTTACCTGGCAGCTTGGAATTTTGTCCCCTCTTCTTGTGAATGGCTTCAGCTAGCTGCGAAATCAGTCTTCTCCTATTTAGGTCATGTTCATATTTTCTGTAAAAAAAGACATCTGGCATATATTGAAACATTTCCATTATTAAACTAGGATTAACCTGAATAAACCATTTTTTGTCATTGTGATTTACCAGTGAGACTTCACCTGTTCTAGCACGTAAATGATGCTGGCTGCTTCTGTACAGCCTTGTGTTTAATTATTAACACCATTTGACTGTAACTGCTGTCTATAACCTGGAGTACCTGACCAGCACTGCAGACTCCAGGGATGTGATGGACAGAAATCTTTGAAAATGCCTTGACTGCAAACACAGAGCTTTGGTTTCCTCCTGAGAAAGAGGAATAATCCTTTCTTTGGCAATTGTTGCACAGAATCGTAGTACTGTGATTTGTTATTATTTATGGAAGCAGGTAATAGATTCCAGCCAGATATATTTTTATTGTCATTTTTTGTTGTTGTTTGAAATGTCTGTATCACACAAAGGATTGCCTTTGTAAACAGAGAAAAAGCCCATTTCAAGGGTCTTTGTATGCTGAGAAAGTTCTGATACGAATTTTCTCCCAGGCAAACCCAAATGAAACTTGGGTGGCAGGGCATTTTCCATCTATTGCTTCAGCTCAAAATTCTGAAAATATTGATATTTCAAATTATTATTATTGTATGGATTAAAATGAAACTACTCCTGAATTTAAACCTTTTCCCAGCTGTATCATCTGCAGCTCATGCATTAGAGCAGGAATGATTTCCTAATTTGAACTCCAAGGAAAGTGTGTATGCAAATGGTTTTATCAGTTTAATACACTGAAGGAAAATCTAGGATTATGGTCCTGTTTTCTCCTTGTAGCCATTGAGAATGGATATGTGGATGCTAAAGGAAAGAATCATTGCCTTCATGAGTAAGAAAGGATGGGACTAATCCATCTGTTTCTTTGTGAATTAGAGGGTGGAAGGGTGAGATCTGGCACTGAATCCCATATGAAAAGGACATTTTCATTGTCCTGCCTCCATGCTTGCCATGCTTAGGTGTAAAGACTTTCCCAGTCTTTTCCCAGGTCCCTGAATCCAATCAAAGTATATCAGCAATTGAAACATGCATATTTTAGTTACTTGGACACTTGGGAGCACTTCTCAGCATTATTCACAGCAGTGCCTGCAGTCATGCTGTCCATCCATGCCATAAGTGTAATGTATATTTTTAAACTCAATTGCTAGGTCAGAAGAATCAGGGAATTTTTTTTAAACAACAAAACAAACCCCCCTAATGCTGAAGGAAATATAGCACTTTAAAAATGCGAAAATAAGCATCCTGCAGACTCTGGATATGAAATTGAGGTGAGCAGTTTATGAAAGCAGCATTGTCACTGAAGAAGTAAAGCCTAATAATTTTTAATAGGCCTATAAATCTCTCTTATGAAATGCAGCTACTGTAAACAACTCTTCCATATTTTCCCAAGTGTTTATGCAGTGTTGTTAAAGAGACAGGATTGTGCCACACCAGACCCCTGCCCTCTGAAGTAGCTGCAAGCTGATTGGGATGGAGAGAGAGTGTGCAGAATGGTGGGCAGGGGAAGAAAAGTAACCTCCCAAATGGAACCAGAAGATGGATATTTTAATGAAAACTATAGGGAGTCATGCAGTTATGTGTGCTAGTTTGTGACTCCACTTGAAGATCTGGGAGAGCTGAGGGCAGGAGGGACAGAAGTGCCATCAAATCTCTGCTGGTTTCTTGAGGGATTCTGAAACCAGGGTTTCTCTGAGCAGACCCTGCCCCTACCTCCTGAAATGTTTAAAGAGCCCAAGTAATGGGCAAGGGACAGGTACATGGAAAAGCTCTTGTGATTCCTCAACTGTCCCTTCAAAAGAAGGCAGTTGTTGCTGGGACAAGGATGTGTCTGTGCCAGCACTGGGAGGGACATTCCCCCGCTTCCAAAGGGAGGTGGAAGTGCTGAGGCTGCAGGGCTGTGCTGAGCCCTGGCCAGGCTGCTCTCCCTCGCTGTGCCAGGCTGGAGAAGAGAGGCCCAGGGATGATGTGGTGCTTCCAGCTGGTCTGACAGGGGTGCACAGGTGCTGCGGTCAGTGTAACACTGAGATTTGGCAGGAGATGCAAATTGAGACAACATTTTTTTATATGACTTGATCCTGAGAATCTGGATTAATCTGGTTAGATTAGAGGTGCAGCACAACAGTAACATTCCTTCCATGCATTCCCCTCCTGCTGCTCAGCATGAGTCCAGCTGAGTCTTGCAGGAATTCCTGCTGAGCCTGTGACAGAAATGCTGCTAAACACAAGGCTGTAAATCCTTTCCTTCCACAGAGATCAAAAAGCTCTGATATTTTGGGGACTGGGAATTTCTAGTTTCTGTTTTGGGAACCAGGATCGGGAGACATTGCTGCTGCTCTTTATTTTGTGCTGTCCTGTTGGTCTGCCTTTCCCTGTGCAAAGGATTCTGGTATTTATTGGATGTGTGTGATGCTGCTCTTACGTGGCGTGGAGTGAGAGATGTGAACATGAAGATTTCTGGGGAAGTCTCATGGAATTTGAGTTTCAGAAAACTCTGCAATGAAGTAAATAACAGACATGTAGCAGAGAGTGCTGTACTAGGAGACTTTGTGTGAAAGCCTTGTAGCTTAGGGGAAGATTCTGGGTCCAGACCAAAATTCTCAACTTCCTTTTAAAGAGAAAATTTGCAGCCTAATTCTCTACTGTGATTCCCCTTTAGGCTTATATTGGTGGATGTAATAATCTTGGTACACTAAAGGCATGAGTTGCATAAAATATGACAGCCCTCAGCCCTGGCAGGATGCTTTGTCTCCCAGGGATGAATGTTCTGAATACTTTCAGGTAATGATCAAATAGATATACCTGTCACAAGTGAGTCACTTCTCTTTATGCCTGCAGAAAGAGGTAGTGCATGTTTCACTGCCTGGTTTACTCTGGTGCTATTTATATTTCAAGGTCTTGAAGCTGGATAGAAAACAAGGAACAAGACTGCTTAAAAAACAAATTTCTAGTTTGGGGTTGTATTTAAAAAAAAAATAATAAAAATGGTAAACTAGGCCTAACAAACTAAAGTGAAAATCTCATACCTTGGGATTATTTTTATTATATTTTAAATATGAAACTATGAAAAAAAATTACTCAAGATACTATATTGCTGTGTTCAAAGCATACACAGAGTCATTTCAACTGCTGTTCAAATATAGCTGTCCCTTGTGTGAAGAACAGAAGCAAACCAGATAATTTGACCACATTAATAATGTGGCTTGAGAAAGATATTGAAAGAATATCACTGAGCAGGGATACAGCTCTGGAGCTGCAGATTAAGGTACTGCCTTGGAAGAGTTGCTTGATGGAAGTACAAGACCGTGGCACCCTTTTGTGCCTGAGGGTCTCAGTGAAGGTCCTTGGCATTGGGTGAATTCCACTCGTGGGGCCTAGCAGAGGATCTGTGTGTACAGAGCATGGCCATTATTTTAATGCTCCTTTAAAGAGATTCTGAACTGAGGACTAGGAGTATCTATCACTTTGTGAGTACCTGTAAACAACCTCCTGATTCGCGTTAAGATAAAGCTGTAGAGCAGCGCTGTGCTATGCTGTGCTGTGGCTTTCTGGTGGAGTGGCTGCCAAACCAGTTAATCACATCTGCTGGATGAGACCCAGCTGTGAAAGGTGAAGATTTGCCCAATTTTTCCTAAATGAGCTTTAGGCTTTCCTTGCCAGATCTATTTTGTGGTGAGAGCTGTGAATTGATGGTGGTGGTGGTGTGTGAACTGTGCAGACCCACACCGGAGAGAGGTGACATCAGCTGTACAAACATGTTTTATTTGCTTTCCAACCAACACATAATGCTGCTTTTGGAACGAAACCCAAATAATGCAGGGCAAAATCTGAGTGTCTTAAATGTTAACAGATTGTTTTTCAGACAATAAATTATCTAAGGTGAAGCCTGGGTAAAGATATAAAAATAACAAATTGTTTAAGCTGTTGTTTCTTGGCAAAAAAATACAGGAAGATTCCAGCTTCTTATATCTATGTGTGTATATATATATAACTTAATAATGAAATTAGTCTACTCTAATACTCTCCACATCCTGACATGCTACCACAGTCTGAGAGAAACGATGCAAATCATTTTACTTTTGCTAACAGGAGTGAAACTTTGGCCCTAGCCTAAGGCAGTGATATTTTTTCACCCAAGAGCTTTGTATTTGTGAAGGCTGCATTGCTGACTATTTAAAATTAAATGCTGCAACTTGAAGTTTTTAAGGATTTATCCCGAAATGGGCATTAAAAATCAGACTCGAAATTTAAAAAGTTGTATGAATAAGCCCAGCTTAGCAAAAGAGGTAATGAAGCTCTAAATAGCAACAACAACAACAAAAGTCTTCAATTCTCTTGAAAATGTATTTAATCTTCCACATCGTTCTTAGTCACTCTGCTTAACCCACCACCAAGATTATTTCTCTCTCATTTGGTGTGAATTTTATATTATGCTCAGCTGTTTGCTGTTGTAGTTTTGGTTGGCCTTGGGGACACAGTAAAAACATCGCATGTCTGCTGAGAAACGAGCCACATCTGCATCACATTAGCCAAGAGACACGCTTTTGTAAATTGAATAAATGTGGCTCTTGATGCTAAGCGAAAGGAACCTCAGCCCAGACGTCCGAGAAGGTTCTGAATCAAGAGGAGAGAATCCCTGGCTGTTTTGGTGCCCGTGGATGCAGGCAGGGGGAGCCTGAGCACCGCGGAGCCGCCCTGGGCAGCGCTTCCCTTTTCCCTTTCCCTCGGCAGAGTGGGGCTGCTCGGCAGGGACAGCGCTGTCCCTGCTCCTCCTGTCCCTATGCCTTCTATCCCCTAAAAGCTGTAAGAGTGTCAGAAAGCCGCCAGTCCTCGGAGGTTGTGGGGATGCCAAACCTTTCATTTACTCTTTGGTGTCATCTTGTAATTTCTGTCTCTGTTGCTCCTCCCTCTAGGTTTTTATATAAGGCCAAGATGGGTAAATATCTTGATGCCTGTGCTGGTTTTAGTTGGGAAATAATGTCTTTTCTTGCACCCTGATGCAGTCATTGGGGGACCTGTCATTGGTGTGACCATGCTGGCATTCCATCCCACTGGACTGTACTGGAAGGTGGTTTGCTTGCTCCTTGGCCAGCAGAGCTCTGGTTTCCCCCTTTCAGCAGAGGATTCAGTGGTGCTACTGAGGCAATGTAGAATTGTGTGGGGACTGTCACGGCAGAGTTCCCGTGGGCAGAACCCGAGTGCTCCTGAGCTGCTCTTGGGGACAATGTGGCTTTTCCTGCTCCTCTCTGTGTGGCACTGCTGGGACACTGCCCTGCCACAGCTCCCTGCCACCACCCACAGGGACTAGGACAGCAGCAGGGATCCCAGCACAGAGGTGGTGGTAAAATCTCTGGCTGAGACTCTCGTGTTTTGGCTTCTGTCTGATTTTCTCCATGGATTTTCTAAAGGGAAAAGCAGTTATTCTGAATCCACAACTGTGAACAGTTGATAACTGTGCTGTTTGATAACATCACACATTTGCCACAGTCAGCCCAAAGACAGAACCCCTCATGTTTCAAACAAATTGTGCTTGGGATGCACAGGTGGGATAGGAGGCTTCTCTGGGTTTCCTTCTGCTGAGGTGTGTTTGCAAGAGACAGCAGCACAAAATTAGTGAGCTGGAGACACAGTGACAGAGCAAGTGTGGGGACTGTGAGCCCCAGGAGGGGAATAAATCTTGAAATCTTGGGTAGGGAACTGTAGGAATGCCCTGGGCAAGGACATGGGCTTCAGAAGTGGGCCAGGACATCTACTGTTAATGAGGGAAGTATTTGGCAACATAGCAGCTCCTCTTCCAAGGGGAAGCAACCCCTGAATTTCTTTCTCCCCAGTGGGCCAAAAGGCACAATGCAAGTGAAACCTCTTTCAGGAACTTTGGCTAAATCACAATTGCCAGGCTTCTTTATCATAATAATTTATGCTGCAATGTAATTCCTAAAGTAACAATAATAACTCAGATGGTGACAGACTCTTAATTAAAATTTACTATAGAAGAACTTCAGCGTTTAGCTGCTTCACTCCTCCTATTGTCAATGCATATTGAGTGCAACAGTTTGGTGAGATGGAGTTAGAACAGCCTGGTGGCAGCTCCAAGAGCTGAGCACATCCTGATTCTCTCCAGGTATGTGCACAGAGCTAACCAGGGAAGCAGTACTTCTGTCAAGGCTTGACCTTGATTTAAAGATATTTGCAAAGTGTGGGGATGGGTTGATAAACAAAGAAAAACCGTAGTAAGGAAATGTGTGATCTACAGCCTGATAACTGAGGAATACTGAGCAGAAGGGGACACTGAAAAGTGTGAAAAACTTGTGTTGGACTGCAGCTGGCTCTTAGCCAAAGCCACAGTAGTAACCAGCACAATTCAGCTCTAGCCTTGCTTCTGGAAGGGGTGTAAGTTCTCACATTTAATTGGAAGCAGTGTTTCACTGGGAGGGTGGGGAACAGGAACATGACTCTAAATGTTTACCCACCTCTTCCTACTGCACAGCATTTTGTTCCTTTCTAGGGCATAGTGCTAAAAAGGATAAAATTGATGATTAGCCTGACTCCCATGGCACTTCCCATTGGCCCTGTGTAAATCAGGGATTGGAGCAGTCACATGAGCAATTCCAGCCCACTGACATAGCAAGTTCCTTGTGTTTTATTTTACTCTGGAATTCATTTCAGGCACAAGTAGACTAATAAGCAGATGATGCCAAATAATTGAGTTAATCCAAGGAAGCTCCAGGGCTACATCTATTGCAGTATGTGCAGGAACAATCCATGCAATTTCCTGCCTGTATCAGGGTGGATTATCTAATTATTTCAACTTTCTGAGGCATCCATTTGCTTATGACCCCCTAGGTGGGATTTCTTGTTGTGCGAGTCGCTCTCACTAATTTCTTAAACTGAGACTTGAGGAAATGTAGCCCAGAGTGTTATATGAGAATATACACCATTAGCAGTAGATAGGAATCAGTTTCAACTGATGAAAATATTGAATAAAAGTGATGCTTTATCAAGCATGTAAAAATATAATGTTGCTATAATCCAAGTGTGCACATGAAAGATGACCACTATAGCCTTGTCTTCAATTCATTATAATTATATTCTTATATATAAATAAATATAAATCTTATTTACTCTTTTCTAGATGAGTCAGCCTAGGTAAAAATAAAAGTTAAGTTGGAAAGGAAGAATCCTTTTATTTCTCTATTTCCCTTTCTAGGAAAAGTTTCAATAGATATTTTAAATAGGAAATTTGAAGAGCAGAATCTCTTCTGGGGCTAGAGATCCATCAGGAACTTTAATAATTACCATATTTGAGGTTTCCTCCATACAGGAAAAATCCTTTTCATCACTCTGGTATCAGCCACATGTTGATCATTATTATAGAAAAGATAACAGGAAAATGTAAATCAAGTTCCTTGTTCTTTAAAGGTATCAGGAGAATCTTTAACTCTCCCCTCTCAATGTGAGTCCACATTTATACATATAATTTGAATTCAATTAGGATTTATAAAAAGCTATTTTCAAATACCTTTTTTTTCCGTGAAATAAGAATTCAAAATTTTCCCAAATCTCTACTGCAATAAGTAAGAAGGACAATGATGTTACATGCAATACAGATTCAAATATCTTTGCAGTCTTTCTGGTGCTCAGTGTTTTCCTCAGGTACCTGTGCTGTAACACAGAAGCAAGTCTAGCTGTGTAAGGCCTTTTCTGTATTTTAGGCTGGTGTGAAGTGTTTCTGGGTAACTTTTAGCTCACTGATGTGGAAACAGGCAAAATTCTTTCTCGAGCTGACATCAAAGCTAACAGTAGATCAAAAATATTTAATGAAAAAACTCTTAGGTAAGCCATTAAAAATGCAACAAAGTGGTCAGTGTCTGGCAAAGTTAAAGCATGGATAATAACATTCATATGCTAATGTAGAGCTGTTTACATGAGGGAAATATAAGCCTATCAAATTATCTGAAGTTGCCATTAAAGTTCATGAATCCCTTTCTGAGATGAGAGGCATTCCTATTTGAATGTAGATAAATATTCATGGGAGGCTTTCATTTGAAGGGAGAAATTTTCTATTAATAAAATTATATCTGGTCTAGATATAACAGGCTGCTACTTGCGTGTTGCAATAAAGGTGCTTTGCACAGTATGAAAAAGTGAATATTCATAGATGTCTTTAAAGTTTCTCAGTACAGCATCACCTAAAAAGTTGCTGTCTCTTGGGGTTTTTTGGTAGTGTTTTTGTTTCTTTATTTGTTCCTTTGTTTTTAAATAAGATCTTGGGTATTCTACTAAGGTTCTTTTTTGTCTTTTTTGAGTTTAAGAGTAAAGTGCATTTCATCTCAATTTCTTGAAGGAAAACAAAACTTTCACTGAACAGATCCATTTGTCTAATACTTCATGGCCTATAGGAAAAAAGAGAACTGCAGAGAAAGTTTTTGCCTGGATCAAGTCAATGATATCTTATATGAGGGGAGTAGCAAGAAAAAGGGAACAGGTGAATGTGTGAATCTGGTAGAGAGTAATTGTGTTTTAAGTTGTCCTAATTGTTGGTGTTTATTTCATGTATGGTTTTTACACTGTCTTTAAAATGGAACATCTCAGATAAAGTTGCTTTCATTCTTTCTGTCCAAAGTCCCTGCACAGCTGTTTAAATTTGGTAGCACTGCTCAATATTGCTGTTGATCAGGTGCTTTGGTGGACAGTAAACCAGTACAGTCTTCTTTCCTAGGAATGTTTTGTCCTGCTTTTGTCCCCTTGTGTGATTTCTGTGGTGTTTAAGGAGTAGAGTTCATAACTGAACCATGGGAGATTTTTTGAGAAGTTTTTTGGAAGAGCTTGCTCATTTTTTATTACTGGTTTGGAAGAATCTGTAGGATTGTAACACATTTCAGGTCTCTAGAACTATAAAGGAAAAATCTGTGAAGTTGCTCAATAAACTCCAACACTTTTGAAGGCATTGGTTGATATAGAGAGAGTGATGGGTTTAAGTTTTGGGTTCTTATGGAAAACTAGCACTGTGCAGCATTGTCAAAATAGGGAGAAGTGCTGTAAGAACTACCAGACCCTTAGATCATGGCAGATATTTGTCAGCAAGGAATCAATGAGTGGGTGTTCTCATGAATCAGCATCAAAAATAACCTTATTCAGCATTTTTGCAGATAATAATGAAGTAATTTAAAGCTTGCTAATAATTCAATTTGCACTGGCCCCAAGAGGGAAGGTACATATTGAGGACAGAGGATGCTGCTGGCTGGTTGGGCCAGCTCCCTTAGGCTTTGGCACAGCCCAATTCAACACTACACACCCAGGAAGAGGCAGAGTGCTGGGCACACAGTAGGGGTTATGTTCTGGGAAACTCTAACTCTGGAATGAACTAAGGGGAATCTTCACCTCCAGGAATCTGCCTGTAATGTGTTTAGAATGGTGGAGTGTGGGGCTGGCCCCCAACAGCCAGGATGGGGCAGCTGGGAGGTGCCAGGAGGCCCCCAGGTCTGGAGCCAGGGAGCTGATGGAGCCAGAGCCACCAGCCTGCCTTGCTCCTCCTTGAGACTCCTCACATCCAAGGCTTGTGCTGATGGAGCCACAGCCACCAGCCTGCCTTGCTCCTCCTTGAGATTCCTCACATCCAAGGCTTGTGCTGATGGAGCCACAGCCACCAGCCTGCCTTGCTCCTCCTTGAGACTCCTCACATCCAAGGGCTGTGCTGCTCCAGGGCTTTCTAATCAGTTCCTGAGCAAATCCAAGAAGTATCTTGTTTTTCTTAGGGACAATCTAGCCCTAAGTTTTTATCAGAGATTAGCAGTTGCTAGACTACTACTGCACTGATATTATTTCCAAAGGATTGAAAAGAAATAAAAACATATATTGCAGGAGCAGATGAAAGATGCCTAATGGGTAGAAAGGGCTGATTTCATTTAATCAGATATAGAATAAAGCTGGATTAATACTCTTGCAGTTGAATGTTGGGCACAGACTTCATTGGATTCCCTCCAGGCTTTTTGATTAGAGACTATCCACACTGGCAAATGCTGGGGTACTCTCAAAGGAACAGTGCAACAGAATTCACATTTGAGGCTTCTGTAGCAAACCTAACTTTTAGCTGCCAATGTGTTAAATGCTTTATCTCATTCAGAGCCAAAATACTGACTGGATGTTACAGATGGTGATGTGCATGTTTTTGGAAAGATGATGAATGCCTCCAGCCCTAGCTACAAATGCCAGCTAATTAAATAGTGTACAGTGAGTTTTTGATTGTGATAGAGTGGAAATTTACAGAATTAGCTTTGGTGAATATTTTTATTCGATAAACAATAGCCTTTAAGCATAGTATTTATTCATCAGGGGAAATTTGCCTCTACCTACAGAACAACCACAGAATTTGTGCAGCACGTGAGTTGCCTTCATAGCAGCAGTTAAATACTGAAGAGGAATTGTGTGTGATACCATCTGCCTGTGGAAAATGCAGAAATTCACTCTGAAGGTGAAAATCTTGGTGGGTCTGTGCATGTGGTTGCAAACTGGCAGCCCTTGTGCTTTGGCCAGGGAGACACTGCACTAAGCCAGATCATTCTGCAGGTGATCAAACTTGTGGTAAAAAAGGGATGACTGTTCTTTGAGCAGGTGAAGTATCCAAATAGAAGAGGCAAAGGTCAGAGAAATAATTAAAAAATTTCCTTGCTTAGCAATATATATATTTGGAAAAAAATCCATATATCGAAATCGTCAGCCAGAGCCATAGGCCACAAGGTTAGAGTATAAACTGTCAATATTAACTGCTGCTAATGGAAATGCAGATTGCTGGAGCAGTGAAGCACAAGATGCACAGGCAAGACATGGAACCAAAGGGAGGGACAGCAAAGCAAAGAAGAGGTTGGTGTAGGGTCAGAGTGCTGGCCCGAATGTGCCTGGGAAACAGGACGTGGATAAATTTGCCTTTTTTAATAATTTGCACTGAGGGAAGACCAGCTTTACCATTAGCTTTTTCTCATTGCTGAAACTGTCTGGTTTTGGATCCCTGTTGAGGCTAAACCAGCTGTGCAAATAGCAATGAATCAAAGAGTAACCAAAGAGCCTGTGCTGCATTTGAGCCAATCTGCAGATCTTCAGCTCTGTGTGTTCTGGTGAGCAACACAAACCTGCTTTCTGAAACACTTATTCTGAGAGAGGGCATTGGGTTTTCATGTTTCATTACAGACACTGAAGGCTTGTTTGCATTTGCTGAAAGAATATTTCATTACTCTGGTTGCTTTTCTTAATGAAAACAAATATTTTAAAGTGGTTAATTTATGAGGATAAATATTATTCAGCAGGTTCCTAAACTCCCCAAGGTAAATAATACAGGCATGGTAAAGGCCAGCTCTGTTATATTAATAATTGATGTTTGGCTTCCTCCTAGCTCAACTGTGATCTATTCATCCTGCTTTGTAAAAGTGCAATTAGAGCTGAATTACACTAATCAATAGAGCAATAGCATTTAGAACCAGGGTACATAAATAGAGGGAAATTTTGCACATAGGAAGTTTTTTGAGGTATATTGCAAAAACTGCCTTTGTTGGATGGAATCTTAAATGATCACAAAGGAGATTAAGTTATAATTGATGTAGATCTTTTCAGAGGTTATCTTTTAAACCAAAACCAACCTCTAACAATTTGATTGAAACGATTTCCCTTCCTTTTACTTCTGCTGTGTCTCCCAGCCCATTCTCTCACGATGTGGCTGATGCAGCTTTCCTGTGTTTGTCCAAACAGCTGCACTGTTTGTGGGCAAGTGAGAGGAGAGGGGGTGGGATGGGGAGCAGGCTCTGCATTTGAGACACTGCATGGCAGATGTGGGAAGCTCTAAAATGAGCAGTGGTAATGGACAGCCAGAGGAGGAACAGTGGAAAACTGCCCCGTGCTACAGCCACAGGAAATACAGGGGTCAGGTGGGAGGAGGGAGGGCAGGTGGGGTGAAATGACCTCCACATTTCTGTGAGAAAGTTTTGCTTCATCACCCAAGAGTATAAACTATTAAAGAGAGAAGAGCTGATAGTAACCAACTTTGGTGTAGAAAGGAGCCATAGAAGAGGAAAGGCCTTGGAAGTCCTGTCTTTGAGATAATGAAAATAAGGGTGTCCCTGTGCTGAGAGGAGAGGCTGCACAAGCCTGGGGCACTGCCCTGTAAAGCTTGGGAACAAGGTCACACCAAAATCTGTGAGCATCCCTGTCACTTACGAAGACTCTGTGCTTTCTTTGTACCCTTGGGACTTAAGGATGATTTGGGTATCTCAAAATCTGGATGATGTTTTCCATGCTTTCTTTTCCTGCTTCCTTTCATGCCTCTGTGTTAGTCAGGAACAGCCTTCCAGAGTTCAGGAAACCCTTTCTGGCCCTGTTTCCTCTGTGGGGCTGCCAAGCACTGCTTGCACTGGGTTTGTTTCTGTGTTTTGGGGTTCTGTTGGGTCAAATCAAAGCCTAATTCAAATTTAGAGTAATCTTTCCCCAGTATTTCATTTGCTCAGGGTTAAGGACTCTGAAGCTGAGGCCTGACTTTGCTGCTGGGACGTGCCAAAATCTGGCTGCTGTCCCCATGGCTGGTAAGCACTGCTTGGGCAGGCCCTGGGCACTCTGTCCCTCGAGGAGCTGCCTGGGCAGACACTGGGGACTGCTGTCCCTCAGAGGAGCTGCCTGGGCAGGCACTGGGCACTGCTGTCCCTTGAGGAGCTGCCTGGGCAGGCACTGGGCACTCCTGTCCCTGAGAGAAGCTGTTTGGGCAGGCACTGGGCACTCCTGTCCCTCAGAGGAGCTGCCTGGGCAGGCACTGGGCACTGCTGTCCCTGAGAGAAGCTGTTTGGGCAGGCACTGGGCACTGCTGTCCCTCAGAGGAGCTGCCTGGGCAGGCCCTGGGCACTGCTGTCCCTCGAGGAGCTGCTTGGGCAGGCACTGGGCACTCCTGTCCCTGAGAGAAGCTGTTTGGGCAGGCCCTGGGCACTCTGTCCCTCAGAGGAGCTGCTTGGGCAGGCACTGGGCACTCCTGTCCCTCAGAGGAGCTGCCTGGGCAGGCACTGGGCACTGCTGTCCCTTGAGGAGCTGCCTGGGCAGGCACTGGGCACTCTGTCCCTGCAGACGAGCCCCCTGAGCTGCAGGGTGTGTTGAGCTGGTCCACGGTGAGACTCACTGTCAGTGTGAAAGCAGATACTGGCTGATTGTTGTTATTAATAATCACCATTGTATTCTCCTTCTCTAGAGCATTGTGGTGTTTGAGGTGAAGCTAAGTGCTTTCTGTTCTTTAGGAAATGGGGAATGGCTCAATATAATATTCCCTGTTGTGACTTTTGGACTTTATGCAATGTCAATAAAGGGATAAAATGTGTTTAATTAAAAAGAGGCTGATTTTATTGAAAATAGAAGCACTGGACTAGTTGGTCTAACTTCTCAAGCATAATTTTCAGTTTTCTATAGAAATCTAAAAATAAAACATCTTTTAATGTAATTTTTAAAAATTCATTTAATTAATCTTTATTTTTCTGGTGGCAACAGCTTAGAAAGGTGCTATTTGAATTGATATGGAAGGAGATGCTTTCTTGGCTAGAGCTTTGCATTTTTGAACAAGGAAATTAAATAATTAAAGCTCTGCTTACTGTAATCTATATTCCTGGGAAGCATTTGCTTGTCAGTGTGTAATGCATGCACCACTCTGCATGTGCATTATGTTTTAATAATGCCTCCATCTTCCTCATAAGGCATATTGTCTTCTAATGCAACCCTCTCCAATAACCCTGTCCTGGCAGCTGTCATGTGATCCTGATGGCTTTTGGTGAATAGAATATCCTGTAATTATTTTCCTCTCCTATTAAGCTTTGCATTCTCTGTACACAGAAATGCACCTTTATGTGGTAGCATAATGTGTATTGTTTCTTGATTTTATTTTTATAAGCATAATGAAATGATCTCCCTCCACATCCTGGACTAGCATAATGCTTCTTGATTTATTGCTGTACCAATTTATGTTGGCTTATCAGGAAGGTGCTTCCAGTGCATTAGCAAACCCCTGAAGTGCTTCTGGTAATAGGAAAAAGCACCTGGGTAGTTGTAAATATAGGAAGGAAGGTTTTCAGTTTGATAAAACCTAGAGCAGGAAATGCCACTTAGGCTAAGATCACAGTGTGTTTAGCCAGGCTGTCCCACTGCCAGCCTTCTCCACAGGGTGGCTGTTTGCAGGAGAATTGAGTTTCTCTCTGGCCCTGGCCTGCTGCCCTTGGCAGTGCTTCCCAAACGTAGGCAGCAGTGCCCTCATTTTCTCCCTTTGTTTACCCTGCACTGAAACAATTTGTGGTAATGTGAAGAGGTGGGAGCTGCTGGGTATTAATGCTCCCCTGCAAACTGAGAATTGGACACTCAGCTTAAAGACATTTCCAGAGGCTACATCAATTTAGGCTTGGGAAGCCTTTAAGTTTTGTAGCTTAGTTATGTGCATGTGCATCTGTCTGAGAGGAGAGGAAGCAAGCAAATCAACAAACAAGTCATTCCTCCCATAAATCTCTTCTGATTGAACCTGAGCACAGCACAGTGTGCTACAGAAGAATGAATAAACTGATGATAATAACAGAACCTGATTACACAGTGATGGGCAATAGCAGCAAATAGGCCTTATCTTGCACTGTGAAATAGAAACTCATGGCCAAACAAATAAGTCTGGATTCCCAGAGAGAGCGTTTTCAGCAATCCATGGGCAATGACCCTCAAAATTATGTATTCAAAAAAAGAGATTATTTTCAGAAGTGCAGCTGAGAAGAAGATATTTGTGTTGCTCAATTGCACATGCAGCCTATCATCAAATGCTCACCCCAATGAGGATGGGTGGTCACAACTGGGTGCTGGTCAGGACCCAGGCACTCATCAGCATTTACACTTTCTGCTCCTGCTTGGGCCATCTACTCTTCCTTCTTCCTCTTCATTCAGACAAATAATGACTTTTTAGAAGCGAGATGAGGATTTTAAACCACTGAAAATGAACCAAGGGCTTAACCCTTTGAGCACTTACCTGAATCAGCTCTACTCCCACAGGTGTACTCCACTTGGAGTGCACTCTGCTATAGTGTGGGGAGGATGCAGAAGAAACTGGGTTTGCTTTTTCATGCAATCCCCAAAATCTGAATGTGTTTGCACATTCTTCTAGCACTGGAAAGAAGAAATATTTGGTAAATGATATTTAGATACGACTTTGAACAACCTGATCTGGTGGAAAGTGTCCCTACGGCAGAGGGGTTGGAAGTGGATGATCTTTAAGGTCCCTTCCAGTCCAAATCATTCTGTGGTGTTTTGAAATACTTGTTTATTATTGTAAAAGTACAAATATATGTGTCAAAACCCAAGGTAATATAATTTGTGAGCTCCTGTATACTTTTCTTCAGCTTGAGTCAATGAAGAACTTGGGCAGCTGCTTCACTGTCGATAAAGTTTGGGTCATGTAGAGTTGTTACTTTACTGTGAGTTTGGATTTGGTGAGCTCTACTACTCTAGAGTTTAGAGTCTTAAGCCTTTGCTTCAAATTAAACATGTTTTGATTTTTTTCCTGAGAGGGAGGAATTATTATCTGCCATAATACTGTCTCACAGAGAAGTGAAATAAAACGGATAGTTTAGCTGCTAAAAGGTAGGAGAAAAATGGTGACAAACCTTGGGAGGATGATGAGAGTCTGGCTCCCTTCCTCCTTGTGCCCCTGACTGGGGGCATTGGATCCTTGTGTCCCACCTGGCACAAGAGCCTGCAGTGAGATCACCTGGAGAATTATGGATGCACAAGGAAGGGAAACTTTCCTAGGCCTTATAACTACTAAGAATAAATACAGCAACCATTTTTTTCTACATGAAAATAATTTCATAAATACAATCAAGTATCACTTTATTTTCTACAGAGGCTTCACTGGAAACTTTTCAGCTACAAAGCTGTGAAAGAACTAATTTTTCTAGATAAAAATATGGTGTCTGTATGACAGTTCAGCTTGGATGCTCCTTCTCCAGTTTGTAGTACATGCTGAAAAACTGCCCTAAATAAGATTGTTCTTCACTGGCAGCAGCAGAACTGCAATAATTGATTCTAGCTGAGTATACTTTTCTTGAAAGGATTTAAAAAATTGAAATAATTTTCAAGAATGTTTTACAACCTTATCAAAAGAAAACATCAAGAGCACTAATTCCAAAATTATGCTTGCATAAATGAGCATGAAATGTTAGCACTGCAATGGATTTTGTATCCTTTAAAAGTAACACGAAATATTGCCAAGAAATAAAGTGAAATATGCATCCAGTTGTATTGTTACAGCAATAGTAATAATTGCTGATAGCTGCAAAGATACCTTTTGGCTCTCAAATCTCAGGTTAAATCTTTCTCCCTGTTAGGAGCATTAGCAAATAGTTGTTGCTGGACTGCCAGCTTATTTTATATCAACAAAGCTTATCAAAATCTCTGTCTCATTGAAGGTGCTGCACTGTGCTTGGCAGTGCAGACTTGTCTTTCTAGCCCCAAATTTAGGGTGGTGGTGTTGTTCCCCCAGTGCTAAGGCAGAAGGGAGCACTTGCAGGGTCAGAGGTGTGTCTGAGTGTCTCAGTGTTGCATGTAGGTAAAACCTTACTAAAGGAAGGTCTTGGAACACCATGGCTCAGGCCTGCTGCTTTGGCGGAGTAAAAAGGGCTATGGGAAAGAGACTCAGCTGTGTTAGGGGTAAAAAGCAAGTTCTACAACCATCATGTGTTCACATCCTGGTGTGTGGTGGTTGTTAGAATTATGTTTGTTATGATTTAAAGCTGTGAAACCGATAAAGGCCTGACTGCTTATAAAGATCTGTTTTTTGCAATAAAGCAGCTCTCCTTTGCCCCTGCCTGGGGACCTGTGTCACTCTGGACCCTCCCCAGCTCTCAGGGGTGTCTCAGCAGGGTTGTGGAATGCTTCCCTGGGGCTGGGCACCCTGCAGCAGCCAAGGGCACAACGTGCTGAACCTCAAACCATGGACCAAGCTGCTTTCCCAGGCACTGCACTTTGCATGGTGCAGTTTGGAGCACACCCTGGACATTCACTGAAGGGGAAAAAAGAGGGGAGTGGGCTTGTAAAACCTGGTGTAAAGCAGATCTGGCTTCAGTCCTGAGGTTTTCTGTCTTGCTCTTGTGGAGCTGCATTTTTTGCTTGTTTCTCATTTGTCAGAGCTTATCATTATCCTTCAGGTTTCCTCTGTCAATTTGTTTAGAACTGACTCCTTCCAAAAAAGTCCCCTCTGCCATTCATGCTGTAGAAAAACATAGGATACAAAATAACTACGAAAGATAAATTTTGGTTTGATATGAACATGGAGTTACCAGTTTATTAAATACATCTTATTGTGTGTACCAGTAAATACATAAGTTTAAGGCTTTTGAGATGCACACCAATACATGGAGTTAAAAAATTCAAAACTACATGATAAAATTCTAGGCAAGGACTACATATTTATCACAAAGCAATTAAATATCTTGGTTTGTTTATTCCAAAATTAACTTGGCACATTAATTTAACATGAAAAGAGTGATTTAATGAAATCCTCAGAGAATTACTATCTGCCCTTTGAATAAGTTATCTAAAATGCTATTTTATTATGCAAAGCTATGTAAAATAAATTGCATTCAAGCAGTGGTTCAGAAAGTAGCTTATCGTAGCCTCATGTTCATAAAGAAATGACATAAAAGATCTGGGGATCACTGCTTTTCTTTCAAAATGGGAAAAATTAAGCAGAGACAGTCTTTAATTTGAAAAGAGCTAATTTGACATGGAGATAATTATCTTGGTACTTTGAAATGTGATTAACTCTAATTATAGCCAGAAAAAACCCTCGAGGGAACAGTGAAAGCACAAAGCAGTGTGGCAGCAGCAGTGTGACCTCACGTGGGGGATTCATGTGATGGAGCAGGTCAGGCTCTGTTCAAGAGGGTACAAATCATCCTGTGAAAACGTGCAACCATTTCGTCTAACAGAGATTCCCATTTGCACACACATTCACCCCTCAGCACCAGAGTAACATGGGCAATGTTTACATTAAACAGCTGACTTCACTACCTGTCTGGACACAAACACACAAATTACAGCTGGAACATCACCCCATGTAAATCCAGGAGCTGTTTTGTCCATGGATTATCACACTGAACTTCCAGCAACATCAGGAAATTGATTCCAATAGGGGAATTGCAGGAAAGCAACCCAGCAAGCTGTTTACTGATTTTTAATTTTTTTCCCAATTAATGGAAAAGACTGTTCTCCCAATTTAGTTTGGTAATTAATTTGAAACATGAGGACTAGTGGTACTAAATAGATAATATTCTTCTACATGGCTGGAAATAGTTTTCAGAGTTTGGCTTCCTTTTAACTGAACCCAAGGAATGGCTCCTCTCACTTCTGTTTCCTGACAGGGACATCCATAAGTAATTTCTGTATCATGCTAGGCTTTAGGTTTGTGTTATTTTTAAGCCTTTCCCAGTATTTGCCATAAAAGAGATTTAAACCAGGGATGATTTGCCTCAACTGAGGTGCCAGATGCAAAAGCCCATGCAAAGAAGGGCTAACTAGCATGGATTATTTAGTACTCTGATACTGAAGGCAGTTCCTGATCAGGGAGAGGAGTCAGAAGTCTGGATGTTGTTACCCACTTACACAAAGCTCAGAGATGTGTGGCTTTCCATTTCAGCAAATGCTTTCATACTCTTGTTTTATGGAAAACAGTAAACAGGATTATGGGTTTATGGTTAGTGTGTTATTCCAAACTCTGTATCTTTTCCCAGAGGATCTGGCCATTCTAAGTTTGTTATGGAATATTGGATGATAAATGGATTATGATTTGTTGTGTTATTGACAGTTTACGATTCCTTTCAGATGAGCTTTTGAGGCAGTGGTGTGTTTTCTGTTACATTTCAGCCTATTATCTCAACATTGCCCACTGCAAATGGTTTCATTCAAGAATTGAATACTTTATTTTTACCAGTATGGTTTATGTTTGGTTGAGGTTGTTTTTGTTGCTGTTGTTTTGGCTGAGGCTTTCTTTGGTTTGCTTCATGTGCATAATTTATTGAATTATGTGTTTGCACATCACAATGTAGAATGTGGCTTCTAGGCCCCAAGCAGCTTGCTTAGTTCTGTGCTCTGTTTAAACTGATATCATTCTTTCTGCATGTAAGGAAAATAAACGGCATTTTAGAACTGTAGTTTAGTTGTTTGCATGTGGTAAAACCAAATGGATTAATTAGGTAGAGATTGTTGCCTGATTTTCCTTTCTAATGTCACTTAGTTTAACTGAACTGGGACACATCTCAAAACTGCTCCAGTTTATGAGACTCAGCTGATCATTTAAATCATAGAATCACACAGGGATAGAATGGTTTGGGTTGGAAGGGACCTTAAAGATTGTCCAGCTCCAGCCCCTTCCATGAGCAGGGACACCTTTCACTGTCCCAGGGTGCTCCAAGCCCCATCCAGCCTGGCCTTGGACACTTCCAGGGCTGGGGCAGATTCTCTGGGCAACCTGTTATATTCCCCTCACAGGAAAGAATTTCAGTGCTGTTTGCCTTTTTTTTTCTTATCAGTTATATAAAAACCATCCTTTCTCATTTAGTTAAACTTTTAATGAAATAAATGCAAAAATCTTGTACTGCAAAAAAGTTGTTGCTGCAGTAGCTGGGAATGCAATGCATGCTGTAAAAAAGGTAAACCAAAAGGTTTTTACTCAAACACTAGGGAAAATCTGAATATTTTGGATAGAAAAGGCACTGTCCAAATGTGCCTGGCACCTCTAGTATTAAAGCACAGGAAAGATGCTTAAGCAACTTAAAAGCCTGCCTGGTATGCTCCTGACTTGGGCACAGTTCCTCTGGACTGGGCAGAGTGCTCTTGAGAGTGCATAACAAATGTAAATTGTCACATGCTCATACAGCAATAGCCTTTCACCTTTTATTTTGTCCCACTCTGTGCCACTTGTACCTTCTGGCTGATCCCACTGTGACAGCCTCAAGTTTCCCATCAAAACCCCACTGAAGTTTGGTGAAGGACGCAAATTGCCCATCCCCATGACACTGTAGAACTGCAGGGAAATGTCTTTTTATTTTAATTACTGCCTAAAGATCCTTAGACAAGCTGATACATAATAATCATGTTTACTTTCTTTCCTCTTTTGAAATTAATATGGTATGGAAAAATTTATTGTAATTTTCGAGGGGGTTCTTAGCCAGAACTGTGGCCTCCCTTGGTGGCTCCTCTCCATCCTGAAATCCACCTGCTCATGCTCACCACCTCTAAAAATCACCCTCACAGCTACTGTTGGGTTCATCTTCTTGTGTTCCATATAATTACTGCCTTCTTTTTCATATCTTTATACTTTTTCCCAATTTCTGTCACATATTTGCAAGCATTGAGGAGGTGATGATCCCAGAGCTGAGAATGTTGGCAGGGCTTGAGAGCAAATGCACCAACCATGCACATAAACCATGATGCACCTACAAAAAGGTGCTGATCCCCTTAGCTGCATCCTCATAATTCATATTCTGTCTGTGAAGGAGGAGGATGTTGTGTTTCCAACTTACCTTTGTTATTTATTCTCTTCAGTAGGTCTAACATTTGCAGAAATGCTCATATAGAGATAAATCTTTTCTAATTCCTTGGGATTTTATTATAGCAGTTTTCATCATGATGAATTCTTTCAGTATTTAAGAAAATCAATTGTCAATTAACTTTTATGGGGAATTATGCATTGTGATTAGTCATCAGTGGGGCATTGTGGTGTTATTTGACAACTGTTATGAAAACATTCAGTAATTTGCTTTTATTATCTATTAAATAGCCAACACAAGTTTCAAAAATAGTATAAGATTTGGAATTATAATTAGATAATGCTTTATTTGGATTTTTTTTTATTACACAGTGTTACTGTTCAGAATTAATTATTTTGTTTGAAGAAAATTTAATGTATTATTTACAAAAAACAGATAGCTTACCTGGTTTTTGATTTATTTCTGTAAATGCTTGAACAACTGCATTAACAAGATTGAAATAAGTAGATAATCATTCTAAGGTAAATAGGCTTGATTAAACATTGAATTGTTAAAAAAATAGGATTTTTTTTGTTCAAAACAAAGGATAGGTGCCTACAAATCTGAATTACCTGATAAAGTCTTGCTTCCCCTTGATTTGGAGGTTGGTGCTGCACTGCAAGATTGGTCCAAAGTTTATTTAACATTTCTGTAAGCAACATCTCTAAAACATTGACCCAACTTAGTAAATTCTATAATGAAATGGTGTGTAACATTAGCAACAAATGTTTTCAAGTAAATGAGAGCATTATCTTCTTGTCAAAGAGCACAGGAAAAAAAAATTGATACAAACCCAAACAGGTTCCTATGCTGCTCTTCCTCCTTAGCTGTTGAGTACATCCAAGATCATCCTTACCTTGCCCAAATATATTTATTGACCACAGCATTTATTACTGAATATCCAAGTAGCAATAACCTCAAATATATGCCAGTTTTAAGAGTCTATCTGTAAGTTTTAAATGTTTTTGCTCATGAGGGATGTTCTCAGTGGCCTTCTCCTGTCTCATTTGGGAGATGGAATGTCTGTTTGCTCTGGAGCTGGCTTGGCTCTGAGGGAGGCATTACAGTGGCTATTCAAACCTCTGGCTGCAGCTTATCGTGGAATTATTGTGGCTTCTGTTCAGTGGAGTGTATTCAGTGTAGGAGGTGCATGTGCAATCAGCCTGCATAAACCTTGCCTCCATAAACCTTTATACACTGAAAGCTTTTCCACAGTAATAATAATAATAATAACAGCAGCATTACTGGGAACTGCCACCCACTGTATAAAGGGTACTTCACCTAAGGCATCCTCAATAAATCTACAGCAATCTGATGCTTAACCATAGAGAGTGCAAAATGAAAGGCAGATTATTGGCACTGAGACAATTTCCAGTGCCACTGAGCTCCTTGAGAGGGCTGTGAGGGGTCATGACTGGCCCACCCTGTCTACAGCATCAACCAGTGACAAATACTGTTGGAAAGAGAAAAAGAAACATGCAAGACTAGAGTTGTTGTCTTTCATCTGGATTTCTAGTGCCAGTTTCCAGCACACTTCTGCTTTGGGCTTCTCTTGAACCAGAGACTGAGCAGGAAGCTTTGAGTTCAAAATCCACAGATTGACCTTTACTCTGTGAAACTTCTGTTGCACTTGTATTTTTATGCCTTCCCCACATTTGAAGCAATGATAGTATGTGGAATCCACATTTCCTTTCTTCTGCTTTTCTTTTGTAGTTTGGTGATTTTTCTGCATGCTTTTTATCCCTTCTTTATCCTTTTATTTATTGTTGATTTGGGAAATCTAAATGGTGCATTGGGGATACTTAAGATAGCTGAGTGCTACCACTGAATGTCCTTCACCTGACACCAGAACATTCTCCTCTGCTCCCTCAAATGTTTTTAAAATATTTTTTTTTTTTTTTGAGGAGTGTTAGGGTCCTGTGCAGTCACAGATTTTTAAAATGCTTCCCCAGCATCTTCCCACCCACTTACTCTCCTTCTCTGAGGGAAGACTCATCCATTTACAATTTACAAGCTGGGAAAGGAGCTGGTGTTAAATACTGTGCTGGCAGAAGGTATAGTCTGCCTCTAACAGATGTCTTTAGATTTCTGTCAATTGCTTGTCTTGCTGAAATGTTCTCTTCTGATTTGTACTTCATGAAACAGGAGTTTAAAAGAATTTAAATTCAGGTCAGGCACCAATCAAATGTGTTGGTGCAAGTCTGTGAGGAATCTACAGAGTTTATAGAACCTGTGCAGAGGTGCCCTTACATAACCCTAATCTGTTCTAAAGTTGCCCATGCTGTTCTGCAAGGAATTGTATTCCAAGGATTGATCCTTGCCATCAGTGTCCTGCTGGGGTTAAAAATGGCCAGGGGGGAGAGGACAGGACTTAGAGCTGTGTCCTGACAGGAGCTGTGTCACACCTGAATTGCCTTCCTCAGCTGAAGGGAAATCTGACTTGAACCATCTGAAGGATGTGTACAAGTGGAATGAGCTGGATATATCAAAGATTAATACATAACTCAAACAGAAGTAAATTGTGCTGCACATGAAGTTTCTGTGGTTTCTGTTTCTGAAGGGCATTACTGGGGAGTCAGAGAGTGGAGATGAGTGAATGATGAGCTAATATCACTCTAAATAAAATATGAAATAAGAATAATGAAAACACTGAACTGTATGTTCTCACAGAGTTGGAAGAGTTTTATCAAAAACTACAATTAGTTGTCAAAAACATCCCTAAGCCAAGACTTTCTTGTATCATTTAGACTTCAAAGCAGTGTGTCATTTAGAATACACACTGCAGTGCAACTGGGAGGCAGCTTAGAAGATAATGGGAATAGCACTTTGAGATCCTTAGATGAGAATTAAATGAGTTGCTAAAGATAACTTTCATCAGGGACTTCAGTATTATTTAATTGTTGTAATTTATGTCAAAATATAAAGCATAGATAAATGTAGATATTTCCAAAAGATGCACAGAAAGAAGACTTATTTTGCAACTAAGTCCAAAGAATATAGGACAGGGACCAAATATATACAGTGTTTGGTGTTTTTTTTTTTTTCCTCTGGTACCGATAAAGCTAATTACAAAAGAAAGTGAAGAAAACTGGTTTTGTATTGTCCAAACAAACACATTTTAGCTAAAAAGCATTCCATTAAAGCCCACTTGGGTAGAAACAGTGAAAAAGCTACACACAAGAAGCTGCCAAAAATGTTAATAGATTATATCTCACCTGGGAGAAACATACTGCTGATAAGACTACTGATGAATGAAAGACAGCTAAAAATCACAGAATGAGGCAATTTCTGCTGCCTCTGAGCTTTGTGGAAGGTAAATGGAAGGGAAAATGACTTTAACATCATGAACATGATGGGAAGAATGCAGTCACAGATCCAAGAGATTTTTCATAGGTTGCTGAATCTTCTCTGCCCAAAGGTAGAGACTGTGCCTCTGACCATTCTGTGCTCAGTGGGGCATTGGAAACTGGGAAATTGTAATTCATTACTGTTCATGGGGCATTTATTTTGCCTCTGAAGATTGAAGCTTCACAGCCCTGTTCAGTTTAGTATTTAAATGAGGCATATTTAGTCTACCATTGCACCTGTAGGATGTTTTGCCTCCTCCTGTGTGCTGTGCTTCGATTGCAGCAGCTTCATTCCGTGCTGACCTGAGATATCTTTGAAGATATTTATGCTTCCTTTGTAGAAAAAATGCTGGATTAATTAAAACAAACACTATTTCTAGGGACTTTGGACATGAGGGCTGCCTAATCCATAACCACAAGCTAGACCATGACTCCGTGGTTTTATTGCAGATCTTCCAGGTTTTTCTTTACCCACCCAAGTGCTCCATCCCTGGGTGCTTCCCTGGGGTTGTGAGTGCAGCTGACGTGAAAAGGGCTCAGAGTGACTGCTCACAGTGCAGAGCTGTGGAGCCCCTCCTGCCTGAGAGAAGCTGATGGATGTGATGCCTGCTGGCATAAGTAGAAGTGTGTTTGCCTGGGAAATGAAATGAAGGAAAAGGCAGAGAGGAGATAAAATTTGGAAGACAAATAGTGGTGGAAATGCCAACCTTTACTGACCTCAGTGAAACAGCCCAGAGATGGCAAGAAATTCAGGGTGGAAAATCTGATGATTTATAGACTGCTTGTAAGAATGGCTCATATCTATTGCTATGAATTCAAAGTAAGAACACATTATCTGTCAAAATACAAAGCTGTCCTCAAAAACAAATGTTTCTGAAAAATGATTGGCACAAGGCAAGGAGAGAAAAATGATCTCCAACAACTCTTCTGAGTGTCACTGTGATTAGGCCCAAAAATTATTGGATGAATTCCAACCTTCTGAAAGCTGATATACAAAATACCCTTGTAAATATTGAATGATAAATTTTGAACAGCCTGACATTTACTTGCTTGCATGTACAATAAACATATATAAACATACAAGTAAGTTTTTTCTTTTCTGTTGCCATAATGCAAGAATTTCTCTATCAGATACACAATGTCAGATATGCTTTGGGAGAAAATACCAATGCTTTGTTTAGTTGGACAAAACACAAATATTTTGAAGCAGTTATTTATCTTCCTAGTTTGCATCAAGTACAGTGGCTAGGAAAGAGATCTTTTTATTTTCTAATGTAATCTGAAGCCAGGGGTATTAAAAGAACTGAAAACAAGAATAAATAGTGGCTTCTGCTTGTGGAAACATTATAGTCCAAGTAAAGCCATTTAAATCCAAACATATCCAAGTGTGAAAAGCATTTAAATCCAAGTGTGAAAAGAAAACTATATTGACCTATAGATACAGTCTTTAATCAGACAGTTAAAATTGATGTTATAGTGAAAGAATTTCTGCTAGGCCAGAAGTTTCATGCCACTCTGGGTACTTCAGTGGGAAATCTCAGCCACATCTGTGTGTGTTAAATTCTAGCTTGCACAGTATCTTAGTGTACTTTGGACCTTTGGGGTATCTACAATCCCAGGCAAACGGCTCGAAAAGCCACTGCAGCTCCTGATATTTTACTGCTTAATTCAAAATTGCAGTTCAGTTGGATCTGAACATATGGGGGAAATCCAGGTGTAGCCTGGTACAACTGACAGTCTGTTGTGTAGAGGTGACATCCTGCAGGGGACAGTTCAGGCTGACACCTGAAATGCTCTGTCACACTTGTTGCAAGCCAGATGGAAACCTCCAATTTTGGGTTGTTTTCAGATAGCAATGTGGCCTAAATGGTGCTGTAGCCAGTCACCAGCTCTGTGAGTTATGCACAAGTATGGTTACAAATTCATCCTCCTTCTGGTCCCCACACTGACAAAAAGCCCTGTTGCTGTCCTGTGAAATAAAACTTTCCTCTTAGCTCCTTCTTGCTATTTCTTTACCTTCTACAAAGGTAGGCAAGGAAGGTGAATTTCTGTGCATGCCAAATCTACCCTCTCATGATATATATTCAAGCAGTTATAATATAAGTTTTAACCATTTTTTTTTACCATTTTTAACCATTAAATCCCTGTACATATAAAATTTCCTGGACTTGCTAGGAAATGATGCATTTCTCAGAAACTCTTTTAATCATCCTAGGGCTGTACAAACCAGCAGAGTTTTTCAAGAAGCTGGCACTTTTTCTTTGTGATGGGAGTTAGAGGCTGGCATTATCTCAGAGGTCTTTTCCAACCTTTCTGATTCTCATTCTGTGTATTGCAATTATTTGTGGATTATATGATGACTCTGAGGGGTATTTGGGGTTCTCTTACCGTGTTATATGGTGGAGTGAACCAGCTCAGTCCAACACCACCATTAGATGCTTGCAGAGAGCTGTGCACAGAACCTGCATGTTGGTGATTTTTAATGTTGAATTTATACTAAAGGTAACTCAAATACAGGCTGGTGCTAAGAAGCAAGACCCTTTCATTTGTACTGTTTACCTCCTGATCCATCTCTGCCTCCATGAGTGTAACTTCTGCTTGGTGTGGGAGAAGATGAAGTCATTGTGCAGCTGCCAATTCTTTGACTGACAAAAGACATGAGCCATCAGTACTCTGTTATCTTGTTAGAGGTGGAAGTTTTCTTCTCCTGATAATTCTCTGTTGCTTATAGGAAGAAAGGACACTCTCCTCCTGTCTCATGTTCCAAGCCCCTGTAGAAGTTGGGTAAAACCAACAAACATATGCATTTCCATTGTGCTTTGATTCCAGATTTGCTCATTTTAAATTTCTAATGTCATAGGGGGAAAAAGTGCATTTAGTAAACAATGTGGTACATTATATTTTGATTATGCATTGCTAGAACAAGGCAATGTCATAATTTATGTCTTGAGGTTATTAAAATGTTAGAATGCTAAATAGTTAATGAAGAAAATCTATCACAGCTGTGACACAAAGGGGTTGCCAGTAGTGCTAAGACAATAAATGCCAACAGTTCTGTGTCTCTTTGAGCAAACCAAGTTAGAATGTGTTGTTTCTCTTGGTGCTGCAGCATGTTAAACAATACAAGGACAACTCTAATGAGTCAGAAAAAAAGCCCAGATAGCTCAGAGACCTACCTCTGACTGAGGCTATAAACTGACACTTTTTAAAAAATAATTCAGCATAACACATGCATTCAGTGATATTTCCCTCAATTTTTTTCTCTCTTGCAACTTTGACAAGAGGAATGTTCTGTAATCATTTATTTCTTCCATTAATTTGTCCAGTCCCTCAGCTTCCCCTATTCCTGTATCAACTGTTCCATTCATTTCAACATTATAATTTATCCCCACAGATTTTCATCTTCAAAGTTATTTTAACATTTGATGCATTGACAATGTTATAAACCATCCATTCTTGTTTTCATGGGTATCCCAAATCCTTTTCTGCAGACCTGCTCCCTGGCTATTAGTTTCTATCACAGCACATGCTGACTTTGTAGGGTGTTACTAGTCCAGGTTATTTTTATTTCTAATCCTTTTTGCACCAAAGTTCCCACCTGTACCCACACACATCCAACCACCACCACATCTGTCTTTACAGAGCTCATTCTCTGCCAGCTGATTAACAAGCAGTGGGCAGTGCTGGACTCACAGGGTCTCACTGAGCTCCTCACAGCAGGACTCACTGCTCCAACAGGGAATTGCTGGTAGTTCATCCACCAGCGCTGCTTTGGGAACAGCAGTTCTCTACAATTCTCCCATTTATACCAGGCTCCTTAATAGACATCAGAATGTTTTGTGAGATGGTGTGAAAATCTTATTTAAAACTCTGGTAGCTACTGCTAATTTTCCTGTTCCCAAGGCCTGTTATCCTACTATAGCAACAAATGTGATTGTATTGACTTGATTTGTTCCTGATAAATCCATGGAGGAGGCTATTACTTACCACCTTCTAGTATTCTAGCTGCTTACAGGATAGGATTACAAATATGTATATAAATAGGATTACAGCATTATGTATTTTAATAGGCACAAAATATAAATGAAGGCTTTAATAAATTGAAGCATCATTAATTTTGAAAATGTACTATTAATGCAGCTGTTTACCTAAGGGACCATGTTATGTATCACAACTTCTGTCCTACACAAATTTCCTGAACACTTGCTGAAGTGCTCAGGATCCCCTTTTCCTGCTCTCATTGCAAACACCACCAAGAAATGATGGCAATGGGTGTGGGAATGAGCAAACTGCTCCTGGCTGTGCCACTGCTCCCAGCCTGGACTGAGGAGCACCTCAAGGCCCTGTATTAGCTGGGGCTGGAGATGGAAAGTTTACCCACTCACCTGAAGTTTATCAGTTTGGTCTGACTTCTCAGTTACTGCTGTTTTGCTAAGTTGCTGGAAAATAAAAAAATCTCCCTTTAAAACACAAACCCCTAAGGCTGGGTAATGTTAAACAGAGCTGCTGGTTGACATTTCTTAGTTATTGCCCTTGTTTCTCATGCCATGGTCCCCTCTAGAACCTGCCAGACTCTGGGGATGCCTCTGAGTCAGAGGCAGAACTGGGAGTTAATGGAATGTTGCACTGCAGCTCCAAGTGTCCACTGTAACCACCCACCCACCCCTGGCTCCTGGGCAGTCAAGGGCTCCTCTGGGTGGGCTTTTTGGGATCCAAGTCAGAATCTGGGTCTTTATGCCTTTAACTTTACCTGCCCGAACCTTTCTTTACTTGTCCCTTTGCTTCAGCTACAGGAGTTATGTGCTCTCTGGATCCATTTCAAGAGAGGGAGAAAGTAATGTCTTTTCTTTCATATGGCACAAAGAAAAATATACTTTAGAATTAATATCTGCATGCACAAAGGATGTGAGTTGTTCACCAAACAGGCTGCATACAATGGTTTTCAATTTTAATTGACTGCTACTTGCGTAGTTTGTGACAGTCCCTGAAATGAATGACACCCCTATTGTCCACGTGGTGTCACACAGAACTCTCCTCACTATATCCACAGAACAGTATTATGTCAGACCACATTGTAATCTCTGGTTAGTAATGTTTAATTCTAGCAATCCAGGTTTTTTACCAGTCTATTGTGAATAGGCTTTTATTATTTGCATCTTGAAAATTCTCTGACTTTTCTGTAGTTTCTGAGGATTTTGGTTTCTATTCTGCAACTGAGGGAGTGCATCAGTGCAGGACAGAAATACTTTCATAGTAGTGGTAAAGAATGAAAAGGAAACACAGTACGGGATTGGTGTCTTTTTGCTTCGTTCTAGAAACAGTAAATCTTATTTCTCCTCCTGTTCTACATGCAATGAAACACCAACTCTGTGCTGTATTGGCAGGACCAATGTTGGCTAAAACATCTCTTTGTGGATTTGTAGCTCAATGCCTTGAATCAGCAGCCCTTCAGGAGGGCTCTGTGTTCTGGGTCTGCTGTAGCATCTCCTGGGCTGGACACACTAGAAACGCGTACACAAAGAAATACACTTTATTTTAAGTCAGAAACAAGTGCTCACTCCAAGTTTTTATTGAAATTGAACCCAGTATTCAAGCACAGCTCTGGCTGAGAATCTAGACAGCTAATTTCTGGTTTTACAGTATGGTGTACATTCCCAGGAACATGAAGTGAACAGGCACTCCTCTCTCAGCCAACCACCACCGTGTCATCCCCAATGAACTGGTAAGTTGGGACCTCGAGGTTTAAGGGCGCGGGGCCTTTCCTGATCCTGCCAGAGGCGTCGTAGTGGGAGCCGTGGCAGGGGCAGTAGTAGCCGCCGAAATCGCCCGAGTTGGCGATGGGGACACAGCCCAGGTGAGTGCACACCCCCACCAGGATCACCCACTCGGGCTTCTTCACTCTGTCCAGGTCGTGCTGAGGATCCCTCAGCTGGGACAGATCCACTCCAGCCTCCTGATTGATCTCTGCTTGGGTTCTGTGACGCACAAACAGGGGCTTCCCTCTCCACTTGAAAGCCATGTTCTTGCCTTCTGGAATGTCAGACAGCTTGATCTCAATCTTGGACAAGGCCAGCACGTCAGCAGAGGCACTCAGGCTGGAAATGAACTGGGTGACGACATTCTTGGCGACGTAGGCTGTTGCTACACCTGTGGCTGCAGTCATCAGGTAGGAGAAGCCCTTCCTGGAGTCGCTGCTGCCCTGGGAGGAGGCGCTGGCATCCTGCACCTCCTGGCGGCGGTAGGCAGAGAAGTCGGGCACGGCCACATCATTGTGGACACAGCGCACGCTGGTGGGGGCTGCACGGGAAAGGACAGCACGTGACACCACTGCAGGTACAACACACTGCCACGCATCTCAAATGGTACCTTCTCAGTGGTTTCCTGGAGTAACAGGTAAAGGTTATTCCCAAGCTTGGGTAGGAGTCCGTTAATTAAGGATTTTGATTTTATGTTGTATGAAAATGGTTTTCAGAGGGAATTTTTGGTAGGTTAACAGGTGATCTGTGAAACTGTTTTCCCTATTCTTTGAAAAAGAAACCTGATCAAGGTGCAGAAAATCTATGAAAAGTTCTGGGCTTCTGGGGGAAAAAAGTGAGCTGTTTCAATAAATTTCAAGAAAAAACCCCAGTAGGACACCATGACTAGCTCAGAAAAGACAAACCTGTTTTCCACTCAAATGTTTCCTTGTAAAGAGCTGCTAAGAAGGAAATCTGATGTAGTGAGGTTTGCACGTATGCAGTGTAACACTTTGTGTTATTTTTTGTCTGAAGTAACTTCTATGCCTTTAATAGTACTAAGTGTGTGGTTAAACATTTTTAAAATTAAAAATGTCAGGCATCCTCTTTCATATTAAATTGTTGTCTTAGGTAAAAGGCACAGTAAATAATTTCAAACCTTCAGTCCCCAAGCTCACTTTTAAAAAAAATTAGGGATAAGGCTAACAACTATCCAATTTCAAGTGGGATTCCCCCATCAAACCTGTGTGCTCAAGTAACAGGATATAAGGATAACTAAAAGGCCTCCCATGAATTTCTCCAGCACAAGAAATCTGCTTCCTCCACTGAAAATCTGTAAGCCAAAGAAAAGAGCATGGCAAGGACAGAACACATTACTTGCCAAAGTACAACCTGTTACTTGAAGAGTATTACTTAGTCTTTATATTTTCTAGCAGTTGGCACAAAGTTAACAGATGTCTCAAAGTACTTAAGTTCTCAGGGATTTATATGCAGTACAATGAGGATAATAAGTACGTTTATATACAAGTAACTTAGCATTGAGAAGGTAATTGCTATAGGATTCTAACTGCAAGGAAATTAAACTGAAAATCGAAATTCTGAAATAGTGCTCCATACTAAGTTATTTCAGTATAAGACTTAAAGCATTTAGTAACATGTAATATGACTAACTTCTACAAAATTTGCTATGCTCAGTGAAAAGCATGTTTGATGTTAATAGAAATGCAGAGCACAGGTAACTGTCACCTATGTCACTTCAGATTTGTAGAATTTTCACCTGAACCAACCCTTTACAGCTGAGGGTCAGGTGAAGTACACAGCTCTAATTGATACCGAGCATCTTCAGCACGGCACTGCCCTCCCAGAATTAAACGTGTGTGCTCTCTAGCAGCTGAAGCAGCACGATCCACCGGCGGCAGCCCGGCCCCGTTCGGCAGGGACAGCCCAGCCCCGGGCCAGAGGTCGGTTCCATAGAACACCTCGCTGTCACTCCCGGGCCGATGCTTTCCCGACCTAGGTCAAACACTCGGTGTGTTATCGCTGCACCCCTCTGTTCTCGTGCTTGCAGTCAGAAACCTCCCCCAATGACAGAATTTAGCTGCATTTCCTCTGCGGTAGAACAAAAATCACTGAGCTGTTTCCCTCAGCGGAGACATCCCGACCCGCCCGGACACAATCCTGTGCTCGGGCAGAGGTGACAGAGACCCTGTGTCCCTCCAGCCTGCCCATTCTGAGTCATTGAAAGGAGGCTGCCATTCAGGTGCCCTTGAGCAACCTCTGTAGCTGTAAGTGCGAGACAATGACAGCGGTGACAACGGAACCAAACGTTTACAAACCCCGACCGGCCCGAAGCCCCGCAGCCCGCCCGCCTCCTCTCCCTCCCCCGCGGACCGGACCCGGCTCTCCCCCCTGGGCCGGGCCGGGCCGGGCGGTGCCCGGGAGCGCTGGCAGGGCCCCCGCTGAGCCGGCGGCCGTGGCAGTCCCGGCTGAGCCCCGGCGGACCCCGCTCTCCCGGCCCTGCCCCGCCGCTCCCCCGGCCCGCACCGTTCAGGCTGGCGCTGGCGACGAGCCCCCCGCGGGCGGCGCGGCCGCTCAGGGACTCCCGGCAGAGCAGAGGCCGCTTCACGTCCAGCGGCACCTTGTGTTCGCGGTGCGCGGCGGCCGGGACGAGCGGGCGGAGCGGGCCGGGCACGGCGTGCGCGGCGGCGGACACGAAGGGCGCCAAGGGCCCGGCGCGGGCGGCCACGGACAGCATGGCGGCGTCCCCGCGGCGACCTTCCCCGCCGGCGCGCGCAGCCACGCGTCACGGCGCCGCGGTGACGTCAGGCGGCGGCGCGCGGGGGTGACGCAGGCGCGGAGCCCTGAGGGAGCGGGCGCCGTGAAGGGCTGCGGGGATGCGCCTCCTTTGCCTCGCCTTGTTCCTTTATATTTTTAAAAATTCTTTCTCCCTTTCCTGCACCTTTTACCCCTTCCCGTTCTCCGCGCTGCAGTTCTCCCTCGGGCTGTTCCCTGTGGCTCTTGGGACGGGCAGGCTGTGTGCTGCAGGCCTGAACCGCGGTCCCTGCGGGGTTAAATCAGGCTGGGACAGTTCGGGGTTTGTGGAGCGCTTTGGGACAGGCCGGGCTCCTGCGCCTCCCCTGCAGGACGCGGCTCCTTCTGAACACAGCGATGTGACACAAAACACCATGGAGGGGTTCACGTGGTTTTTCATTGCTATTCTTAGGATGTGATTTTGAGCTGTGTAATAGCAATACTTAGAAGAGAACTGTGTCAGTTCTAGGACAATACACGCTCTTTATCATTCTGGTTTTTGTGCACTGCATGATTTTTGCCCCTTTTAGTTTCTTATTTTTCTCTTAGCTTACTCATTTATTTTTTTTCTTCTTTTTGTCTTTGGTCGTCCTGGACTAGTTTCAAGTTGGGGAAAAACTTTTTTTTTTTTTAGCTTATAAATTGGTTGAGGGATAGATTTTACTTACAGTTAGAGAATTCAAAGTGTGTTTGACAGCAACGGAATCCACTCTAGGGGCTGTTCTGGGGTGGGGGTTAATTACTAGGGAGCAGTAAATATTTCACATAAATACATCATATAGATACATCACTCTGGGCTAAAGGAGAGAACCACTCTTCCACTAATGACTGGAGCAAATAAATAAATACCTGTTGTGTTTTTTTTGTTGTTTTATTTCAGTTTTGGAATTTTTTGCCTTATTTTAGTTTATATGTTTGACTTGTTACAGCTTCCAGTGGTAAGATTTAGTTGGTACAGGTGAACACACAGATGGGTGCATACCTGCTCCAGTCAACCCTTTTAACCAGTTCAAGCTCCTGAAAATCCCCCAAAATGCAGGATGAACTTGACACAGAGATGTGTTTGAAGACATTTAGGCTGAACCAGCCTCTAGAAATCTCACAATTTCCCAGCTACCTAGCCCAGCCGATTCAGGCAAGGCTGTGAAGCTTTAGTGGTTCATACTGGCTCTATGAAGAACCATTCTTTTGAAATTCAGATCTTCCTAATGATATTGCTACTAAATTATTTTATGATTGTGCATTAAAACCTCCCCCATCTTTGTAGAGTGGTAGTTTAAGGACTGGCCTTATTAAGATTTATTTAAAGGGTTGACTTTTTCATTTTCTTTTTAACTGTTAACTGTACTGAAATATGGTGGTTCTAATTAGGTGGGATGGATCATTCCAGTCCCAGTACTATTGATCTATAATTTATTTCTTTCCCAGCACATTTGTGACATCTAAGCCTCAGCAGATAATGATTTACCCAGCTCAGTTCACTGTTCTGTTGGTAACTGGAGTCACTGGTGATGCACTAATTAAAGGACACCATAATAATATTCTGCAGCAAAGGTAATTTATAGAAACTGTGGGGGCTAACACTCAATAGATGGGTGAGAATAAACAGTGTTCAGGTTGAGAGGGCAAAAAACTGGGAAGGCCCTTTTAACAGCACAAGTTTTATAATCATCATTTAGGAGGGAAAAAAGCTACAGAAATGTGATATTTTCAATTCCTAACAGATTATAGAATTATGATCATAGAGTCAGAATGTGCTGAATTGGAAGGGACCCATCAGATCCTTGATTCCAGCTCCTGGCCCTGCACAGGGCACCCCGAGAGTCCCACTGTGTGCCTGGGGGGTTCTCCAAGCACTGGTTGGGCTCAGCCAGGCTTGGAGCTGTGCCAGTGCCCCGAGCAGCTGTTCCAGAGCCCAGCCAGCCCCTGGGCTGCCCACCTTCTCCTGTTCCAACCCAAACCTTCCCTGGGGCAGCTCCCAACCACCCCTGGGCTTTCCACCTTCTCCTGTTCCAGCCCAAACCTTCCCTGGGGCAGCTCCCAGCCACCCCTGGGCTGCCCACCTTCTGTTCCAACCCAAACCTCCCCTGGCTCAGCCCCCAGCCACCCCCTGGGCTGCCCACCTTCTGTTCCAACCCAAACCTTCCCTGGGGCAGCTCCCAGCCACCCGTGGGCTGCCCATCTTCTGTTCCAGCCTAAACCTTCCCTGGCTCAGCCCCCAGCCACCCCTGGGCTGCCCACCTTCTCCTGTTCCAACCCAAACCTCCCCTAGCTCAGCCTCCAGCCAGCCCCTGGGCTGCCCACCTTCTGTTCCAACCCAAACCTCCCCTGGCTCAGCCCCCAGCCACCCCCTGGGCTGCCCACCTTCTGTTCCAACCCAAACCTTCCCTGGGGCAGCTCCCAGCCACCCGTGGGCTGCCCATCTTCTGTTCCAGCCTAAACCTTCCCTGGCTCAGCCCCCAGCCACCCCTGGGCTGCCCACCTTCTCCTGTTCCAACCCAAACCTCCCCTAGCTCAGCCTCCAGCCAGCCCCTGGGCTGCCCACCTTCTGTTCCAACCCAAACCTCCCCTGGCTCAGCCCCCAGCCACCCCTGGGCTGCCCACCTTCTCCTGTTCCAGCCCAAACCTCCCCTGGCTCAGCTCCCAGCCACCCCTGGGCTGCCCACCTTCTCCTTTTCCAACCCAAACCTCCCCTGGGGCAGCTCCCAGCCATTCCTCAAGTCCTGAGTCACGAGAGTGAAAAGAGCTGGTCCTGCCCTTCTGCTCTTCTCTGTGAGAGCTCCCACCAGAGACCTGCTCCCAGCTGAACAGGTGCTGGTACAGCTAAAGGAGAGATTTGGTGGTTCACATGAAAGTGAGGATTTGGGCTAATGTTTATGGAAGGGTTTGTTAACAGGTGTGGGGTTTAGGGGTTTTCTGTTGTTTTTTGGGTGGAGTTTTTTTAAGGATTCTGAGTTTTGGCAATGATGCAAATTTTGACTTTGCTAACCCAGCTCAGCTGTTTGGCAGATATGGCCTCATCCCAAACAATATATTATTCTGACTTGAGGGCAGGGGGCTGTTCTTAGAGATATTTGGCAAAATCTGCTTGATACTTGTGGAGCTTTTTGACAAAATGAGATACTGTGATGGAACAGCAGTTATAGGACAAGAAGAAATGGAAAATTGAAAGAGGGGAAATATAGGTTGGATACCAGGGAGAAATTCCCTACTGTGAGAGTGGTGAGACACCAAAACAGGTGTCCAGGGAGGCAGTGCATGCCTCAAGCCTTGAAATGTCCAAGGCCAGGTTGGAAGGAGTTGGAGCAATCTGGTCTAGTGGGAGGTGTCCCTGAGCATGGCAGATGGGACAAGATGATCTTTAAGGTCCTTTCCAATTCCTTAATGTTTATTCTATGATTATTTGGGAAAGAACTGTTGTAAATTTTTTAAAGACTTAAATCTGAATTCAAATTCCAGTATGGTTAGAACACAAAACATTGAAATATTACAGCAAAAAGGAACTAAATTCTGTTATCAGATTTCAAAAAGAGAATAATTTTAATTTTAAAATGACTGAGCAAATTCTGGTGTTTCTCTGAGAACTGTTGTTCAGATTGTATAACTGAGCATCAATGCTGAGCATTTGCCAGCTAAAGATGAAAGTAAAATGCCAGCATGTCATTGTGTAAACCATCCAGACAGATCTCTGAGATTGTTTTTGTGCATTCATACAGGCATTAGCCTCATGTAAATTTATGCTGCCTAATGTTCCTGTCCTCCTAAAGTTAAAAGTTCATTTGCATCAATACAAAAGCTATAAGATGTCAGGGCTGCAGCATTATGAAGTAGATGATAAGTGTTGTAATGCTTTTGGGTATGTACAGTGCCTTTCTCCATGCAGAATTCATTCTTGTGTTTGTTTTCCTTAGAGATAAACTGCAGAACTTGGATGGCTTTTTGCTAAAATGTTGGTCACCCCAGGCAATTTGATCTCACCAGAAAGTTATCTTTGAGTTCTTTGCCATCTTGCATCATTTTTATGCCCTGAAAACTCAGTGCTACTAAACTTGAGACTTCAGGGCTTACATTTATTTCTTGAATTGTTGATATTTTTTTTTTCTCCCTGAATAAGCTTGTTCAGAAATAAAAAACCAAGAAAACAAAAAACCACCAAACTTTACCTGTGGAGCATTACTAGTACAGCAGTCATTGTTCATCTGCTTAGATAAGTGCACCCTACTCTGAGAGCAGCTCCAAATGTCTGCAGTGGTTCCTTTGCAGAATTAATGTCCCTTACAGTGATTTTGGTCTTGTGGTGTGGCACTGGGGAACCTGTCATACACATTTGAAGATAGATTTGTGTATGCAATACACTTTGTTTAAGGTTAATATTATGGGGACCCTTTAATAGTTAGACTTTCTTTGAAGGTTCTTTCAAGTTGATCTATCACTTTGAAAAGTCACAGGGTGTGATCTAAAGGAATAAATATGAAATGTGAGGAATGAAAATGGACAGTAAAAATGAGGGGGGGAAATCTAGGAATATTTGATTGGTCAAACATTTCTCTCCTGCTTCTCAAATTAGTAGAAATAATGACATCTCAGTGCTACAGTCTAATCTAAATTCAGGTCTTTTTCAATCAAGGAAGAAGTAAATTCAGGTATCATGAGGGAAGAAGAGATGTGCTGTCAGCTTTTTACTACTCTTCCTATTAATGCAGGGGTGATCAGCAGGTGTTCACAGCCTCAGCAGCCATCTTATTCTAGATCTCTTACAGCCCTGCTCAATAAGGCCAAGATAAATTGCTTGCAGCAGAAGGGGATGGAATATCTGTTTCTGACAGACTTGCACTCAATATTTGGTGTATAAAATATTAAAATAAGGGATACATACAATGAAAGCATACTTCTCTACTCTGCACCAAAAAAATAATCTCAAAGCAAGCATGTGAAGCATTCCATTGGGCAGAAAGAATAGGATTTTCTGAGTCAGTTGAAGAGAGGAAAAGAAAAAAAAATTGAAGGAAATTGAGTTAAAAAGACCAAGCCTAAGATCTAAGATTACATCAAACATTTACATAATTGTGACATGGACAAAAAGAGTCATATATAAGTGAAATGGATAAGAGCTGCTCACACAAATCAGAAATGGCACCAAAAGGTGTCTGACCAAGCAGAAGCCAAAGGCTAGATGAGAACTGCCTGGAGCAGCATCAAAGGCTGCTCAGCAAGGCAGCAGCTAAAGCCTAAATCAAGTTGCCTGGAGCATCATCAAAATGTCAGTTTGAGGGAGAATATTTTCTCCCTTCCTCTTGTTTTCTCTCTTACGTTTCATGAAAAATCCCTGACATTTCTTGAAGGGCATGTGTTTGACTCCTATCTGGCTTCCACTATTATATATTTGCTTTTTATAGCACCTGAAGATGGAAACAATACTTTTCAGCTTCATGACCATCTTTGACTAAAATCCGAAAGGCTGAAAAAAGGAGAGTCCTGGCTTATTTTGCTTTGCTTATGTATTTCTTGCAATTAATGCATTTGAAGAACTCCATCTTGTGTCTGCTGCCCAGCTGGCAATGTTTGTGGGGCTGGGAACAAGAAATTCTCCCCAGAGCTGGGCACAGGGAGGGATGAGGAGTTAGTGCACTTCCCAGTGTGCTGAATGTCACTGCCCTGCCTTTGCTTGGTGAAAGCTCAGGTGTTGTTTAAAGCTTTAGCTGTACATGCTGTAACAACTCACTCTTCAGAGATTGATAGCAGATCTCTCACAGTTACACAGTTAAGCACAAAGCTTACAGAAATAGAATATTTATGACATTTCAGAGGGCCATAAATTGTTTTTTCAGAATAACCATTTTCCTAGGACTACTAAGCAGAACCAGGGAGGGGAATAGTAGCACCTGAGCTAAGCTTGCTGCTTGATGCAGGCCCAAAAAATCTCACCTGCTACTGTGTATGTAGATATGCCCCTATGAAACCTCAGTGAAGTGGCAGAATAAGGAGGTTCAACCCTTAAGGAGTGACAAAGGAAATCACTTTGTCTCAATTTTAGGGTGTACAGTACAGATCTTGACCATTGTTATGCTCTCCTGTAAGCCTTTCCCTGATCAAGGCTGCCGAACCTTGGCTTCAAGCTGCCTTTAAACCAGCATAAAGCAGATAATGGCAAAGGAAGAGCTTTTTTTGTAATGCTTGGAGCTGCTGGCAATCCAGAGCCACGCCATTAAGAGCTAATGCAGTCAAAGTGTCCCCATGTCATAACTTTGTCCCTTTCCTCCCCTCACAATTGCTGTGCAGAGGCTTTACCTGGAGCCTTTTCCCAGCTGGATGCTGCAGTGCAATGGAGCTGCTTCTCCAGGAACCTGCGCCATGTTGCAGTGTGCATTCCTGCATCCCTGAGCTGCATTGCTGCAGGTCTGTGCTGCTGCAGGGAACCTCAAAACCACCCTGCTGACAACCAAGAGCTGGGCCTGCCCTCCCACTGCAGCTTGAGCTCTGGGTAAAATATATATTATCTTATCTGGTGATAAGGGTGACCTGTGCCTGCCCTGAGCTAACTGCCCTCTGTCATCATCACCTACATCATCTTAGGGCTAGTTTTAAGCACCTGCTTCAACAGTAGCTTGTGGAAACTTCCCTATAATGCAAAAGATTTTTTTTAATCATCTACTTTTTTGTGTGTGTGTGTGTGGTACCTTAATTTTCTGTCCTTTATATAGAAAGAATAAATAAAAGCCTTTTCCTCTCTTTTTTGCTTAGTTACAAGAATAATTATGCTACTGAGGCTGCTCCTAATGGCTCCCAGTGGAGTTACTCCAAGTTTTTAGATTGGTTATATTTCATATTTTCATACTTTTAGTGACCCTTGGTGCAAGAAGTAGACATATACTAATGAAATCTGCTGAGGCAGACTTACAAAGCATTCTTTACTGAGTGAAAAGTCAGAATAAAATATGGAAATAATTAGAAAACTTTTTTAAAGTTAGGATGAAACTGAGTATTATGAAATACAAGAATGTTTGAAAGATTCACACCAAATGTTTCTACCACAAATTACAGATTTTTCATCAGAAGTGATGCCCACCTTCTCCTGCTCTCCAACCCAAACCTCCCCTGGGTCAGCTCCCAGCCACCCCCTGGGCTGCCCACCTTCTCCTGAAGAAGTGATAGGAAAAGAAGATCCAGGTATGTGGTGGGTGATCAAAGCATAATGGTGCACTGTGTGTGTTAAATAGGTACCGGGATACTGGGATTTTCACTTTGAGATTTTCAGCAGATACAGAAAATAGTAATTTTATCATACAAAGCCCCTGCCCATGTAAGTGGAAAGTTCTTCCTGAGTCACTGAATGTGTAAATGTTTTTCTCAATTTGGCCAACTTACTTTTCCAACCAGTTCAGAGAATGTCTCTCTGTGGATCAATCTCAGGGATATCAGATGATAATCTTGGTGGTTGTAAATTGCTGTGGAATGCTTGTTCAGTTAAATAAACAACTAATCTGAACTGAGCAGTGTAGTTGAGAGAAATACACTGATTTCAGTTCTTGAAACACATCCCTGTGTATTTAGCAAAGGAAGTCAATGTGAATAAAAATGCAGATTATGCTTCCAAGCTCATTCAGAAATAGCTAATTGCGGAGGGTTTGCGCTTTTCTTGGGCCAGGTGTGTGGGTTAGTTTAATGATTAAGGTTGATTTTTGCAGTGCTTATGTGAATGCATGTTTATAATTTTGTCCCCTGCATTGTTGTCAGTGGTAACTCTGTGTGCCTTATTAAGCTATAAATTATTATCATTAAACAATAATTAGATTAGCTAGAATAAGGAGGCCGGGTACTGCCTTTCAATTCATCAGTCCATTTTTTTACTGCTACAGGCTCTTCATTTTTCTTTGTTTTTTTCAGTTTAGTTATTGCAGTAATGCTGAACAGTTGCAGAGTGTGTCATGGCATTGTGGTGAAGATGGATTTTGTGATTTTGTGAAGGAATTTTAAATTTTCCCTTGTTAACTGAAGTCTGAAAAGACAGTAGAAAATACATTATAAAAAGGTCTAGTTTCCAGTGTCCTTCTCAAATTCTGTGTCATGTTTAAAAGAAATATATTGCTGCCTTTCCTTAAAATTAAAGAGCATAAAGAGGTGCCAGAGGACCAGGTGAACGTTGGCAGGCAGTTTACAGCCCAGAATGGAAGCAGTGTAAGCTCAGAGCTCTCAGTTCCACTAATCCCAGGCAGATTGGTTCCTTTGCCATCATTAGCTTAAGAGGGGCACATACAAAATCTTTACAAAAATAACACAACCTTCTTTACTATCAAGTATAACATGAAAAGAAAGCCATGAATGTGGTGTAGCAGGCCGAGCAGTAAGTTATTTGTTATCTCAATTTAAAATACATAATATGGCAGAGCTCAGAAGTTGTCATGTGCTCTGTCTGAGCTCACTTAATCTGTTGCCAGACACAGCAAAGAAAACTTGGGCTTCTAAAATACTGCTTTGTATTTTCAGAATTTCACTCCAGGGACACTATAAAGCAGAAAAGCTTTTAAAAACACGAACAGGGTGATTCTGTTTAGTTCTTTAACACAACAACATAAGCTTCACTGAAATGCCTTCCTCAGGTTTGTCTGTGCAGGAAGATTGACCTCAGTGCTGGAATGCATCCCCAAAGTAAGGTACAGCTTCCAGTGATCACTTAGAGTGGATTTGTCTGCCACACTGGGGACAGCTCTGACACTCGGTGTGCTGCTGCTGGTTGACTTCTGTCCACAAGGTCACATCCATGAGATAAGAACTCTGTGAAAAGAGGAAGTCAGTTCAGCTCTCAGAGCAGACTCATTTGATAATAAAAGCCACTTTACCGTGGAGTAATGAATAAATTAGTTATTTAAAAAACAAGACTGCTGGCACAAAGTCAGCGTTGATTCATAAAGCAATGAGGGCCCATGAGTGACATTTTCTGAGGAAGGGACTTGCCTGTTATGACATAAACAGTTAAAACTGGCAGAACATGAGTCTGAGTGGAGCAGAAGGGATGCTGAGAAACTGAAATAAAACCAGGGATTCTGTAGAACATACTAACCAGGTTTTATAGGAAAATGCTTATGGCACCAAAGTGACTGAAAGGAAAATAAAGCAATATATTCTGATTGCACTGTTAAAATCAGTAAAATCACCCTGATTCCATAACAGCCTTGTCCTTTGTTTGAAGAAACAAACTCCCATTACTTCATTTTTTAAAGAGTAGCAAGGCAGGAAATAATGGACCGGTGAGAACTTCCAAATCTTAGAATTTCAGGGGTGTGATCCCTGTGGCAGATCCTGGGAAAATGGAAGTGATGAGAATGTGTTTGTACTCAGCAGCATATCCCAGGATTAAAAGTGGCTGCATTTCTAGGGTTGATGCTGTTCTTCAAAGTGAAAGATGATTATTGAGAAAAGTTTCTGTGTGGTTTGTGGACTCTTTTCTGGGGCGTCTGACACAAGGCATTTTTTATTTGTTACAATAACTTTTATTTATTTCTAGAAACAGATGAACTGTCTCTATACTGAATTTATTCTCTGGCAGAAGCTTCAGCACAGTGTAGTAGTTACACTATCATGTCCAAATTTACTTTCCCAAACAGAGAATGAATAGACAAAAATAATGTTAGAGTTCAAAGCTATTTTTGCACTTTATATAAAACATAGGGAATACTGGATCACTGATTCACATTTTCAAGGCAGTTCTGGACTGGCTTTTTTTCAATACTGTGCTTCACAGCAGAACAGGTTATAAATCATTTTATGGATGTTTATGGACTCTCCTCCGTGCTCCATGAAATAAATATGCAGGACTGAGAAGCAGATATTTTTTTCAAGAGATTTTATGTGTGGTTTTTTTTTTCATATTTGTTAAATTAAAGGGCAGGAGATTAAAAAAGGGTGAATTTACTTGCAATTCTGTAGGTGATCAATTTATTTGCTGGATTTAGGATCCTGTACCTCTATGAATATATTAATTTATTAATTCTGAGGGGATGGACAGCAGAATTGGGATTAACTGAAGTTTAGTATTTTGGAGAGCAGGCAGTGGTCTCTGTTTTCATGTTCATCTTTGTGTAACCTTGGGGATAGTTCTTTCTCTTTTATGTTTACTTCTCTCTTTTTTCCTTCTTTCTTGTTTTTAAAAAAAATTAAGTGGGATTTTTGTTTTGTGTGTTGAAATTAAAACAGAGGATCTCAATAGGAGGATTTAGGCTTCCATTCCCTGTGATTTAATTTCCTAGGAGAACTTCTGCTGGAAAAATATGACCTGGTATAAATTCATCTACAGAGCACTCAGGTCTCTAAGATGCTCCTTAGTTTGTTTTTTGGGTTTTTTTTTTTTTTTTTTTTGGTTAATGCTGATTAATAATTGATCTGTCTTATCTACCATGACTTCCCTTTCCAGGAGGCAAAAAGTGATTTGACATATTACTTTTTTAAAAAGCTTAAATTAATGAGCACAGTAAATGTAGGCACACTGGTAAGCAGCATCCTGACCTAAAGAAGCAATTAAAAATAAATCATCCATCTCTAAGAAAGATAAAAATAATACTTGGTAAGAGTTGTTTCCGCAGCTTGAAAGCAAGAATAAATTTCTTAAAGCAAAATGAATGTTATAAGCACTTATTTTTGTGGGTAGAAAGAAGAGCCTAAAAATACTTAATACAGCAAAAAAACAAGAGCAAAGGCTGAAATAGCATAATCCTTTCATCTTCAAAATATGGAAATGGGAAGGAATAGAGAAGGGAAATAGATCTTTAAATATTGAAATTCATTATCTTAAAGGAATTGCTCTGAACAGCACATTGGCAGTGCTGGTGCTGGCAGGAAAATCTGCCTGTGGGAGCACGGAATGAAAACTGCCCAGCTGGGCTGTGGAAATCACTTTTCCTTGTCCAGGTCCCATCAGATTCACACAGCAGCACACAAACAGGGTGTGGGTGTCCTGTGCCCTTCCAGGACAGGGGCAGACAGATCTTGATTCCCATGGCTGGGCTGAAATCTGTATTCCCTTCCTATTGCAGCTGCTGGGTGACCACAGTGCATGATTTTAGGGCCAGACCCTGCTCTCACTGAAGTCTGCCTTTTGCTTTAGTAGCAAGTGAATTGGGGCAGCCATAGTTACATATGATCCCTGTCAAAAATGCATCTGCCTCATTTACTAGTGGTGTCCTTTTGTTGTAAAATAATTTGTAAAATAATTTGGGGCCGTCGTGGAGCCTATAAATAGCAGATTGCATTGCCATGGCAATTCTTTTTTTATGCCTAAAGGAACAGTGTCAGCCTCAGAGCCACAGCCAGCTTGGAAATGAAGTGGCACCTGAGCTGGTCAGGAGGAAAGGAACAGGCTGTTTGTTGGAAGCACTAAAGGATGGAGTTCAAGGCAGCAGGTCAAGGATGAAATCCTGGCACTGTTGAGTTCAATGAGCTGTGTGGTGACTTAATTGGAGGCAGAATTTCACTTGAGATTTCCCTGAATAAGGGAAATTCTTTGAACATCTGACGTGTGTCCACCCTCTTGTCATCTTTCCCTCATTCTTCTCCCTCCTCTTGGCATTTCAATATTAGAAATTGTTGGATAATTTATCAGTTCCTTTTGAAGCATGAGAAAACCTGGCAGAGGGTCCAGAGTTGAAAGTAACTCATCCTACAGGAGTTTGAGAACCAGGCTAATCATGAATTTTGAGTAGAGGTGATTTCCCCTTCAGATGGCTGCTCAGAGTCCTCCTGAGGCTGCATGGGCAGGGCAAGCCCAGAGCCCTGGGGACAAAGGGCAGCAAGGGCAGACTCAGCCAGGGCAATCCAGCGACTCCAACGAGCTGTGGGGGAACTTGGCCTCTCTTTGATTGCAAGATCACCTCTAAAAATATCACAGAAACTGAGGTGAGCATGTACTTGATACAAAGGCCCCATCCCTTGCAAGGGAATTTTGACAAGTAGCAGAGAACAATATATGACTTTAGGGAATTATTTTCATTTTCCAGTTCCCCGTGGATTTGCTTGAATGGCTAAAGAATTACAGATTGAAGTTTAGTCAAAGACAACTGTCACTTACATTGTCTCAATATTCATATTGAAGATTTTAAGTGGCTCACAAAATGCTTTTTACATTTTTAAATTACTTCATGAGTATGGATCAATCAGCAAAATATAGCAGTAATGAGTTCCTTTTAATAGCAGAGAGCTTGCTAATTACCATGCTGATTATATGAACCAAGTTTTTAGCCAACAAAAAAGCTCCTGCAGGCAATGTCCTTCCACCTGCTGAGGGGCTGGCAATTCTCATTAAAAAATAAGAGGAAATAATTATTCTTTTTAGTCTGTTTCAAATCTTAGGCAAAAAAAAAAGTGTGCTCACTCACTTTCTATGCGTGACATCATCTGAAATTAGTAGATGCTTTCACGGGTATTTGAAAGGAAAAATTTAAAAATAGCTGCCCACAAAACCCATCCTTTTCCCGTTCCAAAGGAGGGCCTTCCAGGCTGAGGTTTCATCTGGGGCTGCCTGTGAGCAGGTGTCCCTTTGGGCAGGATGTGGGTTTGGTTCCTGCCAGCACCAGGGATGGATTCTGGGCACGGGCAGCTGCCAGCCCTGCCCAGGCTGCCCAGGGGCTCTGGGGGTGGCAGCAGCTCAGCCTGGCAGCCCCAGGGCTCCCCACACTCTCACTGGATGAGTTCTCTTGGAGGCAGCACTAGCTGGGCTGAAATCAAACTCCAGATGAGCTTTTGGGGTGTGCTCTGGGTCCTCACTATTGCAAAGCCAGGGATGGGCTGTGGGTTGTGGGCTGGAGTTTGGGAAATCCATGGGCTTGAGGGCAGTTTGGGTAAATAACTTTGTGTCTCATTTGGAATGTTCCTTATAATACAGGAAAAATCATGAGGTGCTTAGTGGCTGGGGCTGAACAAGGTAATCAGGCAGGCTTTAGGCAGAAAGGAGCACAGGAAGGCAAGTCTGAAAGCTTTCCCGTTCTTATTTTTGTCCTGTAGTCTAAAATGCCTTATTTTTCAAAGGAAAAATTAATTCTAGCAGATGTGTAAACACTTTTTACTTTAATTTGGAAGAAGAGAGAGGGAGCTGTGAAATATCCCTTGGGACTCCAGCCTGATCTAGAGCTGGGAGTCTGTGCATTCATGGCACTAATGCAGCCCTGTTGCCCCCTGAAATAATTCCTCCCTCTTGGATTTATGGCTACCACAGATTAGATTGTTAATGCTATGCAAATAGTACTAGTCAAAAGGTTCATTTCCACAGTTTTTTTCTCTTTTTAAGGAACTTCTAACTCAGTGAACCTTATTTTTGTATCAAGGTGGGTTTATTTGGTTGTGCTTTAGATGGAAAAGGTTTATAACACATAGTTCAGATTCTGTAAGCAAGGATGTTGGAGATGGTGCTGAACACTTAGCAATAAAAGCTGGCATAAATCCTAATTTCATCTAGGAAAATCACAGGTGACAATGTTACTGAACATTCACCATCTCATTTTAAATCTGGGTGTGTGCTCAGCCTTGCTTCTTGAGGATAATTGTATAGAAATTGAAATCCTTCCTCGTGCTCCAAGCAGAGACCAGTGTTCAATTCTTGCTCCTAAAAACTCCATATTGATAGCTTAACCTTGGGTGGGAAACAGCATGGATTGCTTTTTCCTCAGATTTTGTTTTCTTCTGTGGGTGAAGAAAGAAATTCACTTTTATCTCCTAGAAAAACCAGTATTTTTTTCAGTGGTATAATTCTCTCAAACATATATGAAAGTCTTCTACCTTACTTTGTAGAAAAATAGATTGTTACCTTTTTCTATTGGAACACTGAAAAAATGTTAAATTTTACAAAGAAAAAAAATGAAGATATGGATATTGCATTTTATCGGCACAAAATTGTTTATTTGAATGTCAATCACTGAATATTACTATTTTTTGCACAGAGAAGAACATTTAAGACTTATGTTATTGTACATTTTATTTAATTTATTTTGCCTGCAGGTACTAATTTAATTCATTTTCATTGATTTGAGGAATGCATTTGAGCTGAAATAGTGTGCTTAAAGGCATCAGGAAGTGATAGAATAGGACTGTACCTGTAGTTCAGAAGGAAAAGATAAAAGGAAAAGAAACTTATTCCTAAGGAGAATTAAAAGGGAGGGGAGGAAAGCCCTTTGTAATAATGGTTCATTTTCTTTCTTTTTAGTACAAAGTGATAAAAGGAAATAAATTCATGTTCCAAGCCTCAGACAAAGTGTAAGGTCATTTATGAGGATGTTATCTTCAAGGGTGAGGAAAAGTTTGTCAGAAGTTGTTAGTGTTGAAAGTATGGAAAGTGGATTAAAACATCACAAGGCAAAATCAGATTGTCAAGATGACAGAATAAACCTGTACACCTATTTTCCAATTTTCATCTCCACATGAAAACACAGCATGATCATGAGTTCCAGTGAAAAGAAACAGAATATATTGGTCAGCAGCCTGGTAGGAGGGGAATCATGGTTTTAGAAAGCAGATAAAACAGAAACATATCCCTAAATTAGTGTTCTTTGTAGCAAGAACTGGTTTTTGAACAACAAATGTGCAATATTTACTCAGGAAAACCTATTTTCCAAAGACATGTGTCTGCACTGGGAATTGGAGGAGAGTTTCAAGGCTGTTGTGCTGGTTCTGCTGGGGAAATTCAGTGGGAAACAGGGGCCAGGGAGCAGCTCTGGAAGGGAGAGGCTTCCATGGACAAACTGAGGCTTCCATGAACAAACTGGGGCTTCCATGAACAAAGTGTCCCTTTGCTTCTGAAGACCTGAAGAACAGGCTGGGAAAGAGAAAGGTGCAGGTATCCCTGTGGATCTGCAGAAAGGGATGAGCTGGGAAGGATTGAGGGGGAGATGGGAGCAGGGGCCACGCTCACAGTGCAGGGTGAGAGCTGCTCTGTGCTGTGATCAGCAGCAGGGCTGCTGGAAGGGATCAGCACAACTGGTTAGGAGACACAGCACCTTCCTGGAGGAGCTGAAATGGGGAATCCCTCACCAGCATTGTCCCCAGTGCTGCTAGGAGCAGAATGGCATTGCCACTGCAATATCTTTATCAACTTTTTCATCCAAAGGGGGATGAAACCTTCAGCTCTGTGTGGAGTTCTATCCCTCTGGTTGTTAAGGGCAGTTTGGCTATTTCAGATTTATTATAAAAAAGTGGAATGGTTTTGCTCCTGTTGCTTTCTTGTTCCTTGCACTGACTGTAGGTATCTGACTATTGGCTGTGCCTCATTTTACTGTGCAGTTAGACAAAAATTTCATTCTTTGCCTCAAACAGAGAGAAGAGTTCTTAGGCAGCAGCCTGGTTTACCAAACAGTTCTCAGGCCTGGTCTGCCAAATACTGCCATGAGCTGTGAGTCTGCTGATGCCAGTTGTGTAAACTCAGCAGAAAAGCATGAAGTTTAAAAGCATGTTAAAATAAAAAAAAAAGAAGTGTCTTTTCACCAAAAAATAGAAATGCTTGCATTCTGTAGGATGACACCTTCGTTACTGTGGACAGATTAGGATCACTTGTTATTTTCTGGGTAACTATGCATCTTCTGCTTGGCTTTGGGAATGCACTCCTCAGCAGATCTGTCCAAAATCATGGCACAGTGCTTCAGTTACTCAATAATGTAAATCCATTCAAAAAGTTGTCTTGGCTCCAAGCATGGCTTGATTTTTACCTACCTGCTGCAATTCCATTTGATGTGCATTTTTAGCCTTCCATTTTTCCTCAAGAGCTGTTTTCTGATTTCATTGAGGAAAGAGAGAGGTAAAATTTCAGAGATAAGAATCTTAATGCATGTATATCATAGTTGAAATACATTTGAATTACTGGGTTTTTTTCCTTTTTTCACTAATAACACTTAATATCAAATTCTCTAGGGGTGTATGATTAATACTGTTTTCATTTTCACTCCTGTGAGAAAGAAGTGTTTTTCTCTACAGAGTTCTCCTTCTTTTTATCTCCAAAATTGTCTGCTTTGAGTGAACCTCTAACAGGAAAACCTGTTTAAAGCATCAACTCTTCATTCATGCACAGTCCCTACTGCATATACTCAGCACCATTAGGATTTTATTTATTTACTTATTTTTAAAATTTGCAGCAGTCTTTTGAAATAGTTTTCCTCTTTTTCTGGAGGAAATGTGTGGTAAAACATTACCTACACCTTCCCTCTTTGTCCAGACGTCCTGTTTTGTTCTTTCTGTTTGGTTTGGGGTTTTTGTTGTTGTTGTTATGGGATTTGTTTTCTTTGTTTGGGTTTGTTGTTGGGTTTTTCTGTTAAGTGGCCTGTGTCAGCTAGTCCATAATTTCAAAATATTTGTATTAAAGGGTCTATTTTACCCTTCTTTCTCTCTTTGGTGAGTTTATGCAAGATTGCTCCACAATATCCTGAACTGATTCCCTTCTTCCTTTGGGAAGAGGGTTGGTTTCTCCTTGAGAGAGGAGAGAGCACTGCTGATAAAATACACTGCTCTGAGGTGTCTGGCTCTGGAATTCTCTCTCCCTTGTTGCCTTGGTCAAAGAGCCTCTAAAACCAATCTGGATCATCTCTTGTGGTATATTTTTTGTGGTGTATTTCGGTGCATTATGCTTCTGTGCGTGGGAAAAAGGAGAAATTTAATTTGGATTTTATGAGTTGTGAGTTTTGATTGAGCTTTCAATGGCTGTGGGGGTGTATTTATTGATCTCCAAGTGAATAATAAAACGTGATCATTTTCTATCCACTATGTGCACCGTGCATTGCTCTTCTCCTTTTGTGAGTTAAGGAATTACTTTTTTAACAGAATATTTGGAAGGAATTTACACCATAGTTTTCCCACCTTGAAAATTGTGGAGATAAATTTATCCAGATGAAATTTCCTCTTGTGCTCAGTGGTCTTGGTGGGAGCTTTGCAGTTTGCTCTGTGATCAGTGATCAGAGCTGTGTCAGGTTTGGTCACAAAGCTGCTGTGCTGGGGGCCTGCAGGAGCTCAGGAGATGCCCTGAAAGGCTCCAGGGAATCAGAGGAGCTCCAGTAGTTCTGTGTTTCCCTTTCAGAACATTTTCTCTGTCTTTGTCACGAGGAAGATCCTCAACTGAATGGTGGGACTTTGCACAGCTTATGAAACCTCCCAGGTTTTTGTTGTGCTTTGTAATAACTTGCTGTTTTTCCTTCTGAAACCACAAATGTTTGCAGAGACTCACTTTGACAGGTAATAACAGATTTAAATAGTCAACATCAAATACAAAAGGTTTATGAATCCTAAGGAAAACGTCTTGAAAAGAGCTGAGCAGTCTTTGCAAGGGTGAGATAGTCTGCATGTTTCCATGTCTCTTTCAGTAGAATCACATCTTTACTTTCAATTTCATCTTTAATGTAACACTAAATGCAATATTGTTCTGTAAATATTGTTGCTACTGACAAGAACATCAATTCATGTTATTCATGAAGAGATTTTCAGTATTTGAGCAATGAATAGCAAGCAGGAGGAACAATTGTTTGCATTTTTATTTCTTAATACACATCCCTCTGCTAAAAAAAGGAAGCAGACTCAATTTTACACTTATCAAACACAAACACATACTGCTTTTGGGAAAAGAGCTGATTTTTAGCAAAAAAAAAAAATTCAAGTGATGTGAGATAAATTTATTAAAGTATATTTATTTCCTTTACATACTACAAGTTGTTTGCCAAATAAACGTGATTGGGGCACTGAGATATTTTTGCAGGTGTTATAAAATTAGTGCTTGTGACAGGCTCATTTTGACAAGCACTACATTGAGCAGTTTTTGCTCACAGTAACTGGTGTAGGAGGTGTGGATGGGGACATTTCTGTGGACAGAACCCCAGTCAGGACCAATTGCCCAGAGTAAGGCAGCAGGGAGTGAGATGCTCTGGCATGAGCCAGGGGTCCATCAATCACTGCAAGGGGCTTTGCTGAGCTGGGTTCTACTCAGTGTGGTCCTCCCTGGGAGTAAATAACAATTCCAGGAACACCTGGGGGGCTGTGGAGTGGTGTTGACACTGTTAAAGAGCCCCAAAGGATGGGCATGGGATGAGGTAGAAATCAGAACTGATCCCTTGGGGTGTGCTCAGTGGCTGTGGGAGAGCTCTGTGGAAGAAGCTGCAGTGGATAAATGTGTATTTCCCTTTTCCAGCAGGAAAATGTGTATTTCCCTTTTCCAGCAGATAAATGTGTATTTCCCTTTTCCAATCCAGTGTCACTCTGCCACTGTGTCTGCCCAGGTCCAGGCAGAGCTGCCTCTCTCAGAGATGGGAAGTGCTTTCCTAAAAGGTCAGTGCAGAAATGCCAGGGAAAAGCTATTAAAATCCTCAGCGTGTGCAGTGAGCTTGTGATCTCAGGGCTGCAAGAGAAGTCACTGAATACTTCCCACTTTCTAATCACTGCAATTTCAGGTGCTTGGCACGTCTCAGGATTTAAGCTAAAATCAGGAAAAAAATTGAGTCATTCTGACAGTGCAACTTGACAAATTGCCAAGGATGTCTAAGCAAGAGTCACAGCTGCATTAAACAGCTTAGTGTTCTGTTATCTTCTGCTTTTTCAGCTGCAGAAATTGCTTTGCCATGTAAAGCAGAGACCACCAAGCCCAGAAATCTTTACGAGTCATGTGTATGTGCCAAGAGACACTGGGAGGGGAGCAATGAGCCATGAAAAACCCTCTGCTCTGAAATATGCAGAAAAACATTTTGTTTCTGGTCTTTTAAAAATTATTATTACTCTTTTATGTTTATTTTTAAGCTCTGTTCCTTTTCTAATGCCCAGAAATGCCTTCCCTTAAAGGGATACAATTTGAATTAATTTTTGCATTTGCGTGCACACACAAATGTGTAAATTTCATGCATAAAGTGGAAGGAAGAAGAGGTGTTCTGTTACAAAATTCAGTTTAATCTGGTCCATGTTTTGTGATGAATAATAGTGGTTCTGACAATGCTGCATAAATACTCTGTGGCAAGACTGCAGCAGTGACACTGGATCTGCTGTTACCTATTGTTATTTTTATGGACTGGTAGATTCAAAGGGATGGGATGGGAGCAGGTCTCTCCATTTTTGTTATATGTGTGTAAATCCATAATAATTATTTTACTCAGCTGCCCTTTACATAACAAAAAATACTCAGCCATGGATTTTGCCATTTGCAGCAGCTGTCAGAATGGATTTCCTACATGTTTGGTGTGTGCCTCAGGACAAATATATCAGTTTCCTTAATGATACTTGGGTTTATCTGCTGATCAGAGGGGTAGTCCAAGTGTGATTAGATTTACTTGTTAGGTCTTCACAATAAAAATGATGTTCCAGCACCTTGACAAGAATGTGCTTTTCACTGTGTCTTTTGTGAAATTCACTCTGAGTGATGAACAGCAGAGAGAAGGGAAAACAAGAACCTGCTTCCTGGAAACAAACATTCCTGAAATGGAAGGATTATTAATTTGAGATGTTACAGATTGGATGGGATAAACTATATTAACTAAGTGCTTTCCATTTTATTTTCTGTTCAACCCTGCTGTAAAAATAACCTTTTTTTCAGCATTGTGAATATACAGAGATGGAAGACCCTGTTCAAAATAAGTTCACAAAATTTCTGCTTAATGATATTCAATGAAGCCTCAGGGCACTTTGAGAGTTGCCATCAGGAGGACATACAGTTTGTCATTTTTATTAGAGGTTTGCATCACTGACAAGAAAAGTTGTTCTCCCTCTCTTATTTTTGTGTGAGTATGGGAGGTTACTGGTCATGGGCAGTTTTAAGTTCTTCTAAATATGCATTTCCTTTAATTCATTAAGAGACTTTCATGTTCCAACATATCCATTACAATGACAAACTGACACTGTAAAATTAAAAAGCCTGCAATTACTCACTTGGTTTGTATTTTAATCAAAGCTATTGTAATATGACCCTAGGGAGCCATAAATGGCCAAACAAAGGGGTTGGGATTTATATGGGACTTCTGTATACAGAATATTTAAGTGGAAGGAGCTAGTGAAGAACAAAATGCTGGATTTCTTCCATGCAGGAAGGATAGCTACAAGTGCAGCTTGACCAGAGCATAAAACATGTCTCTGGCCAGCTCAGGATCAGAGAGGTCCAAACCAACACAGCTTCTCCTTTTTTTTTGGCATTTGGGCACTGAGACCATCTGACAAACCATGGTGGGCACAGACATTACCTTTATCAATCACTGCATGAAGAACTTAAGGAAATAAAGAAATACAGAAAATGTTTTTTTGAATGCATTGTGGCTGCTGGGAAGGCAGCAATGGTAACATTGACTCCTGTTTGGAAGTGCACTTGTGTGTACGTGGGTGCTTATTGGGGCGCAGGCAGGAGAGGAGGGAACTGTGCTGCTCCTCCTTTGTGCTTTGTGATTTCAAGAGGAATGTTCTCATTTGGTGTAAAACAAGCAGGATTGATTGTTCCTCTCAGAGGTCAGACATAACCAGTGAGGGGCAGGGGGTGCAGCCAGGGTGAAACTTGTCCATGCAGGGCTGGAAGGAGCTGAGCTCCCCCTGCTCCCAGAGGAACTGCACACCCTGTCCTTGCTCAACTCAGGGATTTTGGGTGCTCTTCCTTGGGAAGAAACAGGGACAGCTCGTGTGGCACCAAGCAATTCTCTCATAATTTTTATAGGAAGTTTTATGCTTTTCTGTATTGCCTAAAAAATTTATACAAGACTATAATTTTGAAGGAAGTTAAGTGAATAAAACTGCTCTGAAGCTGGAATGGCAGCTGTGCCTTAGAACTTTTTTTTTTTTTTTTTTTGTCTCCGGGGCTCACATGGAAACTACTGCAGATTTAATGAGTATTTGTCACTTGCATAGCAAAGATATGAACAGACATTCTCATTTTGGACCCAAATCTGTCTTTAAAAGAGATGGAATAGAAAGTTCTGTAATAAAGGCAGCATCTTGCAGTGGCTCTTTCTGCATAGAGTTCCCCTGAGGATGTGATTGAGATGACCTAAGGTCACCAGCATCCACAGTAACTAACCAGGCTCTCTCTGCAGATTTGTGAGCAGCTGGAATTTCTATGTCCTCCTCAGAGAATTTGCAAAACCTCCATAGGTTAAGACTGAGAGGTTCACTTTAGAGTTTAGCAGAAGAAATATGCACAGTTAACCACTGCTTCTCTTTTCTTCTCAGCCTGTCAGCTGGAGCATTGACCACCTTGTCAATATTTGAGGGATCATGAGAGAAAAGGGCTCCCTCCATTCTGTGAGCAGTTGCAGGTACAAAGTTGGATCTGTCTGAACTAGTGAGTATCTCACAGACTGTTACTTTGTAAGCTGATCATAGCCTTTGCTCATTCCAGCAAATCAGAGTTCTGTTTTGCTTATGTTCTGACCATTTTTGGTTTGTTAGCACAAAGCTCTTCTCATTTGTGTGTCAGAGGAAGAAGCAAGTAACTGATGGAGGAAAAGTAACCCAGCACATACTCCAGGTACTTAATATTGTGACACTTAAAATGTGTGACACTGATTTCAGAGTGACAATTCACCCAAAGGCAAGACTGGAGATGTTTTTCTAATTAAGCCAGGCTCCCTAACTCCTAACAAGGAGCTGCCATGGCCCCAGTGGAGAGGCTTTCCTCCCTCTGTGGGCAGGCAGTGGTGGTGCTCTGGGTGCAGAAATTTCACCATCTGCCATCTTCATCCCAAGGCCTGGTTTGCACTAGATGGCACTGTAATAACACTTGTTACACACCCCATTTATTTACAAAATAAACCCCACAACAACACCAGCCAGGGCAGTTCTCTTGGGGTGCAGCAGTGAGTGTTTTCCTTCTTTAGCTCCTTTGAATATCACTGGTTTGCTGGCAAGTGAATGCTGTTACACACATGGATGTGCTGTCAGTGAGCCTGGGTGTCCAGAACCACTCTGACACAGCCACACCTCTGGTGGGCCTGCCCAGACTGGCCTCCAGGTTGCACTTTGAATCCTCATTGCATTGTACAGTGCTCTTTCAAAGCCCTCTAGTTCTGTCACTGCTATGGTAGTTCAGAGTTGATAATGTAATGTTGAGAGAGCTTCAGCGTTTAAATTATTTTTTCAAATACATTTTTTCTCTGCCAGAACCTCCTACCCCCCATTTGTAAATTCTTACAATCAGCAGATCCTTTATGTCTGAGTAGCCTTTCAACTATTCACCTCAAGTGCATTTCACAGCATTATTTTAAGCCTTAAAAGCCTAACTTTAACTTAGGTTAAAAGTCTTTGCACCTGTGTCTCATAATAAAACTTTTCAATTTTGTCTGCTTGCTCAGCCGCCCCTTCTAATTTCTAAATGAGTTTTACATCTCTCTGGCATTAGCAGCGGGTTTTGGTCTGATTAAGTCTTGCATTTCTGTGATGATTCTCATCCAAGTAGATCCCCTAGTGCTTTATAAACTTTATTAACTGGTGGAACATACTACCTATCCTTTGCCCTTGATCAAATTAATAAACCTTTCGAGTGAAAGACAGTAAATGATTTTGCTGAAGGTGGAAGGTGATGATGGGAAGCATGTGATATTATATACAAACTACTCCAGGCTTCAGGATTCTTTCACCTGAACAGGAAAAGTGAAATGATTTATCAGTGTCTTAGAGATTTCAGCAGTGTCAAAATGATTATGTGAATTAATTTGAGCTCTCTGGTTTTGACTTCAAAACCCAAAGATAGAGCTCATGCTGTCACCTAAAAGAGAATATCTGCTGTTCTAGATGTTACTTGTTGTGAGTGTGAGCAGTGATGGTGTGTGTAGCCCTGGCTCTTTCCTGCAAAGAGGAACAGCCTCCAAAACCCATCCAGGAGTGTTTGCAAAAGTATTTCCCTGTGAGGATGTTGCAGGAGCTGACTGATACTATCCTGAGAGGCAGTGACTGACATGTTGTAAATAACTGCATGTTCAGTACAAATGGTCTCCAACATTCCTGAGCAAGGCAGGTACTGAAATGGGGAACTGCAGAGCTCCTACAACTCCTGCTCTAGGATGTGGCTGGTGGAGGATGGAGCTGCCCTTCAGTCTCAGTCCTGGCAGGACACCCCAGGTGTAACTTTCTGCTTTCAAATGCTTGCGGAGCTTTTCAAAGCTCTTAGTGAACAGCAGCTGTGATTGCAAGTGAAAGAACACAGCAAAATGTGTCTGTGGGCAAAGCTGGGCTACCAGAACAGAGTCTAAGGGAGGTTTGTCAGCTGCCAAATTGGGATTTGTATTTACTGCATTTGCTGGGTGTTGTGCTTAAAAACTCTGTAGCAAGAATGAAACCATCAGGCTTTTCTCATCTGCTTTTCATCCCTCTCTTTAAGGGAGATAAAAGATTAAGGTAGTTCTGTGCATTAATTTACAGAGCTTTATTTTACCTGGTTTCCAAAATGGAGATGAATGTTTTACGGTAGTCACTGTGAAATATTTTAACTTTGGATTCTCAAAATCTGGTGTCATCTTCAAAGCATCTTTGAAAGTTCTGCCTCTGGCCCCAGACCTGGCACACCCTGATAGTTTTCTGTTGGCATCTGTGGAATTCTGCATTCAACTTCCTTGCAGGATATGGATTTTTATCTCTTTCAATTTATCTATTCTTAGCATTTCCTGAATGCTACCCAGCAGTGTCTTTTAATGCAAGGCACTCTGTGATTCAGAGGTATTGCAATAAGCATTTTCCTCCCTTTCATCTCTAAGGTTTTCTGACTTTATCCCAGTGCTGAACCAACAAAATGCTGTTTTCACGGCAACTGAAATCCAGTCTTTGGTTAAGTTATGAAAAAACCTGTTTTATTTAAGTAGCAGCTTTAGGTCCTAGTTTATGATGAAACCAAAGCTGTGCTCAAATATAAGTGAGGAACATGACATTAAATTATACAATAATTCATTTTATCTGGAAGTATTCACTTTGGATGAATAACTAAATATTAAAAGTCATTAAATATAATTTTATATCATTACTTTGTGCATGTGACACAGCAAATCTTGCTGTCAATTTTAGCCCTATGGTCTGGCTTATTTTTCATGTGAACTTGATACAAAGTCTAGAAAGGATACGATGAAAAATGCAACATTTAAAGAACCCGAAAGGCTCTTAAATTTATCTATTTACTGTCTGAATTTCCTTGAAAAATCATGGCATTTTCTGACATTTTAGAAAATACCTTGATTTTTTTTATTAAGTGGAATAAACTTCATGGCATTTGATCATAGCATACTCCAGTGTTTAACACTATCCCTGAATTTCTACTTCATTGTATTTTAATCACTTTTTGCAAGGATTGGGAAGGTTTTACGTGGAGTAATTAAAGCTGACTTGCAGAAGCCCTGCTGATGGAAGTATTAATGTCTGATTTTATGGGCCTGCAGTGCACAGAACACACTAATGGGAAGCAAGTGATTTAAATCTGAATGGTGGACACTGAAGGACCCCAGCTAATTAATAGGCTTGTGAATGAAGCTCTTGAGAAAGCCCACCAAGAACTAATGGGCTACCTTACAGCTCCACTCATAGCACTGTGATTATATATTGAACTGCACTCTAAATCAATTAAATGTTCTTGCTTTGCACCACATTATTAAGTTTATGTGGTCTGATCGCTTCAGCTTTACATCCACACTGTTGCCAGTTCTGCACAAAGGACATTAATAGAGATCATGAAAAATATTTTCTTCCACTTTTGGTTCAAGGAAAGCATTTTATGGTAAACAAAATTAAGTTTTATTTACTTCTGTGGTTACCCAAAAAGATCCAACACCCTTGTGGTGATGAAAATCTGTCCTCTGGTGCTTCTGCTCTCCCTTGGCCACATCGCTGCATCTCACAGCACCTTTCCCTCCCCTGGGCTCCTTACCCTGGGATTCCTCTGCCTGATTTTAGTCTGTAGAAACCTGTGAAACTTGAGTTAGATCACGACCTATCTTCCAAACTTGCATGGTGCTAAAATAGACACAGAACTCAGCCCTGCTCCTCTGCTTTGGAAAGCCTCACCCTTGTGCTCTGGTGTCCTGTTGTGGGCAGCTGTCCTGAGGAGGAGACACTCAGGGAAATGTGGAGAGATGGACGGGCTGGGGACACCCACAGGGCACCTGCTTGCTTCAGGCAAAGTCATCTTCTCATCAGTGTGCTTGGAGACTTCAAAGATTGTTGTGTGTGAACCTGCCCTGTGTGGGTGAGCAGAGCTGAGTCCAGGCTGCACCTCCCAGGTGTGCTCTGGCACCTGAAATGGGCATCACTGAGTTCTGGCTGGTCACTCAGGGGCAGAAAGAGAGGTGCTGCCTTGATAGTGCAGGGGCAAGATGTTTGTGTGAGTCTGTGCAGTCATTTGCTTAAACTTCCTAACTTTGTACGATTTACAAGAATTCTCTAAGTTAATTTCTGGAGAAAGAAATTTTCTGTGGCTTGGTGTGAGCATGAGTTTGATTTATTTTTCACACAGATTGCCCCTATAACAATGGTTACATCACCTGCCCTCCTGTGTGGTAGAATGGGTTGCTGGCCATTCCCTGCATTGGAGATATGTCACACAAGCTCACAATCTTAAATTTGTGAAACACTATTTAGTGAGAGGGTTGATAGTAGCATAGAATTACTATAGCCCATTTTAGATTGCATTTACCATGGTGTTCATGCAGATATTTATGAGAGTACATTTTCAAACTTCTCTTTTCTTGATGAAATACACCATTATCTGATCCTGGTTTCATAAAAGTGCTGGAAGATTCATCCTGGATACCTGAAGGGTGTTTGGAATGTGAGTGGAAGACTTCTCACCACTCTGGGATTTTCTCTCGTGACAGTGTCTAAATTCATCTGTGGTAGTTTGAGTTAATTGATGTTGGATGAAGAGGTGGAAATAGGTAAATGCAAATTGACAAGCTGCCTTTTCTTCAGAACAAACTTTGGGGAAAAAAATCCAGGAAACTGAAAATAGTGCAGTTGTATTTTCCTACTTATATGCAATGCTTAACAAGCACAACTGGAATTTTAAGGAATCTGAAATTGTGCTAGATGTGTGACACAATGAATTGACCAGCTGTAGCTGAGTTGGTCATGTGTGAACACCAATTAGTGTGGTACATGGTAAAATAATTAGGAGTATCAAGAGGAAATTAAGAAAAAGGGAAAGGTAAGCTGAATATCAGGTAGTTTGTTATTCTCAGAGGGTTTTAAAACTAGACTGCAGAAGCCATAAGGAGAGTCTGTGTAAGAAACAATTTCATTCTGCAAAGGCTTGGGCTGGCTCATTTGTATCTCCAAGCTCTGTGGTTGTGTGGTCAGTGAAGCATCTCTGGATAGCCCTGACAGCTGGTGTGTGTGGGAGATGTTGACTTCTCTGCTAATGATCCAAAGCAAACAGAATAAATATTGGTTATTGTGTGCTGCCCTGCAGAAGCTGTCCTGCTCACAGCAGCCCTGCTCAGCTCTGCTTTGTGCAGCAGCTCTCTGGTGTCCCAGGCTCTCTCCTCACTCCTGCCCAGCACCAGCCAGATTCTTACAGATGGCATTGGAATGTGCATGAGGAATCCTCAAAAGTTCATGTGTGAAGGGTGTATTTATGCTTCATTTACTGAGTAACATGCAGTGAATTTAAAGAGGACGGTGGTCCTTATTTCCCTTCCCTGTTTCCCTGCCTAGTGATATTGTAATAATAGTGAAGGAGGAGGTGGATGTCAGAAAAGAGAAATGTTATTGCAGAAGCATGAGGAATATCTATGCCCTATAAAAGCCATCTGGCATGGCAGGCCTGTGTGTGGCTGTGGCTAGATAAGAAATCCCTTTTCCAGCTGGTTGGTCTGTGCAAAAAGAACTTAAGCCCCCAAAAAGTTTTGGGGTAATAGATGAAATGACAGCAAAATGAGTTTTCAAAATGAAAGTAGCATGTGAAACTGTGCAAAGGAACTTTAATGTCAGCAGGATTCTCTTCAAGGTAAAACTCAAGTGCACAGAAATAACTTCACTGTACTCTGATTGGGAGAGCAGTTGTGCATTTGAGGGCTCAGGATGTGTCCCATGCTCTTGATTTCCAGGTCAAATAAGTTCATGATATCAAACTTTATATTCTACCCAGGTACCAGTTCCAAACTCTCGGAATTTTCGTTACCAGGAATTAGGACATGGAAATACTTGCCAGTGCTTGATTGCTGCCCCTAGACAATACATCAGTACATTCTTGTAATAAAATTCACAACTGCCTTTACATCACTATTCATCTCAGTGATGCACAACTGTAACAGCATTTGGAGTCTGTCCAAGGAAAAAAGTCCCTTAGCCTTGCAAGGCAAAAAGGTTTTATTAGAATACTTTCTTTTTTGGCTTTTTTTTTAAAGTTCTGTGGTGTCCGCCTCCTTGTGTAGATGTCTGATTACAGTTAAAGTAAGAATTATAAAAGTACTAGGATTACTATTATTGACTAAATTTTTCTCATTTGAATTTGTGTGTTTCCAGAGAATCCCTGTGCTAAAATATGGAGAAATTAATTTTCCCATAAAATGTAAACCGTATCTTTTTTTAAACCAAAATCTGTCAGAGCTTATTTCCATTATGTTAATCACAATATCCCTGATACATTTTATAAGAATAAGAAAATGTAATGTTATTTAAGTATGCTTGTCAAAACAGTGCCATCATCTGTGACTTTGATTTCTTGTTCCATAACTTACTTATCTGGGCATATGTTGTTTTATTAATTTAAACTTCTTTTTTACTCCAGCATTATAAACAGGCTTTTCCTTGGAAATTTTCATATTGTGGGTATGAACAGTGGTCAAATTAAAACACCAAGTGTGTGAGATTTTTTTGGTGTAGATGTATGGGCAGTTCCACCATGCTTCTATAATTAATCTTTGAAAACAAAAAAAACTTTTCCCCCCAGAAAAACCCAGAACACAGAAAACCCCAAGAGATGATTGTGGGGGGAGAGAATGTAAGAAAATAAAGATGGTGCAGAAGGCAATCTCACCCCTGAGGAGTTGCAGCTGTGCTAATCACCAAAGATTAGGAACAGGCCTGCCCTTAACAGGCCACAGCTGTGTCCAGTGAGGATGAGTGCTATAAAAGAGTGGGTCAGCTGGCTGAGGAGGGAGTTGGAGTTTGTTGCCTGTGCTGTGAGGAGTTGTCCATGAGAAATCACCAAGAAGGTATGGAACATTTACAATAAGATGCTAACAGATGATAGAGTCAATAAAATGACAGTGACAGGTCATGAAGCATGAGCAAGGAATGGCAGGTCAGTGATATGTTCAACACTCCTGTCTGAATGGATGATCCAGCCAAGACCACTTGGATCTATGGCACATCCTGGGCTGGAGGAGAGGCCAAGTCATTCCACTCTTGTCACACAGATTATGCTTCGTGTTCTCTTGGCACTGGCAAAGGGCAGCAAGAAATATTACACAGATGGATCCAACTCTAGTGTGTGGTCCTGGGATGATGTCTTAGACATGGCTGGCATGTTTGCTGAGATTTCAGGTGCAATAATAATATTAAAGATGCTTAAGAGCTGTATCTGAGATCAGTATCTGATACAGGTGGGTGGGAAGAGTTTGCAGTCTCCTTCTTCTTCTGTTTTTTTTCCTGGGCCACTAGAAGACAAGATGATGTTTTTAAAAAGATAGTCTGGAGAAGGGAATGGAAGCAATCTTATTTAAGAACATTAAAGAGACTCATTTTGGTAATTTTGAAGCAATTTAATCTTTTGCAAAACCATATTACTTAAAAATTAATTTACATGCCAATGTGTAATTTGCTTTAGCTCAATGCTAGATATATTTTTCATTTCTGTGACTAGTGATGAAATATTTTCTTCAAGCAATTGAGGAGGGACAGTGTTCTGTGGTGGGTACTTTTGTACCCACTTAAAAATCTTTCTTTTGAGATTTTATTATTCCTTATATTTCATTAGCGGGGGCCTTAACCTTTCTGTTACTTCTGATATTAGTGGCATACAAAGCTCTGGAGTGCTCAATAAGTAATTGCCAGCAGACACACGGGATGGAAAGGGCGGCATTGAACAGAGGGAGATTCTGGCTTCAGCAGCTCTGGGTAGTGTGGGATGCCCTGGAAGCAGCCTGGGGAGATTTGTAGTAGTAGAACTGCCCTCTTATGAACCTGAATTTTAGAGACCAAACAGTCCCACTGAGGAACTTGGAGCTCTGTTGTTGTCAGAGTGGTGTGTTGGGTACTGCTCTGTACTAAGGGAAACTCACTTGGGTGTCAGGAAAGTCACCTGTCCCTTCTGAGTCCACAGTTGTTACAGCAGATCTGTTGGAACAACTGGGATTGTTTATGGTGAATTTTCAGCACCCTCAGAAAAAGCTGTGTAGGAGTTGGTAGAGAGCTCCTGTTTTAAGCATTAGTTGAAATAATTAATGGCATTAAGATGTCAGTGATATTTTTTACACTTCAGTTAATAAGAACAGACATGTTGTCTTAAATGTCAATAAATTACCAGTGATGTTTTCTTCTCATTTACTGATAAGCTATTGTGATTTCAGACTGCTTGGTGAGAGCAACATACCAGAATTGGATAACAGTTTTTTCTCTGATGAAGTTGTTTGCCATGCCTGTACTACTTCATAATATGTGTCTTATTGTGCAGTGCCTTAAAAATTGAGTTTTTCCCAAGGTCTTTTTTGAGATCTTAGTAATATACAAAGTTCAACCCAAATTCATGCGCTTTTGGGTGAATAATCAAGTTCTTAATTACCATTAATCATTACCATTTAATCAAGTTGTATTTACATGAGATTGATTTCTTCATTGAGTTTTGATGGTGCACTGAGGTCCCCATTGAGTTGCTGTGTTTTGCCAGAGCTGTGCTGCAATAATTGAGTTTGGGAGGGGCAGAGGGCCCAGCAGGGATGGATCCCAGGTGGCCCCAGCAGCACTGTGGGCGCTGTGGCACTGCTGCTGCCCAACAGCAGCTGCTGAGCAAGGAAACCAGAGCTCTGGAAAGGAGGGGGTTAACATTTCCTGTGGCTTGCTGAAGGTGTGCATTGGAATCTGCCCCTTTGCATCCAAATTTGAGGTTAATAATAGGAAAATAATAGATAAACCAGGAGACCATAGCACTAAATGAAGAAAAAATTTTGCTATTCTCTTTTCTTGCATCTTTACTTAATTTTTTCCCCCGCGCTGATGATGAACAAGCCACTTAGCTGTTTTTTTCTTCCTCTTGAAAAATTTAATGAATTTTTAATATGTCATTGATATTTGACCCTTTTAAAAATTACCTACTTCAGAAATATATTTGTTTATCTAGGGCTCAGCCAAAGAAGCTGTGTTTGAAAAGAAAGAGAACAAATTAGATAACCTTTGCAGTATATTTAATATGTTGAAATAGAATAATCCTTCCAAGAAAGTTTGCTGGTTTTGCCATAAATGCCTTGTTTATAACTGTGAAGATGGCTTGTATATAATTTTTATGTGTAAAGACATTGTAAAGGTACATAAACTTGGAATTACTCTAAAAGATGCCCGTGGTGTATGAATTATACAGTAGACCTTTCCCACTTATAAAAGATCTTTTGTGAGTATCACCCTTTGCTCTAATGCTCTGTTTCATGGAAATAAACACAGTGCTATTGCATTTCAGGATCTCTCATTAATATATTCATGAGTCTTTTAAAGGTGCTTAGCTGCCTTATTAATCTTGAAATGTCTTTTTCTTCCAGGATACTTTTCCGTGAACTTTTGTTAACTCCAGCTGAAAAAAATCCCATAATTTTACTGGTAGAATAGTTTCAAATGGTATTAAGATTGCCACATTTGGCACGTTCTGCAGGGAACATGTATTGCCAAAATCCCTCTGGCTGGGTGTAGGCTGATCCGTTTCTGCTGTCACCTCCAGGGTTCTGATTCTGTAAAAACCTATCAGTGCACACTTTCAGAAACCTCAGGGTTCAGGGCCAGCCTTTGCATCAGCCTGCTCCTGATAGGGTGTCAGGGGGCACACACAGCACTCTGGTATCTCAAAGCCCTCACGGGTACAACAATCTGTTTTGTTTGACACAAAATCTGCTGTGTAATCCTGCAGAAATACTGGTTTCTCCAGCCAGTGGAGTTTTCTGAAGTGACAAATATTTGCCAGTTTTATTTTGCTTTTTTTTTGTTGATCACACTGCAGCACTTTTCAGAATGATTCCAAGTTTTAAGAAATTATCCACATTAAGTCTACACTCACTGTATTTCTGTGCATGATGCAAGTTTGTCAGTGTGGGTTTTCACCAAGTGGTTGCTTTCACTGTTCATTTTCCTCTGTTCCTCTTGAGGGTTTATATGCTTATTATTGTTTAAGAAGGACTTATGTTTATCTGCCTTTGGCATCTTGATGTTTGTTCCATTTCCCAGAGAACTGATGAATATGGAATACACAGAGGTTCTGTAACAGTGTTTTCTTCACCAGATCGTTGAGGGTTTATTCCTGTATTTGGTTCTTTCTTTTCCTAGTCTGTTTTAAAAGCCTGTAATTAATCTTCTGGCTACCTGCTTTCCCATACACTGCAGTGAGCAGCATTATCTCACTCAGACATTTGTTTCACTGGAAGTTTGAGTAAATTGAAAGCATGAATGTAGTGATAGCAGCCAACTCACACAGGTAATGAATGTGCTGAAATGGGGTGACAGAGGAGCAAGCCCAGATGAAGAAACAGAATACATCCCTGGCTTTGCATGCTTAGGGGTCTGAGTTCTGGGGCTGAATTCCCTCTCTAAATGTCCTCACCCATTCTTTCACATGAAGTTAACCAAGGCTAATCAGCCAGTTTGATCAGCAGATGCACCACAGTTACCAGTATATATACCAGTGGCTCTGCAGGTAAAATTTAAATGTGCTTTTGTTCAATGAAGAAAATCCACTGATGAGGCTTCTGTGCTAGATAGATCTGTGAGCAGCACTGAGGCAAAGAAACCATTTATTCTCTGCTATCTCCTCATTTTCTAGCATTGCTATTTATTTGCTGATATTCTATCAGTTTGGGATGAGAGATCTCACAGAAATATTTAATCAGTTATGCAATTCTTTACATTCTTTACATTTTATGTGTTCTACATACATCAAATATTTGTACTATAAAATAATTACAACTGAACTGAGAAGGATTAGTCATCGCTTTCTTGGCTGCCATTGATTTTAAAAGCCTGCTTTCTTCTGATTTGGAAAAAAGGCTCAATCTTGATTATTTCTTTGTCAGCCTGTGAACAAGCTTCTAAAGTGCCATTAATTGTGTTCAGAAACGTGTAACATTGTTCCTAGATTCTGTAAGACCAATTCAGTCTTACAGCTGAGACCTGGAACATGGTTTCCTCCATGAGCAATTCATCTGAGGACAACAAATCCCCAGGATAGGCTTAAAAAAATAATGTAAAAAAATCCTATAGCAAAGCAAGTGTGAATTGGACTCACATTACATCTGCATGATCAAAACAGTCCATTAAACTTTAATCTTCTTCTGAGACTAACTCAGGCTAATACTTAACTGACAGATACTAAGACTTTCATTTTTATATTCAATTCAGTTGTATAACTTCATATTAGCTGAAAGACTGATATGGCATTCTTTTTATCAGCACCGCCTTCACACAGCATGGCAATGTGGAAATAGCTTGAAGCTGTTAAAACACTTTCCTCTCCATTTTCTCGATCTCTATCTGCTGTTACCTTCTGAATTTTGTGCAACCTGTGAAGGATGATAGATGAATACTAAGCTGTCACTTGGATGACTGCAGCAACTGGTGATCAGAATGCTGAAATTTTAATTTTTTATAATTCCATTAATAGTTTCAATCAAAGAAGGAGTAGCTGTAAGAATTATAAACCTTTCCTGACCTCATTATAGTTGTTAGTTAACTCCTGTCTTTCAGGCTAGCTGGAGTCTGTGTGCTGGACACTTGCATCAGAGTATGTTTTAAAGTCTGTGCATGAGGCCATGGAGCTGAACAAACAGCTGAGATTTATGGCAGAACATAAAATCTGAATTGACACTTGGAAACGTAATACTTAAGATTTCCTGGATGAACAGTCACATTTTGTAATTTAAAAAACTGTCCCAGACTTTTCAGTAGCAGTGTGTAGTTTAATCCTTGTTGTATCTCACTGAATGTCATGCAGTAGCAGCTTGTTCGTGGTCTGCTGCTGATGGCTCTGCTCAAGTACAGGAGGTGATGCCTGCACCTCTGCATTTATATTGTGGCCCACTCCAGTGATGGCACTGACCCCTTTGTAAAGCACCAGTTTGAAGGATGTCCATTTGGGTCTGCATTTGGAGCTGTGGCCAGGTGCTGGGATGCTCTGTGACACCCAGGCCATGCACAGAGCTGGGGTGAGGGATTGCTCTTTTCTCTGAATCACATGAACTTGTAGCAAAGGGGACTCTGGAAAATGTGTTTTTTAAGGGAGAAGAGTGTGAAAATTTCTACTTTAGCCTTCCTCTGGAATATGCAAATAGACATGTTGTAATATTCTTGTTTTGAATATGTATAGCATGTGCTCAGTATTAATCTGTCTTTTGCAGATGAGTAAGAGCTGAGTATTCTGAAAATGATTCTAACCTTTGCTAGATGGCAATATACCCTTTGGTGAAATAGCAGCTGCCAGGTATGAGAATTGGGAATTTACCCATTCCCTCAGGAATCTACTTTGAACAGCAGCCATTTGTTCTGCTTTGTCAACAAGATAGCAATGAGATCAGCTTGGGACTGAGGTCTGGTTCCTCCTTTGGTGGCTTCCTTCTGACCTCCTCGGGTAGACTCAGGAGACTGAAACTTTTCTCTATTCATGGCACTGCTTTCAGCAGTTTTGTGACAATGTGCCTGTGGGGGAGTTTCTGGTATCTTGGTGTCTTAGTGATGCAATTTTTAATTTGCTGTTCACTGAGAGTCAGGCAGATAAATGGCAAAAGGCTGCTGAGTTTAGAGGCACTTGTTCAGTAGGAAAAAGCTGGTGGCAGCACTAAATATGTCATTAATATGAATATGATAAGCTCTGGTGCTCTCAGTGCCATGATTTAAAAGGTGGGACTTGGTTAGTCCACAGAGAACCATGACCAAAAGTCATTGCTGGGGCTGTGACAAAATCATTGCTGGGGCTGTGACAAAATCATTGCTGGGGCTGTGACAAAATCATTGCTGGGGCTGTGGCCTCCTTCTCCTGAGCTGTGCTGAGTGGGGTGGTGCAGCCCAGCTCAGCAGGGTCCTGCTCTGGAGCAAGATGCAGACTTCTCTCTTGGGGAAGAAGTGCTCTCAGCCCTTGCTTTCAACTGCCAGGCTTGGTGTCCATGTCACCCTCCTGCTGGAGAGCTGCTGGCTGCTCTGTTCTCACATGGTGGCAGATACAGGACTTGACTCTTTCTAGCAGACCTTGCACTGATTAGAAGGTTTTAACAGCCAAATTCTGGCATCCCTCCTCGAAGTGAAATGTCATCTTTTATTCCCTTGGTGGGACTCAGCTGCTCTCTCACAGTCAGGGTCAGTATTAGGCTAATTTCTTAAAGAACACCAAAGGCTGGGGTGTTGGGTTTGTTGTTTGTTTTGGTTGGATTTTGGGGGTGCTGATGGTTTTTGGCTTTTTTTGTTTGTTGTTGTAGTGGTTTGTAGTTTCTGAAGCGTCCAGCACAAGCATAAATGGAGCTGATAGTTGGTACCATCTGTGACTATTTACAAGAGTATTCATCAAACCTGAACTAAAGACAAACTGATGAATGTAAGGATTTGAGAATAACGCCCTTCATATGGCCATGATTTGAAGTGAAAGTAGAAGCATTGCTTCCACCAGGATCAATCATGTAGAGCTTGTTCCTATGCCAAATCTGGGTGCAAATTTTACCTCTAACTCACTTGCTTATTATGCATATCTAGCTGGACACCTGCACTTCTTCTTCACCAGCTCTATTCAGAGATGAAAAGCCTCTCAGCAGCAAAAAAGCATTTCAGAAAGTGGCTGAAAGCACTGGAAAAATACTGAAGTGTGTCTGGGTTTACATAATTTGAGGGTGAGTGAAGTTACATGACAGAGCTTAAGATGGTCTAGCAGCTGTACCAAAACTGGAAAGGAAAAGTTTTTCCTTTCTTTTCCATCTGCCTGCCATGATCTCATTCCTAGTCTTAACTCACTAGCCCAGCAAATATAAAGTCAAATCTTGTTTGCTAAAGTCAGTCCCAATGATTGCAAGAGAGGATGACCTTGGGTCTGTCTGGCCAAGGGATGAAGTAACAAGGCAGTCTGCTCCTTGTCTCTCCCTGGGTTTGCCATTACATTTATTCTGGGCTGTACAAATGAGCAGATTCAAACACTGTTGTGTTTTTATGGTTTGTTTTTTTTAATAAGCCCTGAAGCTCAAGGGATGGAACCTGGTATTGGCTTCCCCTGTGTTTGCATTGAAGTTCTCCTCTCCTGAAGCTCCTGCCTCTGTGGTTGACAGCCCAGCTATCAGAAACCTTGCAGCCTTTGTTGAAGCCCTGATGTCAGTGTTTCCTTTAGGTTTGCATTAATATTAAATAAATCAGCCAGCCAGGCAGTTCAGACACCAAATTCCAGATGCTTGCCTCATTGTCCAGAGTTTAGAGCTGTGTTTACCTTGGGCTCTCAGGACTCTATCAAGGATTTCTCACTTGGCTGAATACCCAGGCTGCCACTGGAATTCTGTAGAATTCTGGAAACTTGCCTCTCTTCTGTGGAAGTTCTCAGCTTTCAGTCTCACAGAGTTTGTCCTTTATTTCTGGAGCTGAGCCTTGTTTGTGACGATCCAGTGTTTTTGCTTTGTTGGGGTTGTTACTCTCTTAGCTGGCTGATTTGTGAGCTAACCTCAGCATTAAGCTTCAGCCTGGAGACATTGAGACTTCTTTTTCAAAATTAGAATCTGAGATATTTCTTAACACTTATGCAGGCAAGAACTAAAACAAATCTAATACTTAGCAATAAGGTAGTAAATTACTAAATTTTCATCCAAAGTCCCTACTTGGAGTTGTTTTTTGAAACCAAAGAAAAAAAGCTTTTACAACTTCATTTCAAAACAGTAAAGAATCAATACCTAGGGGTTTGTATTTAAGTAGGAAAAGTAAATAAAACTTAATACAATATTTCTATTAAATTCAATTTAAATTTATTGTAAAGGGAAGACAGCTAATATATTTTTGGGGCAAGAAAAGAGAAGAAATTAATTTTTCTTTGTGAACATGAGCTTTCAGTGGCCACAGTGAGTGCAGACAATACATTTTATTCTTATCACTTGGAAGCAAAAAGCAAACACAATTAAGGGGACATTTCATCAGTTCTGGTAAGGAATCTGAATATCATAGATGCAGCTGCTGGTGCACTCTCTTGTGATAAGCTCAGTGTAGCAGAAATGGAAAAAATCAGTATCCACATGAATGAGGGAGAAGTTGATTCTTGGCTGTGTGATCCATTTTAATGAACACCACACTTTCCATTTGCTCTCCTTTCACACCAAACAATGGAGCTCCTCTGAAGCACCTGCAAGGTAATAAATGGTCTCCCACTGCAAATAACTGAGTTCACCAGCAGTCCAAAGCATTTCTGTCAATAAATCTATTAATATTTACACGAAGGACATCACATGTTGGATGACTGAAGGGACAGAGAGAAAAGGGGATAGTTTGGGGTTTAATAGAGGGAGATGGTTGCTCTCAAAAATTAATGACCAGATCATTTCAATATGAAGTTTGGAGTTTTTTTTCCTCTCACAAGTCCTGTGTAGGCATATGTAACATAGCTTCTACATACTTACAGAGATTAATGATCATAACCTTCCTACTAAAAATTAGGCATTTTTTCTTCTGATGTAAACTAGTTAACCCTGTACTGTAGCTAATATCTCAATTTCTTCTTTTTTGGGAGAAAATGTTAGACATGCTACCCTATATTATTCTGCAATTAATTTTTTTCAAAGGGGCATTTGAAATGAAATAGTTTTTTTTCTCTCTCTCTCCTATTAGAAGTAAATATGGGAATTACTTGAATGAATACAATAGGTGAAAGATATAACCTGCCAGTATTTTTTTAGTAGAAGTATTAAATATTGATTATTTTACTGTATGATTGCCAAAATGAGAATCTTCATACTGGCACTTGTAGCAACTACTAAATGTCATTGATTTGAACCTCTTTTTACCTATAGGGCTTCATAATTCAGCATTTGTCAATATCAAATCAATCCAGTGCAAATTGCAGGCATCCTATGACTCCCAAAAAAGGGAAAAGACCAGTAGACTCTTTACAATAGGAGCAAAGCTTAAACTTTCAGTCCTACTCACCTACACAGTATTTGAAATTAGGGAGTAGAATGTGTTTACTTTTAAAAATTACCTTTAAAATTTGTAAGTGTAATAATTTGTGGTGTTTATGAGAAGAAGAAATAATAGGACCCACTAGAACAGAGATTAATAATAATAATAATAGTGTGGGCAGGGATAGTGGCATAGTTATTATTATATTATTCTCTCTTGATGCTGTGATGAAAAGCCTCCATCAGGGGCTCCAAGTGCCCCGTGCAGTCTTTCTAGCTTTAGTGTTTTTAAATGTGCACTAGAGCTGGATGGACACAATCCAATTACTTTCACTTAAGATTTAGCTCATTTTGAAGCACAAGTGCTTGGCTGGGACTGTGACCCACTTTTAGCAGGGTGTGACTTAAGGAGAAACTCCTGCTTTTTTTCCTTGCTTTTGGGAAAGGACCATATGGCAACAGTTTGGAATATACTCAATGCTCCAAGAGGCTCTGTCATCTCAAACTCTGTCATGAGAACACCCTGTCATATTTGTGCAATGCGTGTTGGATGGTTCTCTGAAAACAATATAACAGCACTTTCCAAAATGATGCAGAAATCGGGGACCTTCCCAAGGGTCACTTAGTGATAAAACCAGATTTCAATTCAGTCTCTAATTAGGGAAGACTGTAATTCCAAAGAAGCTGTTTCCTTCACGCTGTCCAGATAAAGCTGAAATGTTTTTCCAGGTGAAATAGCACCACAATAAGATCTTCTCTTCCCTTATATCTTGAAATCTGAGAGGAGTAGTAATTGTTACCAGAAAAGGCTGCATTTCTCTTTCTGAGTGATGCAGAGTGCAGACTTCATGGATTGATCTGGAATGGGGAATGACTGCATTCCAGAGTGCCTCAGGCTTCTAGTTTGTAACCATGGGGTTTAGGATATAGTTTATTGGCTGCCAGCTTCTCACAGTTTATTGTTTACAGACAGTAACTCATGAAGACGTGGTAGTTCTTTCTCCCTCTGGTGCCCAGCCACATGGCTGTGAGTCTGCTGCAGTGTTTGAGTTAACAGATCTGGGTAATTTAGCTCAGATCTTGTGTTCACTCCTTGCTGCCAGAAATAATGTTTTAATCCATTTATATTTGTTGTGTTTAAAAGTGTGACCTACCTGGAAGATGAGGCTGCCTTGCTGGCAGTGGCACAGTCACACCCAGACATTTTTGCCTTTTTCTGTCAGCACTGCAGGGTCTGGATTCCACAGGCAGGGTGTGGGAGCTGGTCTTTCCTAGCTGGGCCTGTCCTGCTCCCTCTGATGAACCTCTGGAGAGTGACTGGCAACAGTGTGGGGTGTGCCAGGGACTGCCAGTGCTGTCAGGCACCTGCCCCATTCCCTGCCGGCCTCCTGTGTCTGGGAACACACCTGAAATGGATTTTTGTCTGTGCCACTGCCTCATATCCCAGCACACAGGAGGTTAAGGTCAACACTGGCTGTGTGTCTCTAGTAGGAGGCACTGAGTAATCCTTCCTCATCCCAGTTCAGAGGAACAGAGTTCTGTGCACCTATTCCCCACTTGGAGTTAATCATGCCAAATTTACATGGAGGAAATCCAGAGAGAGATTGAGCATGCAAAGAATTCAATCTCAGGTCTTTCAAGATTTGAAGTTTCACTGACCGTAATTATGTCTCAGATTTCAGTAGATAGCTGTCTTGGCAAAATGACCACCCTCATAGTTTGTCATGAATCCAAAATCCTCCAGCATATGAAATGCTATGGAGTATTTTCTTTGTCATAATTAAAAGGCTTGTAAGCAATTCTTTCATTATAATAGCCTCTCTTTTTCAGTGAAGATTCAAGAGCAATTTTTCCCCCTATCAAATGCCAATTTATCTTGCAAGTATTTCTGTGGTTGCTCTTAGTGTCTGAAGATAATATTGGAGCAAACAATTCAGTACTCTATGTATAGCTCTGTATTAATCTTTACGTAAGTAATTGTAAACCAAATTGCGCATACAAGAATTTTTAAGTGGAAGAATTGTAAGGAATCTGCTTCACACATGCTTTGTGATTCCCATTTCTGTCACCTCCTATTACTTTAAATGTTGGATTTTTTTGTTTTGCGTGCTGTTTTTGTATCTATGATTTTATCATGCTTAGGGATTATAGCTCTGGTTGTGTTTAAAAGAACTACTCGATACAACAGGGGGTTGATCAGGGGGCACTTTTGGCTTACATCAGTGCTTCTGCTGGGGAGGGCAGCTGCTTGCTCATTCTAATGGAAGGCCAGGGGCATTATCTTTATCTTGATGGGGCAGCCAAGTCTGGTAGCATTTAGATGAGGATTGTTAGCCTTTGGATTGAATTGCTTGCCTGTTTTTTCCAGGAAATTCATTGATGTGTCTGGGAAGGAAGTGATCAGAAGGATGGGTTTCTTCTGATCTTGGCTTGTGGATTTTCTTAAGAGTTTTTAAAATAATTTGGATATTGCTGTAATAGAATCATGCAGTGGGCTCTGGACAATAACAGTGAAGGCAGCACTGAAGTGTAACAGCAAAAAGTGTTTATTTCCCTGAAGCTTTTCAAGCTGTTTGTTTAACTAATTAAAGGGAACAGACTCCCATGCTACCACTTAGATTTACCACCTTGTTTTTCCTCTGAGAGGCCTTGGCAAAGGCAGAAACTTTCTGCCTAATGCTCGTGCAGTGTGTGCTGCAATGTGCCAGTGTCTGCTGGGATATCATTACAGGGAAACACAAAAGTGCAGCTGAGTCCAAAGTTTTCTACACTAACTTGTTGGATTTGAGGGTTCTTTTCAGTGATGATGTTGGGTTTGCTGCTGGGTCAGACTGGATGTCACTGTGCAGGTAAGATTTGGCATGGTGGTCTGCATGGTCAAACTCTCTTCCTATTCTTGAATAACAGGCTCTGATCTGCTTCAGACATCTCCAATCCTCCATAATGTTGGAACCTTCAAAGCACAGCATTAAAATGACTTTTGCAATGCCCTTAAAGCTTTCCCTGGATGGTGATAGCAATGATTTTGACCTGAGTGCTTTATTTGCAGGATCCTTGCAGCTGACAGCCCTTCCCACCTGCCCTGGTTTGTGTGCTGGGCTGGGGTCTGCCTTGGAGCCCTGGTTGTGGCAGCTGGCAGGATGCAGTGCTTCAAGAAGGGGTGGCCAGTGCCTGTCCCTTATGCTCTAAAAGCCATCTGAACCTCAAGAAATGCTACATTTTCTCATGATGATCTCAGGGATGTTATATATTACCTTCTTACCAAGCTAGTTAAACAAATATATGATACCTTTACTTACAGTGCAGATGCTTTCAGCAGAAAAGTACCAGTTTTTCCAAAATTTTTCATGGCATAACTGCTTCCCCTAATGTACATGCAGGCATTTCTTGCACCAATAAAAAGGGATTTTGAGCTATAGATCTCTGAAACAGCAGCCTCATCCAGTTGCTAATTAGATAAGTGCCAGATGTTGGCTCCCTTCCTCTCATCTATCTCATGCACATCTCATCATTTTTAGATCCCTCCTTGTTATCCATACAGAGCAGGAGCTATAGCACAGACCCCCACACATTTTCCTTTGCTGGTCTCTGCTTCTGGCTCTCATGGGGTGTCAGACAATCCCTGCAAGAAGGCAAAATGACATTTTTCACTGAGACCTGCAGGCAGGGCTGCAGCCCTGGTCCAGATGTGTTTCTGCTGATGGCAAGGGCTGGTGTCCAGTGTGGCCCTGCAAGGATTCCTCTGTGCTTGGAGCAGAGAGGTTCCCACTTCTCCCACTGTCAGAGCCACCAGGACCCCAGGGAGAGTGCCAGCCACCAGACAGGGACAGAAACTGCCTTAAACTGTCATTCTATCCCCCTAAATGTCAGCTGGGTTTATGAAGGGAATGAGCTGGACCCCTTGGAGCATGGCTTCCCCGTGAGCTGCATCACAGGTGCTCTGAGGGTAAGAGACATTGCAGGGAGAGAAAAGGTGCCTGAGTGCAGAGCTGGTGAGCTGCTGTTTGCATTCCTCCCTTGTTTGGCTGTTCTGCTAATTAAGAGGATTATTTGCCTGTACAGTTACAGTAACTTTTTGTATAAATGGGAGAAAAGTGGAATGGACATCTCCCACTTGCATGTGTGCTAAATGCATTTGGAAGCTGTCCTAACATCAGAGCCTGGAGTTAACTCACTCTTGAGATGAGTAGAGGAATTCACACATCAGATATGCTAAAGGGGTGGCTCAGCCAGGACCAACATCTCTTATTTTTTTACATTTATCTTACCAGTTATCAAGGCTGAAATTAACTCCCCTAATTTTTAAAGGTGAGTTCTATTATGTAGAGTTGGCCTTGGCCAGGAAAGAGAGAAAAATATATCAAATTAGTGAGTCTCCTTCCACAGGCAAAGTTAAGCTAAAGAAGCAAAGCAATATGATGAAATTGCTTCCTTTTAATAATTTGTGCTGCATAATTTTCAACATTTTTTAAGCTATAAATCATTAAGTTTTCTAAAACTGGTGCATTTTTGCCTTATTTTCCTCCTTGTAGATGCAGATTTTGGAGGTGAAGCCAAGGGGGAGGACTGTGCCTGCTGCTGGGTTTATTTACTCTTTGCTGTAGTTATTTCCACCTGCCATCACCATATTGTCAATCTCTGTGAGCATGTGGCATGTGAACAGAAGTTAGCTAAATTTAGCAGTTGCCTTTGTGAAATTAGCCCTTCCCCTGATTTTCACTATCATGGCTGATCACATAGCAGAGTGCCAGGCAGTGGAGGAAAGGGAGAGCAGGACTGGCTGTTGCTGAGCTGAGCTGTGAGGAGCTGCCTTCGTTTCCCTTCACTGTGCCAGGGCTGAGCTCCTGTGGTGCCAGGGCAGTGGGGCTGGTTTGTGTGAGCAGCCCCTCCCTCCGTGGCCTTTCCCTGCCCATTTCCATCTCCATCACAGCTCCAGCCCTGCTTGCTGCTCACTCAGCTCAGTCCTTGCTGCCTTGTAGTTATGAGGCTTTTCCTTCAGTTGTTCTGGCTGGGTTTCGGTTTTTTTTTTCCTGTTGTGTTGTCATCTGAATGAAGTAAAAAACTGTCTTGGGGTGAGAAAAAAAAGCATTTACCTTGAGACTCACTTAGATGCAGGAAGAATTCCTAGCAGGTCAAAGGAGTGCTGGTTAGAGTCAATTATTGACCTGCTTTGATCACAGTGATCTGAGAATTTGTAATGTCTAGAAACATGTACTCTGTCCTCACAGGGAAGGGATTTTCTTATGAAAAATCACATTTGCTTTGGAAAACTAATTCTTTCATAGATTTGTATCTGCTGTGATAAATTGGATTTAATGATCAGCAGGGGTTGCACAGGTGAATCCTTTTACTATAACAAAATTTAATGCATCAAATTTACTTCTTAAGGGACTATTTGACTCTCATGTGCAATGAGCAAAGCAAACTTTGCAATCCTGTGCTGAGATACAGATACATGGAGATTGTGCAGATTCAGTGTCTGTGTTTAATCTTGGTTTATTTAGTCTATGACTTGCCACTCAATTGTGCCTGATTGGGTATTTTGATTTTTGGTTTTTCTGACTTCCCTTCCAAACTCATAATCCTACAGAACAGTGGTATTTCAAATTTCTGTAGTTCTTAGTTTTACTGTAGCCCAGGGTCTGAGTAACTTTTTGAGGTGGCTGATTCTGGAAGGAATGCAAGGTCTGTCCAGAAATGCAGTGACATTACAGAGCCCTCTGAGATGGGCAGCAGAGCAGTGTCCAGTGAGGAAGCAGTGGAGAAAACGTTTGGAAATCAAAACATAATTAATTAGGACAGAATGTGGATAGAACAGTAACATCCTGTGCCAGACACTGGGGAGGGAGGATTGCTTAGGCTCAAGTTCCTATCCAGAAGTTGTCTTTTCAGTATGCTGCTGGAGCATGTTTGCTACCAGAAACATTTAATTTAGACCAAATTCCAGTGAATAGAAGAGTCTGAGAAAGTGCCTAGTATCATTCTTACACTGCACTTGATGAGGAAAACCAGTTATGTTCACCCTTCTCTCTCCCAGGGGCAAAATTCAACCTTGAACACTCAGTATTTGAGCCCTGTGTGTCTCAGAGGCAGCAGTTCCTTTGAGATCTTCCATAAAACACCAACCCCACCAGTCCTGCTGCCTTGCATGCCCAGCAGGAAAAGGGGCACAGGGAGATTGGCTGCACCTTAACTGTGATATCTATTTCTTGTATTAAATTTGTGTTAGAGTGCATGACATCTGACCTCAAGAGAGTGTTTGTGTGAGATGAAGTTCTATTTTATTTGTGTACTGAAGTGCGTTTACAGTACCAGGATGAGCTTTTAGAGAGTTTCCTTTTACAAAGAGCTGGAACAATGGCTTGGGCTAAAGATAGATCGTGGGCATTGCCAAGACCTAAAAAGATATTATAATATAATGATGATTCAATCCAATTCTGAAAAAAAGGAGGAAAATTCTTTGCATGTCACTTTAAGTGATGGTAGAGATTTTGACAGGATTTTTGCTTACCAGAATATAAATTCTTGTAATTTACTTGATGTAAATTATTGTGCAAAAGAATGTTTTTCTTTTCAGTTATAGTCACAACATGAAATACCCGTGTCGAGAAATTAAGCTGAGATGTGGAAAATGTAAGACTAATTTAAAAATTACATGCACTGTGTATGAGTATGCATGTGTCTATAGAGAGGCACCTATATATGCATTCACTTCTGATGAGTAAGCTTTGAGAGTCTGTCTAAACAATAATCAATTTCTCTTTGTCCTCTATGAGATCAATAATATGAGTAACCCACTAAGAATTTTCCAGACTCACGCAGTCTGTTTCTATAGAAAGTGCTTTCTTTGAGTCTGTATCCAAGGGATCACCACCCTGGCATAGAGGAGAAAAATAATACAGAGCTCTTGCAGGCAGAGACAAATAGTTTTCTACCTCAGTACACATCCCTGCCTCTAAAAATGTGCTGCAGCAAGGAAATCCATTTACAGTTTTTCTTTTACATAACAGTTGCAGTGCCCTTAAGAGCCCCTGGTTGTTTCCATATTCTCCTCTCCAGTTGTCCTGCAGTACAGCTGCAATGAAAAGCCTGTTTGTGGAGAGCTGGGGCTCTGCAGAGTGATTCTCAGCAAACCTTACAGGTCAAAAGCATGTGTTTGTCATCTTTGGAAGGATGCTCAGATAATAATGTGGAGGTTCTTACTTCTTTCAGTACAGGAGTTATTAATCTGAGTGCAGGTGGCTTTTACAGCATCAGTCTTGCTGCAAGCACACAGATAAAGGCAAAAAAGTGAGTGGGGATGGGTTTAATTTGTAATTGCCATATCCTTGCTTGGCACAGGCTGTGTCTGGGAGCTACTCATCCCTGAGCTCAGTGCCCTCCCTGCTGAGGGATGGGCAGCACCCTCTGCACAGCTGGGCTGTGTTAGCTCTGCTCCTGTGACTCCTTCATGTTCAATCCCTTTTTTATTTACCTGGGTGTCCAGTGAGCAGGCTTTTGCCTACAGCAGCAATCTCATTTCATATAATGTGCTTGGAGACCTTCTCTCTGTTCAGATCTGCCATTTCCTCACCAGAGCTGTGCCTGCCCCTTTTGCTGAGATCCACACTTGGTCCCCCTGTTCAGCAGGCTGAGGAACTCCCTGAGGTTTGTTCCTTATTCTGCTCTGATCCTACCCCAAATAGAAGCTTGTTTAAGATCTGCTGCATCTTAACCCATGTTCCACTGACAGACCTGTTGATGCAGTTTCCCCTTGGGTCGTTTCCACCATGATCAGCCATTTGTTTTTCCCTAAGCACTTTCAGATGCTGTTGTCTCTGCTAATATTTTTTTGGATCACCTTCCCCACAGGAAATCACAAAACCTATTAAATTGTCTTCTGTCATCAGTAATTTTTTATACTATTGAGCTCAACATGATCTCAAAGCAAAGAACTGGACTCAAGCATCAGACAGGCAAAGGAAACTCTCAGATAATAGAGAATATTTGGCCTGACAGCTGGACAGCAAAACCAGATCTGGTGATTGTAGCATATTGTAAACCGAATATGGGAAACATGTGAACAAAATGCAGTGCTGTTAACAAAATGGAGAAAAAATAAGCTAATTTTAGATTGGGATATTGTAAATGGAAGTTTGCATCTAACATGAGGAAGGGACATTGCTTTGTTTTTCCTGGGATTTTTGAGCCTTCAGCTGGGACATGGATGCCACCCTAAGTTTCACCCTTTAAGAAAGACATACAAACATGAGAGAAATATGGAAGGAAAAAAACAGAAATGAGAAGTTCAGCAGATCTAACCTCTGAGGGGAAGGTTGAGGAAATTAGATTATTTGGCTCTAGGAAAAAAAGGCTGAAGAAAACCACAGTAACAAATATCTAATCTGTAAAAGATGCTACAAATAACTGATTTCTTTGTTTCTGTATTCTCTGAGGCCAGAACAAGTAGTCAGCTTTAATTGTAGGAAAGAAGATACAACAGAGGTGTTTGAAAATCCCAAACTTTGCCACTGTAAAAAGAGTGGAGCAGGAGAAACAGGCACCTGAGTGTGTGGTAGGGCATCCTTAGAGAGTTTTTCATAAGAAACTCTTAAGAAAACATCTGTCAGGGGTTGTCTTGGGTATTCTTGATTTTCAATAGCACAGGAGATGGAGCAGATGATTTATGGAGATTTTTGTCAGACTATTTGTATGTTCCTGCCATAGACTGTAGCCTCTCATTTTTACTGTATTTTGATTGCTATAATACCAAATTGAAATAGTTCAACAGAACTCTTCCATGAGCTGTAATAAGATCTCACAATGAGAAATGGGGTGGATATTGCAGGAAATTCATTTTATGTGCCATAGAGCAGGTGTTGTACATCTCAAGAACAGGGGCTATTGTGTCTGGTAATAATGGCATTATGAGTTTGGGAGTTCTCCCAAAGTGGTGTTTTCCACACTTGCTGGTTTTTCAGGCTCTACTGCTTTTTTGTTGTTGTTGTTGTTTTTGGTTTGTGTTTTTTTGGTTTTTTTTTTTTTTTTTTTTTTCCCTTAGAAGTCCAGCCTGAATGTATTTCTTTTTATAACAGTGTAAAAGTTTTTTATAACAGTGTAAAAGTACTTTTGCCATTTCAGCTTGTTCTGTCTACTCCAGAAAGGGAGAGAGGCAGAGGAGACAAAGCTAGCAGCAAAACAACCCCAATTCAGTTTTAAATGCAAAAACCTGACATTCAAAGACATTTCCAACCTTTTTTTTTTTTGAGGTCAAAAGCCTCCTGTTAGATTATCCCAATTATCTCATCTGGCCTTGATGTGCTTTAATTTATTAGCAGTATCAATACTGGTGCCAAACTGGTTTCTAGTGATGCCACAGACTCATGTTTGTATTCAAGAGCCAGCACATCTTCCCATGCCACCTGAGGTGCTGTGTGTGTGCTCCTGTGGATATGCACACATTCTTACTGAGCCATTTATTTACATCAGTGAGATATTGGCTCTTCTCTGTCTTTAACAACTTTACTCCATGTGTGCAATTCTCTTGCTTTCTGAGCACATTTTGAGTATTTACCAGAGTGCAGGTTGCTGGGAAGGAAATGTTTCATGTTAAGAAATATATGATCAAGTTTGCAAATGTAACAGTTTAATAATTGCTTTAATTAATTTTTTTTTGATGGAATAGATAATTTTTCTAAAGCCTTGGTTTAGGTTTTCCTAAAGTGCATTTCCACATCATTTGAACTCTGTGAACAGGCAAATTCAACTTCTTGTGAGCACTTCATATTTAACATATTTCACCTGTGGATAAATGGCAGCTTTCATCCTGATGATAATATATTTCTCTTTAATTAGAAAATGTTTGCTATAGAGACTAAGAAACAAGTTATTGGAACAGTCCCTACTGATGGCTATGTAGGAGGAAAGTTCATAAAAACCCCCCAATAGATAATTTTATCCCTTTTTAGGAGACTTTAATAGGATACAATAATTATGAAATTTTATATTATTTTCTTGGGCTTTTATATGTATTTTTTTAATCAGCTGATTTTCTCTTATTGCATAAGGAACTAGGAATACATTTTTCTGCAGTTGTAAAACTTAACACCATGCACCCTGCCTCAGACTAATGGGTGATTTCTAATACAATTAAAAATAATTCATGATAATTCTGACTTAACAGGGTATTTAAGCATGTGCTCAAATCTTACATACATTATAAACCAAATTTAAGCACTGAAGAATGGAGATAAATATTGCAATTGATTTGTTGAATATGCAAAGATCAAAAGACAATTCCTCTACTAATTCCTTATTTATTTCACAAGCATTCTCAAAGTACATTTAATAAATGTTCCAGTCCTGAGGTCTTTGCAGGAGTCATGTCAAGTTTTCAGACTCAGGGCCTGAATAATGACACTGTCATGTACCAAAACAGCTTCTTGTTGTCAGTCTTTTTTCAACTCTTCAGGAGTTCATTGTTTTCAACAACTAAAAAGGGGTTGATTGTCACAGAGAACCCAAATGAGATCGCCCATGGATTGCAGGAATTCTGCCTGTACCCTGTGAGCCTTTCTAGCACAAATAGGATTTTTTTTAGAATTTTATTATGTCTTCATAGTCAAGTTTGGAGTGGCTCTGTTGAAGAGGCTTGAAGTGAGATGCTGTGAGAAGGGGCTTTGATTGGAAGGTAGAGAGCAGTGCAATCCACCTAAGCAGTGAATCGTGGGTGCCACTGTATTATCAAAGGAACAGAATTAGTACAGCCCTGGAGGTGAGGGAGTGCACAGCGTGCCAATAGCCCAGGGCGTATCTGAGAGCAATTAGTGAAATGAAATTATGTGCAGTACACAGTGCAGACACTACAGACAGCAATGGGTGAAAACAGAAGACAGGAAACAAGTGTCAAAGTAGCAGCAAACATTCTGCAAGAACACCAGTTAGGCACTTGGGTAATTGCTGGGTGCTGTGGATGGGCATGATCAGCTACCACGGCAAGTTACTCAGGAAACAGGGATTTTCCAAAGCCAGCAAAGCCACCCTGCAGGGCTCTGTGCAGACTGTGCCCTTGTGGAGCAGACAGACCCACTGTGTGTCAGTTTTTGGTTGAAGAAAGTTGCCCTGGCATCTTTCTTCAACCAAAAACTTGCATCACCCATTGAGGAGATGCTTATGCTAAATGCACGTGTGCTTTAAAAGCTGAGCTGCTTTTCTCTCATGTTGATGAGGTGATCGGGTTTTTCAAGTGTTTGGAAGCACATTTAGACTGAGAGCGGCCCCACTGGGAATTGTGCATTCTCCCATCTGGGAACCTCCAGAGTTTTAAGGTGTCTCCTTCAGGATGTTCACTACCTGCTCTTCAGTGCTGAGCTCCATTACTCTTTCCACAAAATTTATGTGAGCTCTTTGGGTGCTTTTACAGTTAACAGCCAAAGAGAAATCAGTCTTGGATAATTTCCTGGTTCCTGGGCCACTGTTACAGCACAGAAATGAGTTGCTATGCAGAAAAGGCTGGAGTAGGATGACTCACTCCAAGTGCGATTACCAAGGAACAAGTTGCTCAATTACATTATATGACACCACATCTACTTCTTAATATTTTTCCCTAAAGCTTCCTCTGGCCTTTGTTATATCACTGGTCTTCTGTTCCTAATGTGGAAATAAAATGTGATGTGTGAGTTTGTGCCTTATTTCCTCTTGTTCTCTGGTAGTTTTTACTTGAGAAGCTCTTTAAAACAAGTGGCCATCTCTGCAGGTTCTGCAGGCAGTGCTCTCTGCAGCCCCTGGGTTCTTTCATTCAAACCTTGGTTTAGGCCATATGTATCCTAATCTTACTGGACTGAAAATATTTAGTAGATGTTTGTCAGCATCAAAGCAGAAGCTGGTGTATTTATTTTGGAGCTCATAAACATAATTGAAGATAATAATTACCCAGCCTATTTCTGCATTCAGAAATACTGAATTATTCTACCCTTCTAGCCAAAGCCTTTTCAGGATGGAGCAGAAGAGCAGAACAATTTAGAAGTTGTACTGAGGTAAAATTTGATGTTCCTGTTAAGTCTTGCTTCCCAGATTTTACAAGATCTGTAATTTAAGTGCTATAGATGGTGTTGCCTGCCTGTGTTTGATGAGAAAGTCAGAGTTGGTGGACATTGATTTGCCACTGGGAACTGAAACCATTAATTGAAGCTGTGGTGACAAATCCATTTCCTTGCTTTGCTTCGTGGATCCTGACTTAACAGTTTTTGCTACAATCAAAAATTCATTCATGCAAATGCACCTTTTGTGATCAAATAATCAATTTTTCTGGCTTGTAGTCGGCAGACTCAGGATTCTAAAGAGGCAGCCACGTGTCACTGAATTCCCCAAAGGAGCTGAGTGCTCCAGGGTGGGGTTTGTGCTCCCGTGTCTGCAGGGATGGGACACCAAAGCAAACCTGAGCATGAAGCACTCTAAATTCTGCCAGCTCTGACCGTGGTGTGAGATAAGACACTTGAATGTAGATCTGTGAAATGAACATAATGGGTTTGGGGTGTTTGTTTGTTTTCTAGTTTATAACCACTCTATATTGAGTGTATACAGAGTTTTTCTACAGAGAAACTGTAAATACAATAGTGAGGTAGATCTTTTGTCTGTTTGTTTTTGTACCTCCAGACAGGCTCTGGAAACTTTGTCTAGTTCTTTCAGGATTTTATTTTTTTTGTCTATTACTTGTGATGGAGGGAAAGAAAGCATTTTCTCAGGAAAGGTTTGAGGAGGAGTCTTTTAATCTAATACATTTAAAGTACAGTGAAACACTGCTAATGGAAGCCTCACAAATAGATTTATTTTTATTCGTTGGTATTTGGGGAATTATCTGAACATCCAGTAATATATCTTTTATCACCTATTGATAGCACTTTCATTGATGTAAATCACAAATATCTATGCTGCCAGGTTCACGTTGGCCTAATTGAGATTAGCAAATAGCCTTTCCCATCCCTACAGTTCCTGTGGGTGAATAAATATACAGCTTTAATGCTACATTAGCTGACAAGTGCATGAGATTCTTTGTTTTGCTGCTGCTTTTTCTTAGCCTTTTTGTCCTGAGGTGTCTCAAAAGCTTGGTTCAGCTTTGGGATGTTGGTAGCTGCAGGTTTTTGTGACTCAGGTTCTTTTAAGTCTGTGTCAACGTGAGTGTAAAATTCATAGGTGAAAAATTAAGAGGATCTTTGGGAGACATTGGGGTAGAAGTGTTTATTCTTGGTCCTCTTTTCACTCCACATGTTGGCCTGCACATATCCTGTAGTTTTAGTGAAAGTCCCAATCAAAATGCTGTTTGGATTTTAAGAGTCATTGTTGGGCTGAAATGATTTAATTTATGGACGAGAAAAGCTCTAGCCCTTATTATATAGGAGAACTCTGTAGTAAATGCGGACCCTAAAATTTCATAATTAAGGAAAATTCTCATAATTTCTGATCATTAAGGAACAGTGCAATGCCCTTGGTCCTGATATTTTCTCAAACTAGTATGTTATAGATAATTGGGGTTAGAAAAGGGCCATAAAATATGTAGGCTGATGTAAATGTCCTATTTATAATATAGACTATCTTGCATAACTGCAGGGTCTCAGGTTGATTTTTTTAGCTTTATAGTAATTAACACAGATAAAATAAACTTGCATGTCCTTGGTTAAGACCAAGAGCAGTGTTAAATACTACAATGACAACAGCATGTGCTTAATTTCTCAGCCTTCCCTTCAGAAGATATCTCTAAGCCTGTTGTACTGTTAATTAGCAAAGCCATATTACTTTGCTGAACTGCAGTCACAATTCTCATTTAATAGTTTTCCCTGTAAAGTCTCCATAATTGCTTATCATTGCTCCCACACGTGTGGGTGCAGCTGATGCAGCCCTGGCTGAAGGAGAGGAAAAGATGCCCCCAGTGTGAGCAAGCCACTGAACCATGCTAAACAATTGTGGGAATAACTCTTATTTTCATGACTTTTGCACATGTAACTCTGAACCATGAAACTCTATTCAGATAGATTTGTCTGGTTTAATACACCAGCACTGTAACTTTGTTAAGGTCAATTGCAGGAGACTTTTGCCTTTTCGTTTGCTGCCTTGGAGGGCAAGTTTTGGTTTTCATTTGTCTTTGTCAGGTTGCAGCATTTTATCTTGTTTAACATTAGCTTCAGGAATGTCATATCTGGTGGATGTTTTTTTTCCTGGTGGCATCAGATGTATTACTTGAAGTTCCCAGATGTTAGTTGGAGTGGCGGAAGTATTGTTTTATTCAAGTTTTCTGGGGTTCCAAAGCTTTAAAAAATCAGTGTGTTATATAGATATGGAAAATAGAACAGTTTAAGAAATGATGAAATCCTGAAAATGGCATTTCTGAGCTTTCTTAATATCATAAATAACAGAATATCATAAAATCAGTATAATTGAAAACAAAATACAAGTTTGGAAATAGGGCAGATTTCATAGGGATTTGCATTTTAAATTTTTTATTTCCTTGACCTTTGTAAGAAAGGAGTTAAGATCCTTCAGCCAAGGGCTGTTCTTCTTTGTTAGGGTTGGTATTCTGGATTTTTAGGTATCCAGTGTGTATCACTGTGTATTGGAAAAAGGGAACATCTGAGTACTACAGCAGTGCAATTGTAGATCATGGAGGTCTCCAGAGCCAGGTTTTTTGGGTGAATTTTCCTACAGCAATCAGCCTTATTGTATGTACACTGTGTATATTAATTATTTTTGAATTCAAATTGAAATTAGGCATTTTTTGTAAAACCCTTAAAATCCATGTGTGAAATGTAATTTCAAAAGGAGATTTTGCAAATGGTGTCTGACCTGCTCTCTCCTTTCTTCATTTAATATTTATATTGTGTGTGCAATAAAAGCTATGCAGTGCTTTCCAGGAACTTCATCTGGCCTGCTTCCAGCATGTTTTACTCTAGCCAATGTTCTGGAATAGCTGGTGATTATTTACCTGTGTAAGTGATTAAAAACATTCTCATTACAAGTGAAGCTTAGTGGGGTTTTTCCTTGGGATCCAGGGCAAGACGTTTCTCATCAGTGTTCCTTAATAACTTATCTATTTCTCCTTCTCTTCCATTTCATTTCTGTTCAGGACATTTTCTGACTCTGCTGACCACGTTAATCTTCAGCAGTGCCCAAGGGATTTTGTTGTCTGCTCCTTTGGCACAGTCCTAAATGAGCTCTGCTCACATTTGTTCAGGGTATAGCACTGAACATACACTATAGAATGGAATGGGACAACCTCTGCTCTTCTCTTGGATAATTAGTATTCCAAGATAGTCTTTCCTGTGACTGGTGATTTCAAATCAGAACATTGGTTGGCATGGTATTAGTTTTTTCTTCCTTGCTACCAATGCACAGAACATTTTGTCAGCAAAGGCAGCAGTTTGACTCAGCTCCTCCTGCCCTGACAGATAGAAGTGTTAGATTCCATTTTCCTCAGCAAAGCTCAGACTAACAAATAATTCAGTTCCCATATTGATGCTGAGCCCCTTCCACATTCTATCCAGGCTGGGCAGATGTAACTTTTTAAAAATAGCTCAGTGGGGCTTTTTTGTTTGTTTTGGTTCTGTTTTATTCCTTCTCAGTGCATTCTTGTGAACACCTCATTTGGGAGATAATGGTGGTTTCTTATTAGCACATTGAAATTAAATCCCCAATCACGTTTCTTCAGGCTTTCATGTCATCATACTTGCAGTCACACCTGCTGAATTCCAGTCCTCAGCTCCTGGGAAAAACCTCTGGGGAGCCAAATATGCAAGGATGGACTTGCTCACTCACTGACTGGTTGGGGATTTATTGAGCTGCTGTCCTGTACCTCCCATCACTGTAACAAATTGGATTCATTACTAAACGTTGAGATATTTCATCTGTAGTTTGTTTTTTGGGTTTTTTTTGCCTCCTGTTCTTTCCCATCCCACAAAGATTCAATGATGCAGCAAGTACCAGGAGACTCTACAGTATTGAATAGGGAAAAAAATGTTTATTTGCCTGTATGTCCACAGTGTGCCAGAATTTAGTTTTTTCAGAGTGAAAGCCTCCATATGTATGTTTCAGGATGATATTTTGCTACTTATGGTTGAAATGCTAAGTTGAAATGTAGATTTCTTTCATCATGTTCTCTTTTGCTGTGAGGAAGGGTGGAATGATCAGAACTAGAGAAATGACTGAAGGACTCCTTGTGACAGCTTTTAATGCAACAATGAGCACTTGCTTGTTCAATGTTGCTTTCAACTCCAGTTTCTCATTCATAAAGGAAGAGAGAACAGAAACTCAAAAACAAAAATCTAATTAATCTAAAGGTATTGAATGCTTGTTAAAATTCACCTGTCCCAGGATGTCCATTTATCATGATTATTACTGAACAACCAAGCTAGGAAAGGTGCTGCTTCTTCATTTGATGCAAAATCATGATTTATTACCCTGTTTTTTTAGTAATGGTTAAATCTAATGAACGTTTCTGCATGACAAATCATTTGTCTTCAGAGTAAAATTAGACATGTTATTCTTTCATGTAGAACATTACACAGCAATTCATGGGATAAAAGATTTCTGTATCACTAAATTATTGCCAAGGCACTGGGTGCATATATAAAGAACATGTGGGCATTAATGTTTGAATATTATACAGTCTCCCTTTTGTAAAGTTATGTAAATATTTTCATTTGACCTAATCAGTTTGAAAACTACATTTCCTTCATGCTTATCAAGTCCTTGTTGTAGATCTGAAAAATACATATCTTGATGAATAATTGGCTTCTCTGTCCATTCACTATGTACATATAAAAGTAACACGTTCAATTTTTATTTAATGGATTCTATATTTAATAATGGTACTTCCTACCTGAACAGTGCAGCTACATTTTTTTTTCTTTTTTTTAGGAGGAGATATTTTAATATTACTGCTGCTCATTTGCTTGCAGACTGCTCTTTATAGAGATCCTCCTGAGTAATTTTACAGTACAGGCAGCTGCCAGGTTGGGGTCTTGATGCTGCTCCTTGAACAGAAGCTCCATGGATTTCATAAAGGATAATCATTCTTTAAATGTTCCAGTAGCAAAAAGATGATGTAAATTATTCCTCAGACTTCTGTAGAAGTCTGCCTGCTTTATTATTCTACCACTGCTGTAGTGCCATATGTTTCAACCTGCTTCTAGGCTCTTTGAGTCATCAGAAAAACTTCAGGCAGACGGCGTTCTAATTAAACCTAAAAAAACTTAAAATTTGCTGTAAACTGAGCCAAATTGATGATTGTGAGATTAGATTGTGCTAGAACTGGGGCTTATAGAAGATCTCATGCTTCAAATGTTTGTACTCTGGCCTCTCCCCCTGTGCACCGTGATTTATTGTTGGCACTGATAATTTACATAAGAGGAGAATTATCAGGCCAGGCCTGGGTTCTGTTTTACTGAGTGCTGTGCCATAGGAGGGTCTCTAAACCCCTGAGAAGCTGCTCAGAGTCTCTCTTAGTGGTCTGGGAGAGCAGAGAGTGCAGGAATCAGGGCTGGGTCTGGATGAGGAAAGGGGAGCAGTGCTTTGGGCCTCCTCTGCCTGGGTCCTGCCTGAGCCCCTGTCCTGGGCAGGGAATGCCCCTGGAGCAGGGAGATTGAAAGCACTTCAGGCAGCCCAGCTGCTCTCACCTCTGACCATTCCTGATGGAATTGGCTTTCTTTGCCCCTGAGAAACAAAGTGACCTGCTCAGGTCCCAGCTGGGCTCAGCCCTGGGCTCTGGGCAGGATGTGTTTTTGCACATGGAAAGGGTCTGTGCTGCCTTCCTGGGCTGCAGGGCTCTTGGTTCCACCTGAGAAGCAGCAGCTGTGAAATGAAGCAGTTAACTTCACAGGGGACAAAGAAAATAAATTACTTTCTGTACTTTCAGTACTTTTCAGCATTTGGTATTATTTCATATATATATATATATATTCAGTAATTATTTTCCATTAGTCTCAGGTCAAGAGCTTAGAAATCCAGTGGAAGTGCAGTAATACTTTTTTGTTCTTTGAAGCTATTGAATTCATTTGGTTAACACCTTCCAGTCTTTGCAGTCAACAAGGTGGTGATTTTAAATGAAAATTGGGAATATTATGCCAGTTTTTCATTGTTAGTGCTTGGTTGAAAGTCCCAATTATGGCAAAATTCATAATAAAACTTGAAAACAAAACAGCAGCTGAAGTGAGAGGCTGAAAAGATAGATGAAAAGTAGGTAAAATAATTAGCTGTCTCACAGTTGATGTGGTAAAAAAGCATCTCAGGATAACAAATAACCACTACTGAAAGCAATTCATTATGTGCAAGGAAAGGTAAGACAATTACTAAGTAATAGTTGTCGCAGAATCCCTCACAGTTTGGATATAAACATGATTTTAGTGTCTGCATCTGTTACAGAGGGGTGTTTTCCTGCTGGAATGAACCAACTTCTCCCAAAACCATTCTTTCCCCCTTTTTTTCCTCTTCTTACCTAGGAGGTAACCTGGTGCTTCATCTTAATTAACTGTGTTGTTTCAATTCTTTGGAGATACAAATGCCTTTGTCAGACCAGGTGGTGACATCTGTATTAGCCGACTTTAAATCTCTGCTGCAGCACAAACAAACTTCACTGTTCCTTCCCCCCTGGCTTGATATTGTGCATGTTCCAGCATGAATTGTTCTGTCCATTGAACACTCATATTTTATATCACACAGCATTAGGATACAGGGACAGAATACTCAGCCTTTTGTCACAGTCATATTTTCTGGAAAAATCCTTTTGCCCAGGATTTTCCTCCTGGGAAGCTGAGAAGCTGCAGAGAAAAAGGAAAACAATAATTATCTGATTTGCTTATCCTGTGTTTTGCTCATATGGAATGTGTTTGGAGATTGTTTAGCCACAGGTGATTGTTTCATTGGTTTAATGTGAATTGTTTTGACTCATTGGCCAGTTAGTGCCAAACTGTGTTGAGGCTCTGGAAAGAGTCACAAGTTTTCATTATTATCTTTTTAGCCTTCTGTAAGTATCCTTCCTGTATTCTTTAGCATAGTTTAGTATAGCATTCTTTAATATAATATCATAAAATAATAAATTAGCCTTCTGAGAACATGGAGTCAGATTCATCATTGCTTCCTGCCACAGGGCACTCTGTAAATACAATAACCTTTCACATCTGCTTGTGTTTCCCCTAAGTTCATTCCTTTTAGGAAAGTAAAAAACATCCCAGGATAGATTAAATGTCAGTTTTTTATACTCTCAGTTACCTAAAAGAGGCTGAAGTTTTGGGTTGTGTTTTTGCTCTCCAGTGCAGGGAACAGGCAGGGATAAGAGCCAGTGCTTCTGGAGACTGCTCTGTGCCTTCTGCAGGGTGACACAGCTCTGTGTCTGTCACTGCCTGGGCTCCTCAGAAGGTGGAATTGTGGGAATCTCAAAAGATCACTAAAGTTTAATTGAAGGAATGAATCTTGTTTTGGAGGGGGGTTGTTTGATTCAGGAGGTGAATATTCAGCTGTGTAAATTACAGAAAGATTTTTGGTCCTAGCTTCACAAATGATGAAGTGCAAGGAATCTATTGGGGGTAGTTATTGCGTCTGGGAGTTTTTCAGCATCACTGAACTCTCTGTAGTTTCTAGTAAACATGACACTGCCTACCACAATACCAGGATTTCCATGCTCTAGGATGAGCTATTGTATTTTAAGGCAATTTAAAAAAAACTCTAAACAAACCCAGCCTTCCAGCTTTGAAAATAATCGTTAATCCTTCTGTTATTTATTTTTTCTTCAAGTTTTTTTTCTTATTAAACAGTCCCTGACAAACAGTGCCTGAGCCTTGTTGCCCTCAGCAGTGGTTTTTAGCTGTGATGTCTTGTTGAATTTACAGGGCAGATGTGGAAGGCATGGGATTAATAAGGGAAAGAATCTCTACCTTGTGGCAGATCTTTGAGCAAGCATGGTTCTAGAAGAGATTTGAAAGCCTCTATTCTCTCTCTGCAGCAATGGTCAAATGTATGTATTTAGATTTTTTTTTTGCCCTTGGATGAGTGGTTGAAGCATTAATTTTGCTTTTGGTCCTCTCTGGGCACTTTGTTATCCCATAGGTGCAGAAGTTTCCTGTAGTGATCCTCTGTCAGTGGGAGTGAACACAACAATACAGGTCTGTATTTCATGACTAGAGCCTTTTTTTCCTTTTTTAGCTATAGATGGTTTCTGTTTGTGACCACAAAATTCACACAGCAGTACAGAATTGCATTTGAGATGTTTCAGCACTTGGTGAGTGAGCTCTGGTTAATTTTTCAGCATAAGTCATTTCCTACTGTGGAAAAGTAGGAAAAGTAGGAAAATTTGGAATTCACAGAGTTCTAATATGTAACAAATATCCCTAGCAGGACTGAACCACTCCTCTGATTGCTGATAACTGCCTGCCCTTCTAAAGAACATCTTGGCTTGGTGTCAGAGCTGTGGGCAATCTTCTGAGCAGACAGTGTGTGTTTTCTGAGCAAAGAGGTGAAAATATTGCAAAATACACTTTGCAGATTCAGTAAGAATACAGTAAGAGCTCATTCTCACACATGCTGGACTTGTATTTCCAAACTGTGGAGGTGAATGCCTGTTGGATTTGTCTGTGGGAGGAGAATTTTATAGTTTCTTATATTTGTTATATAGACACCAGATTCAATTATGACCTCTGAAGAAGGAAACTGTTTATTACAGAAACTGGAAGGGACAGTAAAACACAAGGTTTTGGTTTTCACTGTCGGTTGCATCAACGGGGGAAAAAATTAATTTTTTATTTCAGATGATTTGATCAATAAATCATCTCCTCCTAAACAGCTTCTGTGTTTTTTAACTGAACTATTTATCAGAGTTGATAAAGCCTTTGGGACAAGAGAAGGTCACTTGCTTCTCTGTAAAATGCAGGGATGGGTAAATGGTTCTGAGAAGTGATAATGTGCCTGGCTGTTTGCTCTCTGCTTTTCCTGGAGTCACAAAGGATGTGGAATTCCCAATGGATTCCAGAGCACCTCCTGCTGCCTTGTGAGATCCTCTGCCTTGGCATTCTCCTCTCCTTTCACAGGGAGATCCTGTGTGTTTGCCATGCTTGAGTGGACTTCCACATGTTAATTTGAACATTTTAGCACAGTTTTATTTTAAATAGAAAGAAAAGCATCACTGGGAGTAGATGATGGAACAGACATTTCAAGCCAACAGTCCCCTAAGCATAGAACAGGCAACAGAAAGATTGGAAATGTCTCCAAAGCAAAGTAATACCCAAGAATCCTCCTTGTTCCTTAAGAGCCTGCTATATTAATTTAACAAAATACTTCCTCCCTTAAGCAGGGTCTCATTTCTTTCTTTTCAGGAGTTCAGATTCTCTTTCCCCCTCCCTTAGTGCCCTTTTGACTTTGAATAACATTTGCAAATTTCAAAAGGGACAATTGTCACTTTTCAGAACTCTGACAGGATACCTCAGGGGTCAGTCAGAGCAATGCCCTGAAGTCATGTCTCAAAATCCCAGATCTTAACTTGCATTCCCAGGAAACTGATTGAAAAAAATACACTAAATATTTTTTGTATGCGCTCATGTAAATGAACAAACTCTTCTGAAAATAGTGGTGTGTCACAGAGGGGAAAGATGAGATGATGGAAGAAAAATTAGGCTAAGCTGTGTTTTAAAACTGAAATACATATCTTGATATATGTCAGAAACCAGTCTTAACTTTTATGTGGTGTTTTATCAGAACTCGGGATTTGGTGTTTGCATTATGCCACAGAGCTCCCTTCCTTGTAGAGGAATTTGTCTAAGAGGATTTGGGATTTACAATTCAGGCCTAAAGCTATGCTTGTCCATCAATAGACTGTGGGTATCTCTGTACCTCTAGTTCTTCAGAAGTTAACCGGTTAATTAGCTGGGTTTTTTAAGGGTTCAGGAGTTCTTGTGATATTTTTAGGTCTCTCTGCTTAAGAGTAATAAAATGTTGTAACAAAGCTTTAGAACTGGTAATGTTTTGATAGATGGGGCAACATTAGTGTTTGAAACAACAATACTAATTTGTATTGTCCCTGTTTGCTGAATGCTCAGATTAAATTTTTTGTCTCGGTCGTTTAATATGCTGAGTTTTAAACATTCACAGCTCAATTCTCTCTTCTGCACCCAAGGTTGCCAATGTTACGTTTTTCCAAATTGAGTTCTGTATCTTTGTAGTTTAATGACAGTGGTTTTTGATCTCTGATCTCATGCAATTTTATGGATTTCTTCCACTGATATTCTGTAAAATACTGCTTCTTTATTCATATTGAGGCTGCATACTTCACTTCCATAAAGTCCTTTTCCTTTTCTTTTCTGACTTCTGTTTGGGGCTGCATCAGCCACTGATTGAATACATGACAGGAGTGGCTCAGGAGGGTGCAGGCAACTCAGCTGCACAGCTCAGTGCTTCAGTGTGGGGCAGAGTTTGTGTTGGTGCAGCTGTGCATTGCCAAAACTCACCTTTGGTCAGCATTTGGTGTGAGTGAGTGAGTGAGTGAGTGAGTGAGTGAGGAGTCTGTAATTCAGCACTGAGTGTAGGACAGCCACTGTCCAGGCTGAAATTCCAGCACACTCAGGCTGTGAAGGACCCTGCTGGACAGACTGGCCCCAGCATTCCCAAAGCATGGTGGTAACCTGGTGTTTGCTGTACATTTGTGATTTTCATACCCAAACAGTTTTTGAAGACCAGTAGAATGCTTTGTAGAGACAGATTGATAGAGACAGATGTTCTTCCTCTCCATTTTGTCCTCGTTATCAATGCTTCCCTGCTAATGATTCACAAATGCATTAAAACATCTTCATCCAAATCTGATCCATAGCCACCAAAAATGAGACTCAAATGAAATTCCTCCAAACTGTGTGTAGTAAGCAAGGAAAACATCTTGTTAAAAATGTGTATGTTTGTTTACCAGTTAGCCTTAGACACTGTGATGTAGGAGAACTTCCATTTACTAGGCTTAGTTGCTTTGTCAATGCTGCTCCATTTAGCTGAATTCTTCCTGGTGAAAAATGGGTAATGGCACATTACACTTCAGTCTTATTATCTACCTGGTATGAAGAGGGAGGGGGACAATGTCCTAAATGCAAATACCAAAGACCTTGCCTCGATGACAGCTACTTTCTATTAAATGCATCAGATTCAAAGGAATAAATTAAAAGGCTTATTGTAATTCTAAGCATTAGTTACATTCTCATTTTGCATTAATCTATGAAATGGGCTCGCTCTTGATAAAGCTCCAAGAATTTTTTAGTGGTTCACTCCCTGCCTGTTGGTGTTGCAAGTGGTTTGGCTCTTTATTTTATTTTACTGCTCTGAGTGGAGCAGCATTGCTGAGGGACGCTTTCTTTCCATCCTCTCTCCCTTACTATTTCTTTTGGCTGCATCAGTGGATGGAAATTCTAATTTTACGATGGATGAAGCCTCAAAATGGGACCTTATGTTGGGACTCAGAAAGCGGGGAGAACTCTGTTGGGGCTGCCTTTTCCTTTCTCTCCTCAGGCTGTTGGAAGTCAGAAGGGTCAGACTCATGGGTTAACACAGGATATTGTGCAGTTGGGTTGTAATACAAATATGCAGAGGAGCCAGTAACATTATAGTGCAAAAGAAATGAATATATTTGAGAAGATGATAGTTGTTAGAGTAGGAATGCTTATAAGGAACTATTAGCAGGGAGAACTCCTGTTAAATCAACTTTGCTTCTGTTTTGATTTGCAAAGAGATTGTTACGTGTTACCAGAGCAAATATTTACAGTTCTTTAGCTTTCCTAATTGAAGTAGAGATTAAAAATGCAGTGTAGTATTAACATGGCAGTTCCTCGCTTAGATGGTGTCTGTTAGGGTTAAAGTTATTTTGCAGCTCAGGATCTGTAATGTTGCTGAATATATAAAATTATTTTTTTCTCACTGCATGTCATGTAGCACATTTGTCTGACTCAGTGCAGGTAGATCTAATGAAACTCCTTGCAAATTAACCCAGGTGCTGCTTTTAATAAATTGTAATATGAACTTGCACTCCACCTGTGCTGTAACAGGCTGTGAGAATGTTGCAGATTGGCAAAATTATGGACCTTGCAGGTCTTTCTGCTTTTCTTACACAAAGAAGCTTTGACTCTCATCTCTCTTCTCAGTTCCTGAAGTGCTACTCAACGGTGCTGCTTTCATGACTCATAAAGTGAGTAAGAGCTGCAGCCTTCAGCAGCATATTAGCAGCTCATTCTGTGACCCTGGGTTCAATAATTGCTCTGCCCAGCGCATCAGTGAAAATAAAGTACTGAAAGAATGGCCATTATTAGCTGAGGATTCCTCCTCTTAACCATCCTTCATGTGCAAACTTTCACCATCTTCTGTTTTCATAAAAGGAGTCAGCAAGACTGGTGCTCTCAGAATTGCTCACTCCAAGTCTGGAGGTTCTCCCAAGGCTAAATGAGCTGCATCAGGCTCACTTGGAAATGGGAGTTTTCCTTTTGCCAGGTAAAATTCAGTCCCAGGTCCTGCTCCTGTCAAGTGCAGTTAAATCAAGAGAACATCTCCCTGCTCTGTCGGTGTGAGGCTTCTCTTCTGCTTAGTGCTCCAAGGGCAGATTTCCAGTGGATCCTAGCCAGCTCTCTGGCTTTTCGTGGAAGACTTGCAAATGTTCTGATTCAAACATCTAATTGCCCTTCTTGGAGCTGCAGCATCCTTACAGTGATTAACTGAGCAGCTCAATATCTCCTTCTAGAACTGACATGCCCAATACTGGGTGATTGAAATTTCCAAACAGTTAATTAAAAGATATTGCTGAGATCTCATCCAGTAGCTGAAAACAACTTTATACCCTCTGAGAAGCACTGATAGACTAACCTGCTAATTTCAGTAAGTTTGATAAATACGGTAGCAAGCATGCAGCATGACTGTTGTGTAATAATGAGATTTGGGTTTGTTTTTTCTTCAAAATATAGTGCCCTTGGGGAAAAAATAATAAAGGCATCTCTAGCAACTGGTTTTTAATTTCCACAAGGATCCAGCTGTGCTCTTTGGGCATGCTGAGATGCAGAGAGGAGAAGCAGGCACTAGCATCTTTCCTCTGGTTGTGTGAACATGGAAAACCTTGGTCAGGGCATATAAACCCTCAAGCAATGTTGTTCTTTGATGGAGAAGAAATCCTGTTTCAAAAGGATTAATGGAGGTCTGGCATCTCTGCTGGATCTCCTGAATGCTGAAGAAGTGGATCTGATCTGAAAGATCTTTATTCACACTATCTTACACATAACAGCTTGGAATACAAAAATGTGGGTGCTCTAACCTTCTGAGCAACTGCCCCTGGGGATAAATTGTGTTTCCAAGCTCCCATTCTGCTCCCACTCCCTGGGCTGCCAGTGGTCACATCTCAGTGGCCAGAAGCCAGGGCTGTAGTTCCTTGTAGAACTGAGGCTGCAGCTGTGGAGCCTCTGGAAAACAGGTAAAATGGCAAATTCTTCCCTGATGGCATTTTATCAAATTGCTGTAGATGTTATCATCCTTCAGCTGTTTGACTTAGTAGAAATCAATGATAAGTTCATATCCTCAACTGGAAAAAAATAAATCAATTAATAGCCAAAAAAGGGCAAAATCAATACAATGTATAAAACAGTGTTGGTCTAATTAAAATGTCCTGTGCACCTCAAAATTACTTAATGCTTGAAACTACTGAACAGCAATTCCCAACCTGCCAGAGGAAGAAAAAAACCAATGATTAAAAAATGCAGACTCCCATCATTTGCAATGCCAATTTTAAAAGGAGCTTCCTCTTGAATTAGGAGTTGGGAACATGTAACCACAGTGAGTTTCAGAGCTGCCTTTTCCAAAGTGTTCAGCCCAAATCCTGCCGACCTTTGTTTCAGTGTTTCCCTCTGTGCGAAGCCTTCTTGAGCAATCATCCTGATATGTCAGTCCTGAGTAAGCTTTCCATTAATTTTGGTCAGCCTTCATTTCCAGCCTGCTGTTTTCTCTTCCTTCAGAGCGCACCTACTGAAATGTTCTTTTACAACAAAACCCTGTTGTTTATATCTTGGCTTCCCCAGATATGCTCTAGAATTGGGCAGTGATGCAGAATTTGGAGCTGACACTTCCTCACACCTCTTTGTTTTACTTGTGAGGAAGACGCCTCTGGATTTTATCTCTGTTCTTCTAGCCCTTTATTTAGACTTATCTTTTTCATACTGGTAACTTTGGATATTTTGTGAGAGAAGGAAAAATAAGGTAGCAAATATGAAGGAAGGAGTCAAGCAGTGATATAGTGATTATCATTATTATCCACTGTATTGTTCTGATGGTAACAAGTGAAACAAAGCCATAAATGTGGCTGTGGTGCAGGGTATATTATTTTATTAATTTTTGTTTTTGTGTTCATTGTTGGGAGAACAATGTGTCAAATTTTTTCATCTTCTGCATGTTAAGGTAAACAGTAATACTAAATAAATTGTGCATCGGCTTGGCTGTTCTACCTGGTTTACATTTGATTTGTTTATCCTGAAGTACATTTGTAATGATAGCTTCAGGAAAAGACTAATGGAGGAGTTATCTCAGTGTGTAAGTGACTTTTATCAGCATGGTTATTCTTATTTAGATAGAGCATCTTTTCCACTCTTTGGTTTGCAGGAAGATAATCAGACTGCTGCAGTTTCCTAGCACGGACAAGAGCTCTGTTTGGTAAGTTCTAACAGGAGTGAGATTCCTAAAACAGACGACTGCTACCAAATGAAATTTAGTCAGGCTCAAAAAAGGAACCGAAAGTGAGATGCAAAGGTGTAACCCTGCTATACTTTTAAAATGGGTGGGATTTGTTTTAAGTTCCTTTTAGGTTCTGCTCTAAGATTCACTAAGAGAGGAAATAATTATACACTAGTTCATTGAAATGTCTGCCTGGACAGACTGGGCCATTCTGTGGTGACATGAGAATTGGAAATCTTGCAATCTCAAAAGCACTAATGCTGCTTCTCTCTGGGTATCAGTGGGAGGGGAGGTTTGTGCAAAAGTTCTTCTGCCAGCCCAAGTGTGGACTGGTGGTTCAGGGCAGTTAGATGGAGGTGAAAAATACAATTTTAAATCCTTGCACCAAATCAGGGATCCCTGACAGTCAGAGATGACACAGCTGACTGTTCTGGTCAGAGTCCACCTCATTCCTTCCTGCTCACCACATTCCTGCCCTGCTTCACCAAAGAGTGGCTACATTATGGTAGCTCCATAATGTAAAATACATTGTTATCATTACAACAGCAGTTGATATTGATTAAGTATATATTTGACACTACAATATTGGTGTTGTATCATCCTGTAATATCTGTATTAAATTCACTGATTTTCTGGTTATACAGAAAACTGTATTTCCTTTTAGGAGTTAAGACCCACTGAGTTAGCATATGATCCCAAGTCACTTAAGTTGATCTGAATTATTTGGTTTATTTTGGCTGTGCTGATGTATGCAGCTGTGGGGTTTTTTTTTTTTTTTGGTTCACTGTTTTATTTTTAGTATTGTAAACCATATAACCACATCCAGCTACAGAAATTGCTTGAATTGAATCATGAGTGACTATTACTCTTCCAGTCTTCAAATATTTGTTATTAAATGCCAGCAAAGAAGACTCTTTAAGGCACTTTTGAAAACAAAAAGCAAATAAACACAATAAAAATATGCAAGTAAAAATTAATGTCTCTCCCTTGGTACTGCAGATTAAGAAATCCACCTGGTCTGTAATTGGTTATAATTTAGACTACCTAGTTCAGCTTTTGATAGGGTTTGGAGATTGTTTCTGTGTTGTTTTGTTTGTTTTCTGAACAAAACAAACACAATGTTCTGAATATGTCAGGGTTTCACAGAATGGGACAGATGGATTCTCTATGTTGAGTGTCTGGGGGCTGTAGCTAAAGGCTCCTGTCTCCATCAGAAGAGCAGAGCCTTTATCAGGGTATTGGTGCTCTGGGATCAGTAATTTCACCCAGAGTAACTCAGGACAGTGATGGAGAGGCTTTCTTTGACCAGTCCTTTGAGTATGTAAAGAGATGTGCAGGCTGCAAGGATGATAGTTTCTCTCTATTCCTATTAATGCTTCTCCAGCTCCTAAAGGCTCTTCTTTTCAATATATTAAACGTATTTGTTCCTTTGATTTTCCCTTAGTTTATAAGCAACCTTTTCTTTTCTTGATGAATGCATCAGTGTTGCTCTGTGGGGCTCTCCCAGCCAGGCTGTGCCTGCTTGGTCCAGCTTCCAGCCCAGCCCTGCAGAGCCTTTCACCCTGCTGGGAAATGGGTAAATGCACTCATCCAGAAAGTGGCAGCACTGATCTTTGCAAAAAGTTGTGAGCTCCATGAGTGCAGAGCTGTAGCATGTGTGTTTCTCATTTTGCCTTTTAAAAACTTCAAGTAGATTGTTGAGTGGGTTCCTGAAAATCATTGAGGGATTGTCTCTTTTTGATATTCATTGAAATGCATTAATCACTGCTTTTTTGGGGAACCCTATTTTCCTGGTTTGCATGTTTACACACATTTCCCACTCCCTTCCTTCAGGGATTGCAGCTCTATCAGTATAATTATGTACTTGCAGAACAGCACAGAAAGTTTCAGTGGGGGAAGACATTCCTGTCAAGAGCAAGGCTGTGTTGTTTACTTATAAAAATTAGACTATTGACAGTGTTAATAGCATTTAAAGTAGACATTTAGAGATGGTGCTGTTTGTGTGGAAATGTTTTATAATTAATTGGAAGCACACTTGAGGAAAGCCTCGCTGATGGGATCATAACCATGGGGCTGGTTTGTTGTCCTGATTGGAACATTGTGTGTCTAATTGTTTGTTGGTCTGGCGTGGCTCACAGATGCATTTAATGATTCCCACTTGGGCTGCCTGGTTTGCATTGATCTTCCCAGACACAGGGGAGCCTGAGATGTGAAGGATGTGGTTTAGTTAGGCTGCAGCTTTATTAATGTGCCTCATCTGGGAGCTCTTCAGCAATAAGTTATAAAGCACAGGTCAGGATGCCTTGTGTTGCTGCCAGCTGGTATAAGTTGGCATTTTCCTCCCCAGGCTTTGGTGGGCACCTGCTGCAGCCCCCTGAGTGAGGATTAAAGTGCTTGAGGTCTCTCAGTGTGCTAAGTGTTACACTATGACCTTATACTTCACTTTCTAGTTCTTTATCAATGTGGGAGCAGCTCTCTCTTGGTAAGTGATGTGCACTGGGCAGCTGATGGAGAGGCATCAGTTATTGATGTATTTGTCCTGCCCAAGGTTTCTAGATTGCTAATAGTTAATAGCTTTTACAAAATCAGTTCCTTGAGGGGCAGGAACTTGCTCCAAAAGGGCTCAAATCTGATAGGATTATGGAAATTAGTTACTGATTTTCATTGATGCTTTTCCTGTCCCTAATTTAGAGATCTTCTGGTTTGCACCCCTGTTAGGGGCTGAGTTCTCCCCTGCACTATTTCAGATCAGTTTATAGTTAGTGTTATAGAAAGGGCCCATGTCTGTCACCAGTGTTTGTGTGAGAGCTTGTTCAGTTTTTCCACCCACCTATCCAAATAATCCCTTCATCTGTCTGCTTTTCACCACTGGAAATTTTAAAAGGGGCAGAACTGGCCCCAGTGCAATCCTATCCTATAATTTTTCTGCTCTGGAAAGATCAGCAGAAGCAGGCACATGTGAACAGCAAGTGTTTAGTTTCTCTGATGCAGATTAGTTTGGAATAATTGTATTGTGGTTTTATCCAGGCTCTTGGGTTGATTTGTTTGTTCTTCATTTTTCCAGTTGCAAAACACTGGACATTGCAGTGTAGATGCATGACTTTTTTTTTTCCTTTCCTTTTTTTTTTTTTTTTTCAGTTATTTTTCCCCTTTGAAGAACGTTAAAGCAGTTAAGATGCTTTCTGGTTGCCCTTTTCTTCTCCAGGAGTCATGTGCTGTAGCTGAGGAGGGACACCGGGGGTGGCAGGTCTGGGCTGCCCCTCCCTGGTGTGAGCCCTGTCCTGCACAGCAGCCTGTGAATCCTTCTGAGCAGGGCTTGCTTGGTTTGATGGGTGTGCCCCATCCTGCAGCATTAGCAGTGACTCAGGAATTCAGCACAGGAGCTGTGGCTGTTCTGATCACGAGGGAATGGCTTCAGCTGAAGGTTATAAGGTCCACACAGCACTGCAGGATGCAGAAAGGCATTTGTGATTGCTGAGCACTGCTGCCGCTGCCCTGCCCTGGTGCCCTGCAGCCATCCTTGTCATCCCAGCAAAGGGAATAATTAAATCCTGCTCAGTTTTTCCTGTTAATCCAGATATAGCCTAAAGCCCTGCCTTAGAGGCAGGAGGAGTGTAGTTTAGGATCCATTTTTAACATGTGCTATGGTATTCTGTTTTTCTGGATGCACAGCAGTTTGAAAAAGTTTCATTTCTGGAAAACACGAAGTTTGTGACGTGATATTTTAAATTATTAGATATTTGTTCCATTTCTTCTAGGAGAATACTGTTGGTGACTTTTTAATTTATTTTTATTGAAATGTAGAGTATAAACTTGTATACTTGGAAAAAAATATTGCCTTAGATGGATTCTGTGTTCAGTTCAGAGGCAGGTGTTCTTATGTGAGCATGGGAAGGTATTTGGATGAAAAGTCCATCTGACGTCTGGCTATGTCTATAAAGCATATGAAAGATTGTGCACATAGATACTTCTTCATAAGCACAAAAGCTTTGCCACTAATCCTTTTATTTTTACAATACCAAAAGCAACACTGTAGACTAGCTTTAGCTAGTGCTGTTATACAAATGTTTAGGAAAACAAGTTGGATTATCGAATTGTGAAGGTGAGTTAAAACCAGTCCTGGTTCTTGTGCTGTGCTTCCAAATTCTGTTGTCTCTGTGTCATTGGTTTGATAGCAGCAGAATTTGCATGTTAACTTGTTCAGTGCAGTGCTGCTGTTGGTTGCAGTGTGTGTGGTTAATTAGGAATCTGGAATCGTATGCAGCCAATGCCTTGTTTGTTCTCAGCTGGCCTCTGCTTGCACACACTGCTGGAAAATGCTGCACAAGCACAGTTCCTTTGGAATTAGGTTATAGTTAAATTGTAAATAATTTAGTCTTTTAGCCTTTTGAGATAAAGATCTCCAGCTGTGAGTTTGCTGGGTGACAAGCCTCCCACTGGAAAGAGAGGGGTGAGTTCCTTCTCTGTGAGTAATTTAAAAAATAAATAAATAAATGCTATGGAAAAAAAAAATCAAAGAGATTCTGCAGTGTTTTATTTTGGTTTTATTCTTTGGCTACTTGTATTAAAAGATTTTGCTTTGTAATAAATAGTAGTGAAGTTATAGCTACTGTTGGATGTGTTTGCAATGTGTCAGGAATGTTTCTGGAGTCTTAATTACTTTTGCAGAGAGCATCACTATTGTTAGCAGTCATAAGGCAGCAGTCAGACATAATCTCTCACAAACAACTTTGTTCTGTTGCAGTTTTCCCATTTAATGATGTAATAGTTCAGTGAGCAGCTTGCTGCTTTAAATAACTTTGTATTTTCCTTTTAGACCCCTTTGTTGCTCTGTGGCCTTTGTTAGCGTTGGTGGGTTTTGAGAGCATCTTCTACAAGTGTAGACTGAGTGATTTCTAACTAGAATAGCCGGTTCCTGATGTCTCTGAATCTGTTTTGCCTTGCTCTGGGAAACTGATTTTATTTGGGGAGATGTGTGTGTCATTGTCCCATGTAACTGTTGCAGTCTGTAGGATTTCCTTAATCCTTAATTTCCTTAACCCTGTATCTGTAAAAGGCAAATGACTTTTGAATTATGCAAGTGTTGTTTCAAGGGAATAAATTCTGCCTTTGAGAAAATACAGCCAGACTCCTCTCAGAGATGTCCAGTAAAAGGACAAGTGACAAAAGACACAAGTTTCAGGGAGGGCAGTTTAAAGGAGATGTCACAAAAAGTTCTCCACCCTGAGCACAGTCAGTGGCTGCAGGGGATGTATCCAGCCTCCTGCAGGCTGGGGGGAGTGGGCATCCCTTCCTGATCTCAAATCTAGCCTAAAAGGGGCCTCTTGTGTTCCCTGTGTGTTGAAACTGAGATTCTTGGCTGGGTCACAAGAGGCAGACTCCCCTCTGTGACACCATGAGTAAATCCTGCCCAGGGAGGAGCAGGTGTGGGCTGGGGCTGGGCTCAGCCCTGCCTGTGCTCCCTCCTGCCTCAGTGCTGCTGGGGACAGGGCTGGGTAACTCTGCTTTGTTTTGGAACACAGATGATGTCTCCTCTCAGCCAATGGATGGAACTGGGGCATAATGGCAATGTCCAGATTCCTGCAGTCTCCTCTCTCATTTTGGACACAACTGTTAACAGCCCTTCCAGCTGATCTTGGATGCAATAAGAGAATCTAGAAGTCAATAGTGAGAAGCAAGTAAAACATCTCACAATTAACCTGTATTGTATCACACTGCAGACCTAACTGTGGTTGCTCAGCTCAGTCTTTGCAGAGACAACATGAGACTTCAGCTGTAAGCACTGATATCCTATCTAGAGATCAGCTTTGACATGGAAGGGGAAAAAAAAATGTAAATTTTTTTTTTTTCTCTTAGCTGGCTTTGTGGTTTGTTTGTTTGGTTTCTTTAATTGAAATGGAAATTTTGTTGTCAGAGAGCCTGAAGCATATGAATTCTCAAGTCTTATTCCTAATAGAAGTATTTACAGAGTGAGGAATAATTTTGAATAGTAGGATTTTTCAAAAGTACCTGAAGAAAAAATTTCGACTATCAGCCTTTTAGATTTCTGGAATACCCCCCTAAAAGCACACTAAAAATACTCTTTATGCATTTGCATTAAATTCCTAGCAAGTACGTGCTTTTATTGATGATATAATAATGCAAAAATGGTCTTGAGACCTAACAAACATAAATGAATGAAAATATACTGTCCCCAGAAATCTATAAGCACTATGAAGTATTTAACATATGTCTGTGAATGTTCCTGTTGAAATGATGGGATCTTATTGATCATCTTGGTGTTGAAAGAGACACTTGCGCATCATAAATATTGAAAATATTTGTATGCTAGACACATAAAGCAGATTTTTGCCATTGGACATGTTCACATAGAAGCCTGCTCTTGTTGGGCCCAGCTGAGGAAGCAGTGGGGCTCAGTGCAAGCATTATTCCATTATTGTGCATGGAACAGATGAAAGAACCCAGACCCGGATTTTCAGCTGTCTGGAGACCAAGGACAAAAGGCTCATCATTACCTTAAATCCAAAGCAGCAACAAAAATAGAACAAATTGGTTCAGGGGATGGGGAGAGATGATGTCTGGCTAAGGGTTGGAGAGGAGGGAATTACAGAGGGACCCATGAGAACGCATTTAAAATGAGCTTGGGGAATGAGCAGACATTATTTGGTCTGCAGCTGTACACGCCACATGACTGAGCAATTAACTATCAGCCACTGACTTTTACAGATCTGAAGTAAAGCAGGATATATTTTTATCTAAAAAGTGGTGAGAGAGTTGACAGCAGCAGCAGCCTGACTCTGTGCAAGCATATTTAGGGAAATCCATTTTTCAGAAAGTGGAAGCAATTGTCTAGAAAAAAAAAAACAAACTGAAAAGAAAATGAAAGAAAAGCTGGGCTGTGTTGTTACCTTAATAATCATGCCCTTGTTTAGAATTTCAGCTTCTTCAAAGTTCCAGATGCTGTTAATTGAGGCTTAAGCCCAGGTTCAGTTCTGTATTTAAAGTCAAAAGTTGATCTTTGAAGATGGAAGTGGTAAAGTCTGGGGATTTATTCGAGCCTAACCTGACTGAAGACTCTTGAGCCTCTTCAGAGATGTGTGACCACAGTAAGACAACAGTGCAGCAAAATAGGCAACAAAAGAATATGAATACTGAATAAACCTAAGATGTCCCAGAGTTCCAGTAATGCTTTACAGTTATAGTTTGTATTTCCCTGTTACAGGTCTCAGAAAGCCATACAGTTATATTAAACTATATGAGTTTTCTCTTTTGGAAGGATTTGTGGGAGGAAATTCTTCAATTATTAAAATTGGCTCAGAAGATTTTGTCCAAGATTTATTTAGTAATTAAATGTGACAACTTGGATTCAAATTTCAAATCTCATCTGTAGAGAGTTATTGTAACATACAATAGAAAGCTCTTCAAAATTTATAGCTGAAGATGTTATTTTTGCCATTCATATAATATTTCACTACAGTTCTCCCCTTCATTCAGGGTGGTTGAGTTAATAGCAAGGCCTCTGGATGTTATATATTTATTCTGTTGCAGTAACTTTATTTAAACAACAGTGAAAATCTCTTGTCTTCTCACCAGAAACTGGGTTTCTTTCTACTGTAGATGTGTTTTTTTCTTGAAAAAGCAGTTAATAAAACAGTTGAAACCTTTCTAAATAACAAATTAGCACCTGTGCCAAGAGAGGAGTGTGAACTGGTGCAGGTTCTCTTCTTGTGGGTTGAAATTCAGCAGTGAATCTGGCTGGCTGTGCAAACAGTTAATTTCTGTGTGCTTTTCTGCTTTTGAAAGAGATTGTGTGTGGGAAGATGTGATGGGTTATCTTACTACTTGCTGTAAAATTTAAGATCTTTTCAGAGAGCTGTCATAGACCTCACAAGAGATATTTTATTGAGAAGAATTAAATATAAGACAGCTCTAAGGGAATAAGTAACGTTTTTGTTGTCAAATTAGTTTTATTCATTTAATATTCAATATTTACAACAATGATTTAAAGTAGGTGAACTGATTTGGGGCCCGGAGATTTGAATCCTTTTAAATGTTCATGTGTCAGACTGTTGTATTATCCTGAGATTATTTCCAAAGCATTGTGCTGGAATGCTTTATTTGCAGTGAGTGGATGTGTGCTCTGTATATTCACTATTAACAGTGAATTCACTCTAACTTAGCCTCAGCTCAGACACCACCCTGCACCTCCCTCCTTTGCAAAAGCAGCTTTAAGAACTGATTATTTTCTGTTGTATCCATTCTTTAGTGGAATGCAATGGATCTGGAGGCACCTGGGGTTTGATGAGTGCTGGCAGCAGTCACATGTGTGAAACCCCATGACAGATTCAGCATCATCTTTAATTTGAGCTCCCTCAGAGTTTGTGTGTAAGTGAATATAGAGGAGACAAACGGTGTCATTTAATGTTGGTCACCTCTGTGGTTTCCTAAGCTGCCTAAGAGCAGGAAAACTTGTTTCAGGGACAAGAAAGCCCCGGGGCAGTGATGAGATGAAAAGCTGTGATTGATCAGCTCCGTGCTGTGGCTGCTAGGCTGGGAGATGCTGCTCTGTGCAGGGTCTGGCCAGGGGAGCCCCAAAGGCTGCTCTGCTCTGGGGGCTCCCTTTGCTTCAGTGCTCTGGGCTGTGGAAACTCAGGATAATCTTCCACAGATCCTTCTGCTGCCTCTGCAGGCTGTGGCAGCAGCTCTGCTTCTGAAATGGCTGTGACGGGCTGGTGGACAGGGGACACTTCTAGAGGACTGGAATACACAAAATGCCTTAATCAGGAGGAGAGGAAGTGGCTTCAGTGTCATTCAGTGCCGTTCCAGAGTTTCTGCACAGACAGGAACATTTCTAAAGGGTCCCATCATGCAGAAGAGATGATGCAGGTTGGAGCTGTTTTTAAATAATCAGTACATATTCTTTTTCTGATTTTCTTTAAACTCAGCAGGGAGCAGTGCCATCCTATTAGCTTCAGTTTCCAGAGAAACTGCTTTACAGCACTGCCTGGCTGCCTGGACAGTGACTGTAAAACAGAGGTAAAAACACTTCATTTTGTGCTCAGTGAATAAAGCCTTAATCCTGTGTTAGGGTGAAACAATTTTTGCAAATACTACTTTGCAAATACTACTGCAAATACTTTGAAGCAGAGGAAATTACAAGGTTAAATGTCTATTCATTCTAGTTTTAGAAGGCTTTAGATTTGTTGACTTCTCTAATATGTGCTGGGGATATATTATATTTCTGGGCCCAGAATGTGATGCTGTTTCATACAAGCTGGAGTTGAGAAACCCTGTGGTTTTTGTATCTTAGTGCTTCAGTTTCCCCTGTGGTCTCCTTATATCACACTAGAAATTCTGGTTGTCTGGCAGTTTATCTCAGGATGAAAAAGACAAAAAAGGTTTGAATACTTGTCTCCCTTAGTGCTAAGTCTGTGTTTGTGCAGTTTGTTTCTTGAGAAACTTGAGGTCTCATTTGCATGCCATGAATTAGGAGGAAATTGAAATGCTGGAATAATGGAAACAAGTGGAAACATGATGATGCAAAATGTGCTGTTTGCAGACTCTGAGCAAGCATGATGTGGCAGCACAAGCAATCTAGAGTCCAAATGGACAGAATCCAGGGGACAGCCACAAAAAATACCACAAGTCTGGAAAAATAATTGACAAAGAAACATTGGCAGTCACAATTGTGTCCCCTCAATTTGTGACTGACCAGAGAAGGATTCTGTTCCCCTTCTTTAGACAGGGGAGATGATGTTGGTTTAACTTTGGTGTGCTGGGAAATATTTCTGAATATTTCCCTCTGAGATGGAGAGGGGCCCTGGCCTGGCTGGGAGGTGCAGCAGAGCTGCTCCTGCCTCATGGGCATCCTCACTCCAAACAGGTGGCTGACAGCTGAGAGGGCACAGAGGGCGCAGAGGGCAGAGCTGTGGTGCCACTGCTGCCTGGGCATTCCAGGGGAAAGGAGGCACAGGTGGGAAAAATCACCAGAGAGCCCTGGTTCAACTGGCTGGGGCTTTCAGGTCCTGTGGAAATAAGAAAAAGATGCAAAGCTTTTTCTATCTGAGATTTCAGCTGAAGGACATTACTTGGTCTCAGTCTTTAGATAATACTGCAGCCACAGTACACTTTAAAAAAAATCCTCAAAATACAACATTTCGTCAATTTTCAACTCAACCTCTTGTGTGGTTGGGTAGTCTTGATTCTCTTAAGTTCCCTACAATGTGGAACCCTAAAATCTGAGCCTCTAAAATCTGAGTAAAAAATTTGGTTTTTTGGTAATGGTACAGTGAGAAAGTTTCTCCAAAGTGCCTCTCACTGCAGTCAACTTTTAAAGGCTCAGTCTGCTTTTTCTGATTTTGCACAGTGCAATTCACTTAATAGGGTAGTTTAGGGATTTTTTTCTTTGCTTTAAATGGCTGTTCTGTATTTTTTCTTCTCACAGGCACTAAATTGATGCTATTGCCTTATATATTGGATGCAGGAAAGAATTTGGGGGCTAGAAAACATGATAAATTAAAATATGTGAGAATGCTGTAACCTGTGAAAGACAGTAACAGCAGGAAAAGTTGATGTTTGCCTCAGAAACAGTAGCACAGAACTATTATATTGTATAGTGGTTTCTGTTCTTGTCCATCTGTGTCTGTGTTGAAAAATCATGTAAGAATTCATCAACTTGCTTTCTGTCAGCTTGACTTGTTCCTTTTGACCTGAGCTGAGTTTGTGGCTGGGATTGTAGGACTTGAATTACAACCTCCAAGAGTGCAGGTTCAATAATAGTCATTTTCTGAAGTGCTTTAGAAAAACATTCCAAACTGCTCTTACAGCTTAATTGTTGTAAAGTTGTGTAGTTCAAAGCTATTGTTTGTTTTCTGTGCCAAAAGTTCAAAATGAGGTGTGGGGTTAGTGGGGGTGATGTTGATCACATTTGAACATGGAAACAAACCCAGTGCTGACATACTTCTTTTTAAGTGCAATTGTGTGTGTGGTGAAATGCTTTGGATAGTAAATTTTTAATTTATATGTATTATAAATCAAGGATTTGCAAAATTATTTGCCCAATTCTTCCTTCTACCAAGGGAAATTAACTAAAAATGAAATTAAATGTCTAAGAGAAAAAAAAACACTGGAAAAAAAAAGGTTATTAATTATTGCATCCCATTAACATCTTTAATTTTTGAATTGGGACTGTCAAACATCACCTCAGCAGTGAGAACGTGCTGGGATTTTTATTGGGTTTTATTGCTTAGGACAATTAAACAATCATTTTGTCCCGACAGTTTTGCCCCAAAGTTTTTTCTGGCAGGTGAGATGAGATAATGAGTCCATATGAACTTCTGGAGGAATGCAAAAACCAAAAGCAAGGCCTCAGTACTAGGTAGTCAGGCAGTTTGTGTGTGTGTATTGATTGGTGTGAAGATATCCATATGCAGTCAGAAGTTATTTTGTTTGCTGTTTTGTCAAGTGATGTGATTTGCCTGCTCAGTAATTCACCCCAGCAGTGGTGCAGGGGATGGGGAGGAGGATGAGGCTGCATGAGATCTTTTATCAGGAGAGGAAAGAATCAGCATTCAGTGAATAAACAGCAACAAATTGATGGCAGCATCCAGACAGCTGCTGTTGTGCCTCTGGTCTTCTCCAGATGTGAGAGAGAACTGTAAGCAGCATTCCTCTCATTCATAATTAGTCATGTAAGTACAAATTAGTTACAATAACTATCTGCTGGAAAACCTATTATAATTATTGCCAAGAATGGAACAAATGTTGAAGAAAACAAAGCTCTGCGCTGGAAGCAAAGCTAGCCCAAAAGTCTCTTGTCAGATTTTGATTTTGCTTACATCAGCAAGAGCAAGTCCAGCAAAGTTGATAAAGTCAATAATTCCTGACTAATATCAGGGATTAGTTATGTAGACATAGCTGATAATTTTTTTTTATAAATTTATTGTTGATTTTAATCCAGCCATTGATATGGAAACTGTTGAGTTTTGCTTATCATTTAGGCAAATGATTCTTAAGCAAAAAATTCAAAAGAACTCTCCAAGGAAGAGCTCAGCTTCCCCAAGATCTTGGAAACTCTACTGGAATGTTCCCTTATCTATTGGCAGCTATTGTCACTATTTCTGTGACTGTTGGCAACTGCCAGTATTAATTTTTATTTCTGAGTCTTCTGAACTCTGCTTTTAGTGCAGTGTGTGGGTCTGCTCCTCACAGAGAATTCAGCACAAGGTTCTTGTTGAGGGCAGATATCAGAGTGTCCTCAGAAGCTCTTTCACAGAAAACTGAGACCACCACAAGCAAATCGGCCTCCTTACCCATGAATGCTTTAGTGAAAAACCCAAACAGAACAAATGAACAAACAAAACCAACAAACACTCCTTTGTGCCCTGTCCTGGTGAGCCTCCCTTGCTGATGGTGCCTGTCCAATTCTCTGCTTGCATCAGTGCTATCTTACAGCTCTGGAAAACTGAATGTGCAGAACATCACAGACTCCTCCAGCTACCTGCAAGTAACAGGATTTTGTTAGATTCTTGTCATGCCAAGACAAGTGATCTGAGAAAAAGACAGTATTTTGTTGTTTTGAACTTGGTTCCTTGATTATATTTTATTAATTTGTGTGCCTACAAACATATAAATTTATGTGCAAAGTACCTGACATGATCCCAAGATCACAAAAATCTCTGAGACTTGATCTCTTTGAGTTGCTAGTACAGATAGACAGGTAGGCTCTTATTTTGTTTATTTGTTTTATTCTTGTGGGCTCTTCAGTAGCAAAGACCCCTTCCACAATTAAATGTGTAGGATTGATGCTTAAGGTATTTTCAGTTTTGGTTTTTTGTACTTTCCAGTTTTTAACTTTTTCTCTTTTGATGCCTCACAGGCATCCTTAAAAAAACCTACTGAAGTTTCTATGAGCAACTGGGTTATTTCACTGAAGATGATTTCATGTAGGGTTTAATTGCTGCAGAATCTTAGGCAGACTTCCTGATTAAACTCTCATCATATTTGATATCAGAGCTTCCTGCATCACATATCTGCTTTGTCAGGTCTGAGGAGGCTTATCTCAGCTCCTCTGGCAACAGCCTGCTCAACTTACTGGTCTCATCTGGATTTTCTTTTTCTAGTTGGGTCCCATCTTTTTAATCTTCCAGAAACTGAACTCTGAGGAGCTGACTGGCTCCTTTATTTTGTTGAGGATCACATGTACAGGTAATTGAAAACAGTGAGAACAATGTTTCTGACGGAGTGCAAAGGAATTAATTGGTTACTAATTTGAAATTCCTTAAGCTTGTGTTTGTGGTGTTGCTTTTGTTTGGTTGGATTTTTGTTTGGAATTTTTTGCTAATTTTTGTTTTATATTTAATAAATTGTCGGTATGTGTCAAATGCAAAATTGTGCAAAACCAAGAGGTAAAGTATGGTGTGCATTTGGTTAATAAAGTAACTCTTTTTCAGATTAGTTGTCTTTCAAATCATGCTGCAGGATTTTATGATAAAACTTCCAACAAGAAAAATTCCATGACACAAAAGTGCAATTTTGTATTGTAACTAAAAATTGCTCAGCATAGCAATTTTGTTACAATGCCAAATACCTGATAGAGACAAAAAAATAAAACAAGAGTGGAAAAGCTTTTCTGATATTGCTTCACAGCTTTAGTGAGGCAAGGCCATATTCTGCTTTCAGTGCAACCTGCAGCTGAAATTTATGGGTGCATTATGCAGAACTTAGGATAGAATTGTGGGAAATTATCTATTTCCATTAACAACACTGAATTTACACAGTGCCATTAAATTGGTGCCTTTCCTGTGGAGTGATGTTCAGTAGAACTTCAGCTCCCTCTGCTCCTTGTGGGAGAGCTTCTGTGGGGAAGAGGCTGACTGTGGGTTAGCTGGATTACAAGGAAACATTGACTGATGTCATTTATGTGCATCAATACTCATTGGAAACCAAAAAGTGTAAAAGTGTGCCTTGAAATGCTACACAGCAGAGAGACAGTCTTTTGGCAGTGATACAATGAGATATTAAAAGGAATTATTGTACCTGAGGTGTGGGGATTTATGGCATCCCTTTGTACAGGCAATCTAAATGTTAATTGGTAACTATAACAGTTTTCATCTTTTATCTTGAAGCTTAGCATTAGCTGTGTTGTCTTCCCTTGCTTTGCAGTTTTAGTTGCTTTGGTTTATGATGAAATACCTTGGATGTGAAGTTCCATAATATTTGGGTCTCTTAAACCACAGAAGCAATAAACTTGTCAAATTATCCCCTAAACCCAATGCAAACACAGCACAGCATTATTCATCCTTTGTAATATCTGGAAATAGCCACTTGCCCAAAGCTTCCAGAGGTACTTGCTAATTTCAAGATCCAAACCAAATGCCACGAGCCTGCAGCCTTTTGGATTTTCTTCCTTCACATCTTCCTCTCTTAATTCTCTTTGTTCTTTCAAGCTGGCCCTACAGGCCAGAGCTGCAGCCCTGCTGAGCTGATGCAGCCTCTGAGCCCCCCATGTGGCAGAGGCAGAGCCTGGCCCCAGAGAAGCACTCAGGGCCCCTCTGGGTGACATTACAGTCACAGGGCCTGAGGGGGATGCAGGGCTGTGCTTCAGGAGAAACAGAATTGTGGGGAAGAACAGGGCAAGGATGGTAATGATGAGTCAGTTAGCGATGGAGAAAATGTCCTAATGGCCCCTTTGTTTTCAAATCCCACATTAATGAATATGTCAGCTGGTGTTTCCCACCTAATAGGGCGCTGCAGGATTTGAGATATGTGATGAGAGTATCATAAACAATTTGCTAATACTAAAAAGAAGAGAGAGACTCTCTCAGAGGTGATGTTATAGAAGTTAGACATGGTGGAGATGTGAGGGGTCTGGAAAATTCCTTGTGTTGATGATCTTGGGAGCCCAAGAATTTGGTGAATAGAAGTAAGGTAGAAGAGATCAGTAACCATGTTTGGGCTCAGCAATAGCCTATACTGAATGAAGAGGAAAACATGCTAGTTAAATTTGGATTGAGGAGGATGTGAAATGGGAGGTATTGTGGGAACAGGTATAGAGGGAGAAGCCTGTTCTCCAAAGTTCCTTTATGAAGGAATTGGAGGTGAGGTCAAAAAGTGCTTAAAATCTAAATGAAACTTCAACTCTTTTATCCCCATTCTCTAACTGCACAACTGTTACCAACCCTCCAGTGTCATTCCAGAGTTGATAACCATGGCACAGCAGTGACCAGTGAACTGACAGACCTGCTCTACCTTTGCTGATATTTTTTGCTTTCTCATGTTGTTTTGTTTGTTTATTATTGATTTCCTATATGAAAGCATTTGAATGTTTCTCTCTCAGAGAAAACTGGAGCTGTTTGTGTCACTCCCCACACTCCGCTCCGTTCTGGCAGGTCCCTCAGGGATGTTGTCACACAAATGGTGCTGTGTGCAGGCAGCAGCTCCTGTCCCCAGGTGTGTGTGCAGCAGCAGGGGATCTCCATGGCTGCAAGTAATCCGATTTCACTGCCTGACTTGTCAGCAGCTGGAGTGGATTCTAAAAACTCTGCATTTCCAGACTCAAGCTGCTGCTGCCTGGTGTTAAAACTTAAGTGACTTATTGCCAATCCAGCTCCTAGACAGGAGCAGCACCAAACTTCTTTTCATAGAGGTTTTCTTATGTGCTACCTCTCTATCTTTCCTGTGTTCTGTAAGAGGAGGAAGCTAATTCTGCCTGTGTGCATATCACTTCAGATTTTCTTTTCTCTGTCTCTCAATGTCTTCTGTTAGCCCAAGAGCTGCCCAGACTGTCCTGGCCCTGTCCTCCATCAAGTGCAGCAAAATGGGTTGTGAAGGGCTAGAAATGGCAGCAGATAACATGGAAAAAAGTGGAATCTTTAATTCTATTTATGCATTTCTTATTGAAATATCATGTCTGATAACAAAGCCAAAATGTCTTGGCATTGATTCATGTTTATGCTAGAAGTATAATGTTGATTGAATTGAATATTTTTGACAGAGGATAAACAGCAGCAGGAAAACGTTTAGGGTGAATTTATGTTTTGCAGTCTGCTTTCCTTTCCATTTGAAGTTACCTGTTCTGGCATTTCTTTTCATTTTCAGAAAAGAGAAAAGGCAGACCTGGGGATGGTTTATAAACTCAGTTCTTTTTTCCTTTTTTTTTTAATGTAGGTCATTGAACTAAAGAAAATACCTCTTAGGGAAAGCTTCTCTTACCAACCAACACCACACAGGGCCAGTTTTGTTCTTCCCACTCCCATCATGGCATTGCCTGGGTTTTGTCCCTGCTGTGCAGTGGATGCCATGTCCCTGTTTCTTAAACAGAATAAAATTCATTCTATCTCAAGGAACAAAACCACAGGCAAAGCTCATCAGCGTGCCAGCTTTTATGGCTTGATCCTAAACAGTGCACTGACAAGTTACAGGCATGTGACTCTTGTAATACTAATACCGAAATTCATTTTTTTCCCCTTCTATCTCAGTTTCAGCCCTGAGAGCTCTGTGTGAGCCAGGTGGGTGGCTGGATACACTCTGAGGATAACTTTGTTTCCTTGAGTGACTATTTCAATAACCACCACTGTACACGGGATGTCAACAGACAGAGGAGGCAGGTGGCTGATTAAAATTAATTACTTGGAGACTCAGAATCTGTCATGTTTAAGTTCCAGTCACTGAAACCAAAAGAAACATAAATCAGGGCTAAAGTGGTATTATTTGTTTCCAATTGCATCCTGAATCTGGACTCAGAACCAAAGCTGTTACAGCTGTTTTCTCTCTTCCAAGGAATGCCACAAAATCTTGTTTTGTTTATCAGTTACTAGGGTTCTTGAAACTTGTTATTAGAATTTATTTAAATAAGCATCATGTTTTTCCATTTAATATTTTGTGAAAACCAGATTGAGAGTTTCCAGAACTAAGTTAGTGGAAGACTTTCCCTGATTTGAAGCAAAGAGGTTGTAAACACATTGTTGGTATAGAAGGTGAAGAATTTCTTGTAGGGCCATGAATGGTTCAGTTTTCATTGCCGGATTTGGGAAAGGAGTGAAGACAAACAGGATCAGGAAGGGGAGGGATAGGGAGGGGAAAAAAAAAAAATCCTCTGACTTCTGAAGTTTTCTCCTAGATTTGGGAAATAAATGCACCTATAGGTCCTGACAAGTCAGCATTCTCTAAAGCAACAACATTTAGGAAAATCCAATATAGTTCAGTGTGTAACAGCATAAACTCTTCATTCTCGGACTTTGTTTGTTTTAACACTACTCAAATTTGCACAAAAATGGGATCTTTTGTTTCTTTGTAGTTCAGCTAATCCTCAGCATAATATTTATCCCATTTGTGTTAAGTGGTTGGTGGTTGCTGTGTCAATTAGCATATTGTGTAAAGTTGTGGCTTCAGAAGGAGTATAGGAACTAAACACTATCCTAATTTTTAGGTAAATATTTGTATTAAATGAAATTGAAGAAAGGAATGGGGGGAATGAGGCCTTCAGATTGTTTTTCATTTTATCACAAAGCTGTTGTCTGCCTGGACTTCAGCAAGGCCTGTGGCACTGTGTCCCACAGCTGCCTCCTGGAAAAGCTGCAGCCCTGGGCTGGGACAGGAGCACTCTGCTGGGCTCAGACCTGGCTGCATGGCCAGCCCAGAGAGGGGTAGGGATGGTACAGCCAGGCACCAGGGGTGTCCCCAGGGCTCTGCTGGGACACTGATCAGTCCAGTATCTTCACTGATAACCTGGATGAGGGGCCTGAGTCCATCAGTGAATCTGCAGGTGACACCAAGCTGGGAGCTGTGTCCATCTGTTGGAGGGCAGGAGGGCTCTGCAGAGAGACCTGGAATGGTTGGAGGAATGAGCAGAGACCAATGGGATGGAGTTTAACCAGTCCAAGTGCCCCCTCCTGCATTTTGGCCACAATAATCCCCTGCAGTGTTACAGGCTGGGGATGGTGTGGCTGGACAGTGTAGGGGGATACAATATAAGAAAATAAAGGTAGTATAGAAAGTAATCTTACCCCTTAAGGAGTTGCAGCTGAGCCAATTGTTAGAGATTGGGAACAGGCCAGACTTTAACAGGCCACAGCTGTAGCTATAAAAGGGTGGGTTTGTTGTTTGTAAGGGGAGCTGGAGTCAGTTGGCCACTGTGAGAAGAAAAGTTAGTGCTTAGAGGAGATGCCTACGAGAGACATGTAGGAGGTATGAAACTCTAGCAATGTGGAACCTTTGCAAGATGATGACAATAGAACTCTTGCAATATAATGACAACAGGACAGTGCCCAGGCACAAAGGGACCTGGGGGTGCTGGTCAACAGTGACTGAACATGAGCCAGCAGTGTGCCCTGGTGGCCAAGAGTGCCAATAACTCCTGGCCTAGATCAGGAATGGTGTGGCCAGGAGGAGCAGGGCAGGGATTCTTCCCCTGTGCCAGCACTGGTGAGGGCACACCTGGAGTGGTGTCCAGTTCTGGGCCCTCAGGCTGGGAAGCATGTTGAGGTGTTTGAACACCTCCAGAGGAGGCAACGAGGCTGGAGAGGGGCTGGGTGCACAAACCCTGTGAGGAACCCCTGAGGGAGCTGGGGGTGCTCAGCCTGGAGAAACGGAGACTCAGGCGTGCCCTCATCACTCTCTGCAGCTCCTGAAAGGTGCCCGTGGCCAGGTGGGGATCAGTCTCTTTCTCCAAGCAGCAACCGACAGAAAGAAAGGACACAGTCTTCAGCTGTGCCAGGGGAAGTTTAGGTTTGACACTGGGAGAAAATTCTTCACTGAAGAGTGACTGCATGCTGTGGTGGAGTCACCAACCCTAGCCATGTTTAAAAAACGCCTGGACGTGGCACTCACTGCCGTGGTTTAGTTGATGGGGAGGTGTTGGATCATAGGTTGGACTAGATGATCTCAAAGGTCTTTGCCAACCTGGTTCACTCTGGGATTCTGTGGATATAACCTGTATTCTCATAAATATGCACAGACAGAAGTTTTGGGTTGCTTTCTTCCTCCTTAAATCAGATTTTCTTCTTTTCTCTTGTTATGCAAATAGGAATGGGAAAAGCGTTTAGCCTGCAATAGGCACTGTGTAACATCTTGACTTCAGTCCCAGAGCACTCTGTATAGATAAAATGTACAAAATTAGGAGTAGTATTATATACTAGAGTGTATCAAATGGAGTCAAGTAATAATGCTTCAAATTGAATTAAGTCACTGATGTTTTGATATTAAGTAATTTTTGTATGACTGGTAACTTTGTTCAGTGCCCTTCGTTTTCTTTATGCATGACATTTTGCAAATAAAACTGTAGAGATCTAATTATACAGCAGCTATAATAAAATACCAGTCTCCATGCAATTTCTTTCCTCCCAACTTTAATCAGAAGCCATGCAATGAAAAGTTTCAAATCCCTAGGAAAGGCAAATCCTTCCAAGTATGGGTTACACTTGGGAGCTCTCAACTGTGCTGGTGGTTTTGAGGCCAGTAACACTTTTGTAGGAAAAAACTTTTAAAACAAAACAAAAGAAATTGATTTTAAAAGGAAATTACATTTTTTGCTAAATAACTTTCTACAAACATCTTTTGAAATTGGCATTTATAATAGAAAAAGATATTGTTTTTGTTTGATTAGAATTGCATTTTTAAACATTATTTTGAAATTACAATAAACAAGAAAATGGGTCATCTTTCATAAACACTCATGTACTCTTTGAGAAAGTGCTAAGCAATACCTACCTGCTTTTATCTTGTTCAGATTGATGCTGAAAACAGATGTTGAACTTCATAAAATCACAAAAATTCCGAAGTTCAGTAACTTATCAATACTTTTTGTGTTTGGTTATTCTTAGAGGAGAGATTTATCAGAGACTTGCAAAACTTAAAATGATGAGTACAGTAACCTCTGTAACTTTCATTTTTCAGACATGCTCTGATAATTGTTAAGTTATTATTCTGCAAGAAAACCACACCTGCAGCAGGTTGTGTTCATTCTCTGCACTCCCTGGTGTGTGCATCCCCCTGTGCACCCCTGGGATTGCTTTAGGGAGCTGCACAAGGACCTGTGGCCCTTTTAGCAGTCAGAGGAACTCAGTCAAGGCCTCTCAGCTCCGAAATATTTGTGAAACATCTGTGAAATCTGGCTGAAAAGGGGGTGGAACAAGTATGCAAAAGGTTCTCCAAAGATATGGTGGAGAAATACTTGAAAATGATACTGTAATACAGAACTCAGTGTTTGTTTTTTTCTTTTTGGGGGAATGTAAGAGAAGTCAGTTCTTCTATTTGTTGTCAAGCTGCATAAAAATAGACTTTCAAGTATATTTGACCTGAATCACAAGTTGCAGTGTTTGTGTAGGCCTCCAAATTGCAGAAGTAATCTTTGAACTGCCTTCAGATGTTCTGAGGGGTGTGGGTCAGAGAGGCAGACATGGCATCTACAGGGAAATTTTTGTCTGCTTTCAGAGGGCAAAACAGGGCCTGAAAGTACCTAAAAACCATTTAAGGCACAGATGTATTGTCAAACTGGAACAGAATCTGTCATTTTGGTGGGGAGCTTGTTTTATTTAGAGGACTGGAGGAATGACAATTTATATTTTTGAGCTTTGGCCTTGTTCAATTTGAAATAGCAAAGCTATCAGCTCCCGGGAAAGCAGTGGCATGACAAAATGGTTATACAGTGCTTATAACAAAGATGCTGGCAGCCCCTGGATGGCCGTGGCACTGCTGAGCTGTGCCAGCCCCAGTGCCACCCCCTGGAGCTGGCAGGGACAGAGGGGTGGATGCGTGTCCTGGCAGGCACAGGGAAGGGCTGGGATGGCTGCAGCAGCCTGATGGGGACAGTCCCCAAGGTGGGCACAGGGCTGTGCCCTTCAGGGAGCCACCAGCTTAAACTGGGCACTGAAGTACAGCTCTGAGAATGAACACCTTGTGCCCTATGGCAGCACAAAGCTGCAGCATCCAGGGGTGTGACGGCGTTCACAGGGGTCCCAGGATGAGGGAAGAGATGAGGATCTGACTCCATGTTTCAGAAGGCTTGATTTATTATTTTATGCTATATATTATATTAAAACTATACTAAAAGGATTTCATCAGAAGGCTAGCTAAGAATAGAAAAAGGAATGATAACAAAGGCTTGTGTCTGAGACAGAGTCTGAGCCAGCTGACTGTGATTGGCCATTAATTAGAAACAACCACATGAGACCAATCACAGATGCACCTGTTGCATTCCACAGCAGCAGATAACCATTGCTTACATTTTGTTCCTGAGGTCTCTCAGCTTCTCAATAGGGAAAATCCTAAGGAAAGGATTTTTCAGAAAATATCATAACTACACAGGGGTGCAGGGGAAAGTTCTCAGCCCTTTGTTTTCTGGCTCTGTAAAGAGAAGTTTAGGAAAGTCTCTGCTCTGCTGACCCCAACATTGAGGCAGCTCTGCTTTGCCTCCAGAGGTGGCTGAATGTTGGGGTTTGCTGCACAGAGTTGTGTTAAATATCCTGTGGGAAAACAAAAGGCAGAGTTTAAATCTGCTGCCCTCTCATCTGGCTGGTGACACGTAACTGCAGTGGGGACCTCTGTGCACCAGGCACAGGGAGGCTGCCACACATTCAGTGATGGAGCTGTGCTTTAGCACAATGAAATAAATTGCTTAACCGTGTGAGCAGCAGCCTCAGCAGAGGTGATGGTTCCAGGGAATAGTGATGTGTTTCAAGAATTGTGTCATAGAAAATGATTAATGTTTCCTAATGACCCTATTCTCATGCAGGATTTACAAGGAGATCTTTAATACTAGCAGTGTTGAACAGTAGTAGTAGTTAACTCATTTTTTCCCCATTTTTTTTCCTTCTTGTTACTTTAAAAAGTTCATTAACACCATATTTTTCCTTTCATATTTGAGACAGAACTGCCATTGTTCAGGCAGTCCAGAAAAATGCTGTATGTCAGGAAGAATATTTCATATACAAGTACAGTATTGCTTTCCTCTTCAGCACTTGTAGACCTGTATGCATATTCATTGAGATAAAAAATTGTTAAAATAAAAAATGAAACAGGTTATTTGGTCATACTGGGACTTTTTGAAGAAGGTCAGTTCTTACATAAGCCACATACTTGACCTCTCTTGTGCCTCTAAATTCAGTAAGTACAAGAAGAAAGAGCAGAAGTTTTTATTTTACTGCTTGAACAAAATAATGCTCTACATGAGCATCCTTGTAATGTGGGAGAAATAATCTTCACGACAATAGTTTTATTTCATCTTTGCATTGCATACAAAAGAAGTGTATACCTGGTGTGTGCTTACTCATTAGTTCATGATTTAAATGTATGTTCCATAGTGATATCCTTTGGGGATCCAACAGGTTTCAGCTTGTTTCCTTTTAAAAAATTCTGTGCGGTCCTTGAGGTTCTCTGAATCACTGTTGAGCTTCTTTTAGTTCTTGCACATAACCCATGATCCCAGTAGTAAGTTGTGCTCATCATATTCTCTTCAGAACTTATTCCTGCCCCAGGAAATGTGATTAACCAGAGCAGGTCAGATAACTGCTCCTGCTGATGCCATTCAGCCACAAGGAGCCTGTGCTTTACATTTTGCACTCACACAGGCTCTTGTGTCAGCCTTTCCATTTAGTTTGTTACTCATTATCAGTAATTCCTTGTTGTCACAAAGAAATATCTGTGCTTTAGGAGTTTGGCACTATATAGCTTATTTTAATGAGGTTATTAAACCTATCTTGGCTTTATCTGCATCTGGCAATTCCTTTTCTGCTATGTATTAGGAAAACACTCTTAGTCAATTTATTATTGATATTAATTTTTAATGTTTGCTGTAATCTGTGCAGGGTAATGTTATGAACTGTTTCTGTAACCTCAAGAATAACTTACAGGGTGCTCCAGCAATTCCCTGCAGCTTGCATGGGGGGTTCTTTCTGCTCTGGTTGTGCCCCTCTCACGTGCCCAGGGTGGAGAGGTGAGCTGTCCCTGCTGGGCTGGAGCCAGCCTGGCACAGAGAACAGGAGGAGCCATCAGCAGTTTAACAGCTCAGGGCTGTGCAGTTAAGGAGAAGTAGCCAAAATGCACCAAGTGCAGTCATGGAGCTGGATTCACAAAGGGGTTTGTGAGTAAGGGAAAACAAGGTCCATGTTTGCACTGAAATGGGATGAAAAATTCATTTCAGTTTGCCTCAGTGAGTAAGCATTTCCCAGAGATGTTTAGTGGTGGCTTCCTGCAGGGTGAACAAATGCAGTAGTCCATGGGCTCTCAGAGCAGCTTCTTCTGCTTGTTAATCTCTGTGTTCAAAGGTTGTAGTCTTTAAAAGTGGGGAATGTACTGGTTTTTCTGAATTCATTAGAATACTCTCAGATCCAAATCCTGTGTCACCTTTTTTTGCATTGGTGTGTTATTTATTGTATTTAATTTTGACACAGTGAAGTAACTGAGGTGCTGCATGAAAGCCCATCTCTTTTCCAGCTGCTCAAAAAACAAGAGAATTAGCTGCTGAATATTTCTCCTGGTGTACAGAGCCCTTTTAATTCCATTAACAATGCATGATTATGGGAGTAAAATGGCAGAGCCAGTGAATCCTGCTTGTAGATAAAAATAGATCAAGGAAGTTGTTCTTTTGATGTGTTGAAACAGAAGAACCTGCTCCAATGAGGTTTCCTTCCAAATCACAGAGCCTGAGCTTTGCCACAGGTCTCAAGACTTAGGGGGCCCAGCTTCCAAAAGTCCAGCTTTTTCCTTTTAACAATCAAATCTGCATCAATAAGAACCTCCAACAGAGTGCTCAGAGATCCATGGCTCTGCTAATGTGTTATGAAAATGAAGCAGACTCTTCTAAATAGAATACAGGTGTTCACCCAGAGTGCTGTCAAACTCGGTTATTGAGGATAATGGGCTTGCCAATGAAAATGACAGTGGCACAAGGACCACATTCCCATTTTTATTCCAGCCATCATGGAAAGGCCCACGGCTGCAAATCAGCTAAGATGGCTCTTGGGGTTGAGATTTTCCAGGGCCAGAGTCCACCAGTGCAATAAATGTCACGTCTTTGTTCATAAATATCAAATGCTTTGTATGTAACCTGAACAACAGCTCAATTCACAAATGAAAATTTGAGTTTGCATCAGGTGTAACCTGATGGCTGAGCCATGTTTGGTCCCCTGGAAAGGAAAGCAGGATTTATAACCTGCATTCCTCATACTAGTGAGGATCCCTTGTGTGAGAAGGAGATGTAGGATCAGGTTTGATGTAAGGAAAAGAATCTGAACACTGCATAAAAGTGAAACAGGATCCATTATCCATGCTCCAGGCACAGAGAACAGTGCAAGTGCAGCCAGTGTGTTTGCAGCACACATAGATGAAAGGATGCCCAATAACAAGCCAAAAATGCCCAATGTTTGTCAGCAGCCCTTAATCAGCACTGACCATTTAATAGGGAGTTAATTTCCCGCTTCCATTTCTGGGCCGAAATCTTTCAAACAGCAAGAAAAAGGCCATTTTAAGGACACTGGAATGTCAAAGCAAGGGACTAAAATAGGACACAATTCCACCTCTTTCTCCTCTCTAAAAGATGAGGAATGTGAAATGTTTGAGACCCATGTTCACTTTTCATGTGCTTAGGTTCAAAACATACCCATGCCTCCATGTCTGCAGGTGTCGAATTCTCTCTTTCTTTTGAGTTGACTCAAAAATAATTTCAGAAATGACACCCTTCTATGCCATCTTCCTCATTTTTCCTCAGCTCCTACCTTAGGAACTTGAAATAGCAGTAAGATTGGTTAAAAGAGTTGGAAACTTTTCTTTCTGGTGCTGTCTGATGTATATTATGTCTCATTTTGACTTCATCAAAATTAATGCAGTGTGTAACTTTATTGGTAGCCATAAAAGAAATCATGTGAGTTAAATACAACAAACATGGACCATTAAGAGATTTTAATGTCTGGTAGACCCAAGATTCAGTACATGTAAGCAAAATTGCTGCTCCTATCTTGTGCACTGAAAAATGTTTTAAAGATCATCTATAGTGTAATTCAGGGTTGATTTTTCCCCCACACCCAGTGCCCCCCTTCTTGTTGCCTTGTAGTTGGACAAGTCATCAAAGAAAAGAAAAAAATGGTCAACATAATGGCTGCAGAGAGGGACAAAACTGCTGTGACATGAACTACTTGTGTAAAAAAAGGAATCATGCTGATAAAGTAAACTTCAACTTCCTTTCTTGCTGACTCCCTCTGTGCTGTATTTTTTTCACATTCTTGTTTTAGGTTAGCCTGAAGGTGGCTGTGATTTAAAATGTTTTAAAGTTAATTGCACAGAATGCATAAGATTCATAAATATACCCTTACCCCTTCAGACTAGGTTCACTTGCCGTATGCCTGCTGGTTTATAGTTGAAGTGCTATTTCCTCCATTGAATTTCTCTGTGTTTGGTGATCTCAGCAGAGTGCTAAAATTCACTTATCTGTGATCAAGTGAATGGGAAGTGATTCAAAAGCAAATTTTGCAAGGTAGAATTTGTCTTCATAAGCTGAATTTTATTCTTTATATAAACTGTTTCATTCATACTCTATAGAATAGGTTTTTATAAAATGAATTTAAAAATTGGTTTATTTAAACAGATAAGACAATATCTAAATACATAAAAATTGACAAAATAGTACAGATAAAGTACAAACGTATGGATGTTGCAGTATAATTATAAAGTAAAATCTATAGAAAAATCAGGGTGATATATTTCTTTATTATTATTATTGTGCAGACTTGGAGGTATTTCAACACCCTTTTTTCCTGGGATAAAAATGACTGCTTGATATGCTAGAATTTAAATCTGTGGAAAATGTTCACTTCATTCTGTATAAAATTACTGTATGTGTGTCTCAGACGGGCCTGGCAGCTTGGTGATGCTCTGCACGTGATGGTGGGACACATGAAATTCCTGGTTTATAGTCTGCTTTTTAAATGTGAAGGATTTTCTGTGCACTACATATCTTTTATGGCACAGAATACCTTGGAGGAGTATCTGTGGCTCCACAGTTCACTTCTGGACTTCTGGATGTTTAATAACAGCAAAGAATAAAATTTATTTAGTGATGGTGAAACAGAGGAGCAGAAATTCCTGAGAGGGCTGAGTTCTGATACATTTACTCAGCTGAAGTTGCAGGAAATAAGTCACAATGAAATATGAGTAAAAATACTATGGCTAAACAAACATGTGAATTGTTTCAGTCTCTGAATCTCTGACTTTCTTTGGGCTATTGAGAGAGCTTCAAATCCCGAAAGATCTTGGATTTCAGATGAAAATGGATTAGCAAGGTGCAATTGTTGTGAATAGTTATGGAAAAAAAAACCTGAGCTATGTCTTCCAGTCATTTTTCTGAAACAACATTCATTGGTGCATTTCATTGCTTATTTGATAGCTGATGTTTATTGTTACTATTATATTTTCTGCGAAATCCCTTCACCAGGATTTCTTCTCTTGGGAAGCTAAGAAGCCTCAGAGAAAAAGGAAAACAATGATTATCTGATTGCTTCTCCTGTGTTTTGCTGCTTTGGCATGTGGTTACTGATTGTTTATCCAACATGTGAATTGTTGACTTAATGACCAATCAGGGTCCAGCTGTGTTGGGATTCTAGTGAAAATCACAGGTTTTTCATTAGCATCTTGTTAAACCTTCTGTAAGTATCCTTTCTCTAGTCGTTAGTATAGTTTAGTATAGCATTCTTTAATATAATATTATATAATATCATAAAATAATAAATTAGCCTTCTAAGAACATGGAGTCAAATTCATCATTTCCTTCCTGCCATGGGGGCCCCTGAAAATACAACAGTTTATAACTTAATAGGCTTTCTGTGTACCTCTTATAACTCAGCTGGGTTCAGAAATATTTCATGTGATGGCCAGGAAGTGAATTTCTATGTGAAAATTCTCCCATGGAGAGTAATGGGATTGTGATTATCCAAAAAGCAAGAATTCTGTCAAGTAACAAGGTTTGTAATAAGTAACAAGATTTGGGATTTTGAACTGCAACAAGTTGGGGATTTGAAAATATTTCATGAAAAGTGAGGAATATTAGAATGGAGTTAATAACTGTGAGGTAGAGATAACGAATATTGAATGATTTACATGGGACCAGAGACTGATGGTTTGACATGGATTTGGTGCCTGGACACTTACCCAGGATCTAAAGCATCTGAACTGGTATCCTCGCTTCTTATTTCTTGACTAGCAATTCCCTCCCTGAGCTTGCAATTGGTTTCTGAAAACAGTTTCTTCCTGAGGATGAGAAGTTGCTGTAATAAAGTTTTGGTTTTGCTGTTAGCATTTGGTAATTGAGGAAAAAGTATTTAATTTGAATCAGCTCTGATGTGAACACAGGGAAATCATTTAGGAAAAAAAAAAAAAACCACAATCAATCAAAAGTCTTTCAGCAATTAGCCCAAGTAGGAAACTAGAGACCTGAATGAGTCTCAGCTTTCAAAGAAGTTCTGATGTGAGGCTTTCAAGTGTTTTACTGATGGCTTTCTCTCCTATATTACCTGTGCAATTTGAGGCGTTTATTCTCTGTGGGTTTTGGTCAAGAATTTTCATAAAATTTGTCTATGTTCTTTCATGCAGATAAATATGATTACATAGTTTTAGTTTTAAAATAGCATGAAAAAAATGAAGTATTAAGAAAAAACAGAGCATGTATATACAGAAAAACAGACCTCCTAAACTCTGTCATCCTATGCAATAAAATATTCTCACCTAGGGCTGCTGGAAGGAGTGAAGAAATTAGAGCCTTTTTTATTATCACTTTATGTATCCTGTTCAAAGATAAAATTTCTGATGAGAGTCAGTTCTGAATAATTAATGAAATACACATTTTCCTTAATGTTTGCACTGTTTCCTCCTTAGCAAAAAAATATTGGGATGCCAAAAATACAGTTTGCTATATTTGTGTTGAGCAACATAATTTATTTGTCATTGGTGCTGCCTTGGTCATCAGGATCATTTTGGAAGGCACATCTCAAACCTTCTTTCCTGCAGCAGTGGGTCTAAATTTGGACTTGAGCTGTAGGGTTGTATTCAAGGGCCCCAGCACTGCTACCCAGGCAGGATTTGGTGGTGGTGTCATTTTTTAGTAAAATATTTTTTTTTTTAAGCTGCCAAGGTGTTGTTGCTAAGAAGCCAAAAGCAAGCACGTTCATAATCTTTGATTTTTCATATCTGGGCTAGGGAGAAAGGCAGAATATCTAAATGGGGATTAAAAAATCTACAGTGGAAAAAGTGAATTCTCCAATTCCCTGTTAAGGAAGGAAGGAGAGGACTGCTGTTGCAGCTCCTGGTTCATGGGCAGCTCTGCTGAGGATCAGCCCAGGGCAGCCAGGCCACCTGCCCGAGAGCCTGGAAGGAATCAGGTCAGGACAGGGATATTTCTGCTGCTGCTTCCCATAATTTCTCTGTAGAGAATTGTTTCACTCCAATCACTGTTACAGGCACAGATGAATGGAAAATTTCAAAGAAAGAAATGTGTCAAATCTGTGGTTGCTGATTTTACCTGAAGCACATTTGGTTCTCTGCTGCCTCTGTTTCACTTGAGATGAATATGCAGCTGAAAGATGAGATACTCCAAATCATGCTGAGGGTTAATCTCTTACAACCCAAAGAAATTTCCTAAGCTGACCCTCATCTGTGCTTTTGGAAATAAAGGAATCATTTGGCCAATGCTCTCTCCATTTGCAATTAAGCGTACTGGCAGCTCTCCAGTGGGAGCTCTGTGGGCAGGAATATTTAGCAGCACAGAGGATATCATTTCCATACACTGACCCAGGCTGTTGCCAGATGGAGTAGAGGGCTGTGGAATGAAAGTAAATCTACAAATGTTTTTTGTGAGCAAAGGAAACCACTTCTGATTTTGGGTAGGAGTGTGATAAGGAAAGAAACACAGATTTCTTCATTATTTTCAGGGGGTTCCTACCCTTTTGTTTTCATTTGTCTTGCTTGTTTCCATCTTATCTTGAAAAAGAGACTACAAAGCTTCTTGTAAACTCTGCTATCTTTCACTTGGTGCCAAACTGCGAAGTGACATGCAGCAGTTCTGCTGCTCCATGCCAGCACTGGGAGGGCTGCTCTGAGCCCGGGAAAGGGGGAACACTTAGGGGAAATTGCAGGTCTTGACGGATTTTATTGGAAATTCTGCAGGCTCTGGTTCCAATAATGCTGCTGGGGAGAGGGGCTGCAGACTGGCCCAGCCAGCCCACTCCTGCTCTTGTTTCTTGCTGTCCCTCCCAGCCAAGGTCCAGCATGGCCCTCGCTGCAATGTGCTGGTTGTGCTCACGGGGGGCAGAGGGGCCTGGGACTCAGCTTCTCCATTCCCCAGTAAAACAGCCTCATGCCCTGGCTGTCAGGTTGACAGATGACATCTACCTTTGATTATTTGTTTTGTAATATTTTGGAGCCTGGATTTGGTGGCTTAGGTTTGAAAAGTAATGAAGACTTCAAAATAATGAGACCCCAGCATTTGGCTGCTCACACCATGGGGAGGGCTGGGGAGGGAGGGTGAGCCTGGGTAGGGATGGGGGTTTCTTCTAGAAACTGGTTTTGTTGCTAAAACAAAAATAACTTTAGACAGATCTTGGTTGCACAAAGATTACTAGATTTTGTTTGTAGTAATTATTTTTTTAAACTAATTGAAGTAATCACCCACTCAGGGATTTTTGGGGATGCTTAAGCATTTTCTGGTTTGAGCAGACTTTTCCTTGTCCATATTTAAAAGAATGTCAACTACCATATAAAAACTGTTTTTAAAGCTGTGAGTCAGAGAGCATAGTATGCATTACCTTCTTACTACAAGTTTCATCTGTGCATTTGTACTTTTGTAAGGTCACCAGGCCTTGATCTTTTTTCTGCTAAGCACTGACTCCTTGCAATAATGAGTGTCTTGCTGTAAGAGGATTTCAGCTGGACAGATGTACCTTAATGTCTTGCAGCAGGATTTACTGTTTTATAAGACTGATTCTGGATTATTGTGTTCATGGTTGGAATGTTGCAAATACTCAGGTTAAAGGAGCAGTGCTTGTGGCAAGGAAACTTCAACCTGTGCAAACGCAGAGATCCTTGTACTACAAACAAAATACTTTAATTAAGTTCAGCTCTATAATTAACTGTTATACTCCCACTAGCCTATTCTGTACCTCAGAAATAACAAATTTCAAGCAGGCTGGCTGAATCCTATTGTGCAGGAGCAGAACTGTGATATTGTTCTAATTAGGTGTTGTGTTTGAAACTCTCAGTAATTGTTTATAGTTAAGTTTCTGAAATTACCACTGTGCAAGTGGCTTTCCAGTACACACTGTGGAGAAAAATCATTTTGGCTGGGTGAAAGCTCCAATCTGTGATTTCCATACATAGCTTTATGAACAAGCCATCTGTGGGCTATAGGTGATTTTTGGAAGGTGTTAAGGCAGTTTCAGTTGCTCAAGGTCCTGTAGTGGAGAAACTCTGCCTGGAAGGCTTCATGTGCCCCAGGGGGATGCCCTTGCCCCTGCCCTGTCCTGTGGCAGTCAATACACTCTGTAAGGGGTGGTGATTACTTGGTAGAATTCCTGTCTATAAATTATTTTAGCCACATAGAGAATTATAAAGCTGTTAGCATAAAGAGAGCAAATATTCAAAAATTTTTATAGAAATAGGCTTATTCCTTATTCTTTTGGGAGTTTCATGTGTTGGCTAAATAGAACGTATTTCACTACCATCAAATCTCCTTGAGTTTTTATATTATGGGGATTTTATTGCTTTTAGCTTGGTAGAATCATCCTAGTTGGGATTGAGCCCTACAGGATGTAGCTGCTCTTTAGTAGGTTCCTCAATGTCTCATTCACACCTTTTGTTGTTCTTTCTCAGCCTTTGGCTGTTGTTTCATTGCTCTCCTTGTTGTGCATCTCCTGGAAGAGCTGCCTTCTGCTTTAATGCTCAGCATTTCAGCAAAATGATGCCTTTGTTGGAAAATTAAGCACAGAGGGTGTGGATAAGATCCCAAGCAGTACAGAGTTTGCTGTTTCAGTGTCAGACTTCCAGCGTGTGGAAATGCTTACCTTCCTTTTCCCTAGCACATATATCTGGGGAGGTTGTTGAATTTTATTTTTTTTGAGTAACAACTTGACACTTTCACATGGGAAATAGTTGGCACTGGAGTTGAATGTTGGAGTTCAGTGCAATCCTTTTGTTCTTGCTTCTCAAAGGCTCCTTCCTAATGCCTGTAACATTCTTATGCTTTTGCAAATGTGCTTGTCTGAAGTACTGCTGCAAATTAATTTCTTTATCTAATTCTTTTTTATTTCCTTCTGAATGCTATTGGGGAATAAAATCAAATGTATACAATGTGCACCAAATGGGATTGCCTCTTCCTTTAAGGTCTAGTTATTGTAGACATTTGCTCTTGCTGTGCAGAAAAATAATGTTAACAGCTGCTTAATCTAGTTAGAAATGCATCTTGCTGTGTATTAAAAATTACTTCCACTTATCTTTTCTAGTGGTATAATTTGTAAAATCACATTTGAAAAACTGAAACAGCATAAATGTTGCCTTGTTCAATCTTTTTATGTGTTAACATACAGAGGGTGAGCATTTAAAAGGCCTTTGAGTATATGACAATTAAAATAGACACCTAAGAAGTAGCCACCTCCTAGGCAATAGAGTACTCCCAGAAATGTTGCCCAAAGGGTTTCTAGTGGTGCTAGATTATTTCAATCTAAAAAAAGAAAAAAAAAAGAGAAATCATTCTGCTTCTTTTCAAATGGGATTTACTATTTCTGGAAACTATTAAACGTTCAGATCGAGGACCCACCCTTTATAAATTAATGCAGCACAGAAGAGTAATTAAATTTGGTAATCTCATTAAAGCTTTTAATGGAATTGATCATTTCAGGGAGTTTTTTCTGGTTATTGGGATTTCTGAACAAAAGAGTCACTATTGGATTATTACTGCTCTTTTCCAGTAGCAGTTTGAGCAGTTTGTTTTCAGCTGCCAGGCAAGGCAGTCATTCTGGGACCTCAATTTGTTTCTGCTGAGGATGGGACCAGCATGCAATTCCCCCAGGAGATGAGAATCTCACTTGTAGTGTTCTCCCCTAGACTGTTGGCCACAAGTTACATAATTTTTTTCTAAAGCTGATTACAAATTTAGATCTCTTTTGAAAATGCTTGTTTATTAAAGCAAAAAGGTAAAGCAGTCATTTCTTTACTTTTTGTAAATATATTTAGTAACGTCCAAATTATTTGTTCAAATCTACATGATTTGATTCTTCAGCAAAGAACGCCTTCAAGGTTTCAGCAGTATATGGTTACTGTGAAATGAATAATTATTCCCTTTTTTTTTTCCCATTTAGAAACTGTTAAAATTGTATTGGTGCAGTATAATGAAACTGCAGTGTATCTGTAAAGTTGCTGTACTTATTTTTACAGAACTTTGCTCATTGTTTTTCAGTTGAAAGCAAAAATGTAATAAGGCAAGAATAATCATGAGGAATTTTGTTTATTATATTGATAAGTTCTATGCTGTGGAAGCATATATTTTCATTATTTGTGTATGCAGATGTATTTAAATCTATTGCCTTGTTTTGATGGCCTTCTTCTCCATGAAATTCATGTCTTTCTCAGTCTTTTCCAGTCTGAGAAATTCCACTAATTAATCTCTTTCTGCATGTCCTTCTGTACCTTTTCTGCTCTGTTCCTGGGAAAATCTGTATAGATGTGAGGGGCAAGAACAGCATTGACTGTTAAGGGTGAATGTTGATGGTAGATGTGAAGGAAGTGAGAATACAGCACAAATCCTTGTATATTCAGTATAAATCCTTGCTTTAAGAGATAGAAATAAGATTTGTGGACATTTCCTGCCATCCTGTACATTTTTGGTTAATCTACGTGTCAGGATCAGGACTGCAGTGAGTTTGCTTTCTGCATAGGACTAGAACAGTGGACCAGGTGAATGGAACAGCACAGCACAGGGAACCACTGTTCCCATGCCTAGAACAGCAAATTTCTTCTTTTTTCGACCTCTTTCCAACTGTACACAAATAATCCTGTGCCATCCTGTCTGTCCATCCCTGCCCTCCCCTCCATCTTCATCCCAGCTGGAGTGGGCCAGGAGCCAGTGCTCTGTAGGCAGCAAAGCCACTGCAAACACAGAATCAAGTTTGTTCTCAGGTGTTAATTCTGTTCCAGCCTCTCTTGAGAGAGCAGATATAATGGTGGGCTTTGTGTAATCACAGCAATTTTCAACAATATTAATGGTTTTATAGAGAAATGTAATGTGAGAAGTTTTATTGACATAAAATGGCAATTAATGTCAGGAAAAAGTTTTTCATTTGTGCCTTACATTTAAAGTGCATCTCCAGAAAAAAATGATGTGGGGTTGCTTCAAACCTCTGTGAATGTTTTCTGCTACAGATACAATTTACTTTACTTTTGCTGCTGAAAGATTTGTTGTAAGAAATGTTTATGAAAAGATTGATAGAGCCCATTTCAGAACCACCTGCAGGGGACTCTGAGAGGTGATTTGCAGGTACCAACTTCCAGGCTGCTTTCTAAAATAAAGTAGTGAGGAAGACCAGAGCAGGAAGGGCTTTCTCTGCTGTGACTGCCAATCCTCTCAAGCTTCATGTGGGAGAGAATTGGATGCCAGTGCAGATCCTGACTGGCTTCCTTTCATGGTCAGTGGCTGGGGCAGAGGAGAGAGCTCAGTGCTGCCCTGTGGAGATGGCTCAGTGTGCAAAGCAAAGGAGCTGCTGTGGGCACCCATCTGCCTCCTGGTACAGCACAAAACCCAGGATCTGTGAGATGCAGCGTGGTGACACCAGCTGGGCTTCCGCAGGAAGAGCTGGTGCTCTCTTGCTTATCTGAGATTCAGTCAGTGACAGCAAGGAGAAAAGATGGAGAAAAGATGCCTCTGACTTTGCAGTGCAAGGAGGGTGCTCACTGAAATTGCCCAAGTAAATCCACAGTAACTTGGGTCTAAACACTTGTAAATAGGGAGTCAGTTTTAACATCATGGGCGTCTGCTTAATCACTTCTCTACTATCTCAAAATTCTCAGTAAACTATTTTCAATATCATCACCATGATTAAAGTGCTGAAATACTCCAGGAGCCACTAAAATGGCATTAAAGTTAATCTTGGCTTTGCTAATTATCAGTCTTATTCCTATGAAAGAAGAATATAGTCGACTTTGTGTTAATCTTTTATCAGGCAATACCATGTACTAGAAAGAAAAAGGAAAATAATCCTGATTTGAAAATAAATTAAGCAAAAAAGGGAGACAAATTCTTGCAAGGTTTCCCCTGACAGCTGATTTTCATGTGAGTCTGGTAACTTCAGAATATGGAAGGAAGGGGAGTCCACTGGTGAGAATTAGGACTCAGTCTCTTATTCTTTGCCCCCCCAACAATGCCCAAGGAATAGGGTTTCTGTGTGCCTGAGGAAATACATAATTCTATCACTAATTCCTTTAAGTGAAACAATTGTTTAAATTTTTGGCTTCAGACTGTATTAAAACAGCTGCACTTTCTTGAGGAATGCTGTGGTATAACTGCAGTTTATCATCTTACAACAGAATTTCCTTTCATGTAAAGCATTGCAAAATTACTCTGGAGTACTCTGAGCCTAATGAAGACTTATGTCTCTGTTAAGAAAGACTTACCAATGTAAAAGTTTGGCTGGGCACTTGGGAAATCAGATAATGGACTTCATTCAGTTTTCTAAGAGGGTCAAACCAAAATATTTATTGTTTGAGGTGCCACCCCCTCCTCCTACCAATAGATCCCTCTGTTCTGGACTCACGAGCTGCAGGCTATGCCTTGCCAGCAGTGTGAAAACAGGCTGGGTAGAGAGGGAATGGTTTGGTGGAGGTGTCTGTAAATATTTTCATGTGCAAGGGACAGTGGCAGTATAACAGAATATCTCTGAGACCATTTACTGACAGAGGATTTACAACAGTGGTAGGACAAGGTGGGGGAATGGCTTCAAACTGAGATGAGAGTAGGTTTAGGTTAGAGGTGAGGAAGAAATTCTCAGCTATGAGGGTGGGGAGGGCCTGGCACAGGTGTCCCAGAGGAGCTGTGGCTGCCCCATCCCTGGGAGTGTCCAAGGCAGGCTGGAGAGAGCTCTGAGTAACCTGGTCTAAGGGAAGGTGTCCCTGCCATGAGAGGGGTTGGAAATAAGTCATCCTTAAGGTCCCTTCTAATCCAAATCATTCCCTGATTATATGGCTGCCTACAAAAACCTACACCACTATGCATTGGCTCGTTCCATGGTTGGCTGTTCATGCTGTGTGGAAGTGCATCCCATTTTCCTCCTGAATTGCTCCTGGGATGTTTTGTGGACTTCTTCAAGAGAGGAGGAGTCCTACAGGAGTTCAGACAGGGATCTCCTCATTGGGAAGCACGGTGCCATCATTTCTGAGTGATCGTGCAGTAGCATTGTGTCTGAGAAGGGGCTTGGGGTTGCTGGGAGAGATGAGCTGTGGCTCTGTGCATTGCTTGGTCAGAGAATTTAGCTGATTTCACATCCAGTTTGAAATGCAAAGAGCAGAAACCATTGCCTAGTAGCATTAATGAGTGAATCAGAGTGGTCACTGCCCCAGATACTCATGTAACATCCAGCAGACTGTGGCTCATGGGGTTTTACATTGCTGCAATTCATCCTCTCCCCAGGGCCTCCAGCAATTGCATTGGATTTGATCTAAAGTATTGTCAGATGCTTTTGTGGTTGGCAGGATGGTTCCCAGACCCAAGCTGGCACCAATGCCAACTCAGGCTGGTTTGAGAATGCCAAGTGGCTCCTACAATCTGCCATCCAGAAACGGGGCAGTGAGTTTTGTTTGCCAGGGAAAAGGGCCGAGGTTTGTGTTCGGGGCCTAAGGCCGGGAGTGGCCGGCCGGCTCCTGAAATTCTGCAATACGCAGGATGGTTCCCTGACCCAAGCTGGCACCAGTGCCAAGTTGGGCTAGTTTGACAGTGCCAAGTAGCCCCTGCAATCTGCCATCAAGAATAGGGGCAGGTGAGTTTACTTTGCCAGGGAAAAGGGTGAGGTTTGTGTTTGGGGGCCTGTGGCTGGAGTGGTCGGCTGGATGCTGAAATTCTGCAATACACAGGATGGTTCCCAGACCCAAGCTGGCACCATCCTGTACACATGATTTGAGTGAAGTGTTTTCCAAATGGGTTTCATTTGCCTACTCAAAGCTGAATTTAGCTGAAATTCCCTGGATTCTTGGTGTTTGAACATGGAATCTGAGGTTCAGGAGGGAATTTTGTCTCTTTGAAATGAAGTTGTCTTTTCAAGGTATTTGATAAAATTACGGCCTTCTGTAATTCTTGAGGTTCTGTTACCAGTGCTGCAATTCTAAAGCTGATATGGGTTAGATTTGAGGATCTTTTGTTTGCATTTGAGCAAGTAAATTTTCATGAGAAGTATTTGGTATGCTGCTTTTCACCTTAGAGTACAAACAATACTGATTAATGGCAAATTTTGGCAGCTTTATGTAAAAAAGAGGATTTTATATCTATAAATTTATTTATAAACTGTCCTAAATATTTTCTGTAGGCTAAATGGTGACTTAAGGTTTTCAGACATCTATTTCAAAACAATTACAATTTAAAACCTTTTTTTATGACTCTCAACCTCTAATGATGAAATATCTTGCCATTTTCAGAAAGACAGAGCTTCAAAAGTTCTCAGATTATCTAGCAGAAACCAGAAAAATTCTCAATAGTACTTTTAAAAAAAACATGTCTTCATGCGATATACAGTGGATATAAAGAGCCATGCTTAAAGAAAAAATGTATTCTTTTGAAATTTAACACCTGAAACCTTTAAATAGAATGGGGAGCAGGTGATTCTTCCTTAATATCTTGCTGTACTGAGGACATTTCCAGCCCCAGAGAGCACCTGCTCCTCCTGCTAGGGAGTGTGTGCATCTTTGTGTGGCTGGGCTTGTGCGCCCTCTGATCATCACTGTCATCCTTATTCTCAAAAACAACCTGTTGGTCTTGAGTGAGCCTGTGGGGACCTGTAAAAGTCACACATTTTTCAGGACAAATTAGGATTTATTACTTAACAGCTTTTGTGTGTGTGTGTGTTGAATAAATATCACATTGTTTTTATGACAAAATCCCTTTGCATATAGCTTAGAGTGGAAACTTGACATTGTGGCTTTAACAGTGCCAAAATAAATGTCTGGTAAATTAGCACAAATAAATGTTCTTGTGGTTTACTGTCTGTGGGGAAAATTAGTTTTCACTTGAAAATGTTGCAGCAAGCAAATTGGGAATATTAATTTATCCCTGCTCATGCTCACAGGCTTTTTATTCTCAGGTGTTCAGCACTTGTGAGTGTTTAAGATCCCTTGTGATCAGAATGCCAGTCCTGCTTGGCCTCACCACAATTAGGAGTGGAAGTGTCCCCTGCAGACCCTGTGTGGGTATTTGAAGCCAGCCTGGAGCAGGTGCTGGCTGCCAGGGGGTGGCTCTGAGTCCCTCCTGGTCACACATCTGGATTTTCAGAGTCCCTGTGGGTCAGGGAGGATCCCTTTGGGACCCCCTAGAGCTGGGCTGCAGAGAAGTGTGTGGTTCTGCTGACACAAACCAGCAGGGATCCTTGTCCTTGCTGTCACCTCCTCTCTGACCCGTCCTCATGGATGGTACCAGAGTCAGCAGCACTGCCTCGAGAGCTGAGGTGGAAAGCCAAGGCAAGAGCACCAACCCTCTAGGCCAGAAAGAACTTTATCCATTCACAGCCAGAAATCACAAAGCTCAGGTCACACCATTACTGAATTTGTTTGAAGCGAAGGGAAAGAAATAAATCTTGGAAGAAGCTGTAAAGGATTAATTCTGAGAAAGGTCAGCTCCTCAACATTTTCTGGACTCCAGAAGTACTTGTTCATTCAGTTGCAATGCTGTTGGCAGTTTAAAATATGGGTTTGGACTTGATGGGGATGGGGGTAATCTATTAATCAGCACTTCGTCATCTACAGCTGCTTATCTTCTCTTTTCTGTAATTCCTCTTTTTAGTTGGACATCAGCATTGTCTACGTACTTCATGCCATCCATCAGGAGGAATGAATGAAGTACACAGCAATATATCAGCTTGACTGAGCTCAATAAAGCAAGAGAGAAGCTGAAAATTATTGCAATAATCTTAAATCTTTAATGATAATGGAGTTAAATATATATCATTTTCTTTACTCATTACTGTAGTGATAAAGCTCTGCTCTAGTACATAGTCCTAATTTGACATAGAAAGTTTCTTCTTATTCTATTAGGTAAAACTCCTCCCCCCCCCTTTTTTTATAGAATTTTTTTGGTGCAAGTGGTGTCTGAACTGTTTAATACCACAGTTCCAATAGATCTTGGCCAATATTTCTTCTGGATGTTATATAAAAAAATTAACTGAGCTTTGGAAGGAATTAACTTCACTCCAACTGTGCCTCTTTCCTGTGTGTTTGACAACCAAAAAAAAAGAAAAAAGTATGTTAAGTTTTCAATGAGAGAGATTCAGCTGTTCCAAAGAATGAATGGCACTCATTTTTGTCTTGGTTAAAAATACTTGCAGATGTTTCATTAATAAACTGTAGTGTCCTCCTATGAGAAGAGATTAAATTTGATAGGAATGCAGGAAACGTTCTTGCTGCTATTTGCATGAAAGTTTTCCCAGCTTTGGCAGAGCTACAGGAAGCTCTGCAGGGCTTATTGGGCTGGGCTGACAAATGCTCAAATGTTCTGAGGATTCTGCGGCTGCCTGGTGAGCTCTGCCCCAGGCTGCAGGCAAGGAGCTGAGCACACCTGCCCTGGGACTGGAGTGGGATTAGAGTGAACATCTCTGCAAAACCAGAGGTGTTCTTCTTGTCCTTGCTGCCATGGGGCAATCAGGGGAGACAGGAGACAGAGAAGGATGAGGGAGTGTGAGAATTGCAGTCTGGTGAGGCTGCAGTGGGCTGGAGCTGGGACAGAGCTAAGTGCGGACAGCACTGCCAGAGCCTGTGCACGATGAGGGGAATGGAGCAGGGTGTGAACAAGAGCTGGTGTTAGTGGTGGATGTCCCACCAGAACTGGGGCAAAACCACAGATTTCTGTGCTGTCAGTGTTAATGGGTTCCCAGAAAATTTACAGGGATTTTCCAAGTTTATATCCCTTTGCTTGCTTTACACAGTGCTGTGTGTTCAGCTCTGCTTATCAAACTTTGAGATAAGTGTTAATATTAGGCTGGATCAACAAATGTTAGAGGGAACTGTAAGAACAGGTTCAGATTTTTTTATTGTTTTCCTCCATTCCTTTTAGTCTGGGACATGTCTGCAAAGAAATTATATCAAGGTTAAGGTTCTGAGACTTGACTTTGTCAGTTCAGAATTGTTGAAATTACCTGTACAATGATGGATAGGGCTACACAGCAGAAGCACAGCAATGTTTTGGCAGCCCATTTGCCAAATCTTGCAAGAGGACTGACTCAGAACACAGAACACGCTGCCTCACTCAGTGAGAAACTTTCCAAGTTAGGAGCAATCCATGCAATGAAAAACAAGCTCTTTTGGTGCAGAGGATAGAATATGAAGTCATTGCTTTTAATTAAACTGTTCTGAGTGAGACTGAACTTTGCAACTTCAAAGCATGTGTAATTGATGGATTTAGTGCTTTACACATATCTCCACAGTCCCAAAAATTCTGGTCACGTTTTAGGTAAGTGGTGGTCATGAAAGCAATTTATGGATTAACATGGATTAAAGGGAGGTTCTTTCAAAGGAATATTTCAGTACTAAGAATGATAGGCCTAAATGGCACTTGTTGTAAAGTTTTTAAAGACTGCACTTGCTGCTGTGGACTAGACTTATAATCAAAGCTGTGATTTAAATTTTCCTAATAACTTCATGTTATAACTTTTTCTGTGCCCTCTAAATTACTTTGTCTATTCTAGATAAATGGATCTCATCAAGAGTGAAAAGGACATCTTTTGTGAAGCATCAAATCTTTCTTGCTGGAATCTAGATTTATTAACTTCACATTATGAAGTTAATAAATGTTGTCCCTCTCTCCCTTCAGAGGCCTTTAAAGAGAGAATGGACTGAACACTTAAAGGTTTAGGACATTTATGTGTAATGAGGAGTCCTTAAAAATGAATTGCATCTTTATCCTTAGGGGTTGGCACCTAATGTTTGGGAAAAGTACCTTCTAAAGAGTTTCCTGGTGGTGTTTTTTTGCTTTTTTGTTGTTTGAAGAAATCCATTTGGGGCCTTCTAATCTGTTCTCTCAGACATTCTGTGTGTTGTAAGGTGTTCATCTCTCTTCAGGCTCCAAATGGAGAATTAATGAGATTAATAGTTTTAAAGCACCAATCTAACAATTATTATAGAAGAATATGTTGCTGGGATTGCAGCTTTGAGCTGTACAGTAATTTACAGGGATCATTCCCAGAGTGTCCCTGTCCCAGCAGTGTGCAGGGATGCAGAGCAGCCCACACAAGAGAGACAGAAGAATGGCACAAACACTGAGGTACACATTTCAGAGGCAATATCAAACCTTTGTGCTCCTGGAGATGCCTCAGGAAAAACTGGGAGATCTTTTCAAGTGCTGGAGATGTCTGCTGATGACAGCCATGATTCCAGCAAAAGACAAGCTTTCAGTTATCATCTGTAGTTATTCAACCCATAGAACACAACTCCTCACATATGCAAGCTATTCTCCAGCATAGCAGATTTTTATTTAGAACATTTAAGATACACTACAAACATTTGGACATAAAAATGATATTTATTTCTCACAAGGATGTAAGTATCTATATGAAAAAGCACTAAAAACATGGAAATGTACATCTTCAAACAGAACATTGATAAGTCCAACGAAAGCAACATACCTTTGATTTGCATGAATAAGAACAATTTTTTCCTCTGTGAGCATTCTTTTGAAGAACCCAACCAAAGTACTTGTGACTTTGCCTGAAAGCTATAGTTAGCACTAATTTATCTGAAAGTATGTAATGAAGAATATTTTATCCAGCTGTAAGTATGTGGTGATGAATTAGTGGGAATATATAGCCATTTGTTATGCTTATATAGCAGCTCATAGCTGTAATAATCCTGGATCACTTCACTCTTCTCTGTGAATTAGGAAATATTAATATCCATTTTTGTCAATGGAGATTGAGAGACAGAGAGCTCTTACCATCTGCTCTTAATGGAGGCTTAAACTCTCATCTCTCTCCACCCATGTAGATAAACTCAGGAAACTTTAGAGGTACTTTATTTCTAAAGTTCATGTGTCTCCTAGGACCACACTGTCATAGGTTTGAACTTTTGAATAGAATACCTTTGTTTTGGATCACACCTAGAGGAAAGGCAGTGCTGCAAGGTCTTCCAGATAATTTCCATCATTTCAGCCTAAGGGAATCACAGAATGGCTTTGATTGGAGGGGACCTTAAAGGTCACCTCATTCCATCCTCTGCCGTGGGCAGGGACCCCTGGCACTGTCCCAGGTGTTCAGAGCCCATCCAGCCTGGCCTTGGATGCTGCCAGGGATCCAGGGACACCCTGACAGGGAAGAATTCCTTCCCAAACCTCATCTAAACCTGCTCTCTGTCACTTGGAAATCACCCAAATTGAATTGGGTAACTGACTGAAACACCCAGGAAGGTGAAGCAGTGTGTGTGTGGCTTTGCTGTGGGCATGCCTGTATGAAGATTTACCTGATTTGGGCTCCTGTGCCTGGTTACCCAAGCTGTAAAGCCTGAACTTCAACGATTTGCCTGAAGGCATCTGACAATTCTATGGTGGAGCAAAAAATTTCAATTGCTGTCTCCAAAGTCAGTGCCTCCCCATTCCTTGTGAGCAGTCAGTGCTCTGCTCAAAAGCTGCCTGAGGCACTGGGTTGGTGCTTTAACTGTGCCTGACCTCCCCAGGGCCTGTTTGCAGTGTGCCAGCTCTTAGCAGGCAGCTTGCAGCTGAGCTGCAGAGCAGAGGAGCAGAGGGAGCTGCAGCTGTGCCCCTGCCAGCCCTGCCAGGCATCACCTCTGCAGCTCTGAGCCCTTATGGACCTCTGGAGGAGAGGAACAGGGCAGAATTCTTGTCCTCAGCTTGTTTCTCCATATCCTTTTATACATATGGAAAAGTATTTACTTATATTTTAAAAACCCAGCAACCTACCTGCCAAGGTCAGAGGTAATCTCTCCTATCAGTGACTCTTTTTTCCTCTCTCTGTAATATTGTTATTTGGATCCATTTTCTGATAGCACTGTCTTATCTTTATATTGTGAGAACTTCTCATCTTACCACGGTGCCTGAACCCAGTTCAAGCCTACCAGGTTGTTATGAGTGCTTTACTTTCATTTCTGGTATTACTGTTAATGCCCTTTTATGAAGAAACCTATAGAGCTCACAACACACTATTTCACAACAAATTCCTGATCTTCTCCATAAAACTCACTCTGTGCATGTTTATCTTCTGGTAATTCAAACTTGCTTTCCTTTTCCAACTGTCTGCTTTTTGAATTACCATAATCTTGAATCAAATCTACCTGGTTATCAGTTGACACAGACAGGTTTATTGAAGTGGCTTATTCTCATTGTCTGACAGATCTCATATTTAGTAACACATTTCACTTCTGCCTTATTGACCAAAAATTCCTTTTGAGTCATGCATCTTTTTCATCTAGTTTTCAGACCTTGTTGCTCAAATGATATAACAGTTCCTTTTATATTACAGTATTTGTAAGCAGAATCTCTTATGTTTTAATTTAGTTATAGGGGAATATCCCAAAATTCCCTTCCAAACCAATCAGTATTTTCTGAGTAATAAATAGGTCTGTCAGTGTTGTTGTAAATGAATTTTCCCTCTCCTGAAGGACTTTGCTATGAAATTTTCTACTTGTTTTTAAGTACCAAGAAAACATCTACACTTTTTAAGGCACACATTTTAAGGCAGACATTTTAGACCTGATTCCCCAATCCCCATCAAGTATCTGGAGAGGCAACTGCTATATAATATCTGAAATGTCTACATCACCTGCAACGTCTGTGTTCTACACGGATATGCTGATAAAAAGGTAGAAATGGATCTCACCTGGGCAAAGCTAGAGATAAGGAGCAACTTTTCTGTAGCCATAGTGAACTATGCATTTTTGTTTCTCATTCCCAGTGGAGCCTGCTTTTTCTAATTTCATTTATCTATATATTTATGTAAGCATGTATTGGTAAAATTGGCAGAAAGTGTTAATTTGTGTACATGTGTTTATACAGATAGGTACTAGTCATCTTGGATGCTGCAATACAGAAAATTAGGGTTACATGACCTATACTGAATGTTGTTTCAGTAAAGATTTTGATTTTTTTTTAATGTGAATTATGCCCTGGTGTCCTCAAAGCACAAAATGTGATGTTCTTGTTGTTACCCTTATTGGAGTTTCACCATGAAACTTAAAGGTCAGTGTAACTCTGGTGCTGTGTTGTAAAGTTTCTGGCATGATGAGGGATCTGGAGAAATGTGCCTTCTGCTTAACATCTCATAATGATAAACAGTTTCCACCCGCTGTTTTAGGCACCTGCAGGCTTTGGCTGACTGCACAGAACTTGCTTGCATGCCATGAGACACCCACTAGATGTGGTAGTTTGTGTTTCTGTCCATGTAAATTGGTATGGCTGACAAACACCAATAGATTAGGATGTCTTACCCTGAAAGAGCCTCAAGCTGGGTGCTCTAATGTCACCCAGGGCTTATAGAAATGTTTTTTTGGGGAGTGGTTGTGGTTGCTCTCTATAAATGGACCAAATGGAAGGTAGAAATGTCATTTGAGGTAACAGGGTGCCCTGGCACCAGAACTGAAATAAACTTTTTAAAAATTAATTAATTCCATAATGATAAGGTCACTAAACACTAGAGTGGGGAGGTTCTGGAGCAACTTTCCATTTAGAGTAGTGGGGACAAGAAACCAAATTGCTTCTAAGGTGGAACTTTCTCATTTATGAAGTGTTTGTGTTATGTGGTTGCCTGTGAGAGCAGGGAATTGTGTTTGATGACCCAGGAGGTCCTTTCCAGCCTTCCTTCCTCTGCATATGCAAGGAAAATAAATAAAGCTTCTTGTGTGCTTCACTGGGTGCAAAATCCTTTCTGTAACAACCCCAGGAACCTAGCTGGAAATAATTAGTAGAATTATCTGAAGATAAATAAAGCTGCAGTGACTGAAGGAGCAATGTGCAGAATCTCTTGCTCTCTGGATTTGGGTGGCTGAATTGTCTATGATGCACTTCCTTGAAAGGGTTGTTGCTATTAAAGCAATTTGCTTTATGTCCTTTGCCTGCATTTATAACAGCACATCTTGTATGGAGCCACGTGTTCCCTCTTCTATTGTGCTTCTGTTGTATCTCTATGCATTTTTAGCTGTCCCTTCCATGCTTCTGTGCTGTAGATTGAAATAATTGGCAGCAGAAACTGCTGGCATTTACTTAATATCCAGAATTAAGCTGTACAACATTTCCTTCACTGCTAAGGAAGAATGAACTCCCTGCTACTGCAGCCATCAGGGGTTCCCAAGTGCCCTTCTGATCCTCAATTCCTAAATCATCCTGAGGTTACTGGGGCTGCTGCCTGCATTTCTGACCACAACACTGCTGGAAATCCAAATATTCCCTACAAGGCACCATCAAAATACTAACCACAAATCACAGGTCTCTGTGCTGTGCTGCAAATCCTGTGATTCAGCATGTCAAAAAGCAACTATTAGGCTTCCAGCTTGGGATAAAATAATCACAGGAAAATAGGCAGATCTGTCAAGTTGTTAAAAGATAATGCTGAAATATGCAACAATCTGCTCAGCAGTAAGGCTGTCAAAGATGGTAAATATTAGTCTAGAAAATGGGAAAATAGACTTTTTTTTACATTAGTGCTTGTGAAAATAACTTGTATTTGACTTTGCATTTTTATATTTGCATCTTTAACCAACACTAGAAGGTTAGAGCCAAAAAAAAAAAAAAAAAAGGAAAAAGAAACTATGTTAAAAATAAATACAAAGCATAAACAAAGGATAAAAACCCAACAACCCTAAATCTCTGCTGTATGACCTTGCAGAAGAAAAATACAAAGCAGTGGTTTGTATAAAAAATAAATTTACCTAGGCACATTCAGTTGTTGTTTAAACAAATCTTTAAGGTTCATTTACAGTACAAAATCCTGATGGCCCTAGAGACTTGAGAAGAAGGAATGGAAAGTTTCAGTTTCTTTCTGCAACATTGCAAAGTCACCTTTTCCATCATCAATTGCTAGAAATCTCCTCACCACACTTAGTGACCTAAAAGATAATAAAAATATTGACTTGTGATGGTAAAGGGTCACAGGACACCTGGACAATTCCATGCTCAAACTGTGCGCAGTGTGCAAACACAAACCCTGTGTGTTCCATTTTCTAGGATCATGAGGTGCTCCACTGGAAAACTGATGTCTGTGCTTTTGGGGCTGCTGATAATGGATCAGTGTCACAAATGAACATTAATGGTGCAGCATCACCTCAGAGTGCAGGAAGGTGTTTTCAGCCCACTGCAGGTGTTCACATTCCTCAACATTTCAGACAAATGGCTTAGATAGGAAGGAACTTATTGTCCCCTTTAACTCCTCCAAGATCATGAAAAAGTGATGCATTTAACTGCAGTGCTTTGCTGCCACTGTGCAGAGCAGAGCAGTGCAAGCCTGTGGGATGGGATGTGGGAGTAGCTGCTTGTGTTCCTTCAGTTAAGGTTTGTTTCTGCTAAGCTTTGCCAGGCTGAAGTAGGCTGGGCTGCTGCTATGGGATGAATGTGAGACTTTGTCAGCAGAAATAATTGAACTTCTTCTTGCAGCAGAATTATATTCTTAATTGTTGTCTGGAAAGCTCTCACACTTCTGTGTTTCACACCAGTTTGTCTAGAGGGCTGTTCTGTCAGTGGGGGTGAGTCTTTGTTGTTATTCTCTTGAGAATCCAGCTAAGAGTAGTCATGTTACTGACTTAGATTTTAATTGCCTGTGCCTCATTAGAGGCTGAATGGTGAGAAGCCATCACTTTTCCTGGGCCTGGCTCAGGGATACACCCAGAGCCACTCTGCTCTGTGGTCCTGTAAGGGATCCTGACTCCCTTACAGTGGGCAGTGCTGCACTGGGACAGTGCTTCTGCTGGGACACTGATGGAGGGTAACCCCCAAAGACTGATAACATCAAGGTCTGGAGCTCAGGACACACGCTTGGGCTGGACAAAGGATGCTGGAAGCTGAAATAAGGAGTACTGAGGTGAAGAGTGACTGACAGTGGCTGGAGGAAGGCTGTTGGCAAGGGAGAGCCTATGGGCTTAACCAAGCAAGGCCCATAAGCACTGGTGTGGGTGTGTGGGGTAGCAGCAGCTCTGGGATCAGAGTGCTCAGGATTCCTGTCTCTGAGAATTACCCAGCCCATGATATTCCCAGACCAGCACAAAAAGATGCATTCTTGGAATTATGCATGCACAGTGCTGCGGTGTCTGCTTGAAGAAACTGAATTAAGCTTAACTGGACTTGACTTTGCAAACTGAATAATCCTTTAGAACACTGCTTTGCATGCAAGAGAGATATGTAAGCCTAGTTTCAGCTGGATTTCTGGGTGGTTCAGTGCAGATGATTTATTTAAATGGTGGTCTTTCATCTCCCCTGCATCGAATTCACTGCTCCCTCCAGTGAGCCCCCCAGCCAGAGCAGTTTGTCCTTCTGCCTCTTGCCAGCCACAGTGTGCTCCAAGCTGGTATCCCTGCTGTAAATATGTTTAATGTGGTTGTAATGTGAGCTCCTGAATTTCTTTGTGTGTATTTGTGGCAAACAGCTCTGCTGGTGCATGGCATTCTCAGTCTGTAGCAGATGTCCACCTATGTACCCTCTACAGATGTTGCTGACAGCTTAACAACTGATGTAGTCTAAAGATAATTAAATATTAAGTCTTGAATAGGCTCTGGTAGCCTATCAGTAATTGAGCTATGATAATATATTTGCCAGTGTTTACTGCTGTGTGCTAAGCCAGATGCATTTCATCATTCTGATCCTTTTCACACAGCTTTTCTCCTGTAATGCAGCTTCCTGTAAGCAGTTGTGCTAAGTAGCAGCCCTACATACTTTCCATCTGGCTTTGCCATGAGAACAAGCTGCATGCAGTAAATGCATCTCTGTTCTGAAAACAGGGCAGAGCAGTTGCAGGCACATTCTGCAGTCCCCTATTGGGGAAAAATCTGTCCAAGGTATTAATAATAATAATAATAATATTAATATTATAATAATATTAATATTAATAATAATTCCTTTAAGGTTTCATGCCTACTGCTTATTGTCCTCCCTCCTTTCATTATCCAATGTGTTTCCTGTCCCTGACTCTTTTCCCTGGCATGTTCTGTGTAGTTATATTTATTGTTACAGGATGGTATGATACTGCATAGTTGTTACAGAATAGTGTGATACTGCATGCTTTCCTGAAATTGTTCCACTCTAAAACCCATGGCTCTGCTTTTGCCAGAGCCATACAAATTTTGCAATGTGTCAGTTTTAGGGGCCCACCTAAGTTGCTCCCATGATTGCCTTGTTGGGGCAAGGGAAAGGCAGTGATGCCTTTGAAGTTTCTTGCTCTGTCTCTGGTCCTGGTTATGATAAAGAACTGTGCCTCCGGATTTGTCCGGATGGCATAGCATGGACCAAAGGGCAGTGAGAGCAGCAGGAGCACCAGCAACTTGTTCCTTGGCCACTTTTGGGAAGAAGGACCCTACAAATACCTCAGGCTCCTCAGGGATCACCTCAGCACACTGTCTGGCACTCAAACATGAATGTGACCTTGTGTTCGAGTTCATGCAGCACAGCAATAACCAGGTGGAGAAAGTATTTTTAATTTCCTTGCTTTTCCTTGTGGTGCTCTGTGCTAGGGTGCTTCACCAGCTGTGTCTCAAGCATGGGGTGAATCTTGCTTTGCTGTAGCTGACAGTCCAGTCTCTTGCCATGAGAGTGTGCTCAGCTAAGCAGTCTCTTTCAGGAGAAAAAGAAATAGCAACCAAAGATGTAAAAGCAGGCTTCATGACAGCGAGCTAGATACAGAATACCAGCTAAAGTCTGTGGGCTTTTTCTTTTTCATTTTTTGTCATTTTTGCTTTAAGGGGCAGAGCTCAGTTCTGCTGGTTCTTTGCCCACCCACTAGACAGCAGTGTCCAATAGTGTGCATTCATTATTCACTCTAAATTGAAAAGTTATTCTAATTAGACAGTGCTGTAATCCTCCTGCTGCTTTGGATCAGATGTCTTCTAGTGTAAACAAAAACCCATCAGACTTGAAGAAGTGGGTCAGATCAGGAGACATCACAGTGCATTATAGCCTAATCCAGTGGAATTGGTTCTAAAATGGTGGGGGAAGGGGACACTGGGCTGCAGTCTGCACTGTCAAAGGGTCACTGCATTGCAAGAGTGTAAAAATTGTTTGTTGATGTCATGTTTTTATTTTAGGGCATGTGCTGCATTTACACAAGGAATTCCATGTCTTTCACATGCTTTCCCCGTCAGTAGTGCACAAAAAATTGAGTGAAATATCCTTTCAAAAGTCCATTTGCAGAGCAATGAAATGAAACCATGTTAATCTAACAGTATGTAAAAGTGTATAAATCTGGCAGTGACACATGGATGTATAATTGTACAGCTTATGTACTGCATTAATGAGGTATAAAACTTGTCTCAGGAATGCAGCTATGCAGGGCCTTTCATTCCTCAGATCCATCAGAGCAGCAGATCAATGATGGAAGCATTTTCTTTCCACAGAGTTTGGAGGACATTTGTTCAGCATTAGCCCCAAGGTGTCACAGGGTTCAGGGAGTCACTGTGGGCCTGAGAGTGCTGCATTTGCCTCCTTGGACTTACTGAGCTGCTAGCTGGTACAATTTAATATTTCTGTCAAATGTCAGGCTGCAGGGCTGAAAGGACCAAAAGGACGTGGGGAAGTTGGGTGCAGGCTTTGCTATCTCTGCACTTATGGTTTGGAAGGGATTGGAAAGGGGGTGCTGGGACAGGCACCCAAAGAGAATAGAAAAGTGCAGTGTTTTGTTCTGCTGGCACTGAGTGACCTGCAGGTCTCCAGAGTGTTTGCACAGCTCAGCTCTGTATCTGGGGATCCCTTTCCCCACTCTGTGCTGTCACCCACAGTCAGTCCCACGTGGATGGGGACAGTGAGCAGCCCAGCGCTGGGGAAGAGATAAATCCCTCTGCAGAGAGCTGGGTTAAAATTGAGGAAAACAGCCACGTGCACCTTGCAGGTTTACAGAGCTAACCTGGGGGCATGCAGAGCTCTCACTGGAGCTCAGAACTGTGGATAGCCCAGTAAGAAAAACTCGGAGTTGTAAGAAGTTTGAAAATTAACTTTGCACCTTGCCTGAGTAGTTTATAAAAAAAAGGGAAACCACAAAACAAACAAACAAAAACTAAACCAAAAAAGCTCCAAAACAGAAACAAAAAGCCCTCCACCAAATGCTCCCCACCTCCTCGTTGCGTTTCTTATTAAGTAACTTCAGCCAAATTTTATTTGTACAGTTGTTAATGGCTTACCTAAATGCAGTGGAATGCCTTTTCAAAGCTGATCAGGGTTTTATTTTGCACTTGATCCGAGTGAAGTAGGTAATCTAAGCCTTTTCATCTCTGGGTACTCATCTGTGCTGAAGAGAGATCTGTTAATTATAGCCTTCCCTCAACATGGATTTTCTTTCTTTCTCTGTGTGTGTGAGTGGAATCAGTGTTTTAACAAAGCAGTCAAGTGCATGTTAGCTGCTCTGTGGCAGCACTGGATCTGCAGACACAGAATGCAAACCTGTTGCTTTTTGTGCTGGGGAGGAAGGTTCATCCCTTCTGTGGATGAGTTGAATGGAAGAGCAGTTTCACCCCTGACTTGCCAGTGTTCTAAGTCCTGGATGAAGTTGAGAAACCTGGCATTGTTATTCCCAAGCTACATATTGAGAGAATGGATTGCAGAGGTTTTATCAGCCCAGGATATCAGTATGATTAAACATGTTGTATATAAACCTTTATATTGTCTTTGTGGCCTCCAAGAAACAAATGAGAAATAGGAGAATTGAGGAATTCCATAAATAACCCCATTTTAAATGGGTCCTGAGTAAAACTTTAATTCAAATACTTATCCAGGAGCATATCACTCCATTGTCAGTATCAACATTATCTGTCTTTTAAGCAGGCAATGGTTATAACAGCAGAGAGATGATGTGCAGATGTTTCCAATAAAAAGGGAATAAAAGAGGAAATGTGAGCATCTCTATCATTAAAAATCTCAAAAAAACCCCCAGTGGTGATCAAACTAGAGGGACCAAAAGAAGTTCATCTTTCCACAAATAAAAGCAAAACTATAGAAAAGATTTGTAAGCATCTGCTCAAGATAATGGGAGACTTGGAAAGGAGATTGAAGTGATGGAACAAGCAGGTGAAAAGTAATGCATGGATGATCCTACAATAGCCTATAAGATTTAAAAGTTTATCACTATAATAACTTTTCCAATATGGACTAACAAAAAGCAAGTTGAGAACTTTACTGATGTAATTTGAGAAAGTGATGGAAACATTGTAAAACTCTGTGCTAAAAACATGGAGTTTAGATTAATGAGTTAACTGCCTTTTGCACATTTTCAGATAGTGTACTTAAACCAAACTCTATAAAAACCCCCAGATTTTATGAGTAATCCTAGTAACAAACAGTGCATGTTACTTGGTGGTATTATGGTATTTTAAATAAATAGATGTATTTTCCCTTCCAGTGCAGGTTCTTCAAATGCTTGGATTGCTTATTTATACATTCCTTGGTTTATTTTTTGGAATTTTACCCTTTTGACAACTTGCTTGAAATCTCTCACAATAAGTGCCTGGCCATATTTCTTAGTTTTTCATTTCACCAAAATGATTCCACTGTTTATGTCGAGAGGATTAAAGAAAATCATATTCCACTGCTCATTTTTTTCCTTTACAGCTGGATTACTGAGAGAAGTCATCACCTTTAGGCAAAAAGTGTGCACAGTGTTATGTCAAACACTAGGGTCGTGTCTTTTGGCTTGAATATTCAAATTAATTGAATTTGAGGCCATATCAAATGTAACAGTGGGAATGGCAGGTGCCCAATACATGTGGGTACCACATGGAGCCTGTCTCAAACACAGGGACCTCAGTGATGAATTGTGGTCACATCCTTGCAGATAATCAGATCGTGGTCAGGTAGCAATTACAATTCTTGCCATCTCAAAATCTATTTGCTTAAATATAGTATATGATATATGATGCCTATTGTAATAAAATACAACCTATATAAGCATAAGATTTTGGTTTTTACTGTAAGGATGATCAAACAATAGAACAGGTTTCCTGGACAGTTTTTGGATTCCCCATGCATAGTTAATCAAGTCTCATTTGGACACAGCTCTGAGCAGCCTGACAAAGTTGGACTAGAAGATTTCCACAGGTCCTGTCTCAGCCTTTCCTTGGTTTTATATTTGCAAGATGCTTGCTGTGATTTTGTCAGACTGGGTTTTCCATGCCCTGAAGTGCATTTTAATGACAAAGTTTCAAGTCCAGTAAGAGGTTTGTAGTCAAAGTGTGACAAAACCTTTCCCACAGTGGTACAAATGTGTCACTATTATATATAGCAAGAACATGGAATAAGGTCTAGAATTAGGGATTGATCTATAACTCCTGCATGACAAAGCATTAGGAATGCTTTGTAATTAGCAATTATCAGTAGGAGTCTCCTACAATTTTCTACATCATATAGCCCTTTAATATCTGCTTTGAATTTCCTCTTAAATTAGCAGAACATCTATTTCATATAGAACATCTGTTTCATAATGTATTTGATCTCATTTTCTTATGCTTTCAAAATGTATGAAAGGAACCAGCTGCACCTACTTTGATTTTTGTGATTCTATTGCATTTTATTATTTGTACAGGGATGAATTTTTGCTTTTGGAAAGAATGTCCTCTATGCAGTGTATCTGCTATTTCAAACTCTAATGAAGCTCAATTTTTGAACTTAGATGCTTTTTTTTGTTTTGGTGGGGTATTTTTGCTTTTTTTCTCCTCTTTAATGCCACACTTGTTGAGGTTTGGAGCAGGAAACTATTTCAGAGGCAGATGTTCAAACCCAGTGAAGATTTTCCCCTTCCCTTCCCACTTGGGACATGGTGCTGCATTTGGAGAATAAGGGGGAAAGATGTTCTTGTTCCTCTGTATTTTATCTTGGGGGTTGTTCAGTTTCTGCAATGAGGAAGTGATTTGAGGTTGCATGAGCATTATTAAATGGACATAATTCTGCAAGCTGCAGTGCCCTCATTTCCCATTAATTTTAGCAGCAGTTGGGACCACTCAGGACTTTGAAGCCAAATTATGTAAAGCCTGTTGGGAGCCTGTCTGGAGGAGGGAAGGTGCTGTAAGGAATCCAACCTGTTTACTCTCTGTAACTCAGTGACAGGCAAGGGGTCAGAACTGGGAGCTGGAAAGGGACTGAACAGAAAAGGAAAGGCTCCTTGATTTAGGATTGCAAAAACAAACTCGTCCTCCTTGTAGACACCAGAGAATTTAGTCTTCAAACAAAGGATAAACATCCAACACTGAAAACAAGATTAACTTGCTGCTTGTGATTGTTTTTTGGTAGAAGAATCTATCACTATAGACAAGTCTAGAAAAGTCAGAGAAAGTTGTTAGGAAGACAAGTATCTAAGGAAGATCTTTTATTTCTGGTTTGCAGCTGGGGAAAAGGAGGGTCCCCTTTGTGAGATCCCTTGGCTTTGGGCTGTAGCTGCCCCTGTGTTTAGGGGCAGACAGGAGAAATGAAACCAAAGCTGCTCCTGCTCGAGCTGCTCTGGGACCAGGAACCTGACAAAACCTGTGCCCATCAGTACAGAAATAACTTTCTGGTTATAGGGCTTCTTCAGACTCTACTCCTTGGCATTATATTGCTATTAATAGTTCATCTCCTGGTGTCATCACCCCAATTTCCTGCACAACAGGCTTTTTACCAAATATACATACTGACAGTAAGTGTCACTTTACTTTTGCTGTTCAGGTTGGCAATTAAGCAGCACTCTTGGAAGCAGGTGTGTGTGTGTATTTATTTATATATCACATATCTATTCTCACTATGTAATATATATTTTTATATGACAGACAAAGCACACACTTGCCTTTTTCATTTTTTAAATTAAATATATATATATTTGTGATCTATATTTAAATATTTCCTATTTGTGTTGGGTCCCCCTTGATCCCTATTAGTGTTTAGTAGTTTATTTCATCGTGAAATCAATCTATTTAGATTGATTTTTTAAAGTTAGATGTTTATGTCTTTTAGTAGTCTCTGATAAGGAAGCTTGCCTATGCATTTTTATTTATGTCAGGCTGAAAACTGAAGTGATTTTAATATATATTTTAGTTGTGTGTAATTTATGAAATTTTAACTTAAAAATTTTAAAAAGCATCCTGGGAGGCAAATAAGGATAACATTCTGTGGTAACTGTTAAATTACTCTCAAAAGGCATCTTCTTTCTGATGAGGTTTGTAAGTAACAGAAATGCCACAGCCAGTGCATCATGTTTCATTGGCTGAGGCAGTAAGTGGGGAACTTCTGATAAAAGCCAAAGGGACTTATTTTTGTTTCCTGATTAGTAGAGAAAAACACCTTTAATTTTCTTTACAGCTATCTGCTCTTAAATTTTAGTGCCAGGTATTGTACCAGTCTGTTATGTTGGTTCAGGAATATTTATCAGTTTATTTAAATTGAACTGCACTTTCTAGATGAAGTCCTAAAGAATGATCTGTGATATCCCAAACCTTGTGAGTGCAGAGTAGAAACCAGCTGGGCAATAGTGTTCCTCTCCAGCCTTTCAGGTTTTCTGTGGTGCAGCTCAGCAGTGCCTGAGGATTTAGTGCTCTCTAGATTGTCTGAGTTTTATCAGCATGTCTGATAAATTACCCACTTTATAAATGCATGAAAATTTGCAGTATCTCTGAAAATGACAGGAATATCAGAAGTGACAGATAATTTATTTGGTGTGGCTGTTAACTGGACATGAAGTCACTGTGAGCAATAAGCAGAGCAGTTTCTTGTCTCTGACAGTGAAATACTGGCTTTAAAACTCATCAGCCTCCAAGGTTTCTGCCTACAATGCTCTGTAAAAACTAATTGTTTAATATTCTGTGGGAGCTGTGGCAGCTGTGCTGGCCGGACACAAAGTCAAGTTTTCTTTCATTCTCCATTAAGAGCTGAACCCTGTGTGATGGTGCAGAGGGGGCTGAACAATTTCAGGAGTTGTTCTGCCCACATGAGGAAAGCTGTGCTCACTGATGCCTTGTGAAGGCTGACCTAGAACAGAGACTGGAGAGAGTTAAAGAATAAAGCAGAGATTTATAAAAAGGCCTCAATGGATCCACCTTGGGCAACACAAGTGCCCAGCCAGTGCTGCACCCAAGATGAACCAAAATGGTCCCAAAATGCACGACCAGGCATGGGGTCTGTCCCTGGGATCAGTTCTGCTCCATTTGCACCTTGCAGTTCATTGTCCAATTCCAGCTTTAGCCCATGCAGTCCAATCCTGCTTGTTTTCCTCTCTTTAGCCCATGTTGTTTGTGCTCTTGGGCCTGAGATCTGGATTATTTGTCCTTGGTCCCCAACCAGAGAAGGAATTGTCTCCCTGCTCTGTGCAGAGAGCTCACCATCCCCTAATATGAAGCTCAGACTAAAGTAGTGTACGCACTAAAGCAGCACAGAATCTGAAAAATATAAAAACTAAAAGGCATCACACCTGGGTGCTCTCAGAGCAGCGAGAGGCTCCTGCTGCTGGGCTGATGTGGCTCCCACTGGAGAGATTCCCCTGAGCAGAGCACTCACAGGTCCTTCTGGTCCCAGTTACAGCCCCTGCCTCTCATCTGCTCCCATGTGGAGAGTCAAACTCATGGTGAAGGGGAAAATTTTGCAACTGGTGGTGTTTGTGCACATTTGGGAAGTCCTTTTAAGATGTGTCAGTGTTGCACCACTGTCATTTGGCTGAAGAATTTTTAGTTCTTTTCAGTTCTTCATGTTGTTTACTGAATTTGGAACCTGCTTCCTCACATTTAAAGGTGCTTTGAATGCTCTTGGAGAGCAAGCATGCCTGCTAGAGCATTGCTAAGCTACTGCTGATGAGGTACAAAGTGAGATTCCCATGTAATTGATACATTGAAAATCAGAAGCAAAGTGCAGAAGCCCGCTTGGGAATGGATGTTGGTTTGCTTTTTGACAGGGGTTTATATTTCCCTTCTACTTCACTGTCACAATTAAAATATTCGTTACTGTCAAATATACTTTCTTTGCAAATAGCAATTGAATTCTCTTTGGGGCAGTGAGGAACTTTGTTCTTTAAAGTCCAGCAAAGCTTGCACTTTTGGGGCCCTGTAAGCCTGGAGGAAAAACATTGTGATTCAGAAGTCAATTCTGCTCACCCATTAGGAAAGCACATTCACACTAATAGCTTTACAGTCAATCAGTGACAAAGACCTACAGGAAAATGTACTTGTTTCACTGTTCACTGATCTTGCAATTTGATCAATATTATTTTGAATGAATCTTTTTTTACTTCATCTGTAACATCTCTTTTTACAGCCAGACTGAGTGTGCACCATAAAACTGTAGTGCAATATTGCTAAAAGAGCCAGCCTTGTCTTTTACAGGTTGGAGTCCACAGTAGAGGCTCAGCCTCATTCAGCCACATGGCTTTATCTGTTCCCAAATGAGCTCCTACCATTCTGTGCTACCCTGAGGGAGTAATAATCCTGATCTCTCTGCTGACTCTGAGCTGTTGCTGTTCTCCCTTGCAGAATTTCTCACCTTGTACCACAGCTTTCTGTTCGCTTCCAAAGTGTTAGGGAAGCTTTCAGGCTTTTGAATTCTGCTGTTGTGTACACAGAGTTTAAAAAATAGACTAATGACTCTAAGCTGAGCTGTTACCTGTTGCAGGAGGTCTGTGCCTGTGGTTTTGAGGTTCACATCCTGTGGTCCCAGGCTGGGATGTCCCTGCAGAGCCTGTGCAGTCTGTGCAGAGGATGGTTTGAGTTCCTATGTCCTGTCCCTGCCTGTCTTAAGGGGTGATTGAGTCCATGGGGTCTGTGTGGATGCCACTCAGTTGCTTCTGTAAAGAAAATCTTCTCCCAGTGTTTCATTTCCTCTCTGCTTTTCACCACTGCAGCTAAACACAAACTAGATTTCCAAGGAGAGGGTAAGAATTTTAAATTAAAATACCTATAAATCTGTGTGTCAATTGTGGTTCCATCCAAAGAGCAAATAAGGAGCACAGTGGAGGTCAGAGGCTTGTAGCAGAGAAGTTTACTCATTTTCAGTGTCTTGCATTTCACTGGACCCATGACTTCCTGTAAGCTGTGTATTAACACAACAGCAACAAAAACATTTCTGCCCCAGGGAGGAAATTAGTGGATCTCTTGTGCTGAGATTTCAATTGAGGAGTAGTGCCAGAGATGACCAGATACTCTAGTTCAGATCTTACTCTTCTGCTATAATGAAATTGCTTGTAAGGTGTTTAGAGTGAGTCAAGTTAAGTACAATACTGAGGAAACCATGTCTAGAAGATGCTCTACATCAATATGTGAAGTGATTGACTAATTGATGCCTAAAACAGCTGAGAAAGTGGCACAGGGAGAAGGTGACTGGTACAGCACAAACATTAGTAGAGGCAACAAAAATATCTGGATCAGGAAGAGTTTTGTAGGGATTTTATAACAAAGATGAAATAAGTTTCTGTGACACTGAGATCAAGAGATGTCCACAAGCCACATACTCTGAAAGCAGAAAGAGGAATTGCTGTTAGTTGTAAGCAAAATACAAAACTGAAGCAATCTCTGCAAAAGTGGTTAATACAGTTCTAATTGGAAAACAACCAAAAAAACCCCAACAACAACAAAAAACAACCAACCAAACAAAACAAAAAACCACCAACAAATCTGTGAGATTTCTGCTGCATGAAGAGTAAGAGAATGATACAGTCTGGGCAAGTTGGATGGGAAATTGTCTGGATACCACTCTTCTGGTCCAGAATTTTTCACTGACTTGCTGCAAGGTTTTCCCATCTGTAAAATGTTATAGAATTGATGCCTATCTTCTGAGGGGCTGTAGTATTTTAGCCTAGAAAATTAATTAGATTCATATGCTTCATGGCAGGCATAGGTAACTTCTCACTACTCCATGTAAGTAACTTCTCAGAGATGCCAGTAGGTTGTGTCTGCTAAAATGTGTTTATTCTTTCCTGGGGTCGTGGCCAAAATGTTCAGGATCCCATTGACCCATAGCAGAACGAACTTCTAAATTCAGATGGTATAAATGGCAGAATTATGGAAAATGTAAGAGTGTAATTCTGAGAGAAGTAAACCAAATCGTTAGAATAATTCTTGTGTGCTGCTCTTCATTAGCTACAGACCATCATCAGAGGGGCCATTTTTTATCTAACACAGGCTGTGATGTATCTGCATTTTATTAAAGTTATCAGTAGGTTTTCAACAGAGATGTCCTGAATTTTTTTAATTTTCTCATCCCCTAGCAATGCAATTCCATTATAAACTGTAGGTAAAATGAATATAAAGTCATTTGTTTGATGAACATTTAATAGAATTAATGGTAGAAGTATATTTGTAGTTCATAAAACTGCTACCATGGAAGAAGAGGAAGAGCCAAAAGTGCAATTTTTTTAATGTATAAAATTTTTTTACATATAGATTATATTTACTTTTTTTAATCACATAGGAGAGTGAAAGCAAGCTTTGCAAAACCACAGACAAGATGCTCAACCATGTATAGACTTGCACTGTCAGCACACTCTGCTTTGCAGTCAATTGTTACTTCTCTCCTACACTTGAAGACAGAGGCTTGGTGTTCTTCCCCCTCTTTTCTTCCCACTCTGCACAGCTAATTGCACAAATTAATACAGTGCTATCTGATTAAAAATGATAGCATGAAATTTAAGAAAAAAATAAGTGTCCCTAACATGTCAATAAAATTAAATAACATCCTTCCCCTTCTAGATTTTCTTAAGCCCAGGATTTCCTGTGTTCTTTCAGCAGTGCTTTTAATGGGCTTTGAGCTCATCATGTTCTATTGCATTGGGGATAATCTCCATATGCTGAAGGTCCTGCCAGCCCTACCAGAAGGGCATTGCTATTCCTCAGTAGCTTGGAGATTTTGAACAGAATAGTGGGCAATGAATGTTAAAAATTACAAACACAATCAAGTCACTGCTTTCAAAATGATGAACTTTTTCACGATTAAGGACATTGCTTGCAGTGTCTCATCATTTCTGAAGCTATTTTCAGCTATTACTCTCTTTGTCAGAATGAATCCTCCTGGGGATAATGTATTAAATGAGGGTGAAAATGGGCACCTTCAGCGTGAGTGTGCTGGAATTAAATTCATAATGCATTAGCACAATTGTAAAGATATTGCTGGAGAAGTTTTTATCATTTTGTATTTGAGGAGTACTTAAAAAAGTATAATTGAACCAACAACCGTGGCATGATTTTAGGAATGTGTGAGAACCAAAGGTCTGATTTCATTCATCCAAAAGGATTCTACCCAAATCCCTGAAGGCCTAATGAAATAATGTCTGCCCAAATCATGCCATATCATCATGGTATAATGAGCCATAAATTATTCATCATGTTTTCTGTGGAGGGGAAGCCTCTTTAAACTTCAGGGATTTGTACCAGTACTTAGAAAAGTGCTTTTTTAAAATTGCTACTTGGAATGGTTGCAGTGTTTCCCACATTTATCTTGGGTTTCATTCATTGGTACCATGGTGACAACTTGTTGATACTAGTGAGCTGTTCATAGTCTGACTATTAAATATCTGTAGCTTGGTCTTAAATGTTTACTCCTGTGATGACAAAGGCAGTCTTGGCATGAGCCACAGCTCTTGAAATCCCCAGGGCAGTTCCCACTGCTGTTTTTGGGCACTGCCTCCTTGACATGGAGTTCAGTGACTCCTCCCAGCAGAGCTGCTGGCTGAACTGAAATCACCGCTCAGGAGGGAAAGAGGAGAGGCCAGGCTGGCTCTGCACAGCAAATGCAGCTGGAGATGCTCAGAGTTAGAGCCCAGAGTGGCTGCAAACCCTGCATTGTCCATCACCCTGCCAGGTGGGAGGGAGGGTCCAAAAAACCCCTATTCCAACCACATCAAACAGGGCGAGGGGAAGAGAAAAAACACCACCCAAAAAAGAGGTGTTAAAGCTCTGCTCTGTGCTCACACGTCTGTGTGCATAATTTCACACTCACCAGCAGCTCCAGGTGGGCTGGAGGGAGAAGGGAGAAGTACTCCCTGGAATGGGAGAAGGGAGAAGAACTCCCTGGAATGGGAGAAGGCTCAGCCTGGCTCACTGTGCAGTGCAGTGGGTCCTGGCTGGCCTCCCTAAGTCCTGCCTTGAAAATAGTCTAAATACTGTGTAGTTCTCAGTACAACCCCCAGATTTTCAAGTTTTACTGTAGTTTCATGCTGTTTGTTTCAGTCAATAAAGGTGAGCAGTATTATGACACTCCACAGGCATATCTTTTCAGCATGTAGAATCTCTCCCTGTAATGGCATACATGAAAATACATTTCTTTGGCAGGCAGTGAAAATCATGGATAAAAAGAGTGCTTCAGAACACCTACTGAACAATCAGAACTCTCCCTTAGACTGCTCTTTTTAACAGAGCTGTAATTTTACAATCTATGATATTAAAATGGAGTTTGGAAACTATAGTATTTCTATGTGGAATGTCAGAATAGTAAAAGAAAAATGCTATGCTGAGAACCAAGAATTATCTCAGCTTTCTCAGTTTGGATCCAACTAAATCTATCAAGATAAGTGACAGGTGATTTATACTAACAAGGAATTGTCTGAGAGGAAAAGAGAACTGAAAGAGAATTGAATTGAGATAGACATGAGTGAGGAGAACAAGACACTTGAATTTCTCAGATGTGTCTAAGCATGTCATTGTATAGACAAGAGCTAAGGGAGCAAAAAGAAATCACTGATCAAGCACAGAGGCAACTACCAAACAGAAACCAGGGGAAAAAACCTCTCTGGAGAAACTGATTTAAGAATTCTGGACAAAACTAGATAATGAGGAATGTACCTTAACACCAATTTATTCCACTGACAGCCTTAAAATGTCACCTGTATATTTACTAAAAGCATTTCTTATCATACTTTTAAATCATAGCTAATGAAAGTGCAGCTGGTGCAAGAGAAACATGGCTTGCAGGGAGGTTGAAGCTGCCTGTGGGGCCCTGAAACACTGAGCTCAAAGTGGCATCTCCCTTGCCACGTTTCTTGGGATGGAGAAATATGTGAACTATGTGAAATACACCCCCTGTGCCTTTTTTGGGGGTAGCAGTGCCTGCAGAGTGCATGGTCTACACACACAGACCCTTTCTGAGGGAAAAGGCCAACATTGTCATAGGTTTGATTTGTAACTTGTGCTGTGGCAAAAGGAGGATTTGTAACATGAAACTGAGAGAGATGGTGGCTCAGGTGACAATCCAGCAGGAGCAGCTTTTGGGGCCTGGCCTGATGCTCAGGGGGTGCTGCTGAGAGCAGAGAGGAGCCCGTGGAGGCAGGAGGGAGCTGCTGCTCAGCCCTGGGGAACATCATGGGCTGAGGGGACACCTGGGCAGGGACAGGGGACACCAGCCCACTGGCAGCAGGGACAGGGGACACCTGGGCAGGGACAGGGGACAGCTGGGCAGGGACAGGGGACACCAGGCCACTGGCAGCAGGGACCTGCCACTGCCCCCAGAGCAGCGAGGGGACAGAGGGACAGGGGAGTGACCTTGGGTCAGCTCAGGGCTCGCAGCTGAACTCACCCAAGGTCAGGGGCTTTAGGCATGGGCTTGCCAACCTGAAATGCACCAGCAAGGGGCATTTAACCATGAGATTTGCTTAGGTTTTCACACTTCTATTTTATGAAAGGCAATGAATATTCTGCTTGTTGAGAGGTTAAATATAAAAGCTTGTCTCTGGTGCAGCTGCCATTATTCTGTTGCAGTGTACCTTTCTCTTTTTTTGAAGTGAAAAATTCATTACTTCAGAACCAACTGTTCCTTTTTTTTCCTTCTTTAACATTTTTTAAAGTAATCTTTGAAATTCTAGAATAAAAAGCTGGGAAGAAGTGTCAGAGCTGAACAGATCCAGCTCCTACACTATGGTTCCAGCTTGCATAATTAGGTCTTCTAAACTTAATTAAATCTTCTTTTAGTGCTGTTCAGACCTGTCCTCAGCTTTCCATTTGGTTATATAATAAACCTGTATCATTGTTTAATTACATCAGCTGTGTTGGTTGGCTGAGCTGAAATCAGGTTGCTTACTTGAACACACAGCATTAGAAAGAGAGGGAGAGAGGATTTATTCTCATTTTCTTCCCTGCATGCTTCACTGTGTGTAGTGTTCACCTGTGTCTGTCTGTTCATTGTTTCTAAGTAATTATTTCAATTTAAGAGCCATTTAATTATAACTTGTTATATTTATTTTATTAATAAGTCAAAAGAGTATATATTTCTCCAGTCAGTACAATGAATTCTTTTTATGATAACAAGGGAAATTCTCTTTTCAGTAATGATGGCTACATTCTGGTAATTTATGTAGCCTAATTGGTATATTTCTTGTCGCCGTCTTTAAAAATAACTTTTTGGGTGCATTGCCAGTGCGTTCTAATGCCAGTTACTCATACAATTTGTCTTATTGATGCCGCTCTACTGTGCCTCTATGAGTATTAGAAATTCTGACTGTCATTGTATAGATGCTGTTAAATGCTAAAACCATCTGGGAATGTCTCAATCAATTAGTCTCGTGCAAACATTAAATGCAGAACAATAGCAGTGAATTCCATCTTCAGTTTATGCTGTAACTACCAATGCTTTAGTCCTTATGGAAACTTTCTGAATTTTTAAAAAAATTTAAGGTGATTATAAGGAAAGCTGACAGGTTTAGGTCTAGAAGTTGGTGTATCTATTTAACATTCATTCTTAGGAAGTCTGTCTAAGAAATAGCAGTATTATGTAATTTGTAGCCTTCTGCATTGCTTACTGTATCAAGGGTATGTTTTGCAAGTTGAAAAGGAAGGAGAAATCCATTTACTGCCTGGGTAGTTCCATTTTGTGTTTACATGTAGTTTGCAGGGAAGGAAATGCATTTTTCTTCCCTCTGGAAGAGCTGACTCTCATGCCCATTTGCAGGCTGTGTGTTATCTGCTGGAGCTGGGAGACAGTAAATACTGCCTGTAAAGTGTAGTTTCTATACTGAACTACAATAAATACTCAGATTCTGATATTTTCCAAGGATTCCAATGCTTGAGCAGCTTAACTGGAGCACAGCAAGCAGCAGCTTGCTTCACACTCAGTTTCCCAACAGATTGCTTTCTTTTGAGGCTCCTAATTTATCAGGGTGAGCATCTCCCAAATTCTCCCCCAGAGGGGTGCTGGTGGCAGGGCAGAGAAGCAGCTGCACTCAGGGCAGGGCAGGGCAGCTCAGGGGCACAGGAGAGGGCTGGGCTTCCTTGCTCTGCTGCTCCCACCCTACCATGAACAAAAGGGCTCTGCATGGACAACTGAGCCACATTTGGGTTCACCTGCTCATTCCTGATGAACATTTTGGGGCTTGGTTTGATCATTTTTGAGGGATGTCACCGAAAGCATTTCTTTGCTCCAAGTGTTCTGTAATCACTGATGACTTTTATCCAGTTTGCCTTCAGACATTGAGACCCTTTATGGACAGCAGGTCTTTTCCTCAGAACGTTGTTTATCAGTGTGCCACAAAGCCTGCACCAGCAGTGGGAGGGGGACTCTGTCCCTGTGTGCTCCCTGGTGGATCTGCCACTGGCAGTCCTTGGGGACAGAGAGGGGCACAGAGCCCTCAGCATTTCACTGCCTGCCTGTGCCACTGTGCTCCCTCAGCTCTGCTGAGCCTGGCTCCGCTCCTGCCAAAACCACACAGGAGGGGCAGACTGAAAAATTACATTTTCAAATGTGGCCATTGAAAGGCACTTTCTGTAGATTTTGCTCTAAGCACAAGGGAAAAAACCAAGCAGCTTTGAGTGGAACACAGAAATATCAAGAACAGAGAGTTCGTGTCCCTTGACCTGCTGACTAGAAGACCAACTGTTGTATTAGCCTTTTCTAGTCTTTTTTCCCCTTCCCCTTTTCCCTTAATTTCAACCACAATATAATCCACTTCCAATCAAGAATAGTCTGTCAAACCCCATAAATTACTGCCCATAAATTGCTGCTCCGTCTGTGGCTGCCCCTGCTGGTCCCAGGCTGAGGAGACCCTGGGGTGGGAGGCTGGGGCTCCTCTTTGTGGAGGCAGTGCTGGAGGAGCTGTGCTGCCACGACAGAGGGGATGTACCAGCACCAAGCCTGAAATGCCCCTCAAAAATAGCAGCATCTGCCAGAGTCATCAAGATTTATTTTTCTTAAATGTGGAATGTTGCTGGCCATGGCTGCAGCTCTGTTTCATTGACTGCAGCCCCTCTTTCAGGGGCTCTAAAGCACCTTACCTGTGTTTGACCTGCCTCTGCCACTGTGACAAAAGTACAGAATGTAGTTGGGAATTATAGACCCAAATAATCTGCAGAGATCAAAAGAGAAGCCCTGATACTACTGCATATTGTTGCTATCAAAACTTTGAATCACAGTGATTGTAAAAGAATTTGAATCAGCTTGTAACTTTATTTTCTAGTCTTATCTAATATTGTCTGCTGGAGAAAATACAGGGAAGCTCTGATAACACACACATGTACATGTAGCTTGAGCAAAGATCAAGGTAACTGCTGAGTATTTGGCTGGCAATTATTCAAGCCTTAGGACACCATTTTCTGGAAAATACACACAAGAGAGAAATGGAAAAAAATCCATAATAAATTATTAATTTAAAGGAAATTAATATGCTATCTGCAAAAAAAAATCACTCTGAAATGCAAATATGGCTAGAATAGTTTAGCTGGTTAGATATGTTATCATTAAAACTATTTATGGAAGTGTATGTTGTCATAAAAGTTAGCTTTGGATACACAGCTGCTTCTGCTTTAATTCTACATGAATTTGGTAAATACAAATTGTGTTGTTTCCTACAAACATTTTAGGCTCTAATTTTATTTTTATTTTGACCTGAATGCTTTTTCTGTTTATATTTGTAATTCTCCAAGGTATAACTAGTGTTTCATCTACTATGCAAACACAGTATTTGCTCATTGCTGAGAAGGAAACCTTTAAATATTTAACAAAATCATGTTATGCTTGCAGAAACAGAACAGAAAAAGTTTTGTAAATCAGAATGCTGAATAATGTGTTTTTAAGGAATGTGTGATGAATTATAACTTTTTCTCACATGTATGTGCTTTGATTATAATGGTCCTTTGGACCTCATTTATGCTGCAGACTGTAGGTAAAACAAGTTACTTTATTATTTTAATTTTCCCCTTTCTCAACTACTTCTCTCTGTTTAACATGCTTCCCATTCAAAACTTGCATTTCAAAACCATCCAGGCAATTATCTTTGACAAATTTTAAACCACAAATACTTACTTAGAAAAAGTTAAGGATGTTTCTAATAATTGGAATGGATTGCAGTAATAATCTTGTTCTGTGGGAGATGCCAGTGGGTATCCCAGGGTGGCTCCAGTCAGTTCCTGGAGGAGCTCTGTCCCACTGGAAATAGGTGCAGCCTTCAAATGTGCCACCTTGTGATCCTTCCCTCAACAGAGACAGCAGCAGGACCTTTTTCAGATAAATTAGATATTTTGAAACCTGAGGGTAACCTTTTCTGCATCATTGGTAGATAAAGACGCTACTGTTGGGTGGGAGTTTTATAGCTTGTCATCTGTGTAACAAACTAGCTGATGATAATTAATTACATCAGTATTCTTTGGGAAAAGAACATTCACTCATCTTTCCTTGTTTGAAATCTGGCTATTAGAACAGGAGAACTGGTAAAAGTTTTGTGTCCTGGGATTTCAGCTTCAGACATCTCAAAGTAAAAATGCAAATGCCACAAAACTGAAGCTGGAAAAGAGAAGTTTTTCACAGCAGTGAAAGCTCTCAGACCTTGATCTGCTGGCAGTTCACCTGTGGATCTGTTAAACTCCTTGGCACAGGACTTGTTAGGGGGTCTCTGGGTGGTTCTTGTATCATTTGTCACCGTGGAGATCACAGCCACATACAGGGCTCCTGGAGCACCTGAAGTTCTTATGGAATGGAGTAGATTGACAATCAATCTGACTGAAAGCAAAAGAAATATTTCTTTTATTGCATAAGAAAGATTCCATATGTTTATAAACCTCCAACTTAGTACAAGGAGCCTATTGAGTAATTTCTGTGTTAAAATCCTGTGTGCTCTGATTGTGATGCTTATCCAAGCCACTGTTTCTCCAGCTGTGAGGTGTCCCACTTCTTGAAGACTACAGAATAATGCCAAAGGAACTCTAAATGGGCAGAAAAACCTTTAAAGTGTTCAAAATATTCTACCAACTATTTCAGAGTTTGCAGGCAGATGGAAACAGAGCCAAAAGCGAGGTTGTATTTTCAGTAGGTCTGAGAAATACTGATGGCAGGAATTCTTAAGCAGCTCCTTTCCTCTTTATATTCAGACTGTTAAACAAGGATATTTGAACTTCTTTCTGTGCATGGAAAAACACAGAGAGAATCTGATGGATATTTCTGTTTTAATTTGAAAGACTAGAGTATATCAGGGGAACATGTGGGAAAGAAATATTATGAAAGTGTGTAATCTATTTTAAGCTAACCTACTGTAGTAAGTGAAAATGAGTGTAAAAAGAATCATGGCAGTCTCTGAATCACTTTAACACCAACACTGAGTCACATGTTTTGAAATTGCATATTCTGCCTCACCCACATTCTGCCTCCTTCCTTGTCGGGAGCTGCACTGAATGTCTGGGTTTGCACCTATTGATGCAGGTGATGGTACTGCCACTTTTACCTTTCAGTAATGTTCCCTTTCAAGCTGTGGTTCTGTGTTCATCCTTTGCCAAAATTCCTTCCTTTGGTATAATTAATACAGGAGATGCCAAATACTTGCAATTTTGCCTGTGTTTCATTTACCTGGCCTTATTCCATTTTGTTCTTGCAGGTAAATCATTCTGGGAATTATTGGGGGTGCAGGGGAAAACTGATGTTAATGAAGTGCAAAATTTAGCCTTCCTTGGCTTTGTTTTGAATTGCTGTTTTTTTCATTTTAATTACATTTGCAGCAGACTTCTAGTTAAAATGAATATTCAGAATTGTCTTTTATTTTGTGACAATCTCAGTAATTAGTTCTCTACACTTTGGAAAGTTCTGTGTTTGGGTTTCTTTCTCTCACTGCCTCCTGCCCAGGTTTCTGGAGCTCTTGGCTCCATCAGGGGTAAATTTCTACCTACAATGTGTTTGTGTCACTTCTGGCTCATTCATTGTCTTTTGTATTGGGAATAAGGGACACAAAGAGTGAACTTCTTTGGGTGTCTAAGACAGAAATCTGCTCTTTAGTACAGTTAGCCTTCAAAAAATGTGGGGGTGGAGGGGCAGGAGAGAGAGATTACTCTGGAAAGCCTCACAGATTATACATCTGCCCCTGTAATTCAAACTGGGACTTAACACAAAACAGGTGAAGTTGATTGAGTAACTTAATAGTGGCAGAATAATCTCCCTTTTCCAGTGAAATGTGTCTTGGAAACCCTCCCTCACTAACCACCCCCTCCTCTTCAAATGTTTGAATGCTGCTTGCTGCACTTGCCAAATATAAAATTAAACACCTGCATGGTTGTTATGCACAGCTGTATCCATCTGCTGAGCATGCCACTTGCCATTTGCTTTGATTAAGAGCAGGTTAAGAGACTTTAATTAAATGAAGTCCATAATACAGTGCAGCATCCACCTCTGCAGCCTCTTGCCTTGATTATATGTTTCTCTGCTTTTCTCCTTGAAAAAGACAAGCTATTGACTCCAGAAGGGATACAATTTAATGATAACAATAGATAATGATTTTTCAGTTTAAATATAGAGCACACTGAGGCTGAAACATTGGCTGGGATCCTGTGGAGCCCTGGTTCTTTCTGAAAGGTGTGGGATGGGGCTGACAAACTTAGGAGAGGCAGAGGCTGTTTGCTGGTTCTGCTGCCATCATGTAGCACAGTATTGTTGTACTGGCCCCAAAAAGACAGGAGAAAAGAGATTCCTGAGGTGAAACACAGCCCTCAGCTCATTTTGTGTTGTTCAGCATGGACACGAACACATCTGCTCTTTGTCTTAGCAGGGATCCCAAGGCATAAATGAAAGTGAGGAAAAACCCTCCTCGTTTCTTTTGGTTATGAAATAAGACTTTTTCTGTGTTTCCTTTTTTTTTTTTTTTTTTTTTTTTTAGTTTGGTTTGGTTTTTGTTTGGGCTTTTTTGGTTGGTTGTTTTTTGTTTTTTACTTTTTCTGAAACTTTGGTTATCTGTGGTTAGAACAGGGAATGTGTTAGGAATTATTCCATGGAAAAGCATGGAAACCAAGAAAATATTTCCTAGAATTCTGTCATAATGGGCACATTTCCCTGTGGTTGCAAAGCAGTATTGCAGAGTTACAGCTCTAAATGGCTCTTGAGGGCACTGAGGAGAATGACCCCTGTCCCACCCCAAATAAACATTAGAGCACCAATCAGAACATGCTCCTGAGTCACAAACTTTCTTTTTTCTAATTGCTGTGACTCAGCAGATTTGCATCTTAATGAGAATTAGCTATGTTAAAGTCAGCAGTGATGAAATGCATGCAATAATTGCTGTTAGATTTAATTCAGATATTCTGGTGTACAGCACCTTTAGCCTGACAGCAGTCAGGGTCTGCAGTTTGCACTAAGAGGAGCAACCAATGATGCATTTAAACAAAGACAAAACTTATGTGTGCATGTGGTTATGAAATCAGAGTGAGATATGAGGGTATACAGTCTAGCTAGCTGTTAGCAGCCTGATTTTACAAATGAAAGGGGAATGACAAATTAGTGATAATAATCCTCAAGTGATTTTGTTTGGTTCTTGGTGGTCATTTTTCTTGAAGGGAAGCCCAGAAGACACCTCTGGAGTGAAACTGTGGAACTTATAAGCCACTATTGCTACACACTTCTGTTATTCAAAAAAAATGTAAAATAAATGATTCTGGATTGCACCAGAAAATTGCTGAAAAGTAGTCATGGATGAAATGAAGCTTCAGTTGTTGTTTTGCTTGTTTGGGAGATATTAGGGAACATCTGTAGCTAGAAGGTATGTCCAGAGTAATTTTCTGGCTTTTTCAGTGCTGTTCATCCCATTTCTAAAGGCAATAAAGTGGAATAAAGAACTTCAGAAGGGCATTTAAACAGAACAGGGCTGAACCTTTGCATTGAGACTGTGCTTGGAAAAAAAAGGTACAACATAAAAATAGAAAAAACCTTACCAGGATTAGAGAGAAAAGACTTGCTTTTCAGTGGAATGGCAGCCAGGTTTTGAATTAATGTCATGTTAAGAGAATATGGAACTTTAGATCTGAAATACATTTATTTTTACCTCTTTGTCTTATGAAATTCACTTTCTACTTTAGCTTGAGTGTCTTCTGAGGCTTTTTGCTTCTTTTCCTCACATTTTCATGTACAGGCCTAGCAGATATGAGTGAAAGTAGGAAAGAGCAGTTTCAAAAGAATCCTCCTCTAGAACACAGGGAATTTATTGAGACCTCTAGCATTTTTATATCTATTAAAATTTTATCTAACCACATCTTCTGCAGAAGTTTGGGACTGATTTTGGGTGTATGAGAGATTGCTTTGTTCAAATCCTGCAATGAGCAGTATAAAGAATGTCAGAATTCTTTTATAAGCATTATCTATGGAGGTTGTAAATGAGCCTTTCCTAGGTAAGTCTTGGTATCTTCCTAGAGTTTAAAACTGCAGTAGGGCTGTAATAAATGTTGTCTTTCTGACCTTCTCAGCTTATTGAAAGAGTGCTTTTCAGAATGCATAATGTTTTTAACATTGATTGACATTTGGGAATGTCAATAAAAAAAATTAAAAATAAAAAATCTTATTTCATAGCCAAAAGAAATGAGGAGGGTTTTCCTCACTATTCATTATGCCTTGGGATCCCTGCTAAGACAAAGAGCAGATGGGTTCATGTGTCCATGCTGAACAACACAAAATGGGCTGAGGGCTGTGTTTCACCTCAGGCATCTCTTTTCTTATAAGCACAGGGAATATGTGAGTATTCCCAGATCTCATTCTGACCAGAAGTTTTACCTTGGACATGAAAATATTTCTAGGCAAGATGACCCAGATTCATGGCCTTACAAGAATGTGGTTTTAATAAATCTGCCTTTTCCAGTGGAAGGAAGGATTTTGCCACAATCTTTTGTGATGGTGCTGGTAATGATTGAGTTTTGTTTGAGAGGAGCCAGAGGAGCTGGGCATGTTCCCACTGCTGAGCAGCAAATTCAGAGCCCCATTCAGTGTTCAGCAGGAGCCCCACTGGATACACTCCCAGTACCTGGCAGAAGGTTGGTTTTTGGTGCAGCAGGAAGCCTCTCTGCATGATTCCCTGGCTGGAAATATGCAACAAGGGTCCAGAATCCTGTGGGAGCATTTCAGGTTGCTGTTTGCCAGGTTCTGGGTCACCTTCCTGAAAGGAAAAGCTGATCTCTAAGTGGTGACTCCATCCCCAGACTGAGACACTGCTCTCACCTGTGGCTCCTCTCAGGTCTGCCTCAAGGCACATGTGGATGGGCATGGTCATTGTTAGCACTTGGTGCACACTTCAGCTTTCTCAGTAACATGGGAAAAAAATTCCACTGCAAATGGCAACAACTATCAACAAAACCATTTATTAAAAAATGACACCAGGATATCAATCAAGTTGACAAGTTTTACAAAACTGACCTTTGTAAGCCAGGGAGAACTGGGTGAAAGTCACTTTGCATTCTGAATAATCCCCATAAAGACCAGTGCAGGTACTGCAGGCACTTTAACAGTGTGGGCACAAATGATCTGTGCTGAGATTTAGATGATAACAAGAAAAGCCTGTCTGTTCTCTCTATCTGGCCCTAAAGCTCTATTGACTGATCTCAGAACTGAGGTTTAAAAGGAATCTGTAACCTTAGCACCTAATAATGTTGTGATGTTTGAATGTGTTCTTTGAAATCACATTGGAAGTTTATAGCACTCTTTAGGGATTTCATATTTATTTAGCATCAAAGATGATCAAAATAGAATTATAGGAAAACCCAAAGGTTATGAGTGAGCCAGAGCCTGAATTTGCTGCTTTATCTAACTCCCATCCAGTAGCAAAATCCTGCCTTAGAGTTTTGCTGGTTTAAATGCTTTCAAAAGCAGCATTAATGATCCAGATTAGGGAGGAAAACAGTCTGGAATTTATCATAAGGTGCCAATAGGACCCTGCCTAGCTGGGACCAGCAAGAGCAAGTTAATTAGACTGTGCCCAAGGCTGGGACAGCTGATGGTGTGAAGCTGCAGGCCACAGCTGGGAGTTTGTGCAATTCATCATCAGTTAACACAGCTGTCCTGAGCTGCAGAGAGAATCCAGGGCTGGGCTTGGCTGAGTGGGACTGGTTTGAGCCTGGAGGGAGCAGTTCAGTGAGGACAAGCTCCAGAAGGGGAATGCTTCGTGTTTAGCCCAGTCCTTTTACCTCCTATACAGCTTCCCAACTGATCCTTTCTACCTCAAATCAACTTTATTTCAATTGATAACCTACTGTCCAAAAATAACCCATTTCCTTGCTTCTCTGCATCTCACTGTGGTTTGCCAAAATTATTTTGAAGTTTGATTTTTCTCTGACAAGTCTATTAATAGAAAAAGCAAGCAGACTCAACAGCATGTATGTCCTCTAGCAAAACAAAAGTGCACATCTTCAGTACAGGAGGGAAAAAATGAAAAGGGGAATGTGGGGCAGCATTTGGACTGAAAGTATTCCAAGTACTTTTTGCCTTGATACTGTGATTCAGGAAATCATCTGAGGCTCTCTAACCCATCTTCTGCTTGATTCTGAGATCTGCAGCTCCATAATTATCTGATATGTACCTCTGGCTTGCTGTGAGCAGTCTTAATTCTGTTTAGTGTTAGCTGTCTCTGATAATAAGTTATTATACAGGCCACCAAAGAACTGACATCTCCTGTAAATGGACACAGCAGGAATGCAGCAAATACCATCAGCAGTGTCCTGGGTGGGGGAGGAGCACCAAATTCAGTGATTTATTTCTGTGTCACCCTTTCACTGCCTTCATTCTTTAAGGCTTTTGTCATTCCTGCTCCGTTTGGGGAGATGTAGTCCCATCAACTCCAGGCCAAACTGGTGATGTTTCACTTGGATCCCATGTAACCATTGCTGTAAATCTGTGGAGATTTGTCTTTTCCTTATGGGATTTTTTGGGGTTTTTTGGGGGAGGGGTGGGGGTTGTTTTTGGTGGGTTTTGTTTTGGTTTTTGTATGTTGGTTTGTTGGTTGGTTGGTTTTGGGTTTGTTTTTTTTTTTTTTTTTTTTTTTGTTTGTTTTTCTTGTTTGTTTGGGTTTTGTTTGGTTTTTTGTGTTTTTGTTGGGTTTTTTGTTTTGTTTTGAGGAAAGGATAAATAAGGTCTGTGTGCTAAAGGATTCCAATCCAGTTGTCGATGCCCAGCTCCCAGCCTGTTTCCAGCCTGCCATGGTCTGAGTGCAGGAGAATACAACTCCTTTCACAGAAACACAGCGTGGTTGGCAGCCAAAGTTTCCCACAAGTGACTTCTTCCAAGTCAACCCCAGCGTAAGCAGGAAGGGAGAGCACAGGGAATGGGGCAGCCAGGAGCTGGGTTTGTGGTCCTGCTGTGACCATACTGTGCTCATTCCCAGGAATGAGGGTGAATTCCCATTATTTGTCACTCCACTGCTGCCAGCTCTTTTCTTCTGCTGAGCTGCCAGAGCTACACCTTGTCTTGTGAGGCACTGTGTGAACATTCACTGGAACAAGCACAGATTCTGTCCAGGGACATTGCCTGACCATTTTGTCCTGCCTGTATCTTGTTCATTCAAGGTTTGCATCAGAAAATATTTGGAGATGACATAAAAAGAGGTGAAGAATTTCAAACTCAGTTATGCTGAGAAAAATGCCATCAAAGTTTTTTTTAATAAACAGATAATGTCAGTTCCCCTCCCCAGAGCAAAGACACACAGTGTCAATAGAAGCAATTACTGGGTTGTGATTTAATTTGAAAGGCTACTGGCAGACAAACAGGCAAGCAGTTTAGCAAGATTGATGTAAATGGTGGATTATTTAGGATAGATATGGATCCAGTCTAAAACCAGGAGCTGCTCTGTGTGTCTCATGTAAGTACTGAGAAAGACTTGAGTTAGAGAAAATGACATTTGTTTTTCTCAAATGTCTTTGCTTATAAAGCCTGCAGTTGAACTGAAATAGGACCTGGATCCAAAACTAGTAATAGTAAATTGTATTCCCAAGGTAAATTCAAACCATGAGATTTTCTAATCCCTATCAAGTGTTGCCCTTAACTTTGCTTTGAGATGTCTGATGTAAGAACTCTAATTTAACCATGTGTAACAATCCGTTGTAACAACACTATTGCTTCTTCAAATCATGATACCCCTGGTTTGCTGAGAGATTATAAAGTGGGATACTCTCTTATTCCAATAAACACAAAAAATTGCTTTAAATAACTTGCCTTAAGGCAAACCTGCAAAGGTGAAAGTTCCTGCAAATCCTGCAGTGCCTTCCCAGTGTTATTCTTTCATTGAACACAGTAGTTACAGGGTGTAGATATGTGATCAGTTTTCTTTGAAGCAGTTCAACAAACATAAAAGTTTTGTTCTGAGCTTTAAATGGCAGTAAAGTTGATGGCACATCATGCAGCCAGCCTTCCTCCTAACAGCAGCCTAATTATAAACCTAATGTTTTAAAAATGAAGAGCTTATGCAGATGGCCCAGGTCTAAACACAGAGCACAGAGTGTGCCTTAGTTCCCAAAATGTACAGGTTAGACAGGTTACACACCAAACAATTCTCACAGACTGTGTTCCTGCAGTTCCTGGCTATTAAGCATATGGGCATTTGTATTTCTTTTAAACTAATTTGATACAGATCATTTTGGGCAGGCTGTTCAGGGGGAGTGATGAGCTTTGAAGTTTATCCTTGGGTAAGTTGAGGTCTGCAGAGCTGGGATGTGAGTCGTGGAAATGCTTGTATGTTTGATTTCCTACAACCCTTTGGCACCCTGGGTTCTCACTTTGTCTGCAGGGCACAGATTGGGCTGGGGCATGGAGATGCAGCTATCACTGCTTCAAAGTGACTGCTTTTCTACAATGTCTGAGTTTCCTTTTAAAATGGAGTCTAAAGGCTTTTCTGGTGAAGAAATCAGGGTGAATTTGCTGTGAATTGATGGCATGCCATCTTTTCTGCTCCACATACTCCTTCATGCAGTCTCTGTGGTCATGGTTAAAGACATTCCCTGTCCCCTGCCTCTCCCAAATGAAATAGTTATAAGTGATGGAGAGATGTCAGCTAAACCTGAAGGGAACCTGCTGTGGTGGTGTGGAGAGGCACAAACTGCCTTATTTATCCTGGCACCACGTTAATCAGCTGTCCTGCACAATCAGTTATGTGTCACCCTTGGTAACAATTTAATTCTCCCTGTGGAAGGGGGAGGGAGAGGATGATGGATATTTATGGCTCCCTCTTTGTGACCTCTCGTTCAGTGCCACCAGGAGAAGGCAGGAGCTGACTGCAGCACCAGCCCCACCTCAGGTGTCCAGAATGCAGTGACTGGAATGGGCTAATGAGGAGCCTCCCTGGACTCAATTCATTAATTACAGACATCAATAACTCACTTATTGCAACTTTCTCAGCTTCCAGGGCATCCTTTTCTTTACATTAATATATAGCTTAGCGTATATCTGCATTTCCCTCTTCTCTGCTTCCTGCTGAAGGAGAATTTAGTCATGCAGCAGGAAACAGCGGTTTTGAACAAAAAACAATCACCTTTCTGAATTACAGCTGTGGGTTCAGTTGAACTTTAAGAGATGGTGATGTTGGGGGCCAGTTCTTAATATGAACAAAATCATACCTGCTGTTCATAGAGGTAAAGGCTTCCGTGTGGGATCAGTCAAAGGGAAAGAGGAATAAGTTCATGTAAGTGGAAAAACCAGTAAAAAATTAGGGGAAAATAGAAATATTCAACCAGGTTAGCAGAAAACCTTGGACATGGATAAAAAGGCAGCTCTAAAGGCACATGGAAAAGAGGTGGTGTCTGTAAGAGCAGCAGCAGAGGCAGAAATGAGAGCAGTGGTGGTAGCCGGGACAGGAGCAGATGCTGAAATAGCACCAGCAGTGAAATCTCCTCTCACTGCACACCCAAACCACACATTTAGGGGTGGCTTAATGGACTGTGAGAGAGCAAAACAGACCATTATGGTCCATTGTACAAATATGTGCTGGGATGAATGGTGCTGTGCAGGAGCAGGAGTTGCTGTTGTTTTCAGCAGCCCTGGAGCCAGGGCGTTCATGAGCAGCAGCCTCTCAGCAGAGGGGCCTCTTTGCCTCTCTGAAAGAGGCAGCAATTAAGGGTTTTGTAATCAAACCACTCCAGAATTTCCAGATAAACTTTTCAGGTTTTTGTTCATTATTAATTAGCTTAGTTTAGTATTTTATATTTTTTTAAATGGGAAAATGCTATGAACACCAAATGTGTCTTTCTTAAAGGATGAATATACTCCTTAATACATTTCCTGGACTCCAGGATGACTTCCACAATTCCTCTTCTTTTTCTTTTACAAAATTTGCAGCAGTCCTTTAGCTGTTGCAGGTACACATTCTCCCTTTGAATTATATTGCACTGCAGAAACTTGTAACTGTAGAGAGCCATCCTCTTGCCCCCTGGTGCTGCCCAAGTGTTTATCTGTGTTTGTAAAATGGTATTTGAATCCTTAATTTAAAATTAGTAACTAGAGTTATGTCAGCTGGCTTTGCAGTGGGTTTGGATCAGGACTGTGCACATGCAGAATCATGAGATTTCCCATCCAGTCCTTGAAAGTGCTCACACATTTTAGCATCTCAGTTTGTTGTCTTTATTGGAAATATATATATATCCAAGCCTCTTGTTGCCTTTGAGCATAAATAAGACAAGAGGGTACTCTATGAATAGACTGTGTGAATTATAAGTTGTTTTAAAGAAATTGTTTTAGAGGAGCAGGGCCTTGATTGAGCAAATTTTGGATCTAAGCACTGCAGTTGGGAGCTGCCAGGCTGCAGCAGCAGGGCACTTGCTCAAAGCTGTGTGTGACTGGTTTAACATCCATGACATCCATGCAGCCTGGCCACCAGAACTGTGTCTGTGCTGTGGCCTCTCCCAGCACCTTCTCCCCCTGGCCAGGCTCTGCCCTCCCTCTGCTGCCATTGCTGAGCTCTCTGCACGTTTCTACCCACAAACATAACCTAGAAATGTCCAAACAATTAATTGTAATAATCAAGAAATTTTCCTCATGTGAAGATGTCTGATGGTGCCTTTAACCTTGGAGCTAGATCTAAATTCTAATTTCTGGTAAACTTGGGATTAAAATGGAGACGTTGACACAGCAGAATCACTGCCACAGAGAGAGCAAGTCACACACTTTATTGTAACAGCTCTTGATTGCCTAGCAAAGAAATGCATAATGAATAAACATTATTTTAAAGGGCTTGATAGCACAATGAATTTTTCAGTGGGAGAAACAGAAGACAGAGTATTTAAAAATACATGAGTTTCATATTTGATTATAAGTCAAGAAGCAGCAGAAAGAACCAAGAAAATTGATAGCAATGGCAGCAGGCACCAAGCTTTCAGCCTGGAATTAATGAGGTTATTCATAATAGAGAGGGAGTGACATAGTGATTAGTTAATTACTGTGCAGAAACATACAATTAATGCAGAACTGGAATTAGTATACAATGAATTAAAATGCACATAATGCAAACAACAAAACTGAGAAAAAAAACCTTGATTGTTGATTGAAATTGTTGTAACAGTGAAAAGTCTGTTGAAGTCACAACAGTTTAGCTGTGAGCATGTTCCACTTGTGTGATGTGGTGCCAGGCTGTGAGCAGGAATGCTGTGATGGAGAGTGGAGAGTGCAGCAATTGCAGACTCTGCATGTGGGGGCAAACGAGACCGCAGGGCCGGGGGGCTGCCAGGGCAGCCTGATCAAAGCTGGTGTGCATGGAACAGGAATCTTGTACAACTTTTGATCAAACTGGTGGGTATTGAGCCTGACTGGTGTCTGAGCTGTGCTGTCATTGCTGCTCAGAGGGCAGAGCTGTGCTGCCATGCATCCCCAGCAGAAGCATCTCACATGGCTCCATGGTGCAGGCGCTGCTTTGGGCACATTCAGCACCTGCAGGAGTGCAGGGCAGAGCTGTGCTGCCATGCATCCCCAGCAGAAGCACTCTGTGCTGCCATGCATCCCCAGCAGAAGCACTCTGTGCTGCCATGCATCCCCAGCAGAAGCTCTCCCACATGGCTCCATGGTGCAGGTGGCTGCTCTGGGCACGTTTAGCCCCTTTCAGGAGTGCAGGGCTCAGGGATGGCTCTGCACAGGGCTCTGGGTGTCTGCTCTGCCTCACCTCTGTGCACCATCAAGAACAAGGGCAGCTCCAGGGCAGCAGCAAATGGAGTTTACCAAGCCAGGCTTTTCCTGCTTGGAGAGGGGGGTTGGCAAAGGTTCAGTTGGGTAAGGGAAGGAAATATCTCAAACTACTCCACACCATAACTCAGGGCTGCTCAGGGTCTGCTCTAAGCTGTGTCAGTGGAAAAAGCCTTTTCATTTCCTCTCTTCCTCTCTCTATTTATGTCTCTGCCTATCCTGTATATAACAGCACTCCTGTACAGCTGCTGCCCACAGCACCAGCACCCTCCAGGCTGCATGGCAGCTGCAGGGATTGTGCTCCAGCTCCCAAAACCTGACAGAAGGCTCCAAACCTTGCTCTGCAGCATCCTGCATTTGGCAGAGCATTTCTGCAGCAGTTCAGAGTTTGAAAGTGTACAGGTTTTTAACTTGGATTGCAGAAAACTGAGCTGATAGCATTGAAAGATCAAATGTATTGCCTTTTTTCCATTTAACAATGTAAATAAGAGTGTTATTTAGAAAGAAGATCTGATTTCTATTCTAAGTAATTAAGAAGCTGAAGTGGAAAAGTAATTTACAGTAGTGATGTACATAAAGGTATCCTTAAGGAAATTAGGTGCAAGAAAATTTGAATAGGAGCATTTTGCAGAAGGTGATTTATACATGGCAATGTATAGTTGTGATCACTGGTTCATCTTACTGTGTACTTGTTATGGTCTAACATGTGTTACACTGGTGATAGTTTAGTTCAGCTGCATTTGAAAGTTACTGGTAGTGCATTTTCCTGGGACATAGAACTCTACCCTTTACCCTTTTACTTCAGCTGAGTTCTAAAGATCAATAAATGAATAGCAACAACATTTTTTTTAACAAAGCATAGTCAGGTATTGTGCCAATACAAAATATCAGTTGTATATACTGTTATTTTATGCGAATACAAAAATATATATTTTGTACAATATGTGTTTTATAAACAATATATATTTACAAAATATATGTTTTATACAATATATATTTTATGCCAATACAAAAATATCAGTAGTATATATTGTTATAGGAATCCAAAAATGTAAATGCTTCTGGACAGAAACAGGAAAACCAATTAGCTGTGATAAATTTAAGTCTCTGACTGAAAGAAAGCTTTTGTCTTAGGAAATGGTCAAGAGCTAGCAAAAAAATAAAAGAACTCATAGCAGTCTTCTGTCATGGGCCCGATTCAACAGAGAATGCAAACATTTGAGTTTCTCAGAAGGATTCTGCCAGACAAGTGAGGCTCTCTGAAAGCCTTTCATTATGTCCCAGAAGCTGTAGGACAGGCATTATTTTTTTTTCCAGGTAATTTCTAAAGAAGACCCTTTTTCAATAATAGTGTGTGGAAAGGTTCACATTTACAAAGGGCTTAAATCTGGCCCTGTGTGTTGAGAGCAGAACTCACTAAATTTAAGCTCCTGGCCCTGGTGGTGCTGAGTGGGAAGTGAGGCTCCCAGGCTGTGTGTGCCTGCTGCAGTGCTGGCTCTTCTCTCCCCATCAGCTGTCATCAAATAAAGCTTTTCCACAAAGATTTCAGCAAAAAACATTCTTCAGGAATATCCAAATTCATATTATGTCACTCAATGTGCCTTCACCAAATTAGAAGAGAATTTGAGTTTATACAGCCTTATCTCAGGTTTCTTTCTTTTTCTTCTATCCCTCTCTCAGCTGCTGTTCCACTGAGAAATTAACTCAGCCTTTCAGTCAGAGTGAGAGCCAGGCTGGGAATTTCAGGAAAACCTCAGTTATTAGGAAAGGTATTAGTTTATAATAAAGTGTTGATCCTTGAAATGTCATTTTCCTGTTTGAGTACAGTAAAATAAATAGCACCAGAAAACCAAGTACTCCATTAGTTTAAATGGTTGGTTTGTTAATAGTTACAGTATTCTAAGCAACAAAAATAACTGTCTGTGCCTGTGGAAGTTCTTGCAGCAGTATTTTCATGAAATGATCATGCTTTCCCAAGGCATTAGGTGGGTATGAACTTTCTGAGCTCTGTGCTGTAGCTGTCCTGTAGGAAGGAAACCTCCCGGAGATTTCCAAGCCCAGGCTTCTCTCCTCACCTATAAAGCAAATTATTTACTGAGAACTGCTCTCCAAGATGCTTCTGCTGACAGAGGTAAAGCAGGAGATCCTGCTGCTCTCTCTCCAGCTGGCCTTTTCCTGCAGCTCCTCCTGTGTGTGTCACTGGTGGAGTCTGGAAACCAGTGCTGTTCATCTCCTCTCTCAGGGTACTTTTATTTACATTACAAAGCCAGTGTTAGCCCTTCCTGAGTGTGGGAAGAACTGCTTTTCTGAGATAGGGGCAATTTAAGGTAGAAATGGATTTGATTTGGTGTTTGCAGCCAGGAAAGCAGTAAAATCTGGATCTGTTAAACGCACCTATGCAATAGTGCTGACTTATATAGAGCCTGAGTCTTTCTTGAATTAATTTCTTTCAAATATATTTCTCTTGCCCATTGGCTCCTGAACACTGATGGCATTTTCCTCCATAGTAAAATATTAGTGGTAACAACAAATCCCAAAAGCTGGGAGGTTTTGTTGGGTTGGCTTTAATTATTTGCTATTTCCATGATTGGGTTTCAGCTGAGACCAAACCCCCTAAGAAAGGTAAAGGCTAATTTCAGAGACCTTGAGTCCAGGATTTACCTACACTATCACAAGAAGCAAGTGGTATTTCAGGCTGCAGAAGAAATTGTCCTTTACAAAACATGTGACAAAATTTTTTTCTTTGGTAACATTGTCCTGTGTCACCTTGAAAAATTTCCCGGACTCCATTCTGAGGAAAAAAAATATTTTATCCTAATGGCAAACTAAAAGTAAATTGCTGCAGAGAGTGAGTAGGAAAGGCTTCTGCTGCAGTCTAACAAGAAAGGCATTATTTTACATCACCTCAGATGCCTTTTTTTGGTTCAGCAAAGACCTGCATCATAAATACAAAATGGTCTGAAAGGTTTGAGACTTTTCACACCACAAAATGCATTATGCAGCTCCATCAAACATAAGTAAAGGCTGTGCCTTTTCCCACCTTGTAGGGTAGGGACAGAAGCTGGAGTTTACCTTGGAAGGAACATTTTCTTCTCTCTGATGTGAAGATTTAGTTCCTTCTGGAAATGGGAAATCTGCAGGTAGATTTGGAAAGGTTCAACATGTTAAATGTTCTTAATGCAACAGGTGCTGGTTATGTATTTGACTGGGTAGGCAGCACAACTGCAGTTACTGAGGCAGGGGATATTTGGGTTGGGGGTAGAAGGATTAACAGTCTGTGTCATTATCCGTATCAGAAAATCAGCCTCTGGCTAGCCCTCACTCTTACTGGTATTTTAATTGCAAATATGAAGGGCACTCATTTATAATCCTTTATCTGCTAGTTTCATCTTGGAGTCTGCATTCTCAAATTAAATTCAAACAAAAACAACAAACAGCCACTATAAAGCCAAATAGCAGTGTCACTGTCATATTTTCTGGAAAAATCTCTTTGCCCAGGATGTTTTCCTGGGAAGCTGAGAAGCCTCAGAGAAAAATGAAAACAGTAATTATCTGATTTGCTTCTCCTGTGTTTTGCTGCTTTGGAATGTGTTTGGACATTGTTTACCAACAGGTGGTTTTTTGATTGGTTTCATTGGTTTCATTGGTGAATTGTTTTGACTTAGTTAACCAAGCTGTGTTGGGACTCTGGAGAGAGTCAGGAGTTTTTCATTATTATCTTTTAGCCTTCTGTAAGTATCCTTTCTCTATTCTTTAATATAGTTTTAGTATAGCATTCTTTAATCTAATATAGATCATAAAATAATGAATTAGCCTTCTGATATCAATAGAGCCAGATGCATCATTCCTCCCTTTGACAGGGATCTCAGAAAATATCACACAGCAGTTCCCTCATGTTTTTCCAAAACATTAAACAGCAGGGTGGATGGCAAATGCTGCCAAAGCTCCATGAGAACCTCAGAAAGCCCAGTGTGGTGTTCCTGCATTGTTTTGCCAGGCTGAGCCTGAAAGTCCTGTATTGAATCCCCCGAGTTGTGGAGTTACACAAACACCATCAAGGGATGCCTGGCAATGCACAGCCCCACCAGGCAGTGACAGCAGCACATTAGGGCTGCCCCTGCTCTGTCCCCACTGCCATCCTCATGCCAGGGATGGATCCATAAAGGAGGAAAGGGTCCTGTGCATCAGGCACACATCCTGCCTCACCTGAAGCTTTACCTGCTGTTAAACAGAGCAAATGTAAACCAAAATCAGCCCTGTGAAAAAGCAGTTGAGGAAATTTTACAGACACATCAAATGGTTATTCAAATAGCTTCTAGATGTAGGAAAGCTCTCAATAGAGAGCTATGTATAGAAATGAGGTTTTGTAGAACATATAAATATATTTAATGTATAAATATATAAATATAAATAATATTTTGGTACAAAAATACCTTTTCAGGGTTATTGCAAACAGGGGTTTGTGAGTGAGTATTTTGATGCTGTGACTGTCATATGTGGGGGAACTGAGTGAAACAGGAAGGAAATATTCACATTCTTAGAGGGGCAGCTACAGTCCAGATCTGCAGTGTTCCCTTACAGCAGTGGGGGATGTAATGGAAAAACACAGGTTTGTTTAACATATAGAAGAAAAAAATAGGGTTGTAACAAGTTGAGAAGTATTAAATGATATTTAGACCAGAGGTTTATCTTGCAAGGTCCGGTGCTGTTTTTGAAAATGTGTTCAAGGTTTTTTCCTTTTACTTCCCTCTGTTTTCCTCCATTACTAAATTCATCTATTGTATCCCTTGTTTTTAGAGTGCCCAAAAACTTAACATTTGGGTGCCAGGTCTGACAGCAGTCAGATATCACACCCTGACATTCATTTTCTAACAGGTTCTATTTTATTTTACAATGCCAGAGGAACACAGAACAAGTTTTCTATCAGCTGTAATTTTTCTCTCTCCTTGCTGTGTGAGGGTTGTATACCTCTCAGGGTATTTTAAAATGCCTTCAACATTTTTTTCTGGATAATTCTATTTCAGAATGCCTGTTCACATTCTCCCCACAAGTTTGTCTTAATATCTGATATTTTTCAGAGATTGGAAAGCAGCATTCCACAGTAAAAGCAGCTGACACGTTTGATTTCTCTCTCTCCATCTCTCAGCAGAGGAGGTGGCATTTGTCATCCCTGGGCAGAGCAGCTGTTACAAAGCTTTAAGGTGAATTGTCCGTGTTCCCAGCCCCTCAGAACAGCATTTTTGTCAACCTTTTCCTTAAACTGATTATTGCAGAGTCCTGTCTTGAGCTCTGTCTCTGCAGACATGCTGAGCTGAGCACAGGGACGCTTTTAGTGCCCTGTAGCAGTGCAGCCTCCCTGGCACTGCTGCCAAGCAGGGATTTCCACTGATTCCAGGGACTCTGGGCACATCTCTGCACTGAGTGCAGCTCACCATCCCCCAGCAAACAGTCCTGCATTTGCTGCATTTAGGAGGGTGATTTTTAGCCTAGATGATCTCCTCCACTCTAAAAAGCTTGGTGAGAATTGTTTCTGGTGTTTCTGGTTCCCACTCTGATGCCATCACTCAGAGGGGCTTGTGTCTGCTGCTGGCAGAGTCAAAGCCTCATCTCCTGCAGTCTCCAACAAGATTTGTGTGTGTGTTTTGGGTGTGTGTGAGTTTGTGTGTTTTGGGGTGCAATAGGAAGGTGTGGTCCTGTGCTTTTGACTCCAGTATTCTTTTATTGCTGCTGCCCGTCTGTGCACTGACTGAGGCATGACTTTGTGTTAAGAACTGGATTCAAATGCAGTGCTCTTCTCTTGGGTTTGATATTGTTTCACTGTCTTTTGCCTTCTTTATTCCTGCCTATTTTTGATTTCCAGACTACTGAGCTGCATTTCAGTTTTTTCTGTTTCTTTCTCTCACCAATAGCACTTTATCATCACTTTCAGTGAAATTAAATTATAAAACAAGAGATGCTTTATCATGCTACGGATGCCACTTACTATATGGTGGATATTTTTAACATCTGAACTTAAAAATTTGTCAATATGCCCTGAAATACTTTTCAATTCTCTTGAAATTAAAAACTCTTCATTTGGCTAAGTCAGACCTGACACATGAGCAGCTCTGCAAGATGAACTTCTCTTACTCTCATGAAAATGCAGTGTCATTATCAGGAAATTCCTAAACTGACACCCTGTCGAGCAAGTGAGCAGCATTGTGGCAGAGCCAAAGGTTGATCACAAGGAAATCAGATTTCTTTACTGATTTCAGTTCCTTTTTGGGGTGAATCAAGACCAGCTATCATATTAGCATTTTTCTATAATGCCATTTTTTTCTTTGTTCTTTCCTGTCAACCTTTTGGTGATTTTCTACCTTCCTTAGTGTGGCTAGAGCAGAGGTACTGATTTTCACCTGTTCAGAGACTACAGAAAAGTGAAGGAGTGAGGAAGGGTTTCTGAGGAACTCTGACTTCTCCATAGCCCATGGGATGTGTCTGGGTTACTGTGGGGCCAAATAAATTCTTGTGTGCAAGCAATGGCAGACTCTATTCAGATTAAGCAATAAAAAGTTATGGTAAAAAGGGAAATTATGAAAGTCCTTGGGACTGTTGGCCAATTTCCACAGCAAAAAGTAATGCAAATTTATGCAGAAATGCCATTAGTTCAGGCCTTTGCTCTAGATCCAACATGGAAAGGATTCTGCAGGTTTGAGACAATTTTCAGGGTAGGAGAATGGTTTCAGATCCCCAGGCTGCACTCAGGTCCCTCCCCTTTCAGCAAAGAGCCTCAGGACAGGTGGATGCCATGGCCTGGAGCCTCTCCTGGACATCCCATTTCCTTCCAGAATGTTCTCTCCAGCAAGCTCTGCCACAGAATGTTCCCCTCCAGCTTTATGGTGCAGATTTTGTTCCTCAAACTGCTCAGAACCAAATTGAAAATGAAAGCAAGGAGCAGCAGGAGGTGCTTTGGGAGTTGCCAGGTCTGTGTTTATCTGCCTGACCATGGCTCCCCTGGCTGTGGGCAGGTACAGCAATCACACTCAGCCGAGTCCAAAACTGTCCCTGAACCTTAAATGGCTGGTGACTGCTAAAATATCCATATTCTTTGCAAACTGGAGGCACAGAGAGGTTTGCTGGCTGCTGTGCACAGCCCAGGATCCCTGCACACATAAAAAGCCTCTGTGAGCTCTCACAAAGGGCCAGAGCCTCAGCTGAGCCCCAGTGGCTGGGCTGGAGCTCTGCCAGCCTCCACCAGCCCAGAACCTTTTCTCCTGCATTTTCTAAAGACACTATTGGGAAAACACTTTTGAAATCCAATGAACAAAGTTCAGTCAATAAAAAGTGAGGGGGGGAAAAAAATAATGTGCAGCAATTGAAGGAAGGAAATTGAATTCAGAGGTGACTGACTGGTGCTGGTTGATGCGTTTTTCTGTCTGATATTACTGATTTGGCAAAATGGGAGCATTTCCCAAAAATGCAAAAGGTTTTATCAGAATGCTGTGGGAAATCATTGGAACCTTATGTGTCAAATATTTTGTTTCAACTATTATTCAATGAAGATTGAAAAATCCTTCTGGACACAAAGCAGTTTGCTTCTCCTTAAAGAAAGTATTTCTGGAATCTGATTTTGGTGTAGAGTGTGACATTTTAACTTGTTACTCAAATCTGACATTTAAAAAAGCCAAAATTCCCAATAAATTATTCCCACAATTTTAATAAGAGCTGTTTTACTGAGAAGGATTGTCTTTGACAATGTGTAATAGGCACCCTTACTTTTAGCAGGGGAGTGTATTACAAGTGAAATCCTACAATTCCTTAATAGAAGATGATAAAATATTAAATAGCAGCACAGCACTTAAAGCCAAAGTGTCATTTTCATCTGCCTGTGTTTAACCATGATGAGTTTCACAAGCTCTGAGTGCAGAACACAGATATCTGCTGGCCTCAGGAGCAGATTATTGGCATAAACTTATCTGGCTTTTCTTAGCAAAAACTTCTAGATGAAATGTAAGAATGCAATAGGCAGCACAGAGCCAGAAGGAAGAGGATGTCTCAGTCTGCTGAGGGCTGGGACAGAAAGAATGATTGTTTGTTTAGGAACCTTTTACTTTACCTTTTACATTAATGAGGGTTGTTATTTGGAGTATTCAGCACTTGAGTTTCTGGTATTTTCCTGCTGCTTCCCCACAGATTGTTTTTCCTGTTGGTAAATAGTTGAGGGAGGAGATAATGCATTACCTCTGCAGAATTATTGATGCTGGAAATTTGATCCATCCTCCAAGATGGGCTCTGCTGGTAAGGCAGGTATATTTAGAGATCTAAGAGTGGGCAGGATGAGTTGGGTTTTTTTCTTTGAATAATGCAAACTATTTGTCTTATTTTCTGCCTCTGGAGAGAATATTTTCTGTAACCTAAAAAAAAAGCAATAAAAATACTTATCTGAGAAGCACTGTGCACTTGGAAGTGTGTGAAGTTCTCCTTGTACCAGAGTTTCTTTGGAGCTGTTCCCTAAAAACTGCAGGAATGGGCTTTCCATTAAGAATAAAGAGAAGTCCAAAGTGCCCTTTCATGACCCAATTTGGGGATTTATTCCTCTCTCCTGTATTGATAAAAATTCTTCTGTTTCAAATGAAATATATTTGTATTCACAGTGGTGTTTCTGAGCTCCCAGCTCATAAGGATATTTGCATGTTGAAGTGGAGCTGCTTTTGTTCTAATTCCCCTCACTTCACATATTTTTAGTTGTAAGAGGTAAAAGACTTTTTTTAGATCAGATCATAATTGAGAAAAAGGAGCTTAATGTTCTCCCTCTTGTTGGCTACCTGCAGCATGGTGGGAGGATGAAAGTCACTTCCTGGCCACTCCACTTCCTTCCAGAGAGGGAAAAGTCACAGAAACATCATTTGTGTTTGCAAACCCAACTGGAAGAAGTAGGTGAAGCATCAGATTCCTTCACGTACTGAAATTTTCCTGATTAGTTTTTGTTTTGTGCCTTTTTATTTGGGAGCAGAGCACCTAACTGTGCAACGTTGATGTGCTCAGGACATGGAGTGTAACACCTGCAGGTCCACGAGGTGTCACTGAGCCTGGGTCTGTTCTGTGCTCTGCTCTTGGTGTTGGTGCCAAGGGCTGTTTGAGCAGCTGCTGCTCTCTCTGAGCAGCACAAAGCCCACAGGAACCTGTGGGGGTTTTTCTCCTGGGGACCTCTCTGAGCTCTGCTCTCCTGGAGCCCCACACACTCTGATGCATTCCAGGCCTGCAGCTTGGGCTGCTCAGGCAGGATTTCCTGAGAGCATGTGGGTCAGTGTCATCTTTGTCACCCTGTGGCTACAGCAGGAGGGGTGTTACTCCTCCTCCAGGGGGTTTTGCTGTGCTTTCTGTGTCCACTTATAGCAACTGCAAGACGTTCTGGACTATAATCCCTTTCCTTTGTCAAAATCCACTAATCCTCATCAGTTACAGACGTGATTTCACAACCCAGAATGTCAGAGTACTCCAAAATTATGCTGCACTGGTCTTTTTTAATGCAAGTCTCAAAGCCCATCATAACTTGGGGAAAGATGACTACCTCTATATAAATACATATATTCTTTTTATATTTATTAATTTATGGAGTTGATTTTATATGTATGTATCTGTAATGATTATGCAAGGAATATAACTCCCAAATGCTTCTTTCTTTTTTTTTTTTTTTCATTTAGGATGAGTCAGAATTTCCTGAAAAGTAAAAATAGGCCATAAAGTTTATACTCATTCTGAATATTAAAACATTTGAGGAGTATGAGAGAACTGAAGATTTGCCTTGCATATCTTTCTCTACAATTCTATGATAGATATGGTACTGGATCAAAAAAAATATTAGTGACCCATATTTGCCTCAAATGTCTGCGCTTAGATTCCCCTGATGCCCTCTCTCACTCAATTGATGAACTCTTTAGGGATTGTGCAGAAATTACACTCAGCATCCCTCTGCTTCTGATGCCCTGTGCCCGTCCTAATCCCAGGTTTAGCCATGGTCCCCTTGGCCACATTAGCCCTGACCCAAAGCAAGCAGAGCCCCTCTGGCATCAGGGCAGGCATGAACTCCCAAAGGCTTCCTGTGCTCCAGCAGCCCTCCAGTTCCTCTGTCACCCTCAAACTCGGCCCTAAGCTGGGTTTGCAAACAACACTGAGACTTTTACAACTCGTTGAAAACTCGTTTGCAGTTGGGTGAAATGCACTCCTTTGTTCCCCAGGGCAAACAGAGCTGTTTTTAGTGACCCACTCTGAATTCAGCACAGCTGCGCCCCCAGTTTGGGGCAGGGCTGTGCTCATTTCTCAGCCACCCAGAGGACACTCCTGTGTCTCCTGCAGGCTGTGCTTGGTTTGCCTTGGGTTAATGAAGATGCATTTCCAGCAGAGAGTGTCCTGGAGGAGCCCTGCAGGGAGAGGGGACAGCTCTGTAGCTGCAGGGACACATCCATTGCTCTGCAGTGGTCTGGACTTGTGTCCCCAGTGCTCCAATGGTGAGAGTCTCAGGGAGTTGTTAAAGACTCCTGTTGGTTTTGGTGGGTCACACTGTCTTCCATAAAATGCACACTGGTGGGGAAATGCCACTAAAATCCCAGGTGCTGGACCTGTGTGTCTGTGCAGGAGCAGCAGTGAAACCTCAGTAGCACTAGATTATTGCTAATGTTAGAGTTGTGCCTCTCCATGCCATTTAGCTTTTCCTTGGGTTTGTGGTTTGGTTTTTCCTCTTTGTCTGGTTTTTACTATCACCTGGTTTGATTTTTTGTCTCTTTTGTAATACACATGAGCTACCTTTGTCAATTAATCATTGTATAAAATATGAAGGGGAAAACTCCTGCAATACAAGAAGGTGGATGCAGGATCAGACTATTATAAGCAAAGAGTGGTGTGAGAACAGGGTTGCCTTTTTGAATTAAATAAGATCTCCTTGTTTCTGTGAAATTACAATGTAGTCAGGGTAAATATTAGTTTTACAAGTGATTGACATCCAGATGAGGCTTTCCACAGTGCTTTGTCTCAGCCAGCAGCAGCAGCACAACATTCCCCAGGCATTCAGGCTGGTTTGTGTACTCTGGGGCTTTACAAGAGAGTCTCTCCTGAGAGGCTTGCCCTATTCCTGGGTCTCTTTTCACAGCAAATGTGACCCATTCATTACTGCAAATGGCTCTGGGAGGGCTGCGTGCTCCAGGGAGTAAAGAGCAGGACTTTGGCAACAAACTGCTGAATGCAGATTTCTGTGCTGATTTGTTCTGTAGGTCATTGTTCACGGGGAGCTGTTAACTAGGATTTTATTTTGGCTTTTTGAAAAAGCCAAACAAACAAACCTGCATTTTGTACCTTTTTTATGTGCAGAGAGTAATCTCAGTCTGCCTTCATTTTTCTTCTCTTGTACTCCAGTTTTGTCCTTGACTCTTCCTTCAACTTGGGAACTGTTACTAGATTTTGAGTAGTCCTGTATTTTATGTCCAGTGAGGCCTATCCATCTTTGCTTTATTTTCTGCCAGCAAATGCCCTTTTTTCTAACTGGTTCTGTGGCTAAGTGAACACCATTAACAAAGCAGCTCTAATGTGAGCAGAGGTTTCTGTTGATCTCACAAACCTCCACTAGCACGGGCTTCAAGCAAGAACCTGAGAGGTCTCTTTTGAGACTTGTCACTTTAGATGTTTCTTGCTACTTAAATCAATCTTGAAGAAGCCCTCAGCAAAGATTTTTGGATGTTGAGGTTTTATGATGATCTGTTATCATGGAAAGATGAATGGGATGGGACAGAAGAGTCCATGTGGAAGTTGCTGCACAATTTCAGTGTGATGATCTGGCCTCTGCTGGTTAGCTCTGGGCTGTTCCTTACAGTGGCAATTTCCACTGTCCATCAGGGCTCTCCAGGGGCACTATTAAAGGGGTAAAGAAGCTGGAGCTGTTTCTCCTGGCAGAGTAAATCAATTCCTGTGACTTATGTCAGATAAACCCATTTCAAATGTGAAACTGCTATGAAATACTCTTGGCAGCCTCAATATAAGTTAAAGAGTTTGACTCCAGGTGAGTCCAAGGGGTGTATGCTCTATGTGTATGCTCTCTGGGAAATAACCTCTGCTTTTGAAATGCACATTATGTGTCAAAAATAATATTTGGGTGGTATTGAGAAGTGTGTATCAAGTGGTTTAAAACTGTTGACTTAAGTGCTTCTCATAGGAATTCAGGGGACTGCAACCAGCTATGCTTTCATAATCAAATAAATACATTTAGGAAGTCAAATTAAAACAATTGCAATGTTTATTGAAAGATATAAATGTTGAATAAAAAGAAGGTAGCATTTTTGGTTTGCTTTGCCATTAAGCAGACAGTCTGACATCTGGCTGACAGCAAAAAGAAAAAGGCAATTTCACAGCAAAAGAACTTATTTCATTCAGAAGTGATGAAATGTCATTGCTGGAAAAATGCAGAAGAGATTGCACAGGGCAGCCTGGGGATGGTTTGTGCAGGGCAGTGATCCCAGGTGGCTCTCTCCATTTCCAGCATCACAGCAGTGTTCATGGGGGCAGCAGGAATCCTGGCATCTGTGTCAGCTGCAGATCCAACAGTGACAGAAGGGCTCTCTGCCCTCCTGCAGCCAGGCAGGGCTGTTTGGACACCCCTGGGCTGCTCAGGCCCCGCTGCATGGGCTGCCTCATTGTTAGGTTGGCTGCAGACATGCTTTGATTGAAACATGTCAGCCCTGAGCTCAGAGCTGCCCAGGTGTGTGGCTGACACAGAGCATCTCACATTAATCAGGTTTTTGGGCACTGATCCCTCTGCCTTACAGATCTCCCAAGGGGACCAGGCCATTCCTCAGAGCTGCTGCAGCCTCTGGCTCTGTGCAAGGCTTCAGCCCCTGGAAACTCAGCCTGTGCCCTCCCTGCTCCCTCTCCTAGGGACAGCAGAATGAAATTGCTGCCTCTCTCCTTTCATGCTCCTGTGTGGGCACTGATCATTAATTCTCTGGCTTTTCTGGGCCCTGTTTAATGTCTCATTGCAGCTCTTGTGCTGCACAAGTGGGGTTGGTTCAGGCAATTGATGCAGGAATGCCAGAGCAAGCTTTTGTAGTGGTTTTCTAGGCTGCCTTTCTGCTACCCAGGATAAATTTGTGATCAGGTGGTGTCAGAGCTGAATCTTGGCCTCTCTTGCTGTAGATTGTCCCAGTCTGTTTTCCCTGAATGTGAGATCAGGTTGCTCTAGACTCAGTTCTTGTGGCAAAGGTTAAACAAAGTAGAGGATGCCACTGGAGGAGATTTGTTCCTCCAGCCTGGGAAGTGCTGCTGGTGTGAGGAACCAGGGCAGAGCTGATGGTCAGACACAAAGGGCAGCTGCCACCCTGCCCTCTTTGCCACCTTTTAGAACAAATACACATATTCTTCAGGCAGATTAAGTAATACTTCCTCATTTTTTCAAAGCACACCTACTGTGATTGTTAAAGCTGAAAGCACTGAGACCACCTGACCTGGGAACTGACCCTGCTGAGTAAGGCAACTCTTATTTCTCACAAAGCCAAATACAGCATTTGCAGATGTTGTGAGTGTTCAAGAAAGCTACAGCTGAGATGGGAAAGGGCTTCCTTTCCAGTACCTTTCAGGATCAGAACTGAACCTTTGCCAGTGACACTGATTTAGATGGTTGGCTTTGGGTGGCTGTCACTAAATTCCCTGTGATACAGCAATCTTCTCCTTCTGCAGCTCTTTACTTCTTCTCTGGTTCCCTCTGCATTTGTTCTCTGCCATTTGAAAGAGCAGAGACCATACCATCACCCAAGGAAGTTCTAGCATCATTACAAAGGATGACAAAAAAAATCACAAAACTTTATTAGAAAAGTAGTATATCCAGCAGCCTGCTGCTACACAATGAGAAGCTGAGGCTTGGAGAATCTCCTTTTGCTTGCTCTGATTATTGGCTTAATTATAGTTATTTAAGCAATCTCAGAAAAAGATGCAGACCTACACAAATTGACAGGAGACAGTGGAATTACATCAATGGAAATCTGAAACAGTTCTTGAATGGACAAGAATTTTTTGCAGTAGTTAAGAAACTAAGTTCCTCATTCGTTATTAAATCCAGCTGTGCCATATAAAGAAACAGATTGATGGCATCTAACCAGTAAAATAAACACCCATTTTTCATGGCAGTTGTGGATTGATGCACCATGAAATCTTCTAACAGTCCAGATCTAAAGGCACGGAACCATAAATTGTTCTATTGACACATTTGTAGCAGTTTTACAGATGCACTTAAACTGCCACAAGTAAAATTTTAATTGCCTAATTTTGTGGAAATTATGGACCCAGATCCAGACATCTACATCTGCAGTATGGTATTTGGAAAAAAAAAGAACTTATAATTCATGTGTAAGATTGAAAGCAGTGTGAATTTGAGTGCACTGCAGCTCCTAAGCCAACAAAATTGCAAATCATTGAAATTCTTGGGAGTGAAGGCTGAGGAGCCTGGAGAAAAGGTTTCTGAGGGAGTGACTGGGGAATTACAGTTTGGTCTTCCTTGGTCTGCTTGAAGTCCTGGCTGAGTAACTTTGCATCCATGGTCATGCCTGTAGGCACTGATGGTGTATGTTTCCTGCCAAAATTGATCAGAGGTAGAGGGAGCCTCCTCCCAGATGGATGTCTAGAAACTGATTTCCCTGGCCTGTATGGGGATTTTACAAAGCAATTGTTCTGTTGACTTGTGTAATAGTGATTTCCAATAATTCATAATCCATTGTACATGGAAATCAACTGCTTCACTTCAGACAGTTAATTAAGGTTGCAAACAAACACTCACCCTTTTAGATGGCTTTGTTTTCTTTCCCTTGCCCCTCTTCTCCCCACTAAGTCCTTTTGATTTATGCTAGCACATTTCAAAGCACTCGCTGCATTTAGCAGCTCTTTGTGTGGGGCTCCTCTGAACCCGTGTGGACACTCAAAGGTCACATTGGGAATGTTTTCCCCGACACTTAAACCTAAATGTTTTCATTTTCTAGGGCATCCACTAGAACAGCTTTTCCTTGGAGGAGTCTCTGGTTATTTGTGCTTGAAGCAAAAGTTAGTGAAAAGTCTATTGACCCTTTAAGACACCAATATTCAGCTATTTGCTTGTTGTTCTTTACTTGATAAATTACTAATTTAGGGTGAAATCATACTCTTTAGTGGCTCCCTGTTCATAAATCACAATCTGACATTTTTTCTCTAGGGGAAGATTGCTGTTTGCAGTATGCTCTGCCACCAGAACAGATGACAATATTAGTTTATCAGGAGAAACCTATATTTTAAAAATAAATCTTGATACAATAAATTCCCAGCTCTCTGTATTGCTGCTTGAATGTTTTTATTGCCAGATTGTCTCTGTAATCTTGAGCTCAAAAGCCTTTGTAGAGAAAGCAGGGAAATCCAAAATGGAATTTATGATCAAATGGACAGAAAGGGGAAATCAGTGTTTCAATTTGACAATAGTTTGACAGCCTGCACAGGTATTATAGCAGATTAATCATGCTGATGAGAAATCACTCACCATTTTCAATGAAGCGGCATTTAATCAAGAATAAGGTCTTACTAAAACTGGAATCCAGCATTTTTTAAGAATCTGGGAAGCTTTTCTTGTTTTAAAATGCCTCCATAAAATTTAAGGCTAGATTTTTTGTTTTTAAGCCCTTGACTGTTCCAGAACAGGAAGTTTCTATTGTATATTGGTGTCAGGCTTTTCTGATGAGTACACAAGGCACTGCGAACTAGCCTGAGTCCCTACACACAGAACCTGCAGCTTCTCTTTGCAGGAAGAGTGGGACAGGGACACTTCAGGGGTTTTTCCTCTATCTCTTAGATGACAGAAATGGCAATTTCCATGTCGAAAGCGAAGGAAGCCAACCCACCTTGTTGTTGATCAGCATTGACTTTGATTTATTGATTAAATCAGCCACTTTATATAACAGTGTTAATTAACTTCATGCATATTGCAAAATTCGAGCTCACGATAGGTTACAGAGAAAACTCTAACCCCTCCTTTTGTTTTACAATACCTGTGGTTTGTTTATTGAAAGCAGGACCAGTGTTCTCTGAGAGCCCAAGGACAGAATGTTTGCCTGTTATGGGAAGACTGTCTGAGAATCTTATTGTTTATAAAGTGGTGCTTGAGAGAGCCTAATTATTTATAGAATCAAGCCTGGGAAATGCTTTCCAACTACCTTTTACTTTTCCCTCAGCTGTATACCTTCATGGCCTCTTTCTTTAAGCCATGCTAGAACCAGACTCTCCACATTTCCATTTCAAGCCCTTTTTCTTGCCCCAGGATGCCCAGCCCAGGTTGCTGCTGCTGAGACAAGAAGCAGCACCCTACCCTGGGCTCTTGGTGGCCACTCATGCATGGCAGGGCAGGGAAAGAAGCTCCTTTCCTGCTCCCCTGGGCAGTTCCTCCTTTCCCTGCTCCCCTGGGCTCTCTCTGCCCGGGCTGGGTCTCTCTGTCCTGCCCTTGGCTCTCACCTGAGGGCGGTGAGGGATGGCTCAGCCCCCCAGCTGAGCTGTGAGCTGTCCTGGCAGGTTCAGGTGATGCTGGGAGGGAGGTGTGATGCCCTGCGTGTGCTCCGTGCTGCCAGGGGACAGCAGGGCTCTGGGCAGGCCCAGAGGGGCCATGGCTGAGCCCCTGGGTGTGCTGGGGAGCTTTGCCTCCTCTTTCTCCAGGGTTAAACAGGAGCAGAGGGACAAGTAGTACCCAGGGCTTCATTGTGAGCAGGGTGTGTTCTTCCTTCTCCTTTTCTCAGTGCTTTGGAGAAGATAGGAAAGGAATGACTAAAAAGTAGGAGGGAAGGAGGAGGGCAGGAGAGGATGCTCAAGCTCAGTTCAGCTCCTGGCACCAGCTACTTCTGTGCCCACTCCTGCCCTTGCTGCCCTTCCCTATCTGCCCAGCAGTGTCAGAGCTCCTACTCACACATCCCTGCTCTTGCATGCAGATGTGCCTTGTGTGTGTCCCTCAGCTTTGGGGACACATGGCCCAGGCTGCTCACAATCCCTGTGCCCCTGGCCTGGGACTGGCAGGGGCTCACAGCAGCCCCAGGATCCTCAGCCGTGCTCAACACATTTAAAATAGAAACCCCACTGGTTCTTTTGTATTCCAGTGGAGTGCTGCTGGTGTAAGAACACTATTCCCACGGGTTTGGAAATGTCTTTACATCCTTAATGTGTCTCTACTTCAGAGACAACGGGCATGTGCAATTAATTCTTGTACGTAGGCTACTTGAGCCTGTTTGAAATTGTGTGTGTATGTGTGCAAGGCAATCAATTCCCATTCTTCAGAAGTGAGAGAGTCAGGGAGGTTTTTTCCCTTTTTCCTTTTTTGCAGTGGCAGGGTAAGGATTCAAACTTAAGGGGTTTTTTTCCTCCCAGTTCTGTGCTGTCAGTTCCAGATCACACTGCTTGGGAGAGTATATTCCTCATACAGAGGAACCTCAAGTAATAAAAAGTGAGTGATCAAGAAAGCTGTGTTTTAATGATTATCAGTGTGCAGTACAAATCAAGGAAAATGTAACAGCAATCTCTGATTTAGTCCTTAATGAATTTAGGAGAATTCACTTATTGCTGGGAGAGCAGCGGTCTTTCTGAAGGATGCTGTCATGATAAGAGCAATAGGAAATGGTTATTTGTTGGAACTAAGGCTTGTTCTCCAGTGCCAGTTGCCTCCTGAAATTAGTTTGTAGTGAACTTAATGTACACTGGGTTTGGCTCTCACTGTGGTGCCTCTGTAAAATGTTCATTTGGGTGAGAACTTAAGTGCATAGCTTTAGGCTTTGCAAATTTTATTCACCATCTAGAACCCTCTCCAGTGTTCAAGCAGGCAGGGCTATGACCTCTGCTAAAAGGCAAGAGAGGAGAAGGAAGAAGAAGTGACAGACTCTTAGTGCAGTATCTTTAACTTTGCTTCCAAACATAATTTTAGCTCCTCAGAAACAAGGTTAATGCACACAGGCAGCTCGATACAATTCCTGCTCTTTTTCATTCATGATGTAACTCATAAAAATGTCTTGCACCATTTATGTGGAGTCTGTTGTACTTGACATAAAAAGGTGGAAAGCAGTTGTTTCATGGAGACGGCAGCATGGTCCTCTGGGAGTCATGAAACTCAATTTTCCCTGACTATAATTAATATCTTTCCCATTATGGACTCAGGGATGATCCATGTAGCCTGAGCTGGCAGCAAACTAATCACCAGGAGAGAGACAGGGCTGGGAGAGTCATGGGCTGGGTAACCATTTAGAGAGTGAACTCGAGGGGAAATCTGAGAGAAGCACTAACACCAGGCTTTATGGCTGTGCCCTGCCATCCCTGCAAACAAAGAGGGGCCTTTCCCTGGCCTCCAGCAGGAGTTCTGCACTGCAGTGGGTCATTTCAGCAGCACCTTTATCAAGTTCTCATTGCACACAAGGGGCCAAACCATTCCTTGATGCAATCCCCCTCACTTTGCTGAAGGAGCACTGTAGCTGAATTTGGTTCACACTTGCTGTGAATTGCAGCCTTTTACCAGAAATTAAAAGGAGAGGTCAGTGTGGCCTTGATTTTTTAAGTTTTTCTAAGCCTTCTGATGTTTACATTCTTGTAACAAACTTTCTCACACACTTTATCTAAATAACCTATTGTTTTACATTCTTTTATGGAGGAGGAGAAATTTGATGAAATGCTGGTTTGTCCAGTGTCATTGGATAGGTGGCACTGTCACCCTCCAATCCCCTGTCACTTTTGGGAATCTGTAAATGTTTGGGTCAGAAAATAAAAAGTGCCTTTTTACCTTGGAAAGAGCAGCAAGTCCGCATTGTGTTGTTTCATGTCCTGTAGTGACAGGTCAGCACAACATTTTCCATGCCCATGAAATCGTTTTCCCCAATAATTATGGGCCATGGCATTTATCACCAGGTGATTATCTTTCTGTCAGATGTAAAGCAGGACAAAGCAGTTGTGACCATGGTGTCACTGGTGCTGACTGGGAGCAGCGTGGCCTCCAGCAGGCAGCTGTGTCAGGGAGAGCTTTGATCTCCAAGGGCCAGGTGTGGTGTGCATTCCCTTTGTGTGACACTGAGGGGTGTCAAGCAGTGCCTGGCCTTTGCCTGAAGCCTTGGTGAGCAGACTCCTGTGACAGTGTAGGGAGGAGACACTGCTTGATCAACTACCAGAAACCTGAGGGTGTCAAAACCATCTTTTGTTATTAACCATGGGAACATGGCTGCAGCAGCAAAAAGCTTCCATGGATTGAGAGTTTCTATGAACTGAAATTCTGGGGCTTTTTCTTTTATTTGCCACTAGGCCTCTCTCCTCATGGACTAACCATGGCAGCCTCTTTGCCAACAGTCAGCACAGGCTGGGTATTGCTCTCCAGATCTGAGTGCAGTGGAACAGCACTGCACCTGTCAGGCTGGCTCTCCTCTGCTGTCCCTTGGACATGTTCTGCTTATCACTTTCCACTTTTATCACCATTTTCTGCTCAGGGACAAGACTTCCTTTTATGTTCCAACAAAAAGTGTTCTCTAAAGTGATTTCCAACTTATGTCTGATGTCTTCTGCTATTAGACTTGTTTTTTTGTAAATTCCTTTCTGTGGTATTCTGGATGTACCAGGTCAGATTTTTTCAGGGATTTCACCCTGACATCTCTGAGCAAGCACATGGGAGATCAGTGACAAGTTTCGTGTAGTTGAACCACCATGGAAATATCCCCAAACCCTGAGAGTCTTTTCAATAATAAGCAGCATATTTACTGGTGGAGTGAGAGTCCAAAGCCTTCTTGTGTTTCCTAACCAAGGCTCTGGAATGTTTCCATGCAGGGAAGGAGGCTGAGCTGTGGCTGAGGCAGTCAGCAGCAGCCTGGAGGAGCCTGTGGTGAGATTTTAGCTGTGCTGGAGGAGCCATGAGCTCCTCACACCAGGGCAGCTTTGGGAGGGATGGAGTGAGGCCCGAGAGGGCAGGAGCCTGGCATGGAGGTGTGTGGCATTCCCCTCATTGCAGCCACCTCTCCCTTCCAGGGTTCATTTTCTGGCTGCTGCAGGCAATGAACCTGTGAGTGTCACAACCCTCTCAGAGGGGCACAGGATCCCAAACATTCCCACCTCCCATCAAGGTAGGGAGAGTTCAGCATGTTGGAATTCTGATGGCTGCACAAATCAGGACCAAGCCCTTCATTTACCAGTTATCTGCACTTGTCTGATGGCAATCAAGCCCACTGGTGTTATCCTATTTGTATAGGTCAACAGCATTAATTGGTTTTCCTGCATCTCTGATATTGAGCATGCAGAGCGGGGACTGTCTTGCCAAGAATAGAGGCAGAGGCAAATTACAGACTGCTTATGTTGGGGTAATCATAAGATGCTTCCAGGTAATTTTAATAAATTAGTTGTTCAAGTCACTCAGATAGCACTAAATTAATATGTCTAGAGCAATGTGCTGCATTTTCTATCAATCTTTTTTTTTTATTCTTCTTAATTACATTTCCTCCACTTTAGCTATTGCCTTCTAGCTGTGGAGCCACTATACTTTAGCTGCAGTAGGTACAAAGATTAGAATACAAACAGTGCATTTAGCTCTCAGCAGGGGGCTGAGTTTAAAAATGGTTCAGTGAGTGAGTGCACAACAGTGTTAAATGTGGAGTGTACCACAGATGGAGGAGCAGTTCAGAGAATCCTGCTCAGCTAATGCACAAGGAACATACCCAGGGCTACAGAGTGTGCAGAGACACTAGAAAAGACAGCCCTGAATACCTAGTGGGCTATTTTTGTGTAGATAATGGAGGGCACTTGGCTTTTACTAAACATCAGAGATGAAAATTTTTAATAAAATAGGTTACTGTAGACCTAGCAGAGGCTTCCCTTCTCTGCACAGTGGTATTATCAAAGTCCTTGAAGCTAAAGAAGCCATGGGAAATGTCACTTGCATCTTCAAAGGCCATTTTTTCCCTTTCTCTGCTGCTGATGTGTCAAGAGCAATTCTAGTGAAGTCCAACCAGTCAGACTGGCAAAGAACCAGAGCAGATCACCTCTTCAGAATACAAGGCCCTGATCCTGCAAATGTGTCCTGCCTCCAGAGACAACTTCTGACATTGTGTGAGTGTGTGAGTTACCTGCACTGAGCTCTCTGGCAATGCTCTCCAGCTCTCCAAAGCTGTCAGCATGCCTTAGCCCTGGAAGGGGATTTCAGCCCTGTGACACAGGAGCTTAGCAGGGAGTGCTGAACCATATTGAACACACCAACACAGCTTTATTAGCCTCCTCTTCCTTCTGGAGACAATGAATTGGCAGAGCATATGCAGAGACATTTGGAAAAAAAGCTGGGAATTCAGTGCAGAAGCCCTGGCTCACAGCCATGGCTCATCCAACCCTGAGGTTGGAATACATTTTCCTTGGGTGTACTCCAAAGGGAGGGAAATGTCTGATGTACTGGCAGGGGGGATGCAAAAGCACAAAAATTGCAAAATTGGCACAAATCTGCTGAAGATACAAGTGAGAAAATCATTCTTACCTGGCACCAATGAAATCTTTGTGATGGAATGTCTATATTTAGATTTCTTCCTGTTTCTTCACGCATTTTCTGGGTGTGGTGTTTTTCCCTTTCTTTTTCTAAATCTGTGGATTTTTACATGATTTTAATAATGATGTTGACACTAGGCTAGTGCATCCTTTAAGACAAAACCCACATGCTGGCAGGGCTCCAGGATCCTTGTTGTTGTTGTTGTTGTTGTTTATGCATGATGTCATCCACAGAGCTGCCTTGGCAGTAAGGCCCAGCCCTAGAGCCTGGGCTGTTTGTGCTTTCTAATTCACTCTGTATTTACATAGGTCCTGTTGGGTAGTTTGTATCTAGCAGAATTGTTTTGTTCCTATATTTAATATTCTAGCTGAAGGTAACATAGGCAATCAAGTTGTAGCATTCTCTGTTCTTGAGTCCTGTTTAGCAGTGCTTCACCTGTTTAACTCAAGTGTTGTCATTTGGCTTGCATGATGAAAGTTTAGGGGAAACACCGCCTTAGTTTTAGCCAAAGTTCATCTGAAGTTGAGAGGTTCTGCTCCTTTTCCTCTTGCATTTTATCTTTTTTTTTTTTTTTTTCCCCAGTGTATCACTCTGAAATATGTATGAACACTTCCAATTATGATTTCTGGCCATCTGTGCAGTCTACTGGGGATTTCATAGACTACTTCTAGTAAAATTTCTCATTTCTTATCCATTTTCTGGAGGACTGAACTTGTACAGGAGATACATAAGGAACACCCTTGAGATTCTGAAGTGCTGAGGAGAAGAGCACATAGAGAACAATACAACCAAACAAAAGCTAAAGAGCCACTGGAATATCCTTGGATACTTGATAAAGCTGAACACACTTTCCTTTAGATCAAGACAACGTGTGCCTAGTATTAAAGTGAAGTGAATAAAAATAAGTGAAGTAAGACTGCTCAAAAATGGATACAGGTTATCAAGACAAATATTTTAAAAGCAAGAGCTGCTTTATTGGGAAAACCTCTCAAGAGGAGTGAAAATTCTTCACACAGCTCTTTGCAAAATGAGATTGGTCAAAAGTAATCAGTCCTGGCTCAGTGCTGCACTAACTAGGTAATCGCAGACAGCCTCAGGTCTTTTCCATGTCTAATTATTATGCTTCCATGAATATTCTCCAAATTCAGGTCACTCAAATCATCAGGTGCTGATCACAGATGAACATTTCCTAGCCTGATTTGCATTTTGTAGTATGTGCTCAAAGGTTTTAAGAATCGTGGATGAAAATTGAGGATTTGTGGATGGAAGAGCTGATCTAATTGTGTTTTATTGAAGATGGAAGGCCAGCAATTGTCCAGTGTGCCTGAAGCTCTAAGAAACACAAATTTCACACAAGTGAATTTCCCCTAAATGAATTGTTGGTGCCCAATCTTGAAATAATGGTTCCAATCTTCTAATTTTAAAGCTTCTAAAATTTCTATTCACAAGTTGTTCTTACAGAATTTCTCATGCTAAGCAAGAATAAACAAACTGTTCCCACAGGCACAGTATTTAGAGCTCAGCATACTGGTTGTTTCATGGGGAGTGATGAAATTAATAGATCTGTTGTTAAACTACCCCAGCAGCCTGCAGAGGGGAAGGTTTCAAAAGCGGAGTCATGTTTGCACTGCAGTGTTCCTAAGAACACAAGGACTAGTTGAGTTTTGAACATGCTAGCATCCCATTTCAAGAAACACTTTGCTTCTCCAGGGCAAGGCTAGGCATTTCTGGTATTTGTATAACATTTATCCCCTAGGAGAGAACACTGTTAGTATAAAATTCTCCTTTGTGTGCTTTTTGTTCTGTTCCAGACTGGCTGTGGGCTTTGGTAATTCAGTGGTGATGAAATGTGTGTGTTACCCTACTGCACTTTGGTTTCTGTTTCTCATTGTTGTATGTAGCACCCAAAACAATTTTTGTACCCATTTGCCATGGCAGCTGATTTTTAATTTCTTCCTAGCTGGTTTCTATTGTAAGAACAATTCCACCACAATAAAAAGCTGGGAGTTTGTGTTTCTGGTCCAGCCAAAATCATCTTCCAATTTAGTCCTGCTAGCACAGCCTCAGAGGCTCTTTACATTTACAGCGAGTCCCTTGTAGGCAGAGTATAAGAACAGCTTATATAAAATAGAAATAGCCAGGGGCCTTTAGGATATGCTTTGAAAGGATCTTGAAGTTTTAGTTTTGCTGTTGCTCTCAGAAGTCACTAGTAATGAATACAAAGAATTTTTTCTATAATTATTTGTAGTAACATGGTCATGCACCCAGTCAGAATATATCTCAGAAAGTGCATTTGTCCTGCTGTCTTGGTTAAAGCCCCATGGATGAGGGAAAGCTGTGTAGAAAGTATGGTTGTGAAGCTAAACATCCACCAAAACATGACCTTCAGAGTTTTGGTGCTGAAATTCCTTCCACTCATGAGGTAGAGAGAGGTTATAAAAGCAGAAGAGGATTAAAAGGCTCTTGGCCGTGAGTGCAGCTGGCTCAGAGCCTCCTGGACACCCCTCTCCATGTGCCCTCTTCCTCTGCATTCCACACAGACATGCCAGCCTGTATTTTCTATTTAGAATAACAATCCATGAAACATCACAGGTACCTGCAGAGCCCAGCTATCTGTGACCCTCCCTGGCCATCATTCACTCCAGTCACTCTCACCTTGCCAGGGCTTTCATTTCAGCTTTGTGACAGGCTTAATGGCTTCATTTCAGGCATGTGAGACCTCTCCAGGCCTGACTCATCCCTGGATGGCTGAAAAGCAGCAGACAGGTCCCAGCTCCCTTGGCCAGAGCTCCAACATCTCACAATTAAAGATTGCATCCTGCAGCAATGCAGAGCCAGCTGATGTCACACACTGAGCTGCTGCCACACACTGAAAGGGCACTTTGGAAAGCTGGGCTCTGTGGAAATGGGTGCTGGGGATGCCTTGGGACTGCAAAAGCCACAGTCCTCTCTCAGACCCAGCAGTGAGAAATGTCACAGCATCTTGAACAATGATCTGAGCTTCAGAAACTAATACAAAACCCATGCCAGGTCCATTTTTTAAAACTCCTTGAAGCATCATGTATCAAAGTAACTGGAAGCTAAGCTGAGGGAAAACCTTTTGTTTTTTGCTAAGCAAATTCATTGCAGCTTAACTGGGAAAAGTTCACAGGAACATTTTTCAGTGCGAGACTGTTGCCTAGATTTGTCACATTTCATGAATGTGCTGTCAAGATGAAAAATGTCACCAAGAAATCAGCTACAGAAATTCAGGAACATGGGAATTGGGTAGTTTGGGGGGGTTTTTTCCATGGGAGAAGGAGCCATGGTTGTACTGCTTCTGAGCTTTGTGTCTGCTCCTTCATAGCTTGAATTGGAATAGTAGGAAGAGCTAAGTCAGGCCTGGAGTCAGGCACTGTGGGTGCTGCTCTGGCTCTGTGCAGTCAGAGGTTTCTTTCAGAAGAACCATTATAACTATTTAACTATTATTAAATATATTAAATTATATAACTATTTAATAATCTGTCTGTATCTACCGCCTAATATGTTAAGCTCACTGTGCTCCCAGTAGTTTCTAGGGATGATGGAAGTTTAAAGCTAGTGGTGTTCTTTGGTGCTTGTTTGGTGTTCAGTGCTTGTCTTTGGTGATTTAACCACAAAAGAGCTTGGAAATTCATGAAATTAAAGGGATTTTCATATTGACCTTCAGTGACAACCTGGATCTGCTCTAAAGTCCTTCCTAGGGAAAAGCAGCTATAAATTAAAAAGCCCTATAGAATCCACTAAAGGGAATCTGAGCATTTTTTCTTACCCCTGAAACTTCCCTATAAACTTTAGTATCCTGAAACCCACAGACATGTGTTCTTCTCTTTGGCAAGGCCCATGAAAGAGACCAATATTTGTTTTAGCTGGGTTAAAAATGAAAACAAGCATGTATGTTTTTGAAATTACTGGTGGTTATAAGAAATGAGCAGGTTACTCTGCCAGGCTTAGATCTGTAGGCTCAGGTTATGGATTCATCTGTAGCCACTGGCATACTTTGATTTTTTACTGAAAGACCAGGTTCCAATGTGGACCTGTGCTGTAGCTGTGAGAGGGAGATCAGAGGAGCCCTCAGTGGAGGAGCTGAAGAGCAGATCCTATCAGGGAGGGGGAATCTGCCCATTTTAACAGGGACTTTGATCTGAGTGCAGCAGCTGTATTCTGTAAATTGCCTCTGGAAAAACCATCAGAAGTGTATTCTCCAATTATTCACTGAGAGGAACTTTTCCTATTGCAGTAGCTATCATGCCTGTGACATAAAGCTGTGAAAGAGTCATGTTATAAAGTTCAAGCATCCTATTTATATTAATTTTTTCAGATTTGTTTCCTCTACCTTCTGATTAAAATGTGTAGCCACTGTGATAGAGGTGCCCTGCTGGAGCTTCTTCTTTCATATGAAGGCACTGATAATGTCAAGAAAACAAATGGAAGAGAAAAGCTGTCTGATTGAAAGTAAATACTTAGAGCAGTTTCAGCAGTCCTTTGGGTGGGAGCTAATATAAAGTTGCTTAGTAAATCAGTAAACAAGTTAAAATGTGCACAAAAAAGATAAAGAAGTAGAATGCCATCTGAAATGAAGGGCTCCCAGGAAATAAATCAAGCAATCAAATATGTGAGGAGCTGGGCAGAATCTCAATCCCCTGTGCTGCAGAAGGCACAGACAACTCTCCTCTCACACTTCTGCATCTCTGAAGTTATTGGTTTTAATTGTAAACATCTTGGACTCTGCCAAAACTTACTTAACCTTTATGGCCAGTGTGCCTTGATGAGAGACTTCTCTGTGGAGGATTGAAGAGAATTTGAATTATTGCCATGAGCACTGTACCACCAACTGCTACAAGGCTCATGCCTATGTCTGATATTTATGTGTTTTGGATAGATGAAGATAATGATAATTAAGTTTTTCAGGGATGCACTGTTCCAAAGTTTACAAAACGTATTTATTTCAACTATCAGGTAAAACTGCAAAAAAGTTATGTCTCTAATTGTTATGTCTCTAGAATTTAGGCTTTAAAAAGGCAAGAAATCTGTAGCTTAGTTTCTGTGGAAACTGAGCACTCAGAAACCCACTGTGCACCTTTGAGAAATCTGTAATAATGCTTAAGCTGCTATTGCCCCATTTTTGGTGTCCCTGGCAGAGTCTCATGGTTTGGATTGGGCTTATGTATGTCTTTTGTGTTGTAGGAAGCATCTAGTGAGTCTTATTTCGAGTGCTTGAAGCTAGATGCCATTTCTTTTTTAATATTCATTGTACTAGAATATTCTCTCATTAATAGTTAGAGCATTATGGTGGGAAAGTGTTTCACACTCAGGTGCTTATGATGTGTTTGCACTTTGAGGAAATCCACCTTCAGTACCATGGCACTGTTTCACCTGGCTCCAATGGATCTATCCAGATCTAGGGACATTCAGGTTTTAAAGAGATGACCCAGGTGTCTTGTTTGAAAACTTATAGACAGCATTGTTTACCAACAGCTGTTTAAGACACAGGATTTTTGCCTAGAAACTATGACAGGTGACGAAAAAAAATTAAAGCACAAGCTGTAGGTGTGTTTATGGCTTTACTCAGTTCCTGCTGAGCAGGACAGGCTTTCCTCTGCAATGAGAGGGCAGCTCTGGGCCAATTGCAGCCTTCTGGGCTCACTGGTGGAAGTTGCTCAGGAGTTGCTCCCAAGAGCAATGTGCTGCTCTGGAAGGCTGAGGACATTTGCCCTGGTGGTATCTCGTTGTACTGACAGAGTGTGGCACCCCATCCCTGTGCTCCTGGACCAGGCACCAGCTGGGAGGAGCTGCTGCAGCCCCACAGAGCCCCACTGCCCCCTTGCCATGGACACTGTTGCAGCATCAGTGCTGTGGTTTGGATTTGAGCCAGTAAAAACCCTCCTCTGTAAAACCAGGTGTCCATTTCCTCCTTTGTGCCTTGGCAGAATCTGACTGGGGTTGTGTTTTTCTTTACTGTCAGTGTACCTCATGTACCTTTCACGCCTCCAGCAAAAGCAGAGGTGCTCAGCAGCTTGTCCAGACATGGTTCCCTTTGCTGCCTGGTGTCCTGAGCAGCCCAAAGGAGCAGGGCCAGTTCCTGTGCGTGCCATTTTGATTGGATCCAGTCCTTGTGGTGATTGGTGACCCCTGCACTCATCATATGCATCAGGAACCTTTTCTAAAACAGAGAATTAAAGTTCTGTGGAGCAGTCAGTGTGTCTGAGCAATTCTGCCTGCTCAGCCCTTTGGTGAAGACAAGAATAAATAATGATGGGAGGCCTTTCAGTCAGCCACAGCCACGCTCTGCTGGGTGGTCAGCAGGGCTGGGGACTCTGGCCAAAGCCTTTAACCAATTTAACCACTCATCCAAACCAATTTGCTCTCTATCTCAAATGTTCCGTGATTTGATTTTTGAACAAAGAATAAAAGTTTACAAAATATAAAAGTTTACAAAATACACCCTCTCTAAATGAGTTTAACAAAGCTATCACAAAAGGCAGAATTTGTGATGCAGTCATGTTTTCTAAGACTAGACTAATTGTGGCTTTATGCATAAAACTATCTAAGGAATTTAAATCTTCCTGAACTGAGCTGAACTGGAAAATGTTATAATTACAAATGTTATTTATTCCAGAGATAGGAAAAGGAATTCTTACACTTGCTGTCCTTTTTATTCTTTTTGTGTTTCAACAGCATCAGGTATCTAGATTATGCCTCAAAACTGTGTATTGACTGTATAGGTGAACTGCATGTTCAACAAATCCAGCTTTCAGAGAGGCAGTTGGTATGGGAATGGATGTTTTTCCTCAGTGATTAATCACAGATCATGAAGTTGTCTGTCTCATGCCTTGAAAATTCATTCCAAACATAGGTATATTTTTAATATTGAGCATGCAGATGTGACTAGTGCAGTTTATCTTTTAGTTTATGTTCTGTTTAGTCTTGCTGCACACCAGTGTCATTGGATCATATTATTTTGTTTCCTTTTCTTTCCCTTCTTCATTACTCAAAATGAATTGAAAATGAAATTAAATTAATATTTGTGCTTACTGAAAGACACATATTTCCTCCTCATATCATACAGTTCCCAATTATGTTACTGGCATTTAATGAACTGGAAGTATTCAAGATAATAATTTGATTCTGTTATTAAGGAGAAAATAATTTTGGCATAGAATAGCTAATACAACATGTAAGCAAAAAGCTGTCAGGCTGTGGATTGTTTATGAAGCAAGTTTTGAAATTCTGTTTTAAGACTGCATTTTATTCAAGAAAAATGGTTGGGGGTGGTTGGTTTTTTTTCTTTTCTTTTTTTTTTGAAAGAGTCTTTGATATCAATCACAACCTACCTGTTAGGCATAGCTTAATCAACAATCATGTAATGAGATCAAATACACTCGGTCAGAAAAATCTGTTTGTGCCTGCTGTTACTTCTGCCTGGAGCTCTGGGCAAGTTATATATTACTGCTCTATTTCAGTACCCCCTGAACATCAAATTATCTGCATTTTCATCTGGTATTAGCCAAAACACTTGCTAAAATCTTGCAAGAATTTACTAAACATAAATGGAAAATATATTTCTAGCAAAGTATTGGTATGTTTAAATCAACAACAATTTTCTGTACATGCATTTTTGGGAATGGAAATTAATCTTAAAATAGAAATTTGTTCTTTTAATGACATAGTGTTTTATGAATCCTCATGAATTCCTGCTTTCTTTACAGATGTGTTCTGGCATAAAACCTCAGTTTGTTAGCATGTCCATCTTGCGATGGTAAAGACAGTTCTGTTTGGTAGTAACTTCTCTATTTTCATCCCATAATTTCAGAATTAATGCCAGTTCCATAGACCTGGGTAATCACCATTCAGAGATAATCCTCTCTGCTCCAGGCCTTCCTTCCCCTGACTGTAAGAGCCAAAATGAGGGATGCAGGACTCCAAGGGCTCTCCAAAATGCAGTTTATTCCATCCAAGAGGTTACAGCAGTCCAGGGTGGTGGGTGACAGAGCTGTGCCCACAGCTGTCAGCTCCAGCTGCAGGCAGGCCTGCAGACCCTTTGGGTTTGGTTACAATGCATTAGACACTTTTCTTAGCTGAGCATCTTAATGCTAGAACCAATCTATGCCTTAACTTTTACCTACAGCCTATCATAACTACTATAACTACCATATTCATGTAACTATTCTCCAATCACTAAAAGTTGGTACATTACAGTTTAAGCTAGAAGTTGTTATTCAGTTTTCGTGCAGTGGAAAATTCTGAGACCTTTTTTCTACTTGCCACATCAACAGGCTTGTTTGCCTGTGCTTTCTTTCTGCTTGGTAAAAACAACTTTTTGTTTGGGGTGGGTTTATCCTTTGCTCTAGGTCATAAAAACCCCTTCCCACCAACAGATCCTTTGCCTCCTTGGTTATCCAGTAAGACTGGCTCATCAATTCTTTTCTTCTATATCAAAACTTGCTTCCATCTCTATTCTTCATCGGACTCTACATCCAAAAATCTTTCTGCCAAGCATACATATCTGTGAGACTTTCTGGTCAAACTTTCATCCTCCCCAAAACCTGATATGCAGGATGGCTGTTGTTTGCTGTTGTCAGCTTTGATCCCCCATTTCTGGTGACACAATTAACTGCCCTGTGACTCTAACGAGGTTTGGATTGTGTGCCCTGCCCCTCCTGCCCTGCCCTCTCTGCTCTGGGCTGCAGTGCCAGGGTGGGTGGGCAGGGTTGTCCCCTCCTGGTGGGAGCAGGCGCCCAGAGCTGCTGTCTGTGCCTGTGGCTCGTTGGGCTCTTTGTTTGTGTGTCACTGCAGCTTAGCCTCATCTTTCAGGTCTTTAGAAATGGTGGTGTGTTTAGCACTGATCAGATTAACGTGACAAAATTAATAAAGTGCTTTAATACACAGGGTGAGGAGACTGAAGGGAATTGAAATTAGGGAGACAGAAGAACAAAGGCACTTCTTAAATGAACATTTTTAGCAGAAGCTTAACATTATAAAGATTAATAGGAATTAATTTGCATATATAATGCAGTGTACAGAACACAATTCAAACTGACTACCAATTCTACAAACACTATTATTGTAAAAGAAGAGCTACATAAAATAGGCATATCTATTTTCTTGCCCTGGCCTAGCAGGCATGCTTGACTAAAGGTACAGCAAGTGCTAGTAATTTCCAGATGTTCTTGTGTCATGTGCCCTTGCCTTGGACTGCACAGGCACAGCCATCCTGTGTGTTGGTTTTAGTGTGAGTACTCTGATTTTATAGCAAATCAAAGTATCCCTACTTATAAGGAATGGCAACACAAATAATCAACGTTTATAACAATGTTGAGCCAAAAAAATTGATACTCGACTGGTTGGTTGCTTAAGGAAGTAAGGATAAAAAAGCCTCAGGAAGAATCAAGAAGAGAAGTTTTATGCAGTGTCCCCCAGTACATTAATGTGCAAGCTTCAGCCCAAAATACACAGGTCAAACTGAATAGGTTCAGCCTCTGTTTTTTCTGTTCCTCTGGGTATTCCCTGCTCATCATTTCCCAGTGTAAACTGCTGTAGAGGTATCCATTATCTGCCCATTTGCAGTGTGTATTTACAGTGCTATGGAAGGCAAAGTCTGGGGAGCAGCTGAACACTCCAACCCTGTTCCCAGGGCACTCCTGACCAAAGAACAACATCCTTCTCCTGCATGAAGGTAGATTTACATGCTGGGGGTGTGCCTTTGGTTTCCAGCTCCTGTAAAGCTCTGTCCTCACAGGATGCTCCAACACCTCTGCCTTGGCATAATCTGCCTTGTTGTGAGGGCTTGCATGAAGAGGTTGTACAAAAAGTAGTAGGAGGGGAGCTGGACACAATCTTAGGAAGCTTCTGACTAAACAAGGTGGCTCACATGGCAGGAGGTGTGCAGAGGTGTCCTCAGGTCTGCAGAGGTGTTCTCAGTGTGCAGAGGTGTCCTCAGGACAGCTTGTTAGGACTCAGGCTGCAATAAGGGCTGCCTTGTAGCTGCTCCTTGTGTCAGCTAATGATGGTGGTGGTGAAGAGATTTTATCCCAGGGCTCAGATAACACACCATGCAGCACTGATCAGTGGCAGTGCAGTGTCTACAGAGACATTTAGTATCTGGAAAGATTCCAGTTTAGACAGGTGAAGGCTGCTGCACCTATTTGGAGTCACTGTGTGTTTCCTTTTCAAATGCATTTGTTGCTCTGCAATGCAGTTTGGGGGTTATAGAGAAAAGCTTCTTTGAGCAAAATTTCCTTTTTATCATGAGAATGAACATGTCCCCAAGGCCAGGAGTCCCTTGTCTTCAGCCTCTGTGTACAACAGCACTTGGTGCTGCTTCACACTTGGATGGAATAGCTGGGGCCTCAGTTTTAATTTTTGGCTGCATTATTTATCATTTAGAGCACATCTGTGGGTTCTGCAGGTAGCATGCTGCCCTCAGCCATTTTCTGCTCTGGAAGGAGAATCCCCAAAAATCCAGGCAAATACAGAGTCAGTGGACTGATCCAAGCTGGATCACACCATTAAGGGTAGCCTGTAATTTACAAAATAGGTTTGAGATTGGTTTGTTTGCTGCAGCTGGAAACCTTCATTTCATTACACAAATTATTTCTCTGAAAGCTGCTAAGAAGGATTGTGGTCTATAATTAGAATAATACCCCACAGGATTACGTTCACAAATGTAATTATATAATCATTTAGAACTAAATTGTGCCATGAAACTACAGGGCTTTTTAAATGGTGCTAGCATTTCTGGAGGGTTCTTTTTAAGATTTTCTGTTGTAATGCAGTTGCCACAGGCCAATTAGAAGCACTTCCAGTTCAGCTGAGAGCTCCTCCCTCCTTCTCCTATCAATAGTTTGAGATTGATCAAGATTAGAGTTTGTATTCAAATACCTGCTGTGAGTCAGAACCAGTTGGTGGCACTGGGACCAGGTGCAGGTGGTTCAGAATCAGTTAATGGCGCTGGGACCAGGTGCAGGTGGTTCAGAACCAGTTAATGGCACTGGGAAGGGGTGCAGGTGGTTCAGAATCAGTTAATGGCGCTGGGACCAGGTGCAGGTGGTTCAGAACCAGCTGGTGGCACTAAAACCAGGTGCAGGTGGTTCAGAGCCATTTATTGGCACTGGGATCAGGTGCAGGAGGTTCAGAACCAGTTAATGTTACTGGGATCAGGTGCAGGTGGTTCAGAACCAGTTAATGTTACTGGGATCAGGTGCAGGTGGTTCAGAACCAGTTGGTGCAGGGGTTTGCTTGCAGTGTTTAGGGTGCAGTGGTCTAAGCTGGATTGTGTCTGTCAGAGGCCCACAGGGGAAGGCTGCTCTGCACAGGTCCCTTTGGTGTTTCAGTGCCTTTCAGAAGCAGACCATGAGCTGGTGAGATGGATTTTTGGGGCAGAGTATCCCATCTCTGTGTCAGGCAGAGCTGTTTGTGCCCACAGGGGAGGTGATTCCTGTGTCCAGAGCCAGCCTGGCTGCCCAGCCTCACCCAGGGACTCCTGCAGGCTGTTCTGAGGGGTGCTGCTGCTGCTCTGCCCCTGTCCTCCCTGCAGCCATGCCCAGGACAGCCTTTGGATCCATTCCTGTGCTGGGAATGTGGATGCATTGATCCCTTGGCATACCTGAACCTGAGTGAATGTGTCGCTGCAGCTCGTGGATGAACATTGACACAAAACTATTTCACACTAAATTAGTTTCACCGCTCTCCTGCCTGAAATGAATTCTAAATACTAAATAAAGAAGTTTTTCTTTTCTTTTTCACATTTCCAGAGCCCTTTTTAATAGCACTTTTATTAACACAGTTGATATGGCATCAGGTTGAATCCTCTTTTACCTCAGTTTGCTCACTCTCTGTGCCTTGTCTGTTGCACACACAAAACTATACCAGAAGTTTTGTTTAGTGCAGCAAAACTGCAGAAACAGGAGCAGTGCCTTGCCCTGTTTTATTAGGAATTCATCCACTGTCCTTTCAGGTTGCAAACCCCTGGTTAGTAAGTCAATGGGCAATAGCAGGGTAAACTAATGAGGTTCTACAATATTTGCAACCTGAGAAAGGCAAATATTTCACAGAGCTCTCCAATTATCTCGGGTAGCCTTGTACACTTCTAATGAGCACAAGGTAATCAGCCTATCTCTTCACTGTATTAACAAGAGCCACTTAAAATTCTCCAGGATTCCTGTGGAGAACTGATCTATGGGCCCAAATGGATAAATAAAGAGGTGGTGCAATTACCACTTCAAGGACTTCAAGGGCTGCCCTGCTATTCCCAGGGCTGGCTGCCTCTGCCTGTGCTGTGTTTTGCTGGTGCCTTTATTGTATGCAAACTGAAGAGAGTGATTTTGGAATGGCAAGGGTGCTTTAGCAGCAGCTTCATCTGGCTGCTGTGAGACTACAAAAATCATTCTCCTCCAAGACAGCAGCTCCTAACAAGGTGTTCAGCTGCCAGCTCACAGCTCCAGCAGTGCAGCTGGGCAAGGAACAGGATGTCAGGAAATACCAACCTGGAAACAGCAGCAGCTGCTGGTTGGGCTTTCACCATCCCATCCCTGTCAGGGGCAGCAGGAGGCTCTCAGGGAGCAGCCAGCAGCACCATGGGCTCTGCTTTGGGAGGGACTCTCCCAAAGAGACTAAAGATGAAGAATACAAATTAAATGTTAGATGCTTCTGGTCAGCAATAGCAGCTAGATTTGTTTGAGATCTTTTAAAATAAGGACAGGAAAAATTGTTGCTCAAATGGATTTTTCCTGTGAGTTTGGAATGTACACAAATTTCTTAACACTGAAGAGAAACTTGGAAAGGAAGGAGAATTTGTGAACATTCTCCCTTCCAAAAGTCTGTGTCGTAGTGAAACCCATTTATAATCAGAGGTTTACAGGAAAAAAAATCAGTCATTTAAAAAATGTGAACTGACAGGCAGTATCCTTTCTAATTCCCTAATCTGCAGCTGTGCTGAATTCAAACATGCACTTTTGGATGCTCAGGAGATTGTTTGTTGATTGGTGTAACTTTAAGTCCAGGGGTACTAAAAGTGGAAGAACATACTGAGGTATGTTTTAGTAACCCCTGGACTTACAGTTACACCACATGGTTGTATGTCCTTACAACTCACATCTCATGGGTTTGTAGCACACCTCAGCTTAGGGTTTTTCTCTGTTGCTCCTGAAGGAGAATCAAAATTGTAGAGCCGAGGTTTGAGCTGTGTCTTTGTCTTGGAGCAGGACACTGAATACTAAATAAAGAAGTATTTTAGGTCCCTCCTGTTCCACAGCCCTTCAGTGCCTGCTGTGAGGTGTGGCTGGCACTGAATTTTTCACTGCACCCCAACCAGCCCAGTCACCTCCTCTCTGTCCCTGCTGCCCTGGCAGTTTCAGTCCTCACACAGCACCAAGAATATCAAAATTCTGTCTTTTTTCTGCAAGTAAAAAGCTTCATCCAGCAATGCAGCAGCCCCAGGATTTGCTGCTGAGACAGTTCAAAGCCCAGAAAGAGCTGGGAGTGTCATGAGGCACCAGCTGACTGCCATGGAGCCAGCAAGGGCAGCAATCTGGGGAGAATAAGGAGAAAAATAAGTGTTAATATGAGTGAAATGTTGTGCCTGTGTATAAAAGCTGAGGTTTATTCTTGTGATACCTTTTCCTTTGGCTTATGATGACATTAGGCTCTCTAAACGTTTATTATGTGCAGCTGGATGTACATCAGCCTATTTATTAGTCATCACAAGGTTGTTGACATTATTTCCACAGTGCTTTTACATTAAGAGCTTACTGAAATGATGTATTTGTTAGGGTACCAAAGTAATTTCCTCATATCAGGACAGCTTAGAAATACAGGGACCTAAGCTGTTGCTGTAATGAATTTTCTGCCTCTCCCAGGGATATTTATCCAATCTGTTCTGTAAACAGAGAAATTAGTTCAGACTTGTGCAAATGCTTTAATTACACTTAACTGGATTAATGGCTCTGCTCTGAGGAAATGTTGTTTCCTTAGACAAGACAGTGTGACCAGGTCAGAGATGTATTTTTAAACCCAGCCTGGTGCCTCTGTGTGAGCGGGGCTGGTGGAGCCCTGCTGGCCCCGAGCAATTGGGGTGGGATGTGAGGATCTGTGTTTGGGTTTAGGGTTTGTGACAACTCCTCTCCTCAAGCTCACTTCTTTTGGATAGATTTCTCTTGCAACCTCCAAATGGTGACAGTTTCACAGCCCCTTTCTTTCCATGTGAGTGAACTGAGATTTTATGGTGATTATTTGCTTATCCATTACCTAAAGGTGAATGCAGCAAATCATGTTAAAGGCTTCCAGTCTGCTTTCCTTGACTGTGTTGTGTCAGCCTGAGCAGCTTGCTCAGAAATTCAGTAACTGTTGGAGGAGTGACAGATGCTTTGTTGCTTTGGTGGCTTCTGCATCCCTTTAGAGCAGCCCCAGCCATGTCCTGAGTGACACATGCAGCAAAACCCCAGGCACCAAAACTCCCTGCATCTTCCAAAACCACTCTTTGGCCCTGAGAAGGATTGGATTTCTAATCCCACCTTGCCCTCATCCTCTCATTAAATTGCTGCAGCCAGCTTCCTGCTCAAGGTGCTCCTTTCAGAGTTGTATTGAAGCATTTCTATTTCATTTTTCACCTCAGTGAAACTAAGTACAGCTTGAGAGAGGGATGAAGGAACCAAAGCAGAGTGTGTACCAAAAATAAACATCTCTAAAGGTTTTGTTGTGTCCATCCCCAGGGGCTCAGCTCCTCCAGGGCTCCCTGTGCACTGCTCTGGGTGAGTGCCTGGGAAAGCCCTTGGTAGCCCATCAGTGCTGAGATTGAGCCCTAAAAGTTATTTATTATCCTTTCTTATTGCATCCAAGCTAAACCCGATGAGTGGTCCAAGGCCTCGTGGACGTAAGGCAAAAAGACACCTTGAAATTCCACTTTTCTCACCTTCCCAGGGTTCTGTGCAGGAATTTCTGTTCTTTCCACAGATGTGCAAAATGTCAGCACTGTCACCTCTGCTATTCCTAGAGGTTCTGGGATTTCCTTGTCAATGGCAATGCTCAGCTTCCCCTCTGCCCTGCTGCAGCTCCCACTCCCTCAGCCTTTGGCCATTCAGCTTCCACTTGCCTTGCCACTGTCTGAGTCAGAAATCCCAGAGAGTTGTGGGGTTCCTGAGACCAGAATTCCTTCTCAACCACAGCTGCAGTGGGAAAGTCTTCATGGCATATTCCAGCAGTGTCTTTGGAATGTTTTCTAATTACCTGTTCTGATAAAAACATGTGTGCTATAAATATTACATACACAGGGAGATTTCAGGCCAAGCAAATATCATTTTAGTATATACACACACTTCCATACAAAAATGAATGTTGACTTTGATCATAAAAAAGAAGAAAACAAAAAAATTCCACTTTTCTTTTTCTCAATGTTGGAAGGTACTGTTGCTAGCAGGACATCTGTGAGCTCTGTTCTATAGAAGGTTTGAAATAGCTCTCTACAGAAAGCAGGGAAAGGCCAGGATTGTCAGATCCTTCCAGAAAAGAATTCAGCTACAATCCAAGTGTGGCATGGCACTGAGCAGCTCACCTTCCCTTGCAGGCAGGGCTGGCCTAGACAGGATCCCTAAATTCAGCTTGTGTCAATTCCCTGTAATTTGGAGCTCACTGCAAGTTGGCCCTGTGTCACTTCTGATTTAAAATATTCCAGATTTGCAGTGGTTCACCTCAGGAGAGGGAGTCTTCCCCAGCTTTCTAATATTAACAGTGAGTGGAAATGCCATCAGCATTTATCATTTAAACTTTGCTGAATGCATTACACTGCAGATTCCATTGCTCCTTCTGCAGAACGAGAGAGGAAAGGAATTGTGTTCAATGCTCTGTGCTTGTGCCAGGAGGCTCTTGCTGCTCCAGGAGCAGATGTCCCCATGGGCAGGAGAATCTCCAGTGTCCCTGCAGTGCCCAGTGTGGCTGGGAAGATGCCCAGGGTCACCTCTGTGTGTGTGAGCTGTGCCTCTGGGAAAAGGCTCAAGCCTGGTTCTTAGAGCTCCTCTTGTAGTATTTTGTAGTGGGTGGGGGTTTTAGCCAGGGAACAGTTTGGTAAAATTTGGTTATTTCCTCATTCAGCACAGGAGCACAGCCCTGGGGCACACAGAGCAGCTCTGTCTGTCACAAGGGGGGCTCATTCCCCTTCCTTTCTGTTCCCCAAAACAGGGGCACAGCCCTGGGGCACAGAGAGCTGCTTTGTCCATCATGTACCTCCCTGAAAGGGTGTCACTGCCCTTTCTTCATGGTCCCCAAAACAGGAGCAGGTCAGACAAGGCAGAGGAGCTGCACTGGCACTGAGTGCTCAGTGTTTGAAACTCTTCAGCTTTGCTGCTCCTCCTGGAGCTGATGGGGAGGGAAATGCTTACAAGCAAAACCTCGTTTCTGACAGAGAATTTCTCAGCACTTGTTTGGCTTTAGGAAGTGTAATCACTCATGTTATTACCATAAAACAAATATCTCGGAGGTTTTGCCAGTTTTTAGTGAGTACTGAAAGCTGTACCAAAAAATGGTGTTAGTGAGAAATAACACACACACAAAAAATAAAAGTCACTGCTCTCCCTTTGCAGAGGCAGCAACAGAAAAAGCTAAATATCAGTTTTCATAGCAAAATTGCTATTTGTTGGTGAATCAGTTTCATGCATATAAAGAGTGCTTGGGGATTTTGCTCCCATGCATGTTTATTTATGAAGTGGAAAGGAAGCAGAAATTTTGAGTAGTCCCATGGTACAACCCAGAGCTGAAATGTAAAGACAGAATGCAAAAGCCAGTGATGCTAATAATAGAAATGCAAGGTCTCTGAGGGTGAGCTTGATCTGTGGGGAATGCCAGGGCTGTTGCAATCAGGAAAGAAAGGATTCTTCTGCTTCACTTCTTCCTAAAAATTCAGGAAAGCTTTTAGTTTGTTTTAAACTTGTGCTTCACAAATCTGGTGGCAATCATGACCTGAAGGAGTAGTGCAAAAGCAAACCATGAACACAGCAGCTCTGGAGTTTGAGGGCAGAGTGAACAGCCAGGTTTTGGCTTTGTGACATTCAAGGCAGAAGATTTATTCCCTCCAGGCTGGCCCTGACCTTGCCAGGCTGCACAGGGCTGAGGGGGACCCTGTGCTACCTCTGAGGTGGAATGCTATGGCTTCTAACTGCTGACATGGGCAGAGAGCATCCTGCCTCAGCAGCAAACAGGCACAACCCCAGTGAAGCTCCCCACCAGGTGCACTCACCCTCCCTCATCCCCTCACTGCTGCACTAACATCCTTTGGTCACATTTATCTCAAATTCCAGTGGTGTGGGCCAGTGCACTCTCCCATCATGCAGCTTTGCCACTGGAATTGTTTCTGTGTGTGTTCATTCTCTCTGGCAGTGTTTATCACCTTTTTTAAGGTTTAGTTTTCTCCGCTTTCCCCTCTGTCCCTGTGTGACAGTGTTCACAGGGTCCCAGGACGAGGGAAGAGACAAGGATCTGACCCCATGTTTCAGAAGGCTGATTTATTATTTTATTATATATATTATATTAAAACTATACTAAAAGAATAGAAGAAAGGATTTCATCAGAAGGCCAGCTAAGAATAGAAAAAGAAAGAATTATACCAAAAGCTACTGTCTCAGAGAGTCCAAGCCAGCTGACTGTGATTGGCCATTAATTAGAAACAACCACATGAGACCAATCACAGGTGCACCTGTTGCATTCCACAGCAGCAGAAAATCAGTGTTTACATTTTGTTCCTGAGGCTTCTCAGGAAGAAAAATCTTAAGGAAAGGATTTTCCATAAAAGATGTCTGTGACATCCCTGTTAGTTCTTCAAGTATTCTGCCATCTCTCTCCTCCAAAAGTGGCCCAAGCACCTCAGCACGCTCAGCCTGCATGGGTGGCTGCTCCTGTTCCACCCAGTGGGGGCAGAGATGGCAGAGCCCCTTTCCCAATCCTATTAAACCTCCTTGTGCTTGTCTCACAGCCAGCAGCAATGCTGAGAGCTGCCCACTGACAGTGCTGTGCAGGACACCCCTCCAGTCATGATTGAACACTATCATTCAGCAGATATAAGCCACTAAAGCTTTCAGCAAACTTGTAAGGCTTAACCCAAAGCACTCAGAAACAAGATAAAAGCTTAAGCATTTCCTCATCTCCCATTGGAAGCTGGAGATCCGTGTGTACTGACCTTTCATAGTGCTGGAATCAGTGTGCACTGAAAATCCCTCTGTAATTTAGTGCTACAAGGAGAGCAGCCTGACTCATCTCTGAGACACTGTGTCTGCCACTCAGAGCCCAGAGCAGCTGAGGGTATAAATAACAACACCCAATGGAAATAGCACTCTGGACAAGGAATGCAGGCATGTGTGATCCACCTGCTTATTTGGTTCACAAAATACAGGAACTGAGGGGCTGTGAAGCAGCTCTCAGTTATCCAGGTCCACCACTCACCAGCTCCTGCAGTTGCTTCAGTCACATTGAGATAAGGAGAAATGTGCTGTGGGGGTCTCTGAATATTTCACACCATTATTTCCATTTTGTGAGCACCTCTGGAGGGTGTTGGAGCTCACTTTGTGGAAGATGTTGTGCTGTTGCTCCACCATGGAATCCTGGCTGTGTAAAGTCTCATAGCTCTTGCCTTGGTCCTTTTGCCAGGGTTACAGCTGTCCTGAGAGGAAATTAAGGAAGGTCTCTCCATCCTTCCAACAGATGGTCTGTTACTAAATAAGGGGTTTTAAATAAACCTTGGATGGTTTTGGTTCTCTTTCCCATATCCTCACTGAGCACTGAATTTTCTTCCTAACTGGGACTATACATCTCTGTCTAAGCAGGACTAGTAAAACAGCCTAAAATTGCTTAAAATATCTGCAAGTGTCCTGATGATGTGTCTTTGTGCAGTTACTGAAGTGCAGCCTCAGCCAGAGATAGAGAATCTTTGCAATTAGTCACCTTCCATGTAGGAAGGAATGCACTGGCTGATTAGATTGTTCTCCTTATCAGGGTATGGCCAGTGGTGAGAGAAGCAGAGCTGGGCCAGGCTGGGCTGTCCTCCGACTCTCACTGCATCCAGAATCAGTGTGTGGTGTTCCTGGCTCTGGAGTGTCTGCAGGGCAGGGAATATGGGATGGTTTCCCCTCACACAGGCAGGGGCAGGCTCAGCAGCCAGCTCTGCCTCTGTACCTGGGACTTTCACTCACTCTCTAGCTTAAATAACTTCTGGTAGCAGCAGCTATGGTAATCTGTTGCCTAAAAGTCCTTGGCTTTTCTAGCAGGGGAAATAGATTGGGCCAGTCAGGTTGTCTTCTGTGATACCTGTCAGTTTAAATTGTATGACCTTTTAGTGAGCTCTGAACCTCACCTGTCCAAGTCAATTTAATCAGGTGTCCTTGCAAGGCTTCACAATTCCAGAGGCCTTTCAACTGAGAAAACTAATTGAAAAAAGTTGGCAAATACTTCACTAAAGGGTAAGTAAGCTTGGAGGGGAAATATATCTTCTTCTGCATGGACTTTCCTATGTTGCTGAACTTAAATGCTGAAAATATTCACCCCTAAGGCAGCCCTTTCTCTTTTCTAGCTCTGCATTTGACTGCTTCTCAGAGACCGAGATCTGTGGAAAGCAATTAAATTAAATCTTTTTTCCTAATTGGACTGGGTCTGAGCAGTTGTTGTCCATTTCCTTCAGACATCTCAACATAAACTATTTCCCCTTGGATACTGAGTCTCCTATTTTCTGTCACAGCACCCATAGCTGTATTTCACCTTCTCATTCTGGCAGTTCTTGTTTGCATTTCCTAAACTATGGCATCTCCAGATTTCTAGTTCTGAGGAGAGATGACCCCTCTGTGTTGTCTTTTGTATAAGAACTCCCTGGGCAGCCCATTCCAGTGTCTGACCACCCTTCCTTTAAAGAAATTCTTCCTGATGCCCAACCTAACTCTCCCCTGGTGCAGTTGAAGACTGTGTCCTCTTGTCCTCTCCCTGGTCCACTGGTTTCAAGGAGTTGTAAATTTCTTTTCCTCCCTTTCACCTCTCCAGCTTTCCCAGGGATTCCTCCTGCCCTCCCTCCAGTCTGAGCTGCCAGTCCCAGTGCAGTCACTCAGAGTCCCTGCACCTTACCAAAGGTGATTGGGGCAATTTAAGTTTACTGAAACTGAGACAAGAAAAGTTCAAACACCAACTGCTAATGGTATCACCAGCCCAACAAGTGCCCCTGGAAATGCTTGTGAAATCATTTGCCACCCTCAGGAGTCAGGAGATTTCCAGCTCTCAATGAAGGTACCATGGTGTGTCTCAGGACCATGTGTTGCCTCGTCCCCTGCCTTTGTCACAGGATGAGCATGCTACTGGGTATGGAAAAGTGTTCAGAGAGCACATGTTAAAATCAGGGCAGAAAGGTGGCTCTTTAGATCATACTTTCAAGAAAAATGAAGATTCCCATTTACAAGAGTTCTAAAATCTAGGAACCCAAATGTATCTTGTGAAGGAAAATTAGGGGCGAGAGGCAATCTACAAAGTTCTTGAAAATAATTTTTAAAGCTGAGGAAAAAGCTGTTCTCAGCATCTACTGCAGAGTGGCCTTATTAGCTTTGAGGCTGGGCACTCCAAGGGGGAAGAGGCTTATCCATGATGCTCAGTGTTCACAGTGTTGTTGGTGTTCCTACCCTGACCAAGCATCAACTCTCCTCCCTTATGGCATGCAGTTATCAGCAGGCCCAACACTGCCTGAAGCAGGAGGGAGCCAGAGGCAAGGCCAGGCTGAAATCCCTTGTCCATGATGAGTTTTCCTAGGTTTTGAATCTTCTTTTCCCATTGCAGAGGAGAGCAGAGCCTGGTAATTCAGAGAAGTGTGCACAGGAACGTATCAGAGGAAGGCAGTGACACTTCACCTGCTGAGGAGCCCTGGAAGAGAAAATACACTCAATGTATATCATCCAACCTCAATTTCCAACTTGTCTCTCTAGGGAAGGAAGGATCCAAGAATATAAATCCACTCATAATGCAATCTGAATCTTGGAGCCCTTGTTTCATAATTTATCAGATCCCATTTTGACTTGCAAGAAGCATCCACGTGGTGAGACTGGGAGAGCTGCAGCTGCACTGGTGAGCAGCACTTGTGATTTCACTCCATCCGAATCACTCAGGAGCTGCTCAGCAAAATGAATAAGAAAAGGTCTGGTGTAATTGACAGTAAAAGGCCTCTGAATTGAGTTACTCCTGCTTTTCCTTTTAAAGTTTCTGATTAGAGTGTAATGGCTGCTCAGTAGCAGTCTACAACAAAACTGCCATTTTTCCTCCTCCATGTATTTTTGGGTTTCTGATGCCACTCACTCAGCAGTAGCTCAGTAATTCCATGGACTTGATGCTGTAGAGGTCCCTCCAGCTTGTAATTAAGCTGTTATCTCCCAATTCCTAGTGCTTATTTGACTTCAGCACAAAATATGGCTGTTGACTTAGAATTCATTGATAGCAACTAACAGGCTGAGGTTATAATTTGTCAGCTGTGTTCACTGGGCACAGGAATTGTCTCGACTGATAGATTTCACACAAAGTTCAGGACCAAATGCACAACAGGCACTGCTCCAGGCAGGTGGCACATCTCCATGCTAGTGCAAGAGCCCCAAAAATCTTGGATTCAATTAAAGGGGCTGCAGCACAGCAGGGAAGGGGGAAAACACGTCAGGCTGGGAGAGACATTGAAACGCTGGCAGTTCACCATGCCCTTATAACATATGCACTCCTGTGAATTTCAGGCAAAGCACAGTAAAAGTTTCTTTTGTTACAGAGGCATTCAAGCAGAATGAATAAAGAAGATAAATTGTCTTTTAGAAAGGAGGGAGGGCTTCCAATATTCCTAGCAACTTTTATAGTTTTATGTCAAGCAGTAGTGGGGGGGAAAAAGAGTTCTCTTCTAAGGGATCTTTCCTTAAAGGATGTGATAGATGATTAAGGTGCACAGAAAGCTTCAATAGTAGATATGTGAAAAGTTCCCCCGGCAAGGGCTCATTGTAAAACAAATGTGCTGCTTTAATGATAATGGCATGGTATTATTTATGTAGACAGTTCCAGCAGTTCCCAAAGAGAAGTAAATGCTGTAATCATACCCATAAAGGCCTGCCTGCTTGCTTGCACATTATTTGGCATTAATTTTAGTACAGGATAATTATCAAAGGAACATTTGGATTTATTATCTGTAAAGGCAATTTGAAGTGACGTAGGAATTCAATACAGTAAGTGTTCTTCTCTCAGCAGTGTGAATCCAAAATAGAGTCGTTGTCTTTCACCCACTAAGTCAAGCTGTGCCTGGGCATATGGAGATTTTCATAATATATTCTATTCAAGAATCACATAGCAGTAAATATTTGTGAAAGTGATAATCATCAACTGTTTCTGAGGGCAGGAACAATGTACTGTAGGATTTTGAAATGAATCCCTGCAATTAGTGCTCCTCAAGGTCTTTTGGGGAGGGAAGGAGGCAGGAGAGTTGAGGTGTTAAACACTGAGAGAAGGGATGCAAGAGAAGAGCCTGAGTTAACACTTCTCACTACCATGGTCACCTGCAGTGAAATGTTCACCTAAAATTTCAGCTCTGCCATTCTTCAGCTTCTAACAGTAAATGGCTTAGGAGATGGTAGAACCCATCTGTACTGCTGCAGCCAGTAGGTTTTATTGGGCTATTTTTGTTCTCACTGGACTAAACTCTACTCCTGCCTTGCTAGACAGCTGAGAAAAGAAGTGTCCTTTTCCATCTGCCCAAGCCAAGTAATTTATTTTGCTCTTCAGGCTTGAAATCTGCTTTATGCCCACATCCTCAAGTCTTGACAGCGCTGTAATGGGCATTGTGCAGTGCTAACAAGAAAAGACATGCTCAAGAACCAATTCAGATCCTTCAGACCCCACTTTTGATCCTTTTTGATCAAAGTAAGCCAGCAGAAGAGTGACTTGCCTTGGCTCCATGCACTGGAGTTTGCCCAGGAGCCCCTGTCACTAAATACATACTGCAGGCACTTCCCTGTGCCTTTCAGGTGAGATTTCAGCAATTGCTTCTCTTTCAGTGATCCCCTGGTGTCTGGGAAGAGCTCCCAGAGACAGCCAGTGGAGCCCACTCTGGGCTTCCTCCTGTCCCTGTCAAGCTCTGGTTTTGAACAAGACCTGATGATCTTCTGTCTGTAGATCTGCTTTATTTAGTTAGTTATTTGTGTATTTATTTAATAGGAAACATAGATAGTCTGGGCTGGCAAACATTGCCCCAGCAGGGTGAAAAGTGCCTGAGCAAATAGAAAGAATGGTGCTGAGCAAATCAAAACTGGCAAGTTCTCAGGAATCAAACTCCATTTTGGACTTTTTCGAGTAAAAAAATTAGCTTTAAAACCCACAGGGCACTAAAACTTTTTAAGTAGGAGGAGGACAGTGTAGCAGTTCTGAACAGTAAAGATCAGCACTGCCAGCCATGAACTCTACTTTGCAGAGCCCTTCTGGATGTGGAAACACTGGCAGGAAAATACAGCAACCCGAACAAAAATCTTTGTTTCCTATCTCAAAGTAATTGATTAGAGCACAAACCTTGAAATTGGAGAGTTATGGTGCTCACAATTCTGAGAGCAGACATAACAAAGTCATTGGTAGAGGATTGGTTAAGTAATTTATCCCTTCTCTCTGCTCATGGTTTCTTTATAATCAGTGAAGCATTCCCCAAGTGGATGAAAAGAGACTGTGCTGTCTTGAGCTTGATGTCAGTCCCTAAAAACAGAGCCAAGAGGTGGATGTGGCAGAGCCAGCACAGAGGACAGGGTGACCAGGAAAGGGACAGGGGCTGAGGGCAGTTTGCAGAGGGGAGAGGGAAAGCTGGGGTGGAGACCCAAGAGCGATAGGAAAGCTTAAGAGGGACAGCTCAGACAAAGAGAGAAGGAGAATGGCCCTGTCAGGGGGGAGGACAGCATTCATGGCACCATAAAAAAAGCAAGAATAGACCAGATTTCCATGTGGTGTCCCAGGGTGCTGTGACCAATCTGATTTTCACCAGGTGAGAATCTACCTCGCCCTTCCCAAAGGGGCTGCTGGGCTTGTCTGGCTGAAAAATGTCCTGGATTTCCATGAGCAGCTGTGGCCCTGATGCAGAAGGTGCAGGGGGTGTCCAGGCACCAGCACCATGCTGGAGGTCAGAATTAGATGATCATAATTTTCCCCTCTGGCTTTAAAATCTATTAACAGCTATTTTACGAGGCTGGCCATTCATCATCGCGCTGCAGACTGCAGGAGCAGGACCACCATGATATACTTCAGAGATAATTTATTTCCATTAGTTCACAGCTAAACTTAATTTAAAAGAATTTCTAAAAAATTGATTATAAGGGAGAAAACCTAGAGACTTCCCAGTGTAGAACTATTTTGGGGAGGGGGTGGGGGAAGGAATTTCTAGGCTGTGAGTGGGCTGCAGATGTCTGACCCTTGGTTGTGCCCCACATTTTAGTGGTACCTTAAATTTTACCACACATCTCAGGACACAGTTGTCCCTCAGGAGGATAAGGAAGTAATTCTAATAATGTAGGGAAATGTTGGCATTGTTTTCCCACTTGTGAACATTACAGTATTTTTTTCCTGAGAACTTAATCTTCTGTATTAAATTAAGTCAAATAATCTTCTTGTCACTATAAAAATAATTACAATAACTTTCTGAAAAGAACATAAGAAATAAAAGAAATTTAACCCCCCCCAACCCATGCTTTTCTTTCCAGCATTATTTTAATGATTAAAACTGTGTTAGATTTAAAGCTCCAATTAAGATTAAAGCACAGGAATGACCAGCTTTATATTTTGAACATATCTGCTGTTGTTGATGCTGCTAATAGGTTCCACAGGCAGAAGTACTAATTGGTCTAAGACCAGATAAAACTAGATTTTCTTTCAGGCAGACATTTAAGAAAAAAAAAAAAAAAAAAGGAGAACAAATATGTAGAGAACAAAAGAACAAAATTTCCCTGGTTTTGTGGCATAAGAAGCCAGAGTCAAGGAATCAACTCCTCCAGGTCTCATGTCACTACTGAACGTGCTCCCCTAATTTCTGTCTCCTCCAGCCCAGGCTGCCCAGCCCCAAGCACAGAAATGGTCCCAGTGGGAGAGGAACCAGTGACCCTTAATCAGTAATATCCTTTTGCATCTCTCAGAAGAGGCAGCACTACTTTTAAAAGTTTTCTTTGTAAGAATTACTTGTATTCCTGTGCTCTTTGGCACAGATCTATTAACCAAATGTGCTTTACTGTTAGATGTATGACCACTACAAAATACAAATTGCACTAACAGGACAAGGCTCCTGATTGCTGACACACACAGAGCCAGGGTCTGCATCTGTCCTGGAGGGAACTCTCTACTCCCTGTGCATTTTCTGCACTGGGACCATGAGCCCTTAGTGGAGCTTCCTAGGGAATTCCCAAAGGGGAGCACATGGAGCTGAAATGGCTGGGACTGGCACTGTCTACAGCCAGGGCTACTCTCAGGTTAGTCAGGGCCTGAGTGCTTAGGTAAATCAGGACAGCAGGAAATGACCCAGTATTTGTAGAATGCATTTTGAGTTGTGAAATTTATTTTCTCCTATAAACTCTTTTGTTTTCTGCTGTTAAACCACAAGGATTTTGCTGCCCAGTTACTAATCCTAGCAGCAGTTTCACAACAGTCCCGAGAAGCATCCTGAGAAAAATTGGCTTTGCTCACCCAGTCCCTGCTGCCTTGCCCTGTCACAGAGCTGGAGGGAGATCCCACACAGCCTCACCACGTGTGTGTTCCTTTCCAGTGTCAGTGCTGGATTTATTCCCCAGCCGTGGCTGGTGATGCTTCCAACACCCTCAGTGCAGCTCTGGGATTTGTTTGTTTGTTTACAGCAGCAGCTTCAACAAGAGGAGGGAGCAGGAAGCATCACAGAGCTGATGTAAAGAGAGCAAGAGTCTTTTGTAATTCCTTGTAGCTCTTTCAAGTACATCCATTTGTTTGACACTGATGCTGTTGTGTGTTTTAACCAAATACATACAAACAAAGGAGCCAGTCCTGGAGCCTTTGCTTATTCAGTGTTTGGGGAAAGACTTCCAGATGTTCCTTATAGATGTTTAAACTCTTTTAATGTAAATTTTAATTTTACATCTAAAATGAGGGAGTGTAGCTCCCTGCCAGAATCTGAAGGCTGATCTGGAGGAGAAAGTTAAATGAACATATTGACGCCTGCTACTGGAAGCTCTCCTGAGATATTCTGACACTCGGGGAAGGATGCCAGCTTGGTACTCCAGTTTTAAGATATTCCTAAGCCTTGTCCTGCAAATTTGGCAAAGTGAGGGATTGAGTGAGAGTATTCACATTGCTTTTGTGGAGAAAGGTCTCTAAATGTGGAAGTAAATTTCCCTCTTTCTCCTGCCATCATCTAGCATCTCCCATGATTTTCTGTTTGTGTGATATCACTAATGTACTGTTCTGACACCCTCTGATATCATTCCAATCCATCACAAACTCTAAACATTATGCTTGTGCATGTGTTTTACTCCTTTATTTTTTGCATAGATGTACACAAATGAATCCTGACTTCAGGCCTAATACCCGATTTACACAGATGCAGATGGGTTATTATGCCTTTAATTTGCAAGCATGGTTGATATAATTAAAGACATTTCTGCTTTTTAGCCACACAATTGCATATGGCTTTTTAGAAAGAATGATACTCCTGAAGGATTTTTCCCCACTAATGAACATAATGATTGAACATCAGGTACAAAACCATTCTGCAGGCAAGAGAATGATATTGCAGTAAAATCTCACATGGGTTGGTGGTTGCATGGTTGGAAATAGCATTATTACCAAACAGACCTGATTTTTGCTGCCCTTCCTTCTGGGTGATGGAGGGGAATGTACAGGAGCACTAATATATGATAGTCCATAAATATAACACTCCTCACTTAAATGATCTTTTCCAAAAGTAAAACTTTACAAAAAAAAAAAAAAAAAAGGCTTCAATACCATATAATCTATTTCACTCCTTCAGTAAGGGGAGAAACAGCTTAAAAATCTCAATAATTTTGTGTAGAATATTCCCAAGCAAGTCATTTGTATGCTGAATTTCCTCTTGATGCAATATGAAACCACAGAGATACCTTATCATACTCCAAAAGCTGACATTATAAGGCACTACTGGAAATATTGCAGAGCTTTGCATAGCAAAGAACATTCAGCCAAGTAGCTGCTGAAAGTCTAAACACAAACACCTTTGCTGTTCAATATTATTACTTCAGGAGACCAGAAACTAGCCTATAATATTTATATCATTTTTAAGTGTCATGGGGAAAAAAAAAATCCAAAATGAAAAGGGAAAAATAAAAAAAAAGCAGGGGTGAAGGGGTGGGGAGGAAAAGCAATCTAGCTGGGAAAGCTCCAGGGACTCAGTTCTTGCATACTGACATTCCCACCACAGTGAAAGCGTCTTTAATGCTGGGCTGTGCAAACCAACAGGGGGATGTCTCTGCTTTGGAGAAATTAGAGGCTGATCTGATGGAGCCCAGCTTCTCTGTCAGCCCAGCCCTTGCACAGGTGCTGGCAAAGCAGTGTCCCCAGCACAGGGATGGCACTGGCTCTGTCACAGCAGGCTCTAATGAAAACCTGGGGCTAATCTTTAATAACACCTGGGTTTGATACAAGGTGGGGGCTGGTTCTGAGGTTTTGTCTTTCTGCTTTGTCTGAAACTTGAAATTTAAATTGGCTTCCTTAGGGAAGGCTGCACTTTCAGATACCTCTTGTTTTCAAGTAAGATCTCGAGCTTTTATGCCTGGTTTTCCTGAAGCCTTTGGAACTGGATATGATTTTCCCATGGAATCAGAAATAGTGTTTATGTAGGTTTTAAAATAATTGGGTTTAAAACATCTCCCAGTGGCTAAATCCTTTGCTTGCAGATGATAAGGAAACATTTTTTTGCTGGATGTTTACTGCTGTTTTCATGGCTTTGTGAATCTAAGCTTTAATTTTTCTTCCCATTTGTGCTTATGTCCAAAGGTGTTAAAGTTGAACTATTGTAAAACTAATTGCATCAGGAAACCCAGTGTTATTTTTCTCCCATATCTGATGTTCAGATTGTAGCTAAGGGAGGGAAGGAGGTGGAAGGGGAGGTTTCTGAATGTTGTAGCAGACAAGCTGCTTGTTTCCTGCACTGATAAAGAGAGTGATTCCTTCAAAGTGGAGTAGGAAGATGGCTTGGGGCTTTGGCTGTGAGTACCATCACACACAGCTGCAGCAGAGTCAATATCAGGCTTTGTGGCCTCTGAGTGCCTGGCAGTGAATGCACGTCCAGGGCAGGCTAAACCAGCAAGAGTTTCAGATTCTGGGAACTCCAGCCTCTGCAGAAAGTCTTATCTATTCTATACTAATAAGAGCTGTGGTAAAAGATGACTCTGAAGATTTACAGTGACACATAAACACATAGAGATGCTAATGTGTGTGAGGAGCAGTGGAAGAGAGGAGGCAGATTTAGAAGTGAATGCAGGAAGGAAAAGCTAAACACAGTTGGACTGTTGCAGCCAGAAAATGAATTAGCACTGCATTTCTCTGCCAAGCACAGAATATCCATCTCATTTTTAGTTTTTTCCTGAGCCATGGATATAGAGCTAAATAGATGTGATAAAAGGTCAGGGGTTTTAAACTGCACACTTAAACAATAAAATGATGGGACTGATTGTCCTGAGACCTTTTGCAGCTCATGGGAAGGACAAAGACAACTTTGGTGTCTTGATCCTGTTTCAAAGGCTTTAGGGAAGTATTGCCCTCACCTTGTCCTTCAGAGGAAGAGATTTCTTCCTCATCAGGACACGTACAAACTCTCTGCTCAAATACTTCCCAGGCAGCCAGGAAGTTACAATGACACTGCTAAACTTGGTGTGATTTCCAAACCTCCCCATCTTAATTATCAGTCTCTGAAGATTCATTTGTCTCTTGGGGCTTGTTGTTTTCTCAAAATCTTAACAAATCCCATTTCTCTGCAAGTAATGACAAAACTATGGGAGGAAAATAAATAAAATAAGAGAAAATAAAATAGAATAGAATAAAATAAAAATAGAATAGAATAGAATAAAAATATAATATAAAATAAAATAAAATAAAATAAAATAAAATAAAATAAAATAAAATAATAAGCAATGCTGTGAAAAAAGTAAAGGGCCAAAGTCCAAATAAATTTCTGAGACTCTAAGAACTATCCCTATCTACAGGCAGATTCACCCCCATCTGCAAAGAATAACCTGGTTCTTCCTCTTGCTCTTGAGGGCCCCAGCTCTCCTTGCCCTGGTGCCCATCTCAGAGGGTGTCTCCTGCCAGGGCAGTGCCCGTGTCACTTCCCCATGACCCTCCCCTGCTGTGCAGCTTTCTGCTGCCTCCCCAGGGGCTTTGTGCCCTCCTCATCCTCCTGCTCTTGTTCCCACCCATCCCCTTGCCCAGGTGCTCAGAGTTTGGCAGCACAGTGGGGACAGAGCTGGCACTGTGTGCCACCCTGGAGCAGCCCCTGCAGCCCTGGGTGCTGCCACCCCACCCAGAGCAATGGGGACAGAGCTGGCACTGTGTGCCACCCTGGAGCAGCCCCTGCAGCCCTGCGTGCTGCCACCCCACCCAGAGCAATGGGGACAGAGCTGGCACTGTGTGCCACCCTGGAGCAGCCCCTGCAGCCCTGGGTGCTGCCACCCCACCCCAGAGCAATGGGGACAGAGCTGGTGCTCTGTGCCACCCTGGGTCAGCTCCATGGCAGCACACAGGGCTGGTTCTGCTCCAGACTGCTCCTAATAAATGTGATTTATGAGAGCTTCTTTTCCCAAGATGGTTTTGAAGGAATGACACTGATATCTATATCTATCACATAAAAAAAGCAGAGTGGGGTGGTTTTTTGTTTCGTTTTTGTTTGATTTTATTTTCCTTAATATCAGATATCTCTGTGGAACAAGTATAATAATTTCTCTCTTCTTCCCTGTTTTTAAAGTGTGGTCATATTCCCTGGATTAAATTTCAACATTACCATACAACATTTCACTTATCCTGTGTAGTGTTGCAGTGGTGAATACTGAGATGAAGCTACAGAAATCTGAAATCAAGAAGTTTTTTATGTGTTTTAAAACTGCTCAAAGTCATTCTAAAGTTAGGAATAAAGAAGGTATATTCTCTAGAAAAAGAGGGGACATTCACCACAGTTTGTTTATTCTTCTTTGTTTGCAAAATAGTCCTCCTTTCACCTTAATAAATAGAAGAATTAATGAAAGCTTTTTTTGGCACCATGACTATTACTTTTATATAGCCATCAAAAGGAAATGTGAACAGGATTGACAATTTCATTTATCTTTGTGATAGAAATGCAAAGTAAAGAATTTGTAGCAAGTTCTGTGCACATCATAATAAAAGGGCAGCAAGAAACCCTTTTCCAGCCAGTGCAATTTATTTACCTCTTTTCAAAATCAACTTCTTATTGTGTGCCTACAAATCTGCCTGCTCTGAATACGCATTCAAAGAGGAAGAAAACAGGGCAACTTTCAAAAGGATATTACAGAGGAAATTGCAAAAAGTACTTTGCAATTAGTTGGAAGTTTTGTCAAATTGGACAGTGCATTTTTGTGCATTTCAATAAGGTATAAAAATGCACTCAGCTGATGACCAGGGGAAAGGGAGCCAGTGCGAGATGAGCAAGGTCCATTCCTCAGCAGTGTCCATCCCCAGGAAAGGTGCAGAGCTCTCATCTGCAGAGGGGCAGAGAACAGAGGAGATGGTGACCCTGAGGCAGAACTGATTCATGTGTGTTGTGATCAGATGCTGCTAGGTGAAAACGAGTGTAAGATGAAGGAGCTGAAATGAAGCCTTTGAAGTTCTCCTTCTCCATCACAGAGGTTTTCCCTTCCTGTTCTCTCAGGATGGAGAGTGTTAGCTGTCTGACACTGCTTAAAACCACACAAATTTGGTACAACAGCTTGGAAGAAATGACCTAAACCTGCCTGCCCCACCTGCTGTGTCCCACCTGCTCAGGTCCAGTGGGTACTCACTGCTGCAGGCAGGGGCTGCAGCTCCACACGGGCATCCCTGAGCATTCCTGCTCATCCTCAGCTGGAAGAAGGCCCTGGTGGGAGTTAGCCAAGATCTGGAGCCCTGAAAGGCATTTCCTGCTAAGATAGCTGGGGAAAGGAGCCGTTCATTGAATGGCATTCAATTCCATGAGCAGGAGATTCCAGCAGCTCCCAATGACAACAAAGGTCAGTAATAACATTTATAGAAAATTTACTTGGGGTTTGTTATAGGAATGGAAGAAAAATTTACTTGTGGGTTGAGGAGAAAAGCATCAACCAAAGTTCTAGAAATAATTAATTATGGGCACAAGCAAGGCAAGTTTTTCAAACACAAATGCTACAGAGACCATCAGGCACCTGCCAGGGAATTCCAGATAATCAGCCATGAGAGGTGACTGATGACAATGAGCAGCTGGGGGAAAATAACAGACTCTCCATGCCACTCCAAGCTGGTATTTCCATATGGTCCTAATTAAAGAATGGATCTCTACCACTGCTGTTTAACTAAACCAAAGGTTTATGTAGCTCTTTGTCCTGGAGATAAGGTGCAGTCTCTTCACAGAGATTGTTAACTCACAAAACCTCCAGTCCAAAGACAGGGATAAAACCAAAACCATTTCTGAGTCCAAGACAGGAAACTGGTGTTCAGGTTGGCACCATGGGCATCAGAACATCTTCCTCCTTTCCTCTGTCTCTAAACACCAGCACAAATCAAATGTGGAAAGAAATAATTCTTTAGTAGAAACAACTCTGAACGCAGAGTTTTCATGTGCTTTCTCTGCTTGGCATTTCATTGAATTTGCAGAAATCTGACAAATCTAACCAACCATTAAAGTGTGTAATAACAGTGATAACTAAAAAGCATGCTTTGAGGGAGCATACACGAGCAAATGCAGATGATGAGGAAACATAAGTAGAATTTCTGATTCATGATGAAGAGATTGAATCATTTGGTCAGACAGTTTTAGTAATTCGTCATTTATTCATTAACTTGTACTGCAGAATACTCCTATTTATTTTGAGTGCAATGGCAAAGTACAGCTGCACAAAATGTAGGCAGAGAGCTAATAAAGAATAGTTTTAGGACAGTTGCTATTCTAGATTTGTAAGCAGACATTTCTATAATTAATAGTGGAATCACCACATCCAAAACATTCACTTGGGTGAAATGCCCTCATATATTATCAAGTTTGTACTAAAGCCTATCAATAGCTTTGGAGAATTTTTTAAAATTGTAGGCTAATATATTTGTAGACTATACGGTGAATCATTAGGTTTTGCAACAAATTTAACTTTGTAAATATGACCTTTTCCACAACCTCTAATTTCTGATCACATATCTATAGAAATTCATGCTATGGTATTTACATTTCATAAACTGCAAAGGTTGTTTTCAGTGTGTGTGGAATACTGTGTCAAATGCTCAGTGCAATACAACTCCATAGCATAGAAAGTTGTAGCTTGCTCAATATTTTTGGAAGCAGGTCTCTGTCAGAAGTACAACTTGTTTTTTCTACCTGAGTGAGCCCCAAGTTCAAATGCAATCAGGTGAACATTTTAGTCTTAGCTTCAAGCCCACCATTAGGCAAGGAGCCTGGAAAGCTATCAGCTGTTTCTCAGGAAAAGGTCAAAGAAAACTGCCATGACTGCCAGCAGCTGTGGCTGGATGTACAGCTTGATCCAAGTACACCCAAACAACAAAGAGGATCTTGGAAGAAAAACAAAGTACATATGACAGTGTCTTAAAAACGTAAATCTTTACAGTAGTCACATTAGAGGAGAAGCCTGCCTGCTTTTTTAGTCATCTCTGGTTATTCATTTAACCCCGAAAAGCTGAGGTATTTTGGAGGCTTCCTGACAGCAGTGCTGGGGAGACCACCCTGGCCTCACTGCCTGAGTCCTTTAAGCCATAATTGCCAATTTCAGGCCTCTGCTTTCCACAGACCTACTTTTGGCCTGATGGTATCATGTTGCCTACAGACATGAACCTACAGACAACAGAAGAGCTTCCTAATGCAAAAAATATTTGCTTGTTTTTATCAGAATTTTCAATAACCACGTGATTCACTGCCATGAGCTTCACCATCTAATCAGCCAACCAGTCCTGCCTGTATGACTTGGCTTTTCTAATCCACAAAACAAGGCCATGAAGTTGGAATTTAAAATACACATTTCATGAAAAGGAAAAGTTTTGTAGAAAATCATAAGCAGCCAGACACATGCTCATCCCCAGCCACTTTGAACAAGTGTGTGTTGCAGTTTTTCTCTAAAAGTCAGCAAATAAAACTATTTGTCCATGAAACTCTTTGTTAGAACATTTGCTCACCTCTAAAGACTCATTTAATGAAGACATTTTGTCTCAGACTTTTCCAGGATGCTTTTGTAGATTAATTGCTGGGACTTGTGTATTTCTGCAGTGGTCATTGTTATTTTCCTTAAATCCATCTTTCAATATGTTAAATACCTCTTCTGAGTATTGGGCTTTGTCTACAGCCAGTGTTTTCTGCCCACCCTTTTCACACCTAACAAACTCCTGTCTGATGAAAATTATTAATTACCACTCTGTAATACACAGCTTCTAATCCAGACCTACCAAATGAGCTTCTGAGGTTAGGTTCTGGTGTTTCTTACTAGAATCTGTACAAAAGGATGACCTGTCAGAAGCTAACCAGTTCAGATCTTCAGATAAGGGAAGTGAGAAATAATTATTTTTAATTTCATTTTCCTCAGAACACTGAGAAAAAAAATCAGAGTCTGCACATGAAGGATGTGGAATCAAGAATGATCTGCCTTTTAGTTTCCATATTAATTCCTTTTTTTATGGCAGTATCTCCACAAACTCTGTGGAGAATGGGGAGAGGCTCCTCTTCCTGGATGTTTTTGATCCTTTGGGGCTATGCAACTTCTTCTTCTTTGGAAAAAAATTCCTTTAGGGCCACAGGCTGCAGGAAAATTACCCATGAGAAAATTCATCCTGGCCAGGAGTGTGTTCCAGCCCTGCCAGCCAGAGGCTGAAGGCATCTCTCCCTCACACCTCAGTGTCCCAGGTTGGTGCCTGGAGCTCTGAGCCCAGCCTCTCATAACTGAGGGCTAATATCTGCCTGACACAGCCCCACTGGCTGGTGTGGCCAGTTCCTCTCCTTGTGGGGATCAGCAGTTCCATTTTCTGGATGGATTTTCCTTCAGCCTGAGTCCTTCCTGCCATAAAGTGTTGATGTGTCAGCAGGCCATTCCAAACCTGCCCAGTGCCAGCTCCCACACCATCAGCCGTGCAGCTCTGTGACCGCAGTGAGGACACAGCAGCAGGGACCTGGCCCTGCCTGGAGCAAAGAGTCATTCCAGGGGTCAGCTGGGAGCCATGGTCCCTCACAGTCCTCTGAAGCAGTGGGTAAGGGCTTGGATCTCCCAGAGTGAGGAGGTAGGTGGTCAGTGAAAGGGTTTATCTGCAAACTGCAGACTCCCCTCCTGTCCTGTTCCCTTCTTCCCACAAATGCAGGCTGGGATGGGGGTGTGCAGGGAGCCCCTCTCAGCCAGGCTGCTCCAGCCAGGCCTTCTCACCCACCCACAGCTGCTGAGAGGAGCAAGAACACAACAGGGAATTGGGGCCAAATTCTCCTTCTTTTCATACTAAAAAAAAAGTAATATAAATGATTAAGTCAGTGCATCTGATTCATCCATACAGCGTGAGGTCAGGTGTTTCACTTGATAAACGAAGACATTGACTTATTAGCTCAGTTCTGGCAGAATTATTAAGAGTGTGTTTACATTCAAGCTCATTAAGAGAGACATCTGAAACCAGAAGCATCCAAAATTAATGGATGCTTTTTGAGACTGTTGGCTTCAATGAGTTGTGTTGCATTCTTTTATTAAGTGGATAGGTTTTTGTGGTTTAGGCAGAGAGCAGCTGCAGACAGTTCCTTAAAAAATGTAAATGTATTCTTAATCCGTAAAGGAAAATTAATTGAACACCTAGAAGCTTTTCTGTGCTATCAGTCCACATATTTGCACCCAATATGATTTCCCATGTTGTATGTGTTTTATGTGTGCTATAAGATTCTTGGTTCACTTGAACATTTCCTTGCACTCTGATCTTTTGTGCTCTGGTATTAATTGGAAAGATGGGATTTCTGGACATCTCCTGGTCACACTGATTTAACAAAGGTCATGATTTTGGCTTTACCAGCTCACCAGATTCCCACTGTCAACACCTTTTCTCTTGCTATCTCATTCACCCAAAACATGGCACATTGATGTGCTATGGACTCAAACCCCAAACTGCCAGCTGCAGTAACCCACATCCATTTGGAGTATCCCCTTCTGTTCTCACAGCTTAAGTGCCATTTAAAAAGGTATTTAATACAGAAAATCTTATAAATCATTTAAAGCACAATTCTGAATACCACATATCTACATAGAGACACTATGTCTCTCTATATAAATAGAGACCTACATAAAATAAAATGCATTGTGTGTTAAAGAGATTTTATAACAGTTGGTGCTGGTGGCAGGCCCCAGGTGAGCACAGAGGGTTGCCCCTGTAGCTGGTGAGGATCAGAGGCCATCACTCTGCAGAGGATGTGCAATCCTGCTGACTCAGCTTGCTCCCTGCCTTCTGCAGGAGCAGGTTCCTCTCACCCACAGCGCCTCATTCCTGAGCTACCTGGCAGCCACATCAGGAAACCTAATTCAACCATGCTTAAACTGAAGCTTTTCCACCAGCTTTAGCTTCAGCTTGACCAGAGGGATGCAAGAGATGACTTTCTAATGGTAACTGTTTGCCATCCAATTGTTTATCAAGTATTTATTATTTAAAAAAAATAAGGAAAGGAAAATAAACCATGTATCCTAAGCAAATAAAACTCACTTCCCCACCTCTACTAATCAGGCTTTATTTGCTTAGTATCTGTGATGTAGCAGTAATTATACTAATTCTCCAGTCACTCATTGAATCTCTCTCAAAGAACTGGAGAGATGTGACTTGAATTTCTCATCCTTTAGATTTCCTAGCTTCATCCTAGTGGAGAGCCCAGCATGATGTGATCCTGGAAAAGCAAATAATGTACAGGAAACACAAAACAACCTTAGCTTTTTTTAAAAGCAAAGCAAACTCCCTGGTTTTTCACATGGGAGAACATATATTTTTCTTTATAATATTGCACAGCAGGTACATCTCCTCCCCCCTTTACATTTGGAGGCTGTTGAGACATTTATATTGCAGGTCACAGAAACACTTGCAGAGCTGAGATGCCTAAGTGTTTAAGAGTTTGCTGCAGATCTGTTGGTTGCTTACATGGATTTCTTTCCTTATGAGCTGCTGGGAGTTCTCTGAGATCAAATATATGTTGGTTTTCTATGTGGGAGATGTTATGAATATCTGTGAGCACAGTGGGAAATGCAAGGAATTGGCTAACTCAGAGGTGTTCTCTCTTGGACTTAGATATGGTGATCTAATATAATTTCTAAAGATCTTGGTACAAGTGAAACATTTTACTCCCAGGAAGTAACCACAGTGTGTAGGCAGAGACATTTCAGAGTCAAAAAGATTCACCTACATTCTCTTGGGCACTGCTGGGACATCTTGGAGTCAGAGCCTCTCCTGGTAATGTGGAATTTTGGCTGCTACCCTGCACTTAGCACACTTCTGCAAAGCTGAGTACTTTTTCTAATTCCCAAGACTGAGCTGAGCTGGCTTTTACTCCTCTCTCAGCCTCTGGGTGATCCACCTCACTCAAGCTCTTCCCAATAAATTTGCTCAATCCCTTTGCTATGCAGGGGTTGCACTGAGCAGTGGAGGAGCAGCAGCTCCCATCTGCTGCAGGCTGAGCTGCCAAATGCCAGCCCCACGTGCTGAAGGACCTGACAGATGACAATTTTTACATGTTTTCTTCCCATGCCATCTTATACCCCAGTCTGTTGGACAGCCAGCACCATCTTTTATTAAAACAGGCTATATGCTATGAATTTCAGGTATGTTTTACAAGGTGGAATAATCTGCCTTTCTGGCTGTCTTTGGTTTTGTTGTAAGCATGGTGTACCAGAATGTGAGATTTTGTTGCATTATTATGAAGATGTTGTCCTCTCTTTCCATATGTTTCTGCATGAGTGTCTCATCCTGTTAGATCATTTAACAAAGAATGTCAGATAAGAAAGCAAAAGTAGAAACTAAAGTTAATTAAAAATGCATTGGCTGCATAAAGTGAGCCTGGCCAGAATGCAGAAACATGCTTTCCACCTTAATCAGTTTCATGGAAAGTTAAATAGAGTTTTGTGGTGGAAATGTCACTTGTCCAGAGTGAGGATAAATAAACCAAAGAGGTAGCACAGTCTGCCAGTTTTAACCCTGAATTTCCTCATACGACACCAATCAGTTCTTTCTCAGATACTGTGTTAGACTTCTGACTATCACCTGGATCCTGGAATAACTTCAAGGCATGCAGTCCCTGCTTGCAGATGGGAAATGGGAAATTCATGGAGTGTATTGAAAACAATCCAGCCCTTTGAACTTGCAGTTTTTATGACCTTTTACAAACTCCTTCCAGGAACACAAATATGGTGTTCACATTATATCATGCCCAAAACAGGGATTGTTTTGGGCATGAACAGGACTGGAATCCTGATGGGACTGGAATCCCACTGAGGGTGGGGAGAAAGCAGAAACAAGGCAATTATACCTCCTGATTTGATGTTAAAGCAGTGACATTTTAAAGGCAACCAGGGTGGCAGTTGCCAGCCTGTTTTTATGAGCTGCTCTGAGATAGAAGCTCCACAGTGAAGGTCACTGTGCTGGAAGCAGAGATGTGAGCATTTTAGCATCTCTCTACTTTTGCTTTTTTGGGTGTCTTTACATCCTATATTCTTTTCTGCCCCTCACCTATTTTCTACAGCAAATGCAGTTTGCAGAAGCCCCTCAGCCACAGCACACTCAGGTTCCAGGGGGGCACCCTGAGCCCCAGAGTGGGCTGGAACCCTCATGGGAGCTGTGAGGGACAGCACTGTCTGCTCCAGCCCTCCATGCCCACAGGGGTCCATGCAAAGGCATTCACTTTCTGTGACTAGAAGCAAAATTGGCTCCTGTGACTACAAAAACATGTCAGTCTAATGAGGAAAATGAGGAGGAAAAAAAGCCTGACAAAAATCTAAGAATAGAGTGTTGAACAGGGCTTATTTCTGCCAGAGGATTTAGGGAAGAGATGAATATTACTTAAATATGGCAGGGATGTCACATCAAGAATGTTACACCAGCTCAAAGTATGTCTCATCCCACATGCTTTGTGTGTGTGAATTTGGACATTTTTGCAGCTTTCTCCTTTCCAAAGGTAATCTGCACTGCCCTAATTTCTGAGTGGATTAACTCCAAATAGGAGAGAAGGCTCCTCCAGCAGCCATTAGAAAGTATTTTGGTCATTCAAACAGAGGAGCTGCTAGTCATTTTAAAGTATTACAGGGAGAATTTACAGACATTCTTCAAAGCAATCAGCTACACAGTGCTGGAGCCACTTAGGGGATTTCATGAGCTCCTGTAAAACAGAGTCCAACAGCATCAAAAGAGGTCTGCCACTACCTCTGATTTGGAAGTGGAATACTATGGAAATGCCATAGGATTTCTCCATTAAAACACCCAACTTCAGTTTGCCCAAGTGTAAAATATTGTTACCTATCTGCCATACAGACAGCTGCAGCAAAAAAATAAGGTCATTAACTAAGCATGGCCTTTACTTTAAGCACCTGAATAGTGTCCCTGATTTCTGAGAATTGCTGGATGATGCTGCAGAATCAGCACCTACAAAGTGAGCTTCTCCCTATGACATTCTGCCATTCATCACCTGGTTGGGGTAAGAGGGCAGGCAGGTGAGAGCTTTTGTTGTACAAGTCCCTCTTGCTAGCAGGGTTGAATCAATAAATGACTTCACATGCTGTTATGATCCTAAGAGCAGGATGATTTGCACAGAGTACTTGCTAGTGAGTGTAGAGCACCATAGTCCCTCATTATAGTTTTAGCAGGAGAACATAAAAAGAGTCTTGGATTACTCTGACTTGAGACTGTGAAAACCACACTGTTGTGTTTCTTATTCCTTACTTTAATTGAACACCAAGATATCAGCACTTCAGTGTCAGCTGCTTCACATAAAATCAAACTTAGAGGGTAGTAAATACAGCAGAGCTGAAGGTTTAGTGTTATATATTGAGAGAACCATTCAAGATAGAATAGTCTTAACCAACACTACCACTACAATAACAACCTTAAATTTATTAAAATAGAACTAAGTTTAAATGCATTTGCCTTTCCTTTTCATTTTTATTACGTATTTTTTATCTCTAAGAACCCAAACTCACTTAACATAAACTGGGTATTTTCACCTTCCCAGCTGTTGTAAATTTTCACAATGTTGCAATCTCAGAAAAACTTTTTAAACATCAATTTTAATAAAAACTTGAGTAAAAGTGTTTAAAACATGATTTGTCACTAGCCATTTGATATAAAAATTACTTGTTTTGATCCTGCTTATCCAAGAGGAGCTTTCTAATCAATCCTTGTGCGGAGGGCACAAAGTTGTGGAATTGCCTCTCTAGCAGAAGATCAACTTAACCCATTCCTGGGATTTGGCTGGGAGACTTGTGCTGCTGAGCAGAGAGGCTGCTGGATTTGCTTTTTCAGGTGTGTCTGTCCTGATGGCCTTTCCCTGCCCTCTTCATGTCCTGTGGGTGCAGCACTGCCTGGGCACTCTGGCACAGTGACAATAAAACCCTGCAGTGAGAGGTGGCCCGAGACCACATGTGAAAAAAGGAATAATGCTGGATGAGGCACACTGAGCTTTTGGGTGAAAACACAGAGTGTCAGCAATTATTACACTGTTTAATTAAACAGTGTTAACTAGTAATCACAATAAGTTTCTCTGACTGGTGGGGGCTAACTCCACCTGCCTGGGGAACTGGCCCTGCCTGGGGCAGGATTTAGGCTCCCAGTAACCAATCTGGAGAAAGGCAAGTTGCTCTTCAGGCAAATTGTCATAGACCTGCCAGAGGACTGTCACAGGATTTAAGTCACGGTAAGATCAGTAGGAATGGCTGAAAATGCTCTGAAGAAAAAATTTTCCAGCAAGAAATATTGATTTGATGCAGTTTGGGTATTCTTCAGGACTGTGTGAATTTTACTGGAAGTTCCTGATGGAAGCCTTGCAAAGGTGGATTTTCCTAGCAGGGAGCCAGCAGCTGGCAGGGTCCAGAGATCTCCACCAGAGATTTTTGATGGGACAGGGAGGTAGATGGGGAGCTGGAGAATAAATCAAAGCTGGTCTGATTTAGTTATTCAAAAAGAGAATGTTCCCAAATATTTTGTTCCATAGCAATCTTGTGTATCCAGATGACACATCATGCATCTTTTTAATGGTATAGAATGAAACCATTAAAAATATAAAGGAAATTTTCTGCGGATCTTAAAACACACATCCCAGGCCATCACAGTGATTGAATTAAGTTGTGGCTGAACAAAATGGAGACTTTTAATGGAATTTCCGGGGTGAGGGGGAAGGGCAAATATTTTAGAAATGCACCTAAAATTCATTAAAATACAGCTCCCTCACATTAGTTACTGCAAAAATCAAATTCTGCTTATTATTTATACTCACTGTAATGACTTTACTGATGACTTTCCACGCTTCTATTTTTTTAATTGGGACATTACCCTGAGAAACAGCTGATCCATGGAAACGTTTTCTTGTTATGATGCTGTTTCCTAAATCAATAGGAGTGGGTTTTGTTGGGGTTTTTTTCCTTAATGTATTTTACCAAGTACCAAACGCAGCGAGTTGGGGAGGCTGACAGCAGCCGAGCGCTCCGGGAGGAGCCCGGGCGGGGATGGGGGCGCCGCAACAGCGCGGCTTCGCTGCTGCGGGCTCAGGTGTTTCGCAGGTGCTGCCAGCGCCAGCCGGGCCGAGCGGAGCGGGCCGGGGCAGCGAGAGAGCCCCACGGGGGCCGCGACAGAGCCGGGAGGAGCGAGGAGCCCCAGCGGGGCCGGGGCGGGTCCGGGGCAGCGAGAGAGCCCCACGGGGGCCGCGGCAGAGCCGAGAGGAGCGAGGAGCCCCAGCGGGGCCGGGGCGGGTCCGGGGCGGCGAGAGAGCCCCACGGGGGCCGCGGCAGAGCCGAGAGGAGCGAGGAGCCCCAGCGGGGCCGGGGCGGGGCCGGGGCGGCGCCGGGCGGGGCCTGGCGCGGGGGGCGGTGCGGGGCCGGGCCCGCGGGGCAGCTGCGGCCGGGGCCGCGCATCCATCCATCCATCCATCCATCCATCCATCCATCCATCCATCCATCCATCGCATCCCCGGGATCCAGCGGCCGGGCGGGCGGGGAGAGGCGGGCTCGGGCTGGGGCTGGGGCTGGGGCTGCCGCCGCCGCCTCCCCGCGCAGGGGCAGAGCCCGCGACGGGCGCACGGCGGGCGCTGCCCGGGCGCTCCAGGGAGGGGAGGCTCGTCCCTGCCGCCGCCGCCTCGCTGGACATCGCCGCGACCATCGTGGGATGGGGCTCGGAGAGGCGCCCGGCGTCGCCTCCTCGCTCCCGGGCTGCGGGAGCCCCCAGGCAGCGCAGGGCAGTTGAATCCCGCCCGCGGCGGAGAGAAGGAGCGGGACGAGATTTTGTTGCTGCATTCCCAGAAACGTCGCTTCCACCCGCCAGCGAGTTTGAGCAGCCGGCCGTGGATTTTATAGTTGCTTCTCCGCAAAGCGAGGTTAGCCGGGAGGCTTTGGCTTTTTGGGAAGGAGCCCTGCCCCGGCCCGCTGTGTGCGATGGATTGAGGCGTGCCCGGCTGCGCCCCCAGCCAGGTCCCCGCCCGCAGCCCACATAGATGCGATGGAAAGTCGGGGGCTGTTCTGCACCCTTTGTTACCTGATGTTCAACGCTCCTCTGCTGTTCATTGTCACTGGTGAGTGGGGAACTTCGGCCGCTCCGGGCACAACTTGCCGGCGGGGCCGTCGGGGCTGCGGGGCCGCATCCGAGCCGCAGCCGCCCGTCGCTCCAGGCCCGGCCTGTTCCCAGCGCGGGGCTGGGGGCAGGGAGCTGCCCGGGCGGGCTCTGGCTCTGCCTCTGGCTCTGGCTGTGGCAGAACAAGGTGGCTCTGTTGTTGGGCCGCAGCTGCCGGCAGCGCGCAGCGGAACGGAGCGGGGCGCGGCGGGCGCGCAGCCCGGGACAGTCCCCGCGCCCTCGGCGGGAGGGGACACTGCCACACCGGTGGCCTGCATCAACCCGAGGGCTTTCTTAGAAGGACCAGGGGGTTTTGAGTTCTCTTCAAACTTTCCGCTGAGGCCGCGGGTGCAGGGTGACGGGGGCCGGCTCGGCCCTGCCCCGGTGCGCAGTCCTGGATGCTCTGCTCACCCTGTGGGCTCCAGGAAACCTGTGCCGCGGTCAGCGCTCAGCTATCGAGCTGAAACAGCTCACGTTAGACTGAAAAGGACTGATCTTGCCTTTTAATCTCTCTTGTTAACCAGCCCTTGTAACTCTATCTTCCCCTCCCAGCTACCTTTACTGAAGTTCCCAAAGATGTGACTGTTAGGGAGGGAGATGATATTGAGATGCCTTGTGCTTTCCGAGCCAGCGGATCCACCTCTTACTCCTTGGAAATCCAGTGGTGGTACCTTAAAGAGCCAGCCCGAGAACTTGCACACGAATTAGCCATCAGTGTCCCCGGCAGCAGGAGCAAGGTAATACATTGCTATGGAGATGTATCCCTTCATCAAATGCAACATGCTTAGACAGTGATCAGAATAAACTCAGCATTCCCAGAGTGCTTCCTCTGGCCAGTGCCAGCCACCAGTAGGAAGCATCAGCATGCCCAGGGCCTTTGAGGAATGCAGGAGTACAGGGCATGCACCATGAGGGACTTCATGTCAGGAAAAAACATCAGTGCTGTAAACAGAAAATGATAAATGTTCTGCTGCAAATCAGCAATGAGGTCCCAAGAAAAGCTGTTGTATGAAGTGTGGACAAGCCAAAACCAGTGCTAGACTGAGCTAGGAATCACTATAAAAGGTGGGAGAGCATCTGCTCAGTGATAGTGCAGAGAGAGGCACGAGGGATACACCTCTCTGTTGGTACATTAACGTGGTACCAGTCTGCACCTACAAAGGGACAGTTACTTGTCCACGTCCACACTTGTGTCCATATCTGAAGCTCAGCAAGATGTTTTCAGTCAGATGTAGCCATTAAAATGCATGAAGCAGAGTTAAATCCTGTGTGCCTTTTGCCCTCCCCCTAGGAAGCTGCTTGGTCTGAGGGCAGGCTTTAGTCTGAATTTTTCAGCTGCATTTCCCCAGCATAAGCCAGTTCATTCTGCACCTCCCCACCAGAGCAAAGACAACTTGCAGGTGCCAAACGGGGGTGTGCAAGGAGTGGGGTAAAGCAGGGTTTGAGGCTGTGCTGCCCTACTGTGCAGGACATGTCATCCTCTCCAGCGCTGTCCTCTGTGCCAGCAGGGTGGCCCGTGGCAGCCTCTGTGCCCGTGCCAGCTCCCTCTCTGTGGCACGCTTGTTTTCCTGCAGAGCTCAAATAGAGATGCAAAGCATATAGACACTGAGCTAATGCGATGCCGCCTAGCTGGGGAAAGTGTAAGTCAGTTGTCAGACTGGGAAATAAATCGCTTGGATTTAAATGTCTTCTTTAACCTTATATAAAAACTGTGAGCTGCTTTTACAATAAATGATGACAGAGCAAGCCTGGAGAATGATGACCGTCTCCCTGAGAGGCGTATCAGTGAGGTCTGAGGCATCACTTAGGTTTACAGTGGTTGGCTGGAGACAAAAACATAACCAGATATGAAATGTGCTGCGTGACACCTGCTCCCAGGGTGTTTCAGGACTGAAGCTCTGCCCTGAGCCATGCAGCATCCAGCTTGCCCAAGCCCTTCCCTGCTGTGCTGCTGGTGAAGCGTCTTCCCCAGTGTTTGTCAGTGACTGTGAGCAGCAGAGCATGCAACAAGCATTGCTTTGGCTGCTGTTCTCACCCTTGGGGAAGGCAGTGCTTCTGTGGGGCAGCATGAGAACTTTACCCAAACACTCCCCCTGGCTGAGCACTGCTTTGCTGCCTTCCCCATCACCTGGGGAACTGCCCTGTGCCACACAGGCTGTGTGAATGGCAAGCTGAGAAAGTTGCATCTATCCATGTCCTGTCCTTCCACCGGGGTGGGAATATGAGCATCCTGTTGATGTGCTGGCAGCGCTGAGTCTAATTGCCCTTTTTTTCTGTTCTTTTAGGTAGCAAATAAGGATGCAACTAAAATCAGCGTAAGTGCAGCTCGAGATGGGCGCACAGCCCTCCTCCCACGCGCGTGGGATTCACTGCATGCCCCCTCCTTTCCTGACACACGGATGCAGCTGGTCTCGGCGGCAGCCGCGCTCCTGCAGCACGGCGGGAGTGTGGCACGTTTCCCCTCCTCACTGTGCCGCGGCTCAAGACGCTGTTACCATCTGTTGCTGCTTTTGCAGTCACGTCTCATTCCTCGCAAATCCAGAGGAGGTGGCCCTTCCTTAGCCACGTTGGAAAAGGGCTGTGGGCCAAATCAGAGGAGAATCTTGCGTTTTTCCCCCGGCCTTCTGCAACCCCCAGTGGCCTGAGGCGCCCCCGTTCCCTGGCTGTCCCGCAGGACACCCGCTCGTGTCCCTGCCACGAGCCCGGGAGCCGCTGCCCCTCTCCGCGGTGCTGAGCGCTCGGGGCAGGAGAGGGGACACGGAGAGGGGAGAGGAGAGGGGACAGGAGAGGGGGCCCTGCCACCAGCCGGGCTCGGCTCGCTGCAGCGGGCGGGGGCTGCGCTTTCCCCGGGGGGGTTCGGGGCGGTCCGTGGGGGCCGGGGGGCGACAGAGCCCCCGCGGGGGCGGGTGGCAGAGCTGGCGGTGACAGCGGGGAGGTGGCGCGGGGACGATGGGGACAGGGCTGGTTGTGAGTAGCCCCGCGAGGTGGGGCTTGGGCAGCGGGGTGCGGGCTCTGTCCGCTGCTCTGGGGGAGCCAGCCCGGCTCCTGCTCCGGCAGCGGAGGGCAGGCGCTGGGCCCGTGCTGAGGCCGTGCCGGCCGTGCCTCTCTTGCAGACGGTCCGCGTCCAGGGCAATGACATCTCGCACCGGCTGCGCCTGTCGGGCGTGCGGCGGCAGGACGAGGGCGTCTACCAGTGCCGCGTGTCGGACTACAGCGACGACGAGACGCAGGAGCACAAGGCTCAGGCGCTGCTGCGCGTCCTGTCCCGCTTCGCCCCGCCCGACGTGCAGGCGGCCGAGGCCGTGTCGCACATCCAGAGCGGGGCCGCCCCGCGCCGCCACGGCCCCGCCGCCCGCCCCACGGCCCCGCCCGGGCCCGCCAAGCGCCCGCCGCCGCCGCCGGCCCCCGCCCCGGGCGGCACCGCCACCAGCGCCACCAGCGCCACCGCATCGACGGCCGCGGCCTCCTCGGCATCGCCGCCGCCCGGGCAGGCCGCCATCCTCCGCCAGCAGCACGGGTCAGGTACGGCGCGGCGGGACGGACCCCGGGCCCGCACGGGAGGAGCCCAGGCGGGAGGGACCCCGGTCCCGCACGGCACTGCCCCGGCACTGCCATCGCTCGCGGGTCGGGCACTGTGACCCTGCTGCCGTGGGGACTCTCGCTGCGATGCTGAAACTGAGTAATTGCACCCGAGGCTGTTGGCAAAGGGCGCTTAGGGTGTCCCAAAGGCGCTTAGGGGCTGTGCCTTGCGTCTGGACTGGAGCGAACACAGGCACGGGGATGGGGAGATGGGTCTGAGTACGAGGCTGGGCCCTGCCTCCCTTTGGTGGGTGCAATGGGGGACCCCACATGCAGAACCCCCCCTTGCAGTTTTTGGGGTGCAGTGTTTGAAACAGTAGCTGCAGCCTCAAGTGAGCGAAACACCATGAATGTTCTGCAGAGAATTCGGATTTGCAGAGAATTCAGATCAGCGAGTGGCTTACAGGGCTGGTTGTCCCAAGCAGATGTGAGGCCTGTGCAGAGCAGGAAGCAGATTCAGAAGGGAAATGTCAATTGCTGTGTAATGAGCTCCACATCTGAATTAATGGCAGGATAAGAGTTGGAGATACAGTGCTCTATAATGTTTTCCAAATGTAAACATCATGCTAATACTGATTGTCTATCAGTTAATACTGTATTAAGTTATTAATGCCACATTACCATACTGTGGTTTGCCAGAGAAGGCAGTTATAAACCTTTATTTATCCAATGACAGGAACGTCTGGGATGAAGAACACAGTCTTAAATCTGCATTGCAAAAGTGTTTCAAGCTTCAGAGGTGTGGTGCTGCTCTGGCTGGGCTTCAGCTCTCCCCTCAGCCACTGTCAGTTAATGTTGAACAAATGTCCCTGCCAAGTTATCTGTGGAAAAGGGGAACAGTTTTGTGCCACTGACTGTGCAGGGAAGGCCCTGAGCTCCCCTCTCTGCTGAGCCTCTTCTGACGCAGGTTCATAATCTTCATGCAGGGAAGTTCACACTTCTTCCAGATACCTCTTCACACTTCCTGGGCAAGCAGTTGCAGGTTTTGGCTCACAGTAATGGAAATCATTTTTATATGGGTCACTGTGACCTGCTGATGCTTTACAGGTGCTGTGTTTTATCAGGCTACTACCTTTTCCTGTTTTCTGAATAATTTAGTTTCTTTCTTCTGCAGAAATGCATGTGAAAGTTAGATTTTTCTCCTCATCATTCCCAAGACTGAGCTGGTTGTTCATTGCTGTCTAGTGGTAGATAAGGTGACAGTTCCTGAGATCTAACTCCAGGTGCTTGTGGGCATTTAAAGAAGTTCATTTTGCTTTTGCTGAATCCACTGACCCCAAGAAATTAAACCAGAGGCTCGTGATCTATCGTTTTTTGTTTGGAAATATCTGCTTTTCTCCTGGGACCCCAGGGCCGGGGCTTGTTCTCATGTTTCCTCTCCACTCTGTGACTGTGTGAATTCCTGCAGTGCTTTCCATGCTGACAGTAGAGGCTGGCTTTAGGACTTGCAGCACTGTGCACCCTGCCTGCTGAACCCAGAGCTCATGTGGTGCCCATGAACTAAACCAGGACGGTGGGAGTGCAGCGGGCTCAGTTCCACGTCAACAGATGGATGTGAGCCTGTGCTGCCAAGACAGCATGTCACATATGCCTGTGAGGGCAAGCCCTCCTGCCCAGATCAGCTAAACTGCTGTCTGTCCTGATTTTTTACATGTCTGTGCTTTGGGATATGGCACTTGTGCATCATTTCTAGGCTGCATTAAAATCTGAAAATAAACTGGTAGTGTTGTGGCCAGCAGTGGAGGCAATTGAATGATTTAAATCAGTGAGAAGGGCAGCAGAATACAGAAAAACATCTAGTGGGGGTCTCCAGGTGGAGACTGATGCTGAGGGCTACAAAAGTGGCTAAACAAGAATCTGCTGTGAGCTCCCTGCTGGGCACGCAGGTCTCTGTGAACAGTGCCACTCTGTGGCAGCTCCAGCGTGGAGAAAGCCAGGTCAGACTGTTCCTGCTCCTGTACTGACTTCACAAGGTGTGAACCAGCCCCTGCTTTTGTCCCCAAAAGAGGGAGGTAATTATTCATGTATTTTGGTATGGTCCTCTTTAGAAATAATGCCTTTTCACTCTGCTTGAATCAAGATCTCCCTGGATAACAGGATTCTCCCTGGTTTGCTGTAATTTCTGTTCCTGTGGTAGTTTGGAGCTGCCTGTAATTATGAATCAATAGAACATCAATGACAGCATGGCTTTGGCAATTTGTACCTGAGGATTTGACCCTCAAAAATTCCTGATTCAGGTGCTTTCTGGGCCAGAACTGCCTGAGTCTTGTTACCACAAGATGTCTCTTTGGTTGCTTCTGTGAAGCAGATTGCTGCTGTCCCAGTCCCCATCTCCTGGGTCCTTTAGAAAGACTGTCTGGGACAGGGATTTGGTCTGAAGCTGAGAGACAGCCTCAGTAGAGGCAAGGAGTCTTCCCTAGACATGAATGTTGCATAGAAACCTGGATTAAATATTATCATGGCAGTCAGCGTGGTGAGGGCTTGCAGGAGGAAAGGGAAGACTGGGGTCTCCAGTGCTGCCACTCGGGTTGGAGAAGCACTGAACTTTCTCCTAAATGTCCTAAAAGAAAATGACATCTTAGACCTTCTGAGTTTCCCATTTGTATGTTAAAGTGGTGTTCTTTAGAGCTACAGTGAGCTGCAGTAATTATTGTTCTCCTTAAAGAATGCAGTTGCTTTATAGGAAATGGGGTTTTCCCCCTTTATTTACTTCTGGGAGCTGGAATCCCTGTTTTGAGTCCACCCCCAAGGCAGTGTTGTAACTGGTTTTCCACCCAGTAGGGCCAACAAATCCAACCAAATCTTTGTTCATGTGGTGTTTGGGCTGCAGGACCTAACCTTGTGATGCTGCATGAGTTATATCTGCCCAGCACTGTAGTACACATGCCTCATTATCCTATTTTGAGCTCCATAACACATACAGATAAGTGCTTGCACCAAATCTGTGTGTAATAATTGAATGGTCTGATACATTTACAGTACTTAGCATTTCTGAGTCTTTTCACTGTTCACAGGGATATTACCTCTGTATAAAGGCAGAAATGTGGTTGAACAATGGATTTGCTATCAGTGATTAAGAAACATCCTCATTTAAGACACTGCAGAGCTCTGCCTGAGAGCTGATGGCATGGCACTAGCTACAGTGTCCTGCATGAACTGGCCTCTAATCCTATTTTCCTTGCAATAGAAATCTTCCCAATGCTTTCAGTGTGGTAAGAGAGGGCCTCTATGTACTTGGATTCCAATAAACATGATTATAGATCAAATGCTCCATTGGGATGTGCCTGCAGGGCTCTTGTTGACTTCAGCTGCTGCCCCAGCCATGCACCATGGAAAAGTGTGATTCTTTACATCTTCTAAGTGAACTGAAACATGAATTTATCAGGATAAATGTGTCTGTTACTGAGATGATTTAAAGAGCACAGAGTCTCATCTGACAAACTGGGTATAAACAGAAAATCCATTGTTTTGAACATCATCAGAAATGGTATTTGCCTGAATTCTGTGTCAGCATTGTGGTATATAAGGCAGTAGATCCCGTATAACTGGAAAATTGACCAATATGCCACAAATATTAGCTACTTAAACAGAATTTTATCTGTGATGTTTAAACAACCATATAAAAACTTGGTGCTGTGGTCTCATGGAAGCCTGGAAAATGGGATTTGGGCTGTGAGGAGACAAAGATTTGCTGGCAAGAACATTTTTAACACTATCAGAGAAGCAGTCATCCCTGTGGTTCTAAATATAATAATATTGAGCTTTTAATTTAAATGCTTGTACACAAATGGAACCTTACACTGTAGGAGAAAAATGGGGGTGAGCTAGTGAAAGTGTGCAAGTTGTTATTGTTTGGAAATGCTCTGGTTTTTACTGGGCAGAGTAGGGGGGATGCAAGAGCATCACTAAGTGATCACACAGCATCTCTGTCTCAGGAAGTTTGTAGTCCAAGAGAGGAGAGAGACAGATAAGTGACACCAGAACAATAACTGACTTTGTTGAGTCGTGTGACAGTTGTGAAATTAAATATGAAAACTTAATTTCAGATCTTCTGAATTTAAGTCCAGTGCCTTAGTCGTGAGACTAACTTTGTCATCTGATGGTGCAGTAATAAACAAGGATCTCCATCCTGACCTCCTGGGAGGGAAATTGACTGTATTACATCCTACCAAATGGTCTCCAAAATGAGTGCCTGTGTATTGGCTTGGGGGCAATTTTTAGTTAACTTCTGAGCAGAATGTAGATCAGACATTGCAGCTTCCAAATTCCCTTTTATTTGTTTGATCTCCAGCCTCAAAGCTCAGGAGTGAAAGCTTTAAATAAAATAAACAACAATGGGAGTGTGAAACAAGAGGCTCTAGGAGGAACACAGGCTCATGTGCTATGCACAGGTGAGGTGGTCCTGGCACGGAAGAGCACAAACCTTCCCTCCACGCCTGTCCCTGCCCTCCTGAAAGCCTTTGTGTGTGAGGCAGGAGGAGCAGTGCAGCAGTGCCAGCCCTGCAGCCCCGTGGTGCTGAGCAGGGCAGGGCAGGCACGGCCAGCCCAGCTGCAGGCACATGGAGATTGTGGACACTCGGATCTCTGTGGGGCACTGGCAGCAAGAGACCTGTCTGTGCAGCTCAGACAGCACAGGAGGAGCACAGGGGTTTGCTGGTGCAGGGCTGTGGCTGGTCAGGGGCACTCTGTGCTTGGGTTTGGGCTAACTCTGGGGTGAGGTTTGAGTTCAAGGCTCTGCTGCCTTTGTCAGGGCTTTAATGACTCTCTGCTAGTTGGAGCCAAGCCTGTGGAGCTCGTTTGTGTTTGATAGATGAACATTACATGGAATAGCAAGGAGGTAAAGTCTGTGAGGCTGTTCAGCCCAGGCTCCCTGCCTTTCCCACTCAGTAATGTCTGGGTCTACTCCACTTCTCCTGTGCATTTTATGAGACCATGTATGAGCTCAATTCTGATGTTCCTTGTAGTTAAATGCAACCTGGGTCACGTCACATTTTCCTTTACATTAAATAAAGTAGCAAGACAGAGGCCATAACTGAATTATCAGGCTGACCTCCTAAATGTCACTGGATAATAAACATGCAAAAAGAATTCTCATTAAATACACATCACTAGCACTTTAATATCTAGGCAAATTAGACTGCTTTGGGGACAAGTGAGGTCAAATATCTTCTTTTGTGTCTGTGTAATGTGGATTAATTCTCGAAGTGGACAAAAGCACTAACTGCTGTACTGTGTCACCTCATTATCTAGGGCAGAAACAAGCTGTGCCTGGGTGTTTTTGTACTGTGGAAATGCAATTTATTTGAGTAACCTCCTTTCAGCGGTTCTTGCTTGTTCCCCAGAGGACAGACAAAACTGTACTAACCTATTCTACTCCAGCCTGTTCAGTGCCCTTGAAGAAATCCAAATATTATTTGAATTTCTTTGAAATCTTTAAGTTACAGATGAAAAAATCTTTTAAAATATTACTAAACACAATGAAGAGGGTATTACAGGTCTTTTTAGTGAATATTGAAGCTGTATCTAACACTGCTCTAGATTTCTATATAAGACTGATTCATTAGTGAGTGAGAATTAGAAATTGATAGGAAGAAAGGCTCGGTGCACCCACATGTGTTTTTGCAAAAGCAAACAGCATTTGGGGCAGGAATAAATATTTAGTGCTAGTTCTTTATACATTTTTTCAATAGATACTTTGCAGATGGAGTCTTAGTTTGCAGCACCAGCTGACTTTGTGTCTTTTATGAGAGGCAGTAATTGTTACTCACTCCCCACCTCGGCTATAACGGTGCAGCTTTACTGATGTATAAACTAATTGATGTATAAACTACTGGAACTGTGCTGTCGATTTATATAGGTCCCTAACAGTTTAAAACTCAGCAGTGGTGGCACAAAGAAATGCCCAGACATATCTGGTACTGGTTTTGAGAAGGTTTTTAGCAGTGTGGGCTGTAGCTGGGAAGAAAACACAAAGTAGCCTCTGCCAGGAAATGAATCTTACAGTAGTCCTGTGTAGGTGTTTCCTTTTCACTTAAGAGAGCCTTACAGGACTGTGCTGGCAATAAAAAGAAGTTGCTTTGGATTTTGATTTAGCTTTGGTAAAGCAGTAAGAATGCTGTCAGGCTCACTATTGCTGTTTACTATGTGTTTTTTAAAATTAGATAATGGTAGAGCAGTCCCATATGTCAATAATAAACAGTTCAAGTAGGTTTGTATTGGAAAAAATGGGGTTGTCAGCAGAATGGTATTATTTGTCACAACAGCAGCTAACAACCAAGCACTTTATATTGCTAGGCTGTTATCAGCTGGGAGGCAATTTTATTAGCTGGAAAGAAGAGCAGTTTGGCAGAGCAGCGCCGTGCTCAGCAGAGGGGTCTGTGTGAGCTGCAGCGGGAGCTGTGCTCGCTGAGCACGGAGCACCAGCCCTGCCCTCAGCAGCTGCTCCCGCCCTGCCCGGCTGGGAGGGCAGGCTCACCTGGAACAGAGACTGCACACAGCCAAACAGTAAAGTAGGGATTTATTAAGAGGGCAAGCACAACTTAAAATGGCCACAAAATGGGCGAGTGGTCACGGGGTCTCTCACTGTTATAAGTTTTGGTCTATTAGTGTGTTGGAGCTCATTGTCCAATTACAGCTTCAGCTTATGAAGTCCAGTCCTTCTTGTTTTCTCTCTCTGGTCTACTGTTGTTTGTGCTCGTGGGCTGGAAATCTGGATCAGCTGTCCTTGGTGCCCAGCTAGAGAGGGAATTGTTTTGTCTCCCTGCTCTGTGCACAGAGCTCACCATCCCCTAATACAAAGCCACACACTAAAGCAGCACAGAATCTGAAAAATATAACAGCTAAGACCTGAGGCATCAGGAGCACGACATCCCTGTGTGAGCAGGGAGAGGCTCTGACTTCCAAAGGGAGCTCCCTCATGGACATTTGTCTTCTACACCTGTTTTTTTGCCGTGCTGCTGGAGGAGTTCAGGAGACGTGGCAATCTATCACCTGAGCTCATGGGTTAGTGGTGCTCAGCGTGGTGGTGCTGAGCTCATGGCTGGGCTTGGTCATCTACAGCTCTTTTCCAGCCTCACCCATTCATTCTGTGATTCTATGGGTAAAATTCATCAAACTGACATAATTAGAAATAGTTTACTGCTTTATAATTTTTTTAATTGTCCTGCTAATCTGAATCCCTCTCACACCAAGGAGCTGGAGATTTCACATGTACAGAGGGTACTGAAGAATATCCTATGTCCACAGTTTTGTCAAATAATCCCTTGCTGCCTTATTCTGCAAAGCTTGGCCCCCCTTACACCTAGTCACAGCAGAGTCTTTAGTTAACTTCAGTTAACATCTAGAAAATATCAGTCATTGGGAATATTTGGAGGGTCTCTGTATTTGTGGGTCAGTCCCAAAATGCTGCTGTTTGTTTACAGCAAAAAGATGATCCCTTTTTTATTGAAATCACAGGCTCTGCTTTTTTTCCAGGCACATGCTCTCAGTACAGCCATTTCCCGTGTGTCATCATGCATTCTGCTAATGCACTTAGCTCTGGTTTTTTAAGTATGGACAGGATAGGGTTATTTAAAAAAAAAAAAATCCTTAATCTGCACTTGCATCTGCTTAAGTTTAGTAATTCTGATTGGAGTGATAATTACAACTACATTGGCAGCTTGTTCCTAATCCTGATCAAGTAAAAAATACTCTAAAAGCAGTGAAGTAAGAACCACTGGGTCATAGTCTATTTCTGGGTTGCAAATATTTACAACTTGTATCAGTTACAGGATATGAAATCTGTGTTTCAGTGGGACTCATTGTCAGTCCTTTCATAAAGTCCCTATGGAATTGTGTGACCATATCTAGCTTGCCTGCTTTTCTGCAATATGACTTTTTAGTCCTCCTACTTATAATCAAAAACCTGAGCATATGCCCCAAACTTGCTTCAAAGCTCAGTAGCTAAAACCAGCTCCCAGTATTTTTCATTACCTTGTGATCTGAGCAGTTTGAGTTCTGCTTTTGCTACTTATGTGTATGGACATGCTCTAGAATTGCTCACATAATAGTGCAGAAGAAGGAAGTATAGAACTGGCTGCTTATTCCCCACCTGAGCTACCACTCATGCAGTTACTTATTTTTCTCTGTATTTTAATTTAGAATTCATTTTCCACCAAATTTCATTACAAAGAATTTTGTCTGTCTCATTATTCAACTTTCAGGGAATGAATTAATGGTTCTTGGTTTTGTTAAGTTAATTTTAGATCATGGAACAGCAGAAAATTCTGGAAATTAAGACAAATTCATAGTTGCATGGTTTAAGTGTCTTAATAAGATGTTTGGCAAGGAGAGATCATCCCACAGATACCAAAGCAGAAATCTGTTTATGTGAGGGTAATACAAAGTAGAGACCAGCTGCAGGTCTTAAAAGAGGAAAGTTACTGGGTTATTTAAATGCACACCAATGGAAAGAATTTGAACTGTATCATCTATATGGAATGAATTACTCATTTTAAGCATTCAGGGTGCATTTCTGTTCTCCATTGACACCGTCTGGAGCAGTGTTTCCTTTTGGAGCTCGTTATAAATTACTCCTGCTGTTGTCTTGAAGTTACACTTCAATTTCTCCCAGGTGGAGATGTGGTGTGGTTGGGTGGTTTGTGTGGCTCTCTCCAGTGCGGAAGAGATCCCAGGAGCAGCTCCCAAGGCCTGGCTCCCTCAGCTCAGCTGTGGGCTGTCAGTGGGCACTGCCTGCCCTCAGTGGTGTTCACAGGCACATGCAGTGGTTGAAGAAGCAGAGGGAGGCTTTGGTAAGCTTTTATATTTTTCAGATTCTGTGCTGCTTTAGTGTGAGGGTTTGGGCTTCCTATTAGGGGTTGGTGAGCTCTGTGCACAGAGCAGGGAGACAAAACAATTCCCTCTCTAGCTGGAGACCAAAGACAAATGATCCCAATCTCAGACCCAAGAGCATAAACAACAGCAGACCAAAGAGAGAAAACAAGAAGGATTGGACTTCATAAGCTAAAGCTGTAATTGGACAATTAGCTCCAATGCACTAATGGACCAGAACTTATACAACTTATGGTTGTTCTGTACACTTCTGGCTACCACAGAAGGGAAATGAGGAGATTGAGGGAAAATATTTCCCATATTGTGTTACCCCCATTTCTTGTAACTTTAGTGGGAGATAGTTTTTTGGCAGTCTCTTGGCCATGAAACTGCTTATTTCTCTGGGAACCTAACACCAGAAGTATTTGTGTATAAATATAGGATAATTTCTTGCTCCATAGCAGATATGGATTTCCCTGCATTCATCACTAGTTCAACAATTCCTGTTTGTGATAGCTGTTAAAACAAAAGTGTTGTGCCTTGCAGAGCTGCAGCAGCTGTGGAATGGGTCAGACCAATTGTCCATTTAATCCTGTGCCTTATGTCTAATGATGTCCTTATGATCCAGGAGAGGGAAGAGCCTCTGCAGAGGATCACAGAGCACTTGGCTGCTCTGTGTACCATCAGCATGTTTGGCAGGGATTGTCAGCACTAACGTTTTAAGGAAAATTTGGCCTTAATGAGTCTCAGCTAAAATGAGCTCTGTTGAGATCAAAATGCACCTCAATAGCTGCAGGTGCCTTAAGAAGCACATCCCCAGCTCCTGTTCCACTGCCTCTGTCCTGTCCCACAGGCACTCACACACTGAATTCCAGCAGAGCACTGCAGTGCTTCAGAAAATCAACACTGCAGAAGGAATGTTTTTCTTCTCTCAGCTTCTTATCAGAACCAAACTTTTATTTCTGCATCATTTCCTTGCATGACTGCACCTCTCTCTCTCATTTCCAACCAATTTGTTTTCTAATCTGTAGCCTTACTGCTACCATGCTAAAAAACAAAAGTCTAAAACACTGAACCACTAAAACACCAGTCCTCTGTCCTAGGTGAACTTTTCGAGTTGTCACATCAAGAACAGTCAAAATTAAGGACCAGGCTGCTACAAGGAATTGGCTTTTTCCTCAAATACACATATTTTTCAGCCTAGTCAGGAACTTTGCACTGTGCTGCTCTATATGCAACTTCTGTAGAGTTATCAAGCCTTAAATTCTGCCTTACCTCATTGTTTTCAGGTGAGTTTAGCTCAGCATATAAATAGATACAGGTGTGGGCAAGTAAATTAATGTAATTTAGTGTCCTCTTTTCAGGACTGCTAAATACTCCAAATGCAAATGGAATCTCATTTAAAATATTAAAACCTGTTGAGTTTCCAAAACCAGGACAGGAGGCTTTCAGTAACTCTTGTAATGTGAGGTTTTGGCAATTCACCTCTAAATATGGGCCCAAATATTGCAGTGGATATTTTGAGAGAGAAAGTAGAGAAACAGTGAAACTCAGGTGTATTTGAGAAGACCTAAAATAATGAGTTTTACAAAACTCTGGTCAGTGTCTTCTGGCCAGTGAAATTGCTTTCAGCTTCCTGGAGAGTTTGAGGTTGTGGTGTGGATAAGGAAGTGAAATGTGGGCGTTATCATGAAAGGTGTGGAGGGCAGTGCTGGTAGTTTCACCTGGCTGTGTGGGAAGATTTACTCCTGACCTTAAAAACCTTGATGTCATGGATGAAGGAACAAAGCAGAATCACAAGCTTCTACCTGCGTGGTTGTGTAGAAATGAAAACATACGCTGACTTCTGTGAGGCATTTTCTTGAGATGAGTTATGGAAAGCTGTTCCAAAACTCGGCGAATCATAAATAAAAACTGCAGTGGATAGAAAACTAATTTTGTCATCGTGCCTTCTAGGCAGGTTCGGTGGCAAGCAGAGCCTGTGCAGTTGCTCATAAATATGTGGGAAGTCAGCACTGCTGAAATTAGCTCCACCAGAAGGCATCTGAGGAGCTGTCTGTGGCTGTGCCTGGCTGGATGATCCACAGCCACCAAAAGCCAGGAGCTCTGGGGACACCACAGCTCAGTGGTTTTTCTGTGGTACCAGTGCTGCTTTGAACAACAACACCTCCTGCTCCGTGCAGGGCTCAGGGCTGAGCTGGGAGGGTCTGCTAAAATCAGCACAGGCTCTGCATGCACTTCTGCACAGCATCCTGGAGAATTATCTCCTGGGCAGGAGTGGGAATTTAAAGGCATTAGGTACAGAACAAAAGGTTAAAAAAGCACAAGTGCAGTGTGTGGATTGTGCTGGAAGTACTTACGAGTGGAAGGGTGTAGACAGTTTGTAAGATCTTGTCTCAGACTGTGGAATAGTTCTAATGGGGTGTAGCTTATTATCTCTTTGGTTCAGTAAGTCTATAGTGACTTTAGTCATTTCAATTAAAAACTTCTAAGAAGCTCTTAGGTCTGAAGTTGGGAAAATTCAATTCAATGCAAATTCTCCAAATGTATGTCAGTGAGTGAGAATCTGTTTTATCTAGGAGGTTATGGTTTGTAATGATCCTTGACTAGCAACCCATGTAAAACTCCATTTTTTCATAGATACCAGAACAAGAACATGTATCAAGTGCAGCCTAAATTTTCTGAACTGATAGAACAGATCAATCTATATGGCCACCTCTTAATGAAATGCCAGGTTTGAGGGCTTTAATTGGGCATTGTTCTGTAAGGAAATAGGCCAAGGCTAACAGGTCACTGCATAAAAGCACTACAGAGAAATGTCTCGTGACACTGCCAGCCAGGGCCCCAGCTCCATCATCAATAGGCAGTCAGATTTTAGGTGTTATCTCATCTTTCAAGGAAAAGAGGCTACTGATGTCTTTCAGCTTTTTATTATATGGGCCACTGCATTTTACCACCATCTCAGAAAGAGACATCAAAGGACTTCTCAGATTCTTTCTAGTAGGAAAAATAGGTGACTGCAGGAAGCTGTGGGTTTTGACCATTGGTTAAATATAGCTTGCAAAAGAATCATCCCTATTTTTTCTGGGTGTCACAAGTCACTTGGTTAATTAATGTTTGTTTTTGATTGAACTGCTTTAAGTCAAACTGTGATTAATTCTGGCATAAAAAAATACTAAATAGAAAACTACAGTAAAACACTATTATGTCATAAATTGCAAAGAAGGATGAAGGATGCCAGAGAGCAATTCACCATACACAAAGAGAATAATTTGTTCTTGTTCTGCATGGTAGTAGACTTTCCCTTTTGGCCATGAGCATATAAATATTTTAAAAGCAAAGTTGTAAGTCTGTATAGTGATAAAGAAGCTTGCAATAACAGAACACCAAATAAATATTCCAAATATCAGTGAATTGTTTTTCCCAAGTGTCTGTAGTTTGCAAGTAACTGTGTACTCCTGATTTAGGGGGTCTGCATAAGAACCCTCTGTCCTCACACCTGGATCACTCATGTGCCCAGAGCCTCATGCTCAAGCCCACATTTTGTTTGCTTATATTTACAGATGTAGCAATTTATTAACTAAAAGTCAAGACTTCTACTACTGCAGTAGCAGCAGAATTGAGGACACTAAGTTCAGTTTGTTGTTGAAATTCTTTTTCTGGTCTGCTTATACTTAGAGGGAGGAGAATTCTGAAGTTCTGTGTGTCCAGTACTGTCTGAAGTCTTAGAGCAGAACAGCACTGAGTCAGTATGAAAAAGGAAGCTTGGATGTGGTGTTCAGTAAGAATAATCACTTTCAAATAGTTTTTTTAAATATATTTCATTTAACTGCTGAGATTCTGTTAGCAGAATCTGAACTCACATTCTGCCATCAGAGAAGATGGAGAATATAGGTTAAAAACAACAGCAGTTTCTACAGAAGGAAAAGACAAAACTTGGACTGTTGAATTCACAGTTCTGCACTGAAATTTAAACTAAAACCAGTACATAAAGGTAAACCCAACATAGGAATGATTTTGGTAGGCAGGCACACAAGGAGCTGTGACTAATGCTGCTTTCCCTTCAAAGCTGAAACCATCCTAAGCTGGTGTTCCTGGCAGCCCTTCAGCACCACAGCGGTGAGGACACTTGAGCTTCAAGAGCCCATTTCTCCAGGTTGAGTTTCTCTGTTTCCAGGGGAATTCCCCCTCACAAAAGCACATCTCGCTGTGTGATCAGCTGGCAGCATCTCAGACTCGAGCCCTGTTCATTGAAGGCAGGGAAAGAATGGCTTCTCAGCACCCTCAGGTTTGATCATAATAAATATCCAAGGCCAGCTCTTCCCTGCAGTGCTGGGCAGGTGTGGAATTGGCACCAATGTGGCACCACTGAGCTGTGTGCAGCTGCCAGGAGTGTTGGCTGCTGCCGGGCTGCCCCTGCCATCCTCAGGGGACAGTGACAGCCCATGGGGACTGTCCTGGGCTGGCCTTCTTGCAGCTGTGCCTTGTCACAGAAGAGGGGACATCCCTGCACACACTTCTCGTGTCTTTTTGCAATGAGTTTGCAACTATCTCCTTTAGCTGCTGGAGTTAATTGTATTTGTTACTGATTTTTCAGTTTTCAAAACAAAAATCCTGTGTTCATCTTAATACCTTGCTGTCACTGTGCAGGCAGTCCTGAGCATGTGTTTGTGCATGCAGGGATTTAATTAAAACCTTAATAACGAAATAATCACCACACAGTCTGGGTGTCTGTGAGATAGCACTGTGGGGACATTTCCTGAGTTCCTAAGTTGCACAGCACATTGCTGTGTTCTGGTTTTGATGCTGGGTAATCGTGCTCCAGCATTGCTGGTGAGGTGTGTGTAGATTACAAGGCAGCTGGAGCAGCCAGCCCAAGAGCAGTGCTTTGCTCAGGCACTGTTTGAGGCATTTCCTTTGATCATGCCACAGCTGGGAGACACTCACATGTCCTAGAGACCAAGACTAAAGTATTCACATTACCGTGCCTGAAGAGAGTTTCGTAAACAGAAGTGCCCTGATTACTTTTCCAGAGATACAGAAAACTTATATGTAAATTTTTCATGCTTTGCAAAGTGTCTCTCACAGTGTGGGTGGCACTCAGTGTTTTGGGCATTGGTCACTCCTGTAGGTTGGGTGCTCAGCAGAGAGGAGCTCTCTCCCCAGCTGTCCCTCTGCACTTCAGCTGCAGGGCAGATTCCCACTGGACTCCTGCTTTTGTCCCACATCCATCCCATGCTGGTGAAGCTGCACAGCTGCTCCTCTGTGGCCCAGGAAGGTGTCCCTGGGGGCATTTGGGCCAGGCAGCTGCTGTGGCCCAGCCTGGCCTTGTCTGCACGGGCTGAGCCGCGCTCAGGGAGTGCCAGGCATCCGTGTCCTGCCCTGCAGCAGTGGCAGGGGCTGTTCCAGGGAATGGGGCTGTTCCAGGGAATGGGGCTGCTCCAGGGAATGGGGCTGCTCCAGGGAATGGGGCTGCTCCAGGGAATGGGGCTGCTCCAAGGAATGGGGCTGTTTCAAGGAATGGGGCTGCTCCAAGGAACAGGGCTGTTCCAGGGAACGGGGCTGCTCCAAGGAATGGGGCTGCTCCAGGGAATGGGGCTGTTCCAGGGAATGGGGCTGCTCCAAGGAATGGGGCTGCTCCAAGGAACGGGGCTGTTCCAGGGAACGGGGCTGTTCCAGGGAACGGGGCTGTTCCAGGGAACGGGGCTGTTCCAGGGAACGGGGCTGCTCCAGGGAACAGGGCTGTTCCAGGGAATGGGGCTGCTCCAGGGAACAAGGCTGCTCCAGGGAATGGGGCTGCTCCAGGGAACAAGGCTGCTCCAGGGAATGGGGCTGCTCCAGGGAATGGGGCTGTTCCAGGGAACAAGGCTGGTCCAAGGAACGGGGCTGCTCCAGGGAATGGGGCTTTTCCAGGGAATGGGGCTGCTCCAGGGAATGGGGCTGCTCCAGGGAATGGGGCTGCTCCAGGGAAAGGGCTTGTTTTGCCTTTGCCTCTGCCTCTGCCTCCTCTGCCTCTGCCCTTGCCAGCAGCACAGCAATGGCCTTTTCAGAGGTGACAGCAGAGCCTCGTGCCTGTGTCCCTGCTCTCCTGGCTGAGCATGGCCACGAGACCTCGGCCCCACGGCTCAGCCCTCCCATGCCAGAGAGCGGCACACCACGGTGCACACAGCAAACGTGTGCTCACCTTTTTGTATCTTTCCAGCACACCTTGCTAGAAAATAGAACTGGAGGAGTATCTGGGTGTGCAGGGTGTGAGGCAGGGACAGCCTTGGTGGCTGTGGCTGCCCCTGGTTGCTGGGAGCAGTTTCCTCAGCGTGTCCTGCCCCATGAGTGAGCTCACTGCTCTCCTTGGGACAGGCTGACAGGAACAGATGTGTTCCACACCTGACCTCTGTTTTTCTATAGATCCTGAGCACATTTTTAATTTAAAATTCTGCTCTTTCCCATAAAAGGTAAAGAAGATGTCAAGGTCTTGCTGTTCCCATTCCAAACGGAATGGGTTCGTGTCCTGTTAATCAAGAAGTACAGATGCAGCATTTGTCATTTCCCTCTAAAGTAATGGGTGGTTGATACCTGTCATTTCTCAAGAAACTATATACCAGATTATGGTGTATTTATAGAAATCTCAATTGCTGGTAACTTGGCTGAAGCCAAGTTTAGGCATACCATTAGTAGCACATAATGAAATGACCTCAGTGGAGTCAGATTTGGGAAGGGGAGGAAAAAGCTATTTGAGTTGAATAGCTTGAGGATGCTGTTTTACTATTAAAATTAAGCTTCTGACCCCTGGCACTGAAGTAATAAAAATGAATCTTCCTATATTTCTCTTTTGCATTTAATCTCCTATATTGGAAAAGATAAAAAAATCAAATCTCCTTCTCTCCCTTGTCTCTTTCTCTTCTAGGTACAGGACCTGTTTATGTTACAGACCCACTCCTATACATGTCCCTGTTAATACTGCATAAGCTTGTACATTTATTAGTAAACCACTGACGGACTGCTCCCTCCACTGCTCCTCAGCCAAACAGAAAGGAACCTATTTAATAACAAACACAACCCCTGACAAAGAAATCCCTACTGTTTTAAAGATGGACAGAAAGAGACTGAAAGAAGCATGATAAATTCTACATGGGGGGAAAAACATATTTTTGGGGATGCCACAAGAAAGTAAACCACATAGAATAATGCATCTAGTTTCCAGACTCTATGGTGTAAAGCCCTGCTCTGTGCATGGCACTTATGATTTCTCTATTTTAATGTAATATTTTTTCTTTTCTAAACCTTCCCTCTGACTCTTCATTTTGCACGAACTGTTGAGCAGTTATCTTTATGACAATATGTAAAGATGTTGGGTCAAACCCTTCCTAAGAAAGGAAATATTTTTAGTAGATTATTGTGTTTAGATTTTTTTGGATTTCCTCTTTCTTTTTTAATTAAATTATTTCTTTTGGAGACATTAAAAAGGTACATCTTACCATAATTAATATTCACTGTCAATAATATTTATTTTTAAATGAAGATTGGAAACAAGGTAAGACATTTGTTTATAAACTGTATTGTATATTGCTGAATAACAGTTGAATAAAAAGATTTTGAAATAAAGTTTTTACAGATGTGTGTGCCTTTCCCTGTGTCCTGAATGTCCCTGAGAAGGCTTGATGGCTGCATCCCTTCCATGCCTTGAGAAAAGATGCAGTACAAACAAAATAAAATTGAAATCAGTTATTTTTCAGACCCTCACCTGGTGCCAAAGCCCACAGCAGAACGTGCAGGCAGCCAGTCCCAGGCTGCAGCTGCCTTTTCCTTGGTGCCACAAGAAAGTAAACCACAGTTATCTCTGGGCAGTCAGGGCAAGATCTGGTAGATGGACCGTGGGACAGGGTGTGGCATTCAGTGTAAATTGCTTCGGTTTGCCCCAGGCCTCTCTGAAAAAACAGGTAAATCAAGCAGTGGAAAATCAAAATGAATCCTCCTGGAATGTTGTGTTCCCTAGTTCCAAGGTTTGTTTAAAATATATTCAGATTTTTTAAAATGCATAATGTCACTTTTCTTATCCAGGTGAGCTTCCTCTAAAGAAGTTTTTTACAGCAAATAGTTATTTTTCTGTTGCAAAATGCTTGTTTTTCAAGTGAGCCTGTAAGATGACTTGGTAAAGCAACCTTTGTTAGCTGAATTTATTGAACTGCCTTGAAATTTCCAATGCCTGACTCTGGCTCTTGTCCTGTCACTTGAGTGGCATTTCAGAGAGGAGTTTCCTGTGGGAAAGGCAGAGTGGCAGCCCCAGTGGCAGCAGGACTGTGCCTGCAGGGGCTGCAGAGCAAACACAGGACACGCCACTGCCTCACCCCGAACCTGAGTCCTGTCCTGCAAGGAGGGCAGGGAGGGATTGCCATTCCCCAGGTGCTCAGCATTTCCTTTTTCTAGGGCTGCCAGTGACAGCCAGGGGTTTGTGCCACTTGCACTGCCCGGGTTGGAGACCAAGCAGATCTGTGTTTGGTAAGAGTACTACACTGTGGTAGTAAAAGCCTCTTGCACTGGGGCAAACTCACCATGGGGATAAAATCAGTAATGTTCATCTGCCAGCTGTAGGACTGGGGAGCAATCCATAATCCTCCCACAAAAAGCTGAACTGCTCTTTGGAAGGACAAGGAGGGAGTTTTTGTTGCCAGCCTGGAGGTGCAGCAGAGCATGAGACACTGAAGAACACAGTCCTTGGCTTCCATGTGCCACAGGAGCTTCTAAACCTAGAAGGAAAAGGTAGGTGGGAAAAAGATTTGCATGTTGGAGCATGTCTGAACAAATACCAGCATCCCTGTGTGGGGATTTGCTCAAGGACAGTTCCTGCAGAGGTGTGCATGGAGCCTGCAATGTCAGGAGGGTTCTAACCCTTCCACCAAGGGCTGGTCACACAAGTGAAACCTGCCTGTGTTTGGACTGGGGTCCTCTGGCCAGCTCTTCATTGCTGCTGCTGTTTTCTCAAGGACAGAGAATAATTCTCAGGGCCTCAACTTCCTTCTAAAGGAGAGAATTTAAATTTTTTCCACAAGAAGAAGAAAATCTGCCTGCATTGATCTAAATAAATAGCTGACGCTTGAAGCAGTGAAGCATGGCTGTTTGAGACTTGTTATGCTTCTATTTCAACTTCAGCCCTACCCCAACTGGTCTCCAAGTAAACAGGTATCTGCTTTGTTCTGATGTTTTTGTTCCATCACTTACAGAGCACATTGTCTCTCAAATTACACACTGTGTGGTTTGGAGGAAATATATCAATCATCTTGAGTGTGTCCTTCCCTTCCTTTTGTAGCCTGTTACCTGCAAAGGGATGTGGCAGCAAGTTTTGTATGCAATGACAGGAGTAGAATTACCAAGGTCTTTTAGCCTTTAATCACATTAAAGGTGAAAAAATATTAAATCTGCAAGTAAAAGTAACTTTTTTATCCTTTCTGAGATCAGAATTAAGCATGCCACAGTAGGAATAGCAATTCTTATATTCCAATTCACCATAAAATCTCAGAAATACTAAACAATAGCCTGAGGATTTGATGAAAAATCTCTTCCAGCAAGAGCAAAAAGCATCTTTTCTTTCCAGTGAAGATCTGTACACAGGCAGAGAGAACTCATTCCCAGCACACAGGATAACTTCAACAAGTGAGACTGCCTTGCTTTACCTTTACCTTCACCCTCACTACGTCTGCCTTTAAAAATGTGGAAAATGAGTCCTTCTGGTTTTGGGGCCATGGTTTCCACATTCAGACCAGCTTTTCTTTGCAAAACACACAGACTATAATTGGCCCCATATTCCTGTAGTGCAGGGAAAATAAGTGGCTAAAGAGGAGACTGCAGCTTTCAGTACAGTATTTAGTCCTTAAAAAGCACTTAAAGGAACGAGAAACATTTTGAAGAGAAATTGTAAAGAATTTGAAGCCTTATTGCTTGTGAGGGTGTTGAGAACTTTTGCTAAAACATCTGTCCTTTGAGAGTGCTCCTTCTCCTGAAAAGGGCAACTGCCTCACTTGTGCTGATTGTATTTACAAAGGGCAGAGCGAGGTTCCGCCGCACCCGTAATGGACAGGGGCTGGTGGCAAATCTTGCTCTTTCATAAATCTCAGCATTCCTCGTGGTGTCTGCTGTCAGAATCGATTAGGAGTGAGTGCCTGTGCTGCAGAGCCGTGGGGGGAGGCTGCTGTGGCTCCCCCTGCACCGGGCACGGCACCGGCTCCTCGCACAGCCAGCAAGCAGGGAAACACAAGGGATGGCTGCTGGGGGCCAGAGCTGAGTCATCTGTAATATAATCATAAGGAAACACACATTTTTCCTGAGAGAAAATCAATAGAACTTTGCACTTTTCCTTGTAATATTTCCAGTCTGCGCCATCAGCCGCGGCTCGCTCACAGTTATGCCGCCATAAATCCACTGCGAGTTAATGGATTTCCACAAAAACCAATGGATTTACAGCACTGTAACAGAGCTGCTGCTACAGCCTTGCACATGTAAAAATACACGGAACAAAAGTAGTTTGATAGCACACAGGTGACCTTCAAAGTGCCAAGACCTAGCGAATAAAAAACAAAATTACCCAGTTTGTGGTGTGCTCCTTTTCTGGCAAAGTTCCTGAGGAAAATGGAGCCTGCAGTGCTGAGAACCTCGCTGTGTGTGGCAAGAGGGCCAGATCCACTGAAGGGAAGATGGGAGAATGAGCAGCTTCATGCTGTGATGGAGAGTGCAAAAGAATGTCTGAACACGTCATTTGTCATTTCCTGCATAAAACATTTTGGAGCCCAGTCTTGCTTAGAATTAGTAAGTAAGTAAATAATGTGCTCCCAAACTTGTGTGTCAAAACTAGGTTGGTTAATGTATGAGCTGCCTCCGTTGCATTTGTTACTCCACAGCAAATTTCATGCTTAGCCAGAGGCTGGCAAAGTTCATTTATTCATTATCCCCAAACTTTGGGCAGTTATTATTCAAACGCCCCTAGTACATCTATTTAATAAGAAGAGAACAGAAAATTGATGGGATCAGAAATGTTAAAGTCTTAATTAATGCTTTTAGCAAAGACTGATTGGAGGGGGGTTGTTGTGAGAATATTAATGCGCAGCGAGCGTGTCTGGCTGGTGTCCCTGGGCAGGGAAGGGCTCTGCCAGCCCTGCAGCCCCCTGAGCTCTGCACCTGGGGACACCCCCTGCATCACCCCGGGGCTCTGAGCCCCCAGGGCAGGGAAAACCAGTGCTTGGGGAGCACTGCAATACCAGCGTGTGGGAATTACTGCTGCTCATGGGTTTAAATGATAAAACATCCACTTACAGCAGGGTGAAGATGGGGGGTTCTTTCTTTTCTGCTGTTTCTGGGCTTCTCTGGTGTTTCTGTGCAGTTCTGCAGATCCTGTGCTGCAATGGGGGCTGCTGGGCAACTGGGGGCTTTGCTGTGGGCACACAGGGACCAGGTTTGGGTTTTGTTCATGCAGGAGCAGCTGCATTTATGCTGCATTTATTCCACAGGAAAATTAACAGGCCTTGAAACAACGGGAACAAGATGAAGGCTTGAAGAATCCCAGCAAGGCAGGCTGTAAGGATCCCCTGCCTCAGCCTGTCCTGCCCCAGCACAGCAGCTATGTGTGATGGGATGGGGAGGAGGGAGGAAGGGCAGGGAATCCTCTGAATCCTTCCACCCCAGGGAAATCCCCAGGGCCTTGCCTTGGAGGAATATACCACAGAGTTTTCCCCAGCGAGGCTGAAGAGAGGACCTAGCCCATGGTGTTCTGCAGCACTATTGCCAATCTACATCAGATTGCTTCTCCCACTGGCCAGTGGACACTGCCCATCCCAAACATTCATCCCTCATTGTCCCTGCAGTTCCTGCCCTTTGCACCACCCCTGTGCACCAGGTCACTGGTACCTAAGTCTGTGCAGACCCCATGGTTTTGTCTTTGTCCCTGCTTTGGAATGAACCTTTGCTGGAATACATCATGCAAAGATCCTTTCTGCCTTCCCTCTGCTGAGCTCTCCGTGGTGTGTGTGTGCAGCAATTCTACCACCCTGCCAGGCTGCAACAGGCAGGATGGGAGGTTGTCACTGAGTTTAGACCAAGTTTATAGAAGCCAGCAACCTCTGCTGAGTAGAGATGGATAATATTATAAATGAAACCAGTCAGGAAAAATATGTGCTTCAGATCTAGAACAATGACAAGCCAAAATTTAGCACTGAACAAGGTGGCTTTTTTTAAGGATCCATGCAATGAGTGATTGAAACCTCCTATTTCTCCTCTGCTGACTGCCCACCTTCAAATTATAGCAATTATGGACATTGCAAGTAAAACTCAGTTACATTAAGAGCTGAATCAAAGAGGACTGTGATGTGGAGTTAGTTAATGGATTTCCCTATTTGTTGAGTATAGATTTCCTTTCCTGTATTATTGAACTGGTTCTTAAATCTCATATGGAAAATCATCTGTAGTGTAATGCAAACTAAACTGCCAAGATCTTCATAAATAATTCAAAAATGTTTACAGTTCAATTGAAGATCATACTTTCCTAACAGGAAATGTTTGGGATTTGCTCTGGGAAGATGGGATAGGGGGCGTTACTTTTATTTCTATTCCATGACCAGATCTTTCAAAAACTTTCATTCATCTCTGTGTTAGTATTATCCTTGAAATAGGAAGCAACAGGTTAAGTCTTTGGGAGTATAACACAGGTCAAAAAACACATGACCACAGAAATGATCTCTTGTTTTTTGATTTTCTTGTAATTTTGCTTGGAAATCTGAAGTAATTGATTTATTTTAGTAAACTAAAATAGGAATTCTGCATTACGAAATATTTTTCAGGTTTTGAAGTTGCTCTGACAATCCAGTGAGTATTGTGACTCATTTTGGGTTTTAGGGTGATCAACATAGTACCTAGGCAGGTGTTGAGATTTAGGCTGGCAGTCAAAGTCAGCAGTTCGGCAAAAATCAGTAACATATTTCTTATTTCTGTTGTGTTTTTTTAATAGGTTTTAATTTATTTTTTTCCCAACAGAGTCTGTCTGTATTAACAGTCTACATTAAACATGAGATTTAGCTCTAAATTCCCATGGCAGAGCCTTTTTTTAATGCCCATGCTGTAATTTATTTACTTACTGCTCTGGACTGCTGCATTTCAGAGTTGTCAGAGCTGATGCAAGTGATGGATACCTGTCAGTGTGTCATAACCAAGTGTCTTTGCAGTTTTACAGTGTGTCCCCAGCCCCTCAGGGAGTGTGTGTGCTCTGGGGCTGGGCGTGAGCAAGGTCGGTGCCAGGGCTCTGACACCCTCCTGCCTTTGCCTCATCCTTCCCTCGGGAGAGCAATGTGCTGCTGGCTGCGACCCAGACAGGAGCAGCTTGGCCACATCTCAGCCAAGGATCTGAGAGCTGAGCTCCCCCTTGGGAATTAACGTGCCCTCTCCTGCCAGCAGGCAGCCTGGGCTGGGGCTTTGTGCTCTGAGAATCAGAGCCAGCTCTCTGGAGCCTATGGAGCACCACCAGCGTGGTGCTGAGGACTCCTCGTTTGTCCTTTTCTGGGATCCCCTGCAGAGCCCTGAAAGCAGGATGGCAGGGGCTGTGTCACCAGTCTGCCAGCCACAGCCCCTGCAGCTCAGGAAAGCTCAGGAAAGCTCCTGCCCAGCGTCCCAGGGCACAGCTCAGCCTCACACTCTGCTCTGGCAGGACAGGCACTGCTGCTCCCACTGCTCTGAGCAGGCAGGGACAGTGGCAGCACAAGGAAAAGCCACCCATCCCTTCCTGAAGGGACCCTCAAGTGCCTCAAGATTTAAAAGCCTGTTTTCCCTAAACAGTCATCCTGTGTCTGTGGCAGGAATTTGGATGCTGCTGAAACACCCCCCAGTGCTATCCTGAGTTTACAGTGCCCCAGGAAGGCAGCAGTGCCTCCATACCCTGTGTGTCTCACCCTGAGTGAGCCAGGCAGTGTGTGAGCTCTGGAGCTGCACTCGCTTGGGAATGTCAGTAAACCCTCAGAAAAAGGCACAGTGTGCACATCTAAACCCAAGTCAGGCCAAGGGATAACTGTACTGAGGGATGATCCAAGCTGGACATGTCTGTCACTGATACCTGGAACCCTGAGGGGAATGCAGCACTTGAGAAAGTGCACATGAGAAGCTAAAGGCAACAAAATCAAATGAGACAGTGAAAATTTACAGTTTGATTAAGGAAACATCAGTTACTTTATGGTCTTTACCAAATACACTCGTGTTTGTTATTCATTTATGCTAATTTAGTGCAAGACAGTAAAAGTACAATCATTCAGTGCTACAAATAATTATAATAGTGTAATCCATTTAGAGAGTGCCTGGATATAATTTCAACTTTTATAGTACAGTGGTATGAAAGTCAAGTTAGTTAAATGCACAGCAAGGTGCTAATTGCAATCCTGGTTAGAATGAACCTCCATTTATGGTTATGTCACTGATAATGACTTTGCACCCAAGCTAGCCAAGAACCACACAGCCAGACTCCTTATGACATCCTTTAATAATTAATAACCCTGGCATTTCAGTCTCCAGAGAAGCAAGCAGGGCTTGACAAGGCAGGAAGACCAAAACTGAGCCCCTATTAGTGCTTCAGTCCGGGAGGAATCTGTGGCTGTGGTCCCCTTGCAGCTCCCCAGCACCAGGGAGGGACAGAAGGTGGGGAGGGGGGCTCTGCCCTTAGCACAGAGCAGTGAGCAACCACACCAGGCCCCCGTCAGAATGGCAGCTGTAACATGACTTAATGACAAGACTGAATATAAGGAACTAAATCCACCTTGCCACAGCGTCAAATGTGAGTAGTTGAACTTCTGCTGTATTTTTTAAGAACATAAACTCCTGTTATGAACCAGAGTTAATTATTTAATGACCAAGAGGTCTTACACTACTTATGCTAGACTAAAGCACTTCAGTAAAGAAAACCATCTCAAAAGAGGTTTGCTGGGTTCAGAAAGTGTTTGTCAATCTGCTTGTAAATGTGCATGGAAAAGTCAACCCAGTTTAGGCTCATTACCCCAGGTAATTCAAACCTTGCCACAGCAGGTCTTTAGGAGCACAGCAGCACCAGAGAAAGCCCTGCTCACGTTCAGGGCCATGAAAATGCCACATGTTCACGTTTCCCTTCAGTCAGTGCTCGTCTGTGGCTGCTGGCTTGGGAAAAACATCTGTCCAGTTTGCTTTTACAGCCAGGAGTGCAACTGCAAAATGGTGAGGGGACCCCTGGGAACCATTTACCTGGGAAACAATGTCAGTGTCACCTGCTCTGGGGGCTCAGCACCACGAGACACACCTGAGGCACAGCCTACACGGGCAGTGTGCTCAGCAAGTGCTGCAGTTGTGCTGAAGCCATTCATTTCTATTTCAGCAACACTGAGCATTCCCAAAACAGCTGGGTGGAGCTCAAGGACACAGGTAAATAAGCAGGAACAGCATGATTTGACACAGCTCGAAGTTTCAGTCTGCTCTAAAACAAGCTTTTCCCAGTGCAGAAAAAGGGGGTGTGGTTTTTTCTTCACGTGCTGAACCAAGAAGCAAAATAAGGTGTTTTCCCACCTAAACCAAGTGATAACGGGTTCTGTCATGCATCCCTAGCTAATTGGGGTGTGATGAAGTGCATAATTCCAAAGCTATCTACCCTGCGGGCTTAAAGAAAAGCTTAACTGTGCCTGCAAGGCAGAGTGGAGATAGCTGGTGTGACAAGTGCCTATCAGGAGGCTGCAGGCTTTCCAGCCAGCCTGACACAGGGCCACTATCTGATTGCAGCTCCAGTTCTGCCCACAGTCCTGCTGCTGCCTTCAGCAGTCACTCGATGGCCAATAAGGCATTAAAGAGTCACAATGTACAGCTCATTTCAGGAGGAAATATTTTAACAGCACAGGTGACTGTCGTGCATGCATTAGGAAAACCAGGACACAGCATACCAAAATGAGTTCAGCTACAGATAATTGTAACAGGGCAATGCTGATCCCAGCTACTGAATGGTGGGACCTGGCTTTTGCTGCACAGGTGAGATTAGGTTTTTCTGGTTTGCTTTCCTCCCTGTCTCCTTGCATATATAAATCACAAATATAGTGTATATTCACAGAAATATAGCATATATTTACTATTCAGATGTTTGAGATAAAACTCCAATATCTTAAAGTGTCCTTCAAGCTCTGCAGCACAAACTACAGTCTCACAGAAATACAAACTGCAAGAGGAAAGTAGCCCCTACTGTGCAACTCTTTCACTTTGTTAGATTGCAATATATTTTCTAATTTTTCACGTGTCTGGTTCGTGTGACCCTGCCAGTATGCAAAAATGGTTGTTGACAGTTTCTTTGTTTTGGTTTTATTATAATGTAATTTATGGGATGCTGAAAGTCTGCAAGTACTTGTACTTGACTGACATTTCTCTGAGAGTCAAAAGATTGCTCTGTATACTTGACTGAGATTAAAATGAGTAGACTGCATATAGCTGTATCCTGCTTTGAAAGTGCAGGATTGGAAGGCTTCCATTAAATTGTTATTTTCGGTTATTATTAGCTCCTAAATCAGTTAATATAACTCCTTTCCCATAATGAATGCACAGCACTCTAAGCCTAAATGCCATATTTTCTATTGATGTATTTCCACAACCTGTTTAGTGAAATAATTAAAATGATTTACAAGGCTGACCCAATATCTTAGTGGTTTAGTAAATCACGCTGCCATGTGGGAGGCTCAGCTGGTTTGGAAGCACAGCCCGGGGCAGCAGCAGGACCTGGAGTGGAGCTCTGTGCCCACCTGGAGAGCACCAGGCTCCAGAAACACCCTCTCCACACTGAGGGAGAGCAGCTCCAGCTGCTGTGCTCACTCATCACCTCTGGCCAGAGATGGGGAATGCCCTGGTGCTTCCCAGCCAGAGCAGAACCTGAGTTGCAGGGAATGTATCTGCACTGAAAACTGGAACATCCCCGTTTCCTACCCCCAGAACTGATTCTGTATCTGTGGGAGGACCAAAAACATCTCAGCTGTGGAGTCTGGTGTTTTTAAATGCATGACAATGAGGACAATTATTATTTCTACCTTCTTTTTTTTTTTTTTAATTCGTTTCAATTCATAAGAAGAAGACAACACACAACACATGTCTGTGTTTAAATGGCAGAGTTATGGAAGGCTCAGTAGGATTCAGTAATGTCAAGACAAAGACACATTAAAGCATGGCCCACAGTCCCTTTAAGATCCCGGTAAGTCAGTCCTCAGGGGATAGGGAGGGTTTCATTAAGATGATGTCCCTGGCACAGGAGCCCCTCCTGCAATGACATGAGCTCTCCTGACTCCTCCATGTCTCCCACAGCTCACCCAGGCAAACACCCAGGGCTGATGCTGTAGGACTGCCAGGACATTCCTGGGTTTGTCCCCAGCTCACCTCCCAGTGTCATGGAAACGCTGAGAGCCCTTGGAGCAGGGGCAGAAGGACACTACAGCAGAGCCTGAGAGGAGACCCAGCAGCCAGACTGGGCAGCAGGAGTGGCAAGAGCCAACCAGAAGTACCATTATCAAAATTGGGCAACAGCTCTCCTTCTCATGAAGAGTGTGGATTTTGACAGCTGCAGTCTGGAATAAAAGGGACTGAGGTGACATCAGGGCAGTGGCTGTCAAGCAAGGAGTGTGCAGCCAGGGCCAGCCCTCGTGGGGCCCTCAGGGTCCTGCCCTGGCCAGCCATGCAGGGAGGATGTCCCTTAGGGGACACCTGTGTGGGCAGGAAGGACACAGACCCCCATCCCAGAAAGAGCCCCACACCTCTGAAATCAGCACCTGAGACACCACTCATAATGCCTCTATTTGCAATCCCTGAGCAAGCCTTCACCTTGCTTTCAGCACCTAGCACATTTTTTTCTATTTCTATTATTTTGCATAATTACACAGAGAAAAGAAAAAACATCCAATAAAAAATACTTTAAAATTTGAAGACAGTTGTTGGATGCACTTTGCAGCAGATGTCATTATCTTCCTTCCCTGACCCTGACCCACAACCATTTCTATTTTTCTTTAAATGATACTGTATTTTTACAATATGTATTCAGCTAGAACTATTCTTTTTGTTAAATAAACTTTACCCTTGTTCTGGCTGCTCCAGGCTCTGAAAAGAAACACTTCTTCCTTGTGACTGTTCCAAAAAGTAGGTCTGAAATTCAGAAAAAAGAAGTGTTGGTAAATGGGCTGTAATCATACTGAAGGGCAAGTGAGTATTCCTCCTCTAAGGTAGAAGAAAATAAAGGAAAATCTGCTTTGCTTCTGCTGCCTCAATGCTGATAATTTCACAGATCAGAGTGCTTTTTTTAGATAGAAGCCTGCTGTGCTGCAGTGTTTCAGTGTTTCAGCACTGAGATACCCGTAGTGAAGCCCTTAATGCCACACTTGGATGTGTAAATCAGGGCCTCATTTCGTGTCCCCAGCAGCACCTGGTGCTGTCCTGGCAGACACCAGCACAGGCACAGCTCCAGACTCACCAGGGGCCTGAGATGCACTGGGAGCAGTGTGTCTGTCCCCAGCTGTGCACTGGGAGCTGTGTGACTGTCCCCAGCTGTGCACTGGGAGCAGTGTGTCTGTCCCCAGCTGTGCATTGGGAACTGGGTGTCTGTCCCCAGCTGTGCATTGGGAGCAGTGTGTCTGTCCCCAGCTGTGCCCTGGGAGCAGTGTGTCTGTCCCCAGCTGTGCACTGGGAGCAGTGTGTCTGTCCCCAGCTGTGCATTGGGAACTGTGTGTCTGTCCCCAGCTGTGCATTGGGAGCAGTGTGTCTGTCCCCAGCTGTGCACTGGGAGCTGTGTGTCTGTCCCCAGCTGTGCATTGGGAACTGTGTGTCTGTCCCCAGCTGTGCACTGGGAGCTGTGTGTCTGTCCCCAGCTGTGCGTCTGTCCCCAGCTGTGCATTGGGAGCAGTGTGTCTGTCCCCAGCTGTGCACTGGGAGCTGGGTGTCTGTCCCCAGCTGTGCACTGGGAGCTGCAGGGGTGCTACATGAGAGCTCAGTGCCTGTTATAGATAGCACTGAAGTGATGCAAGGTTCAGAGATGACCTCAGAGAGGGGCAGTAGCACACAAACATCCACCTCCTGAGGGCACAGCAGGGTCACAGCCCCCTGACTGCACCCACTGCAGGAGAACATCTCCCCTGCTTCAGTGTCTGCCTAGCCTCAGAGTCAGCTTTCCTCCAGAGCAGGACAACCACAAACCAGGAGCTGGGCAGCTCTGTGGACAGGGTGTGCCACACAGCTAATCCTGACCAGTGACTTGCTCACTGCCCCAAGCCTGTGGTGACCACCAGCTCTGCTGCAGATTACCAGCTCTTGGTGATCACCAGCTCTCTCAGTGATTACCAGTGTGCTTTTACATACAAATCTATCATTTCCTGCAGCTCCTCTGTACATTTGCCAGTGCATCCATCCTTGAGCTTGCTGTAGTCCCAAATAACCTCTGTTCTTCCTGTAGTGGGATCCACCCCTGCAGCACTCCTCATTTCACACTCTCGTAACTCAGAAATCCTTTAAACCACAGCAACACAGAGTGGCTCGAGCTACCTGCTAACGAGGGCTCTGTACTTACTGAGCTGTGGCAAAGCCAAGGAGCCCCTGGAAGCTGTGTGCAAGAGTGCTTTGGGTCAGGTATAAGCCTGTGATTAGTTAACTCTGTTTAGAGTTAAAATTAAACATTTTCTCTCTCCCATTTTCACACACTGTTCTGTTTTTAACAAATATAACGTGCTTAATAATCTCTGCCATTGGCAGGATGAAAGCTCTCCCCCTCCCATCCTTGCCATTTTGTCCCACTGCAAAATGTATAAATTAATCTCATGCTAAAATTAACGTATATTGCTGAGGCAAATGAATTGGCATCTCCATGTGTATCTATTAGCTTCCAGCATTTCCTGAGAGGGCTTTCATTTAATTACCAGCCTGACAGCCTAACTCACTCCCGAACTGCAGCCACATTTATTACTTTTATCTCCTTGGACACCTGCCTCTCTCTGTGCTTTATCAGATTTCTGCTGAAGAGAGGGACAGAATGTTTTCTATTGCACCAGGTTATTGTTTCTTTAAAAGGCACTTACTAGAGCACTGACCTCAAACAGGGGATTGTTTGGTTAGCTTCGCATGGGCTTTTTTCTTTTTCAATTATCAAAGGACTGCTGCAGCATTAACCCCCTCAGTGTCCCAGCACACTCCAGCAGTCCCAAAGAAATGGGATTGCAGACAGAGAGCTGAAAGCCTCATCACCAGCTCTGCAAGGAGATGACCACTGCTCATAAGGACCCTGCCTGCAGTGGGAGTCCAAGCCCTCAGATGCTGTGACTGCTTTACACGCTCCCATGGATGAAAACTTCAAGAGTCCTGAGCACAGCTCACTGCCCTCCACTGCAGTCCAGTGAGGGGGATTAAGCTGAATTTCCCTTGGTGGTTTGGATCACACTTTATACAGTCATTGATGTCTCTATAATTGATAAAACACCAGTGTAGATCACCAGGAACATTATAAAAGTAAGGCTGCCTCCATGCATTACCAGCATGGTCCCAGCAGTGTTATGGGTTAGCAGCACCCTGTGTGAGTATGTACCACTCCCTATCAGCTGGGAATCTCAGCTCTCCCCTCAGACTGCCTCATGAACTGCTAGTTCAGGTGCTGACTGTGCCAAAGGGGCTCATTCAGCCCAGTTTCAACAGACCAATAGCTCCCACCTGTTTTCCTCTGGGTCACTCCACCTGAGACACACAGGTCCCCTGGGCAGGGCTCTCGTGAGCTGGCATGCTGTGACAGACACATCCAAAGCAGCAGGACCTGGAGCTGAGGGCTGCAGAGGAGCCCTTCAGTGTGCATTCAGCAGCTGCACCCCTTGGAGGTGCACAAGCAGACTTGCTGTGTTAAAAGGAATGGCTCACTCCTGACAGCCTCAGCACGCTGCTTCCAAAGAGTCTGGCAGGAACGGGGCTTTGCTGAGAGTGATGCTTTTGAGAAGGATGCCTCATTATAGAGGAAAAACGAGAAATTCCTGTCTGTTCACTTAATGAACCTTCTCAGCCTCCCTGGGGTTCCTCAGCAGCTGTAACTCCAGGCACAGGGGCTGTTTGGCTGGGAGCTGGGCAGGAGGTGCAGTGCTGTGCTGTGGACGCTGCCCAGCGTGGCTGGAGCCTCCTGCTCCCCTGTGGGTCACAGTGTCACAGACAGTGTCACAGACAGTGCCACAGCCCCCTGGGCTGCAGGGTGCCCTCCCCTGCCCCTGCCCCGAGCACCTGCTGGCAAACACAGCAAAACATGCTGCAGGGAAACACAAATCATTTTCACCTTTTATTTTCAACACACCTGTATTATTTTCAAATTGTAATGAATTATGTTAATTTTATGTTGTTTAACCAAAACCAAATGAAATACATTAAACTAGCCAAACTGCTGTAACTCCAATGACTATTATTACTTTCTAATTTACTATTGTTAATACTCATTTCTGCATCATGCCTCCCTATCACACATGACCCAATGTTAATTAAGTTTTAAAATAAAACATTCAATAAGTTCTAAATGAGACTCAAAGCATAACAAAAGTAATGACTGTGAGACACTGTCATGGAACAATACATGAATGCTGAATGCTGGTATTAATTAGTAAATACAAGCTGTTCAGGAGCAGAAGTGGTGCCTGTCATGTGTGATGTGTGTTTGGATCATACATGATCCCAGCACTCGGGGAAAGCAAATGTCAGCTGCCAAAGCCTCAGCTTTCCTGACTGCTCGTTGCTCTTTTGGGAATAAAGTGTTGCTATTTTAGCACTGTTCTGAGTGCCAAGGCTGGGTACTTGTCGCTTGCAGTAGTAATCTCCAGGTATTCTAGGGTTGCCCATATTTTAAATATCTTAAGATGGATATGGCTTCTTATTTTGATATAAGAATTTATTGGTGTTTAAAAAGTGGCTGCCTTAACTTGTGGTGAAATTGAATTCCTTCACAATCCTCTTTTCACTGACACTATGATGCAGAAAAGGTTGGTATGTGGAGGAACTGGAGTTCTGTATGCTAAACCAAGCTGTAAATGGGCACATTTCTTCCATAAGAGGACACAATTTGTAAACTTTTATAATTTATTTTTTACTCTAAGACAGTGAGCTGAATTCCAACAGCACTGTACAGTCTCTGGGTGCCCTCTAGTGTGAGCAGCTGTGGAGACACGGCACAGCCTGCCAAAAACCTGCCTTGTTTCACTTTGATTTTTTTAAAACCCACCTATTAAACCATTAGGATTTTCTGAAAACATTTTTGGATAACTATTTGCTTCTGATGTCTCTGCCACTGAGATCTATTTGGACTGGGCTTCCCAGCTCTTTCTTGTTCCTGTCAGGCACAGACAAGCCAGCCTTTTGTCTGTGCCCTGGAGCAGCAGCTGCAGTTTGAGATGAGAAGGAAATAATGACCCTTCAGCTGGGAAGGACAGATTGCCAGCTTGGGGCGGGGGCAGAACACGATGACAAGCCTGGAGTTAAGGGCGAGCTGATAAAGCAGAAAAATTAATGGAAAGCTATATGGAAAAGACACATTTGAGGGATACATGGTGCTTCAGAAGATGCTGCTCATCACTCAAACACAGCAATCTAAAATCACTCAACCAAGGCCCTAATGCAAGAGTTTGGGCTTAGACACAAATACTGCAAACCCTCCTCTGGCATACCTCCACTGACACGAGATGAAGATTCAGGTTACCCTTGTCAATCACTCCACGTTCCCACTGGGCTGGATGGCAGATTTCACCTGCCCACCCACCCACCGCCCCAGACATGACCCTTTCCTAGACAGGTTTTTCCTTTTCCTCAGGGAACACTGAGTACTGACCCCATGGAAAGGTCCTGGCTGCACAGCCAGGGCTGGGGAGATCAGCTGTGTTGGGCATGGTCAGCCCCTGGCCCTAAAACTGCTCCCCCAGCCCAAGGGGATGTCAGAGCAGGATGCCAAGGCTGGGTGCAGGCAGGAGCTGTGGGATGGTGGCAGGGCTGACATGGACTGGATGGATGCTGCTTCAGCACAGCCATGGGAAGGGGGTGGGAATTGTATTATCTGGAGAGAGGAAATCAGATCAGAGCGCTTTAAATGGAAATTATTTTCACCAGTACAGATGTCCCCAGGGACCAGATTCAGCTGCTAATACAATTTGGCCAAGAGGAATAAACTATATTGATCTTGAGAGCTCAAATGCTTGCTGAGACAGTCCTTCTAGAGAATTACAGTATTTATTTCCTGCATGACTGTCAGCAAAAGTATAACAGTGATTACAGCCCAGTGACTTTTTGCACACACCAGTTAACTTCACACTCATCTCTTGCTTCAGTTCATAATTACTCTTTTTTTTTTTTTTTTAACCCTGATCTGCTATTCTTGTGTCACACAAACATCTTTAATGGTACTGTCTTTGGTCACTTCACGTCTCAAGTTTTAGCTTTCTGTGACTGTCACGATAAAGCTCATTGTGTAATTGCTCCACAGGCACCCAGCTCTCCCAGGACACTGCTGTTCCCCAGCCTGGCTTGCACATGGGTCCTTGCCCATCCCTGCAGTTCAGCAGCCCCAGGAGATACAGCAATATCCTCCCCTAGGGCACAGCTAGACTGTGTCCATGAAAGGGGTTTGCAAAGCTGTCAGTGGGGTCTTACTATCTCTGGAGAGCAAAAGGTAAAACCATATAGATTTAATTGCATAAGAAACACCCATGTTGGCACCTATAACATGGTATTAATATATATATTATGGAGTTTTATCACTACAAACCTATTCCAACGGGATTTACTTGAAGTAAGAAGCTTGAAAATTCTAAGACACTATGACAGGGTGCTGCACATCCCGAAATATGCATTATAGTTATTTGCTGGCACATTTCCACATCACTTTACATTCACATCTTACCCATCTTTCCTCATTTCTCTGAGCCTTCTTTTTCTTATCTACAAACTGCCTTTGCCTATTCTGCAGTTTCTCAGTGTCTTCACCTATTCTTTTTCATATTTATTTGATGTGAGTCTCGACTCCTGATGCAGAGCCTTCTTGCTGGGACACACACTAACGCTCTGAGCTCGCTCCCTCAGACATTACATCTGAAGATAAATTGGGAAATGAAGATGTAGAGCTGTTGGAAGAGGCTGGTTTCCCCAGGCACCAGTTTAGCCTGGATCATTGGATTTACAACACCAGCACCGCCAACACTGATTTGACTATTAATCCCTGAAGTGCCCTAAGAATTGCGGCATAAATCCAGTGAAGGAGCACTCATATGGCCCTAAAGACCCATAGCGCTTATCCTGGTACTCCATTCATGAAAATTGATCTTCTCATAGTAGCAATGACAACTCAAGGAGTCCATGCTTTGTAAAATGAAGAGATCCACTTGCTGTGGTAACATATTTAGCTGCCAGGAGGTCTGTGATACAAACCAGCTGCTGTTCATGTTTAATTCTCTGCAAACACCAGGCCTTTCTCCTTTACACACAACCAGAGAGATCTACTATTTCATTCCCTGTTAGGCATCCCTTTAGTACCTCTGTGCCCCACAGCAGCACTCCACAAAATCATCATGTTTCCTATACGCTGCCCCTGTAACTCTCCCCCCAGATATCCTTTACCAAGCATTGCTTACTTATCTTCTAAGCAAATATCGCCATGTGATGAGAATATAAATCTTTTCTGTATTTGGAGAAGAATAATGCCTGAGCAGAGAACTGCAGGAGTTGGGACTGGGCTGGCAGGAAAAGGAATTGGCCATGCTGGTTTCAAGAAACTTCTGTTTGGTAAGTGAGCAGAACTTTGTCCTGTCCCAGAAGGAAAGAGGCCCTGATGTGTCAGAGCATGTAAATCTCACAACAAGTGGCATCTTCCTATGTCTTGACCTTGACTGCTGGAAACAGGAGGGCTGATTTTAATCCAAGGTCTAACGTTGCTGGGTGTGCATCTCCAGGACAGACTGACACACTGGTAACCACGGAGAGCAGAGCCAGGCACTCCCTGCAGCAGCAGCCAGGGCTGGAGAGGCCGTGTGGGACAGGATGGGACCTGGAAAGAACTTCTCTCCTGCAGGAGAGGTGGGAATGGAGGAACTTTAGCAGGGGCAGAGAGGAACTGTGCCTGCCATGGCCCTGCAGCCTGGGCAGCGGCTGCCTCCAGCACCACACGGGTAAATCTCGGGGAGGAGGGAGATCTCCAGAGCAAATGGGGCAACAGAAGTGAGAGGGGAGGTGAGGAGACTGCAGGATGGAAATGTGGAAATGTGAATCCCAGCATCAGTGGTGAGAGTGACCCCACACCAGAGCTGTGCACTCCGCGTGGCTGCGACCATACACACGTGCTGGATGACCACGGAAAACGATGTGGCCTGAGTAACAGGAGGTATGATTGACATGGCTTTTAAAAAGAAACTACCCCGTGACAATGAATGAAATCTCTGTTGCTCAGTGTCCCCCAGTTCTGATAATTTATTAGTACAAGAGTAGTAAATATCAGTAAATTAAACCAATTAACCAGCAGCTCCCTTCACGGCAACTCGCAGCTCCCGCAAGCAGCAGCGCCGACTTGTGGCCAGATCGAGAGCGCCGCTGTGCGCATGCGCGCCCGACTCGTCATCGGCCTGCGCCGGCTGCGCCGCGACAGCATGGAGGGTGAGGGGACACGGGAGAGAGGGGAGACAGAGGGACGGGGGAGAGGCGTGAGGGGAGAGCGGTGGAGAGCGAGGGATGGAGGTGAGGGATGAGGGGAGGGCGGTGGAGGGCGAGGGATGGAGGTGGGGGATGAGAGAAGAGCTGTGGAGGGCGAGGGATGGAGGTTGAGGGATGAGGGGGGAACAGTGGAGGGCGAGGGATGGAGGATGAGGGGATGGAGGGTGAGGGATGGAGGTGGGGGATGAGGGGGGAACAGTGGAGGGCCAGGGATGGAGGATGAGGGGATGGAGGGTGAGGGATGGAGAGTGAGGGCTGGAGGGTGAGGGCTGGAGGTGGGGGATGAGGGGGGAGCGGTAGAGGGCGAGAGATGGAGGTGAGGGCTGAGGGGAGAGTCGTGGAGGGTGGGAAATGGAAGGTGAGGGATGGAGGCGGGCGGTGCAAGGTGAGGGATGGGCGGCAGGCGGTGCAGGGTGAGGGATGGAGGGTGAGGGATGGAGGATGAGGGATGAAGGTGGAGCATGAGGGGGGAGCGGTAGTGGGCGATGGAGGATGAGGGATGCGGGGCCGGGGGTGGGTGAGTGCCCGCCCCGGCCGACCCCCGCGCCGCCGTGCCTTGCAGGGCAGCTGTACCGCCGGCTGGCGCCCGAGGAGAGCGGGGAGCTGCGCCTGCAGGTACCGAGCACGCCGTGCCGGGGCTACCGGGCCATTGCCATTCCCATTCTACACGCCGCTTAAACCCCGTTAGACACCGACGGGCCGGGGGTGGGTTGGGTCCCCGGGTTCCCCTGTATATCCCGCTCGGAACTCGCTGTTTCAGACGAAATGCAAAACAAGAGTTTTCCTCCAAAACGTGAGTCCGAGAGCGGGCCGGGGTGTGCCTGCGCTCGGCACTTCCCCGCCTGGGAACATCTCCCTCCACTGGCACTGGCGGGAAGATCTCCCGACTTGATGAAACCACCGGTGAGCAGCAAGTTCTAACTTAATTAACACATACTATTTTAGAGCATCCTTTCACGTGTCTTTAGCCCCAGGACTCAGAAAAAGCCAAGACCTTTGTGCATGCGTTCCTGAAGCGCAGCATGCCCAAAATGAAAGATGAGGCTATCCAGGACATGCTGAGCCGGAAAGCTGTCGTTCTGGAGCATTATCACAAGAAACAGACCAAGCAGAAGAGGAAGAAGACAAAAGGTTTTACTGCCAAGCAGAGGCGAGAGCTGCGTCTGTTTGAAATTGAACCTGAGCAGCAGAGGTAAGGCTTTAAATGTCCTCTTTGTGTAGTAAAGAGGAACTGCATCAAAAGTCTGTAAGAACAGCAGCATGTTGATGTGGATAGAAATCCTCCAGTGTGTAAAGTCAGTCTGAAACACTACTTGTGGCATTTCAGCATGAGAAAAGAATTATCTTGTGTGCATAGGTGAAAGATTCATTTCTGTTGAGCTCATTTTGTGTACCTAAATATGACAAGAAATCAAAGCCAGGCACAATCCCCTCTGGTTTCACTTTGTGAAGTTGGATTGTCTGTGACCAGAGAATCAAAACTCTGCATAAGGTTCCTTGAATTTATCATGCTGGATGAAGCCCCTGCTTTGCTAACAGACTAAGCAGGAAGATAAAAGAGTGGGAAAAAAAGGAGAAATCTCTTCAATCTTAGCCTGATGCTCTAAAACACATCACTGTTTAGGATTGGAAGAGTATGCTTTGTGCTTGTTTTATGAGGTAAACCAGCTGTTTGGAGAGGGTCACCTTGCAGGGTAACATAAGTTTGTGTAACTTAAAAATGTCAGACCTAACTCTGTGGAAATACAGACTACTTCAGCAATCAACCAATGGACTTTTTTATAGCTAGATTTTGTATAATATTTTATCTTTATTTTACTGCAGATATGCCATCTTCCTGCCACTCCACGAGCTCTGGAAGCAGTACATCAGAGACCTGTGCCATGGCCTCAAACCCGATGCGTACGTGGGCATATTTTACATTTAGTCTGGGGTTTATGCACTAAAACTTCTAGTTCTATTGAGTTACTGCTTGAAACACTGTGGCTAACTGATAAGCATATTGGTGCCATTTCACAGAATCACAGAATTCTCATGATTATAGTAGTCATGGTCACATTTGTAAATCTGACAGTTCATTTGATTTTTTCCCTCCTCTTTGATCCCATTCTCTTCTTCAAGGCAACCCCATATGATTCAGAGCAAGCTGCTCAAAGCTGATCTCCATGGAGCCATTGTTACAGGTATTTGGTTTGTTTGCTTGTGGAACATCATCTGAAATTCAGGAGATGATCCTGTAAGTTCAGGTGCTTATTTTTAAATTCCTTTCAGTGTCATTAACTGTAGAATCACATTGTTGAGATTGTATTTCTCTCCTTTAAAAATTCTAATTACTTTACAACTACTCTTGAAAATCATGTTGTTGGTTGCAAAGGTTAACTGCACATTCTTCCAGTGATTACTGTAATGACATTATTTCAGAATATTTAAGTATTTATGTTTGAAAATGTTTAAAATCACCAGCCAACAGGAGAAGAACAAGTAAAGGGCACCTGAAAATTTCTAATACCTACTTGTGTTCTTTCAGTTACAAAATCCAAGTGCCCCTCTTATGTTGGGATAACAGGAATCATTCTACAAGAATTTAAACACATCTTCAAAATTATCACTAAAGAGGACAAATTAAAAGGTATACAAGGCATTCTTTTTCAGTTCTTTTCACAAGAGGAATGATAAAAAAAATCTTGAGCACACTCTTCATTTTGTGCCTCTGAGTGCATTGGTTTATATCAGTGCTTTGGCTCTTTGCATAGAGTGGCAGAAGTGACCACCCAACAGCCCAATATCTTACCCAAAACACATCTCATTAGAAATGAGCAGGTTTTAAAAAGTGCAACGCCGCAGTATGGTCCAATAACTTTGGTAATTCATGGAGGCTTGGGGGTTTTTTTATCTCTTGAGAAAGTATAAAAACCTTGAAATGTGTCAAGGCTCAAATCTCCAGGTGAATAACATCCCCTGGTATGTCAGGATATTTCCATAACAGGGACTTACACTGGCACACTTTGTTCAGTTTGTGTCCTTTTGCATTTCAGTTGTTCCCAAACTTAACAACGTGTTCAGCCTGGAGCTGGATGGGTTCATTTCCTACATCTACGGCAGCAAGTTCCTGCTCAGAGCAAGTGAGAGATCTGCCAAAAAATTCAAGTTGAAAGGAACTATTGACCTGTGATTTCATGGAAACTCAGGAGCATTCACAGAAATGTCTGTGAAACTGTTTTCCTGCAGCTCAAGGAGCAGGGTTTCTGGCAGATGGAAGAAGCAACAGCCATGTGAAATATTTATAAAGCATTTCTTCTTACTGAAGAATGAGCAGTATCTGCTGTCTTTAAGCAGTCTCACCAATTGTTGAAATTGGTTGTGTCTGGTTTTTTATTTGTATATAATATTTTGTTTTCTATTAAAGTTATATGATCAATATCAACTACCTGACTTCTGTTTGAGTTAGTAAGTGTAGATTTGTACAGTGAAAATTATATTTTTTAACTCTGTAATAAATGTTATTGTTGCCTTCTGTATAAATTGGGCTTTAGCTGCCTGTTACATGCCTCTAGTGAGCCTGCAGCTGCTGACACTGCTCTTTATAATCATTGTTCTTGGGCCAGCATCAGCATCTTGGCCTGCTGCAGGCACATGCAAATAAATGTTTCAGTGGCAGGTTTTACCTTGAGCATCTCCCTGGCTGGGGTGGATACTCTTAGAGAGGTACCAGGTGTGTACAGTGTTAATGTATATGTATAATAATGTAATCATGCAGCCCTGCAGGCTGGCTGCTGCCCAGTGCTCACTGACAGCTGCAGCTCTCAGGCTAGGTCAGGTATCTGTGTCAATAAACACACACTGCCATGGCACAGTGCAGGAACACAGCACAGCCCCTAAGAGGGAAGCACTTGAAGCTTGGAATTCACAGGTGGAAGTAGCCCCCATTCAATCTTGTATTTCAATTACCCACAGAATTGCTTTATGAATATTTAACCTCTGTCCACAGAGCTATTGTGCTTTGTCTGTTCTCAGCCCCTTTTTTTTTATTTTGTACTGTACACTTCATTTTTGATTGCCTATATTACAATCCTCATTGCTTGGGCAGGTTTGATGTGTTTGGGAGGTGGAAGTGACCCCTGAATTTAGATTGCTTAACATTTTTCTGTTACAAAAGTGCTTCTATGGTGGCTTTAGTTGTAATTTTCTGGAGCTTTTCATCAATTTCACTATCAAATGAAAGACTCATACCTAGGAAATTTTTTCCCTGTCACCATTGAAGCATTTGTAGCCACCCAGGGTAATTTCTTTAAAGAGAACACAGCTGTTCCTGACACAATCAGAGCCCAAAGCTGAGCAGCTGGGTTGGGAGGGCAGTCAGAGCTGTCACCTGCACTGGGGGCACACAAGGCAGGGGACAGCCAGAGCTCACCCCCACCTCCACCCCCAGTGCCACACAACACTTACCTGGCCCCAAAGCTCCCAGCTCCTTCCCAGACCTGTTGCTGCAGCTCCCTGGCACCTCAGACACAAACCACCTTCACCACCCCTGAATGGGTGAATGAACTCACAGTGTGGGCAATTCTGGGGTTCAGGAGCAGATCCTTTGGAATCAGGAAATGGAAGCAGTTGGTAAAGAAATAAAAATCTCTGTTGCAATTCAAGTATTGCCCTTGAGATGGAGAAAACAGTGTTCTTGCCAGGGACAGATATTTTACATGGGAAAATAGTAATTTCACACCAATGATAACTTTTATCTGTGAAGTAAGAACAGGATGTGTTACAGTTGTTAGACATAAGTTATTATTCTACCTTCCACCATTACTCCTCTCAACATTCTAAAATTAAAACTCTCAGTTTCCTGTAAGAGGCCAGAAAGAAAAACAAACAAAGCTGCAAAAGCCATAAATCATAGCAGAAACTTTCCTTTCACGACAATGACCTAGTTTTAATTTTGCTCATAGCCTTCAGTGTAACATCTAATTAAGACATCTGTTAAATGCCTATAATATTAAATTAATAGGGGGAAGCTAATAGAACTTTATTGGCATAGTCCAGTTAATTAACATTAAGGGCCTTTAATGGAGGGCTGGAAGAGACATTAATGGGGATGCCACACAAATTGGAATTAGGCACAATCATGTCTCATTGTGCTGTGAAGGACAGAACATGTTCTACCATATGGACACATAGATGAACACGATACAGCTTCCCACAGCTACTGGCACTTGCATTTTTAAAGCTATTTCAGCAAGCACAAAAACAAACACTGCCTGGCAGTGCCTTGGTAAGAGCAAGGCTTTCAGTATTTACAGGGAAGAGTGCAAAGGAGTCAAAGGGCTCCCCAGAGCAATGCCAGGCCAGTGGCACAGAGAGGTGACAAATGCAGAATAACAAGAGCTGAACAGCCCAGGCATGCAGGATCCTTTCCTGCAGCTGGTAACTCAGCTGAGGCCATTTTGCAAAGGCTCCAGGTGCTCCAAACATCCATGACTGCACTGAACCACCCAGAGCTGGGATCACCACCCAGCAAATCAACCTCATCCCACCTGGCACAGGCTCTGTGTTCTCTTTTCCTAGAACTCATCAAACTCCCCAGTGCTTGTCGAGGAACTTCCTCAGAACCCGGTAGAGGTGACAATGACAGCTCACCAGCCCTCCCCTGCCCACTCACAGCCATTCCCTTCTGTAAATACCTAATGGATTTAATACTGGGAAATTGGAGAACTAATCACAGCTGCCTCTAATCTGCTTCATCCTTCATATGTTCAACTCTGGATTGCACTCAGCAGACTTTTGTTTAATGATTTTTACACCTAAACTCTCACTAACCAGGGAATAATGAACAATGTCTCACTACCTTACAAACATTTCTGCTCCCTATTATTGTGTATGTATATTTATAACTAATATGAACTAAAACAATTGTAAGCAATTCAGTTACTGACTTTTGAACACTTAAGTAAGATTAGAAAAACAAAAAAATCCATAATTTCTGTTTGAAACCTCAAAATGATACATTGTAGGAAATGTTTGAAATTGAAGCCAATTCACATACAAGAAATCACATGGAAAATTATTTTTGAGGGAGATTTCATCTAGAAAACTGGTTAGATAGCAATACAGTGGAAACCCCATAAAACCATCACTGACAAACTCATATTAAATCACTGAAATAACAGCAGCAAGTAGCTGGTGTTAACTCTATGTATTCAATTCATCCAGTGTTTTACAGAAGTCTAAGAGAGAACACAAAATTCTGACCCAGACCATGCTTTCAGGAAACAGCAGCAGTATTTTCTCAAAACCAGGGGAGCCCTGATTTTGGACAATCCCTCAACCCCTAACCAGAACAGTTCTATGTGCCCATTCCCATAACAAATGCTCACCTTCTTCCTGCTGTTGGACAACCCAAAACCTGATCAAGCCTGTTGGGCTGCAGGATTCACCAGCCCATGGTCCCACAGACCAAATCCAATTATACAACAGTGATTCCATGGACTTTCCCAGAGGTTTGACCTGCCCTTGTCTCATGCTTCCCATCCTTGAGTCTGTCACTCCTATGGTAACTCCAGTTCTAAGTCCCTACCCTGTGGGCTGAAAATGAGTGATTTTGGTGAGGCAGAAATCCCCTCACCATACTGGTTTAATTGAATCAATGAGCAAACATGAAAATGGAGGATCTGAGAAGCAGAGGATGTGCTGCTGAGAGGAGCAGTTCCACCTAGCAAACACCAACCTCCTGGGCTGCAGAACAGGACCTGGCACTACCTGCAGGTGGGTTTTGACACCACCTCTGCAGGCTCTGCCCGCTGGATAGGGATTATGGAAAACTACAGAGAACCCAACATTTAATAATGAATTAAGAGCTCTCCCTGTGAAGAGAGCTCTCTGCTGCTTTCTACTATTAGTCAGATAAGGTACAGTACATTATAACCATTGAGAAGAGAAAAAATTGAATTTACAATTAGCTAAAATAACTGATAGGAAAAGGCACAGTCTAAACTTTACATTCTATCCTGCCCTGCTACCCAGCCTATTTTTAGGATATTCCTTTCTTTCATTCTGCTAAGAACTATTCCCACATTGCCAAACCATACTGACTTTAAACATGTTATTTTCATATACTTCCAGCACTGCCCAATCTTCTAATAACCATTCCCTTGTACAGGCATCTGAACAGCTCCTACTCTCATGGCATATGTACATTTTACTGAGGAACTAATCTTAAAAGGTACAAAAATACATCATAACATAGTTAGACCATTATTTATAATGTTCAAATCAAAGGACTCTGGCTTCACCTCAAAATTTTTAAATCAATAACCCGAACTGAATATAAATGCTTAAGGGCTCATATGATTTTTAAGGGGAAAATACATCAAACCCCAAACCTGAAGCAGGACTGCACTCACTTTTCTGTGGGTCAGGGTTTCCCAGCTGAGCCCTGTGGCTCCAGGCCCCAGGTTCATAGCAGAATATGTAGGGAAATGTGCTTGTTGTGTGTCTGTGTGTCCAGCTGCCATCACTGGCCTCTGTCTCCAAGCTCCTTGGACATTCTCTGGTGTACACACAGTGCAGCCCCAAAACAGACTCCACTTTATAGCACCATTACTCTGGGAGGGAGGGAAGAAAAGGATTATGCACTTCTTGTAAATGTTAAAATAATTCCATAAATCTGAATAAAATTAATTTTTTTCTCGGTGAAATTGCCTGCAACACTCTGCCATGCATATTCTTCCTCTACAGGATTATTTCAAAATTATGGACTCAGAAATGTTCAGCTGGATAGTTCTTGGGTGGCTGAGGTGCTCACTGAAGAATTTAAATGATGTAATAGCTATTGAACACCCCATTATATGGCTGCCTAATTAATGTGAATGATAGTTATGTCTTACTCACAGAAGATTATTTTACACGGAGGAAAATCTACTCACTGCCACAGTAGCCATTTCCATAGTTTTTATAGGAGCAGTTGCATTATGGCTTCATTGAGTAAAAGGTAAGTAGCCGTCCTAAATAATGAAGATTGAAGGTTTAATAGTCCCAATAAAGAATCCTGCAGGTTTTTTATTTCAAAAATTAGAGTTTGATTGCAAGCGTATGATAATGAGAGGGAAAAGAGCACTGGCATGTGGAATCCTTTGGGCTCCTTGGGAACTTCCATTTCTTCTGTGCAGAAATGCAGGAGAACAAGGACAGCAAACCAGAAAATAATCTTTACTTATCTTTCCTTTGCCTAGCAGCATGTCCAGGCTGCAAGGCTCTCCCTGTGGACAAGGCCATGCTGGGCTGCGCTGCCCTGCTGGGAAGGCTGGCACAGCTGGCACAGCTGGCACAGCTCATCACCCACACAAATAACCTCAGATTCATGTGAAGAGCCCAGCTCAAACCCACTGGAATGATGATGTGCAGACCTAAGCCAGCCTTGCAAACCTGTCTCAGAACTGCAGCCTATTGCAGCAACTCTTTTTGTGAGGCAATAGCCAAGGGACTTGGCATTTCTGTTACGAGCCCCTATTTCCAGGGTGATATATCAGAGATTATAACAGCTATAAAAATTCAAATCAGATTTCAAACTTGGCATGAGCTGCCTCACTTGGGATCTAATATTTTTTAAGTAAATCTTTACAGAAAAAGCTAAAAGTTTACTTGTTCCACTTGTTATTTTAGGTCTCCATTGGTACATAATTCTCAATCTAGATTCTTACACTCTCCCTGCTGCAGAACCCAAGTAATCTCTTTTCACAGCTTGCATTTTCAGAATGGCAGTTCAAAGACAGGACAATTGATTTGACATTTGTTTCTCCAAACAGCAAACTTTCAGGAAGGGTTTTAAAAGAACTTCTGTTCCAAGGCAGCCACTTTTCTTTTTTTTCCGTAAGCAATAAAGCACCACATGTGTTTTAGCAAGTAAAAAGTGGCAACGACATTAACCTGAATTATGGTAACAGTGACTACAAAACAAGCTGGCTGGGGATTTGCAAATACAATCTCCAGATGTCTGCAAAAGATCTGATTTATCAAACACACTCTGGGTGGGATTTGTACTTCCTAATAAAAGAGGTCTGTGGCATTTATTAATGGTAGTGTCAGTAAAAGGTGCTACCCTTGTGACATCTTTCAGAAAGGTGAGCAGATCCCTTTGAATAATCCACAGGATATGGAGAGAGACACAGACTATAGAAATTACAGCTTGGCTTCACCAATGAAACAGGATGAAACTGAAGGGGAAATATAGGGAGAAGGGAAAAAAGATTGCAGGAACTGGAGGCAGCCTCAAGAGAAATCTCAGGTAGGGCCAAGGGGAAATCCAATGTACCCCAGTCTCAGGGACAGGTTAGAAACAATAAATATCAGCTATGGAGGTTGCAATTGTAATTTATCAGCACAGCCTGTGGCCATGTAAAATGCTTCCCTCATTGTGGGGCCTTAAAAGCACCACAGTGAAAAGTAAAGGCTGTTTTCACCTCTAGTTTTGATCCACAGCCTTGCTGCTGAGGCTGTGATGGGAAACCCTGGCTAATTCTTACTTTAAGAATTATTTTTTTGCTATTTTCCCTGCCATACAGGAGTGCACTCTTTCAAAGCAGGTCTCCACACAACCCTCTCATGGATCAATGCTGCATGCAGGTAACTTATCACTCATGGAGTGATCTTAGAGTGGCACAAGCATGGGGCCATTACTTTTATGTAATACGTATATACATAATACATATAAATGTAATAAAATTACATTTATATTCCCTCACCTTCACTCGCACAGTTCAGCCATGGAGTAGTTTGGACTGAAAACTAGTGCTTTGTACAAAGAATTTGGGGTCATTTTATCCTAGGCTCACTATCCAGGGGAAAAAAACATACCGACATATGTACACAGAATAAACCAAGTAAAACACATGGTCCATAGTTTTAATTTTGTGTGCACAGAGCAGTGCCTCCTGTTTGCAATGAATTGGCAACAATAGCTTTAGGACAGCAGCTCGACAAGATAATTACCTTTTGTTCTGATTGCTTGTGCTGGGTGCTGTTCTAAAGTAGCAAAGTTGGGGCAATTCTTTAAGATTATTTAGAAAACCCAAGGTTTACCCAGCAAATGATAACACCTCCTGGTTTTGAACAATGCCTTACTTCTGATTAAAGCAAAATGAGTTGCTAAGGTGAACAGATTGAGTAACCAAGCCCAATTAAGCATGCGCAATGTGCGCTGTAACAACATTCACTCTTTGCTGAAGTCATAAAACAGCTTTATTTTCTTTTGACTTCTGGCAGCCTGCCTCCAAGAGCCATTCCTTCCTGCTTCTACCCAGCTAGCATTCCCACAGGATGGAGGATGCATCAGGAACCTGAGCTGCTTTGCCGAAGATGATGTTGCAGAGGGGACCAAAGCAATGCATCCTACAGCCAGGAGCAGGAGAGCAGCACCTGCAGGGGCACCGGGCACTCTGAGCAAACACCAGCTCCACCTGGGGCTAAACATCTAAGGGAATGTTTCAAAAGGCAGTTTTCTCCCAGCAGAATGGTTTGTAGCTTCAGGAAATCTACTTGTAGATTTCCAGAAGGAAGTCTAGGCACAGGTATTGGCTCTAGGGCACAGGTACTTTAATTTATTATTATTGTTGCTGCTGCTGGGTTTGTTGTTGCTTTTGTAGAAGCTGATATAAAAACGATACAGAAATCTCACCTCTGTCTATATCCAAAGCAACACACTTTGCTTCGGTACCAGAAGATGGAGCCACACGCTCACAGTTTTAAAGTGGTTTTTTCCCCTCTTGTGCCATAAAACCCACCCAGGAAGCAGACAGTGCCTCGAAACTGCTCCCTTACCTTACATGAACTCGCTGTTTCAGAGTGTCTGTGTGCACAGCGAATCTGCTGCCTGCCCTACCCCTGTCAGCTGCCTCGCTCAGATGTTTCCATAACAACTCCATTTTCCTTGCTGCAAATATATTTTCTGAATTGCCTACCATGGCAAAATGAAATCGGGAAACAGAACCAAACTAAGCCAGGCATTTCCAACAGCTAAAATATCACACTCTTCATTTCCTCAGTGGAAGGATATACTCTTAAAGGGAGTCATAAATATCCCAGAACCACCAACACAAGATTCCTGACTCCTCTTCTTAAAAGGCCAAATAAAGACAGATATGATTTTTATTATGTGTCCTAAAGCTCAGGTGACACAACAGGCTAGGTCTGTGCTCTGCTGCAATCAGAGTAAGGCAGGTATTTAACATGGCCAGGGTGTGCCTTTGCCCACCCCAACAAACCCCTGGTTCTGCTTCAAGACCTACTTCCAAAGAAGAAAAAAAACCAAACCCACAAAACCCCCCCTAAAAACAAACCAAAAAAAAAAAAAAATCACCACAAAGAAAAACAAAAACCACCAACAGCCATGTTAGGGCATATCCCACCGTCTGTTTGGGGTTTTTTGCAGTAGGTTTTGCAGCAGAACCAGCCCTGCCCATGATCCAGCAGCAGTGGCAGCCAGGGAGCAGTGCTGACCCCTCAGCTGCACCCTGGGCTGGTCAGGGACACAGGGCTGGAGCAGAGACATCCACTCTGCCCTTAGCCAGGGCTGTGCTGGTCCCACTGCTGGCAGCCAGCCCCAGCAGGCACATTAAGATGAAAGGGCCTTTGTAAAGTGACACAGATCTGATGGGAAGAGAATCCCTTCCCTGAAGGTATTAAAGTCCATTAGGGCTCTCCTTTGTTGGCTGCTTGCTCTGGGTCAGCTGTGTGAGCAGCCACTCCTAGAGAGTCAGATCAAAGCAAGATAATGGCATCTCTAATAATGCCAGCAGAGATCTTCCAGGTAAAAATGCTTCTTGTTCAAGAGCACTCTCAGATCCTTTTATGTCTTTTTCTGACCTGGCAATGCCCCTGGTTAGTACAGAACTGTTGAAAATACACAGGTTTAATTATTCTTTCAGCTGCTCTTTCAGACTGCTCTCAGGCAGCAGAAGCAGGCAACAGTTTACTCTCATCCATTTTCTCACTACAATGCTGCAACCTCTTTATAACAAATTCTCCATCACAACATTTAACACCTCTCTAATGGCACATTAAAAATGCAGTCAGCAAAGCATTCTATCAAAGTGTTCACAAAAAACAACCCTCAACATTATTTTTTACAAAATCTAAGTACAGGAGATGGCACACTGCCTCCATAACCCCAAATGCAGCAGCAGATACTCACACATTGCTCCTTGGGGAGCCACCATGGGACAGGGAACACCAAAAAGATGTGCACAACACAGAGTGGGGCCCACAGTGGGAGAGACTGGCAAGCGTCATCCTCTGTCCTGAGCTTGTAGATACCATGAGAAGGCTCCAGCACCTGGAACAACCAGAGAAATAGTTACTATTAATTCTCAGCTTCTATTTAAAATTTTGTACTTGCAAGATTGTCTCCATTCAATTAAAGGCAACCCAAGAAACAAATCTGAGGAAAATGTCATATCAACCCTTTTGCCCCCATTTATTTCAGTGCTGTGGCCAAAAGTCCAATTACAGTTTTGGCTGCCAGGACTTCTGAGCAGTGGCTCCATCACTCCCTGTATGATTTTCAATAAACATTTAAAAACTTGGATTTGCTTCCTCTGCCTGTAACATGGGTGCAGGAAAACCCACAACACCAGAGGTTTGTGTCCAAAAAGGAGACAGAGGAGTCCTCTAACTTTATTTGAATAAAGAGGGAGGCCATGGGCCATTTCCCATGGGGTCTCTCAAATTCTTGGGGGATGCAGCCCCCTCTTTATCCTAAGTTCCTGGCCACTCTTCCTCTCCCCACTGGCAGAGGTATTCTGCAGGTACAGACTCCCTGAATCCTCTACTCCATGCCCCTGTAATACACACCCCCTTTATTTTTCCTTTATAACAAAACACTATTCATAATTGTATTAAGCCTTTGTTCTTTTTCTGTACGTTCAGGAATTTATCACGGCCTTGGATGAGCAGCAGTTTGTGTCAATTGGTAACATTTTCTAGAACTGATGGTTTCTTCCCTCCCTCCCTCCCTCCCTATCTGTAAGTCCCTGGCCCTATCTACAAGCAGATTCTCATGCTCTGTTTGTAAGGACACATTCATCTTCTTCTTTTCCCATGTAAACAACACTCAGAGTCCTTGGGGCAATGAAAACACTCTGCAGAGGTGCCAGGGAGCCCAGGCATTCCTCTCCACAAACTGGAGGGACATTCACACCCTTCCCAAGCACACTCTGGGTGCCCAGCAGAGCAGGGGCCCTGGCACAGCTGTGGAAGTTCTCCCAGGGAAACTGCAGGGCTGGGAGACATCTCAGCCACAGCCAGGGCAGCCTGAGGCCAGCACCACCAAAGGGGATCAACCTGGTGGATAAACCAGGGTTTATCACCACAAAGGGGATAAACCATGCACCAACCAGGTTTAATCCCTGTCAGACTGCAGAACCCACAAGGACTCATGGGCACCCCCTGTTCTGTGCTGTGTGACCCCAAACACAGCAGCAGCACTGCTCTCTCTGCTCTGAGAGCCACGGCAATCCCACACAAGGACAGCATTCCCCTGAAGCTGCCCTGGAATGCTGCAAGCTGAGGAAATCTCCAGGAAGAAGCAGAAAAGGCCACAGTGATGACTGACTGCTGTGTCTGCAAGATGGATGAGAAATTGAATTCCTTTGTAAGGGACCAAACATATCACTTAATAAAAACAAGGCATCCTACAATGAACCTCTCTTTCCCATATTTATCCCTCTCTAAACACAGCAGTGCACAGATTATAGGAAATGGTTTTACATTTAACTTCAACCCCAAGTGGTAAAGAAACGGATTGTATCTCACAATGGAAATTTGCATCTACCATCATTTAATGGATGTTTTATACATGCTATGTACTACTGTGTTTTTATGGAAAGGCAAAAAAATTACTTGGGAATTTGTTTTTAATTAAGCAATAAGGCTCAATGGGGTACTGCTATCATGCAATAAAACCACTCCTGGGGTGTTGTGAGGCATTTGGTCCAGATGAGTGCTTCAAATCACCCCCAGATTGTGATTAGATGATTACTCCCTGGAGTTAATATTAGATGGCTCTCTCTAGAGTTGTCTTATTGCTATTATAAAAAGTCTTCAACATGGGGAAACTAAGCAGCTTTTGTGCTTGAAGAAGATGAAGTTTGCAGTTTGTGCCGTTGAGTGGCTGTGTGAACTGTGAGGGTCCCATAGATCACCTCACCTATTTAGCATGCCTGAAGGATCATCTCGGGGCATTTCTCTGACCCAAACAGTTTTACCATTATGTGGCTTTCTCTTTTTTTCTAGAAGATGGAAGGATATAAACAGCAAACAACTCCAAAATGAAGCAATCCCAAGGCAAGGCGCTGAGGAATTCGATTCACAGATATGATTTACCAGCTTTATCTTTTTGCTGGGAATAATGAATCCTAATTGCTATTATGCTAATTGTATTAATGAAGGCTAATGCATGCAGCAGCTCAAGAGATTCTCCCAGGTTGGGTCCACGAGGAGGTGCATGGCCTGAGGCATTTGTGAGGGCTCCCAAGCTAATGAAATCAAACAGCCCAAATGGTACAGAGCCAACCTGCAGTGCCTTCCCCCAGCTGCTCTTCAGGGGTGAGGTTAGAGATGAAATATGCCATTCTGGGAACAGATAAAACAAAAGCAAAAACAAAATAAATTTAAAAAAAATTAAAGAAAAAGAAAACCAAAGCCTCTTGCATTTCAGTATTCCAATAAGAGAGAAATCTCAGGAAAATGTTAACTCTTCCAAAACTCTCCCAAAAATGCAGAATGGCATCACCTGGACATGGACAATTTTTGCAGAGCTTGAGCTGAAGCACAGAGCAGAATTCTCAGCTCCTCCTTCAGATGCCCCCCAACAGCAACCACAAACCTCCGATTATACAACATCCCTCTAGTTTCTCAACCAGACACCAATTTTTACACTTCACAAATTAAGGTGTGATCCTTCATACATCCTCTGTGTCACATCTCATACATCCTGCACCACCCAGGCAGCAACACAATCTCTAAAAGCCAATAAACCTCTTCCACCTCAGGAGAAATCCCCAATTCCTCATTCAGATCAGCACCTCAGTACCTAAAGACCCAGCATGACAATGGATGGGGATCTCAGCCAAGCTGAGGTTTGCTCTCTTGGTTTCCAGGATGTCAGCAGAACACCTTGGAAAAAACCCACATCACATGGCTGTGTTCCCTTGTATTTGAAGATAACAAAAGGAAACAAAGATTTCCCTTTTTGTTCCCCCTTCACAGAGCTCTCTGCACATGCACTCAGTGCATGAACCTTCCCCGGGCAATGGCAGCAGATGCCTTCCTGCACAAAAGACACTGATGTGGGGCAAGGTCCCTTACAAAGAGAAGATTTTTCCTTCCTGAGCAATGCACACATTCAGCCTGGGTAGCAGTTACAAAGGAAAGAGACCAAAGCATGTTCTTCACATAAATAGAAGCTATATCCATAGGCAAAGCAGGGTTCAGGAATGACACTCTTTTATTTGTCTTTGACTAATCAGTCAACCAGTCATTTACATCTTTTTGCATTAGCCAGTGATTATCACACTCTGTTCCCCACACTTTTCCCCTGTTTCAATATTTGAAATGGCTAATCTACCTCAGTTTAGTCTTTGAAACACTTGCTCACCAGTTATTTGTTCACCATGATTTATCTTGTGCAATAAAGGCACACTGAATAGGAGATCACTGTTCAGACAGAACAGCAGCAGTAGGAAAAGGGCTGAGAAGAACGTGCCCAGAATGGTCCCTTCTGCAAGGAAGGCTGGGCTCAGAAAGTGCAGCTTTCTCTCAGCATACTGAAAAATGCATTCAGGAGCTTTTCTGGACACCCCTCTTTTTCCCACATTAATTTCATACATTTTGTTCTAACATTACATCCTTCTCTGCACTGAACACCTGCACCTTCTCACAGTCCTGATGTTTTATATTCTCCTACCTCAGCTTTTCCCACCTTCACCTTTTATATTCCAACTCCAGCCTGTTCCCACTATGGGGAGCACTGCTCAGAGCAGGGGCTGCAGCATGTCAGGGCTCCTGCTCGTTCCTCAGTGTGTGCTCACCCCTCCTGCAAATCAGGAGAGCTCGGACTTCTGAGCTTCCCCTCTTGGGAGTCCCTGCACTGGGCAGTTCCTGGGTGCAGCCTGGAGACACATCACAACCAACACACTCAATCCACTCAGAAATTACTGATCATTCTTGAAGTTCCAACTCTACAGCACTGCACTCGTGGAGCAGGGAGCAGGGCTGAGGTCTGAGCAGGGAAGGGTGCAGCAAGCACCAAGACAAACTTGTAACTTTAGAATCTGCAAATGTGAGAGGTTTTATCATCCTTGCACAAAGAGCTTTTGTGAGGGTCACTGAGATTGGTGAGCTGGGACATGGCCCGTGGTGAGGCACATGGGGTGTGAGTCAGGAGCTCTGGGGGATGTTCCTCAGCCCCTGGGTGATTCACTCTGAGCCAGAGCCCGCTGCTGCTGGAGGCAACAGCAAATCACCCTCTGCTCTGTGTCAGTGACCAAGCACCCTGTGACCAAATGGAACTCTCCAAGAGTGGAACTCCCCGAGAGAAGGGCACAAACCCTCACAGTTATTAGAATTTATGCTGCCCTTCAAGATCCTGAGGATAAAGTGATGCACACACACAGAGCCTCTGTAAAAAACAAAAGCACATTGATTGAGCATTGCTTTATGCAAAAGGCAGAGCAGCAAGCAAAGGTTGCTTTCAGGAACACTTTCATCACTTGGGCATTCATTTTGCAGCCAGGCTCTCAAGAAATGGGTAATTTCCTGCACCAGGGCTGAGAGATGCCCTGAGGCACAAGCAACCTCTCAAACAGGTTTGCTGGGCAGCAGCCTCAAGGCATGAGGAGCAGTGAGAATTTGGGAACTGGCACCTGAATTCCAGCCTGTACTGACAGAGCTGAGTGTGGATGTGACTTCTGCACTGCCAGACTTGGAAGCAGGCATTTCTGAAGCAGGCAGATGAAGCTGGTAGTGCCTCAGAGACACAAATCATTCATGGCAAGTCACACATTTCTGAAGAGGCTGATTAGCTGAACCCCCAGGAGCCAGACCAGACAAACATTCATCCCCAACCCTCACTCAGGACAGAGGTCACTCATCCCTACAGGTAACCTGGATGATGAACACAAGTTGCCTTACTCCTTCATTAGGTCACAGTATGCCAAGCTCAATTCAGTAAAATCTCCATTGCTAAAGGCTGTCTTGTCCACTGATTAAATGCCCCATGTAGTCAATTAGTTAAAATCACTGTCTATCCTATGATCACAGTGGGTTCCTAACATCCCAAACTGAATCTAAATACTGAGTTTTAGTCAAAAGAATTTTATCAAATGCCTGGGTTGTTTTTCCTTCTTTTCCAAACAAGCACTAAACATACACTGAGCTGAGAATTTAACAGATGTTTTTGTTACTATTATAATCTAATCTTTTCCTGCAGGCTGTTGTAGTAATTTTGCCACTAGAAGATAATAAAAAAACATTTTCTCCCCTGCAGAGCTTACCTTTGGCTGACTCAGCTGAGCAGCTGCAGTTTCCTTTACTTGCTTTGAAATTATTGCATCCCAATTGGGCAAGATATTTCTGCTACTGAGAAACAAGTGGCTTTGGAGAAAATGCCAGAGGCAATCAGATAAAGTATCTTCACCTTGCTCTAGTTGCTTTAAAAGCTGGTAATTTGGGCTGCAGCTTTTTCAAGTGATCCCACAAATGTTTGGGTTTACAGCCAGGAAAAACAGAGCTCCTGAGCCTGCCTCTCAAACAACTCTTAAGATTACTGGTGAAACTCCCAGTTTGCATCTCAGTGAGGAATTCAAGCAAGTGTGTAAGAGCTTCCAAAACAAACAAACAAAATACCAACAGAAAGGCAGCTCTCAATTGCAACTGCTTAACACTGACTGTGAGCACAAAGTGGATTTTGGGGCTTCCCTTGCCTCATGCAACACTTGCCTGAGCACACCTCCACTTCTGACTGAAGAGAAACAAAAAAAACCTCCTAATCCCAGGTGGTTTGGCCAGCCCAATGCTGTGTTTGGCTGATGTGTTGTCCAGGTGAGCATGCTGAGAAACAACAAGAAAAATAAAATATTAAATCTCAGTAATAAAGACTATTATTAGCATAGTCTCATTAGCATATGAGAGCAAATTCAGAATAATTTTAGCATACAGGAGGGAAAAAACCAGTTTCAGAGTAATAATCTGTGGCTGGTTAGATCTGAATTAGCCTGACAGCTAAGACAAACTCTGGCATATTTAGTTCAGTGCTTTGTCTATTTATAGTTTACAGATATTTACAGTTGGACCTTGTTAAAAAACCCCCAGCATTCTGCAGGGAATTAATTTCTAAGCTGGGCAGATCTCCTCAGAGTTAGCAACTCCACATAAACCAGCTCCCAGGTGTGAGAAACAGTCTGCAAAGGCAGACCATGCTCCTTGCACCGGCAGACCATTCAGTCCCACAGAAAAGGGAGGAGGACTGGAAAGCCCTGATATATACATATATATATACATATATATATATACATATATATATATATATATACATACATATATACATATATATATATATATATATATATATAACTTATATATCACTATATATATATAGTGATAACCTGAATCTGTGCAGCCCAGCAGCCTCCCCTCAGTGCTGAGCTTTCTCCCAGGTTTTCAGGGGTTTCTCAGTGACCTGATGGCTCTGTCTGTAATCCCCCCTCATACACTGCTAGGCACTGAGCTTAGTCCGTGTCCTCATTTATCTGCTCATCTGACACAACCACAAAGTGTAAAGAAATAAGGTCTTGTGGAAGCCCCCATGATTGCCAAGCACTTTAGCTCTAAAGTGCACCATGAGCTTCCCAGCCCATATTATTATTACCAAAGAAAATGAAAACCTGGGAAAAAAAATATTTCTAATACCTTGACAGGTCCATCACTTCCCATTAAAAATAGAAAAGCTATTACAGAAAGTGAGCAAGCACCTGAATTATAGATCAGCCCAGGCCTGGGGTTGTGGGACTGCACCTGGCAAGGGCCAGAGCTCGGGTGCCCTGCAGCACCTTCAGCAGTGCTGGGGCACTCACAGCCCCTGCCCACCACCCTCCTGGCACTGTCATGACTGGGTGGGAGAGAGGAATGCAAAAGGTTTTCCTGCAACGCCAATTCGGTGTTAATAGAGCATTCTCTACACAGACGTCTGTAAGTGTAACCACAAAAGTGGTGAGAAGCTGTGATCCAAGGCTTGGGAGCAGGTCTGGTTTCTGTTTTGGACCAGTGTAATTTGTAGTTCTATTTATATCTTTCTTCTTAACTGTGAAACACCGGGGGTATTTTATCACTGAAACAATCTTTGTACAATGCCATCTATGTGTACCCTTCTGCTGGATGGAATATAACGTGATTAGGGGGTGATCAAACTGGAAACTTGAAACTGCCAGCAAACTGAATACACTGAGCTGTGCTAGAGGGGCCGAGAGGAGAGTGTGCAGGAGGGTGCGGGATGGCAGCAGGGCACACAGAACTATGGGGCACACACACAGCCATGGGGCACAGGCAGCCATGGGGCACACAGCCGTGGGGCACAGACATGGGGCATACACAGCCATGGGGCACACACAGCCGTGGGGTACACAGGCAGCCATGGGGCACACACGCAGCCCTGGGGCACACGCAGCCCTGGGGCACGCCGGCAGCCCTGGGGCACAGCCAGCCCCCTCACGGCCCCGTGGGGCAGCCCCAGCCCCGTCAGCCCAGCCCGGCCCCGGGGCGCCCATTGGCGGCGGTAGCGGTGGGCGGGGAGCGGCAGCGGGGCCCGGCCCTGGAGCGGAGCGGAGCCTCCCGGCGCGGCCCGCGGGAGCGTTACCGGGGCCGGCAGGTACGGGCCGAGCGGGGTTGGGTTCGGGCGGCGCGGGGTGGCGGGGAGAGCCGGGGGTTCGGTGTGGGACGGAGGGGAGAGCTGGGGGTTTTCCGCTGCCGGGCCGGAGCGGGGGACAGGAGCGGTCTGGCGGGGAACAGGAGCGGTCTGGCGGCTCCGTTCCGCCCGCCGTGGGACAGAGCGGCGGGGTGAGGGAGCCGTGCGGGCTGCCGGCTTCGGCCCGGGGTCCCGCGGTGTGCGCTGCCCGTCCCGCGGTGTGTCCTGCCCGGGGTCCCGTCACGCGTGTGCGGAGCCTGCGGCCCGAAAGCCGCTCCAGAGGGACGGGTGTGTTGGGGTTTTAGAGGGGCGGGTGTGTTGGGGTTTTAGAGGGGCGGGTGTGTTGGGTTTTTAGAGGGGCGGGTGTGTTGGGTTTTTAGAGGGGAGGCGGTGGTGGTTTTTTAGAGGGGCGGGTGTGTTGGGGTTTTATTTAAGTCCCAACTTTGCCCGCGTACCAAACCCGGACGCTGTCCTGTTGCGGAGCTGTAAGCGGGACCCCGCTTGGGCCCAGCGCCTGTCCCAGAGGGGCGCTGAGCCCCGGGCGCTGCGAGGGACAATTGTCGCTTCCCTGGCGGTCCCCTCGGCAGCCAGCCCGTGTGTGTCCTTGGTCACGAGTCCGGAGAGCCTCGGGATGAGTGCGGGGACAGGGAGCGGGGCACGGACGGGGTAAGGCTCTGCCTTGAGTTTCGTGGTTTTCCCCCTTCCTCCCTCCCTTCCTGCCCTTCCTGCGCTGCTTGGGCGCCTCTGAGCCTGGCTGGCACTTGCGAGCGCCACAGCTGAGCTCAGGCTGCCCGCGAGCCGGGTTCGGTAGCATCAGCCTGAGCTCCTCAAAGCCTGCCCGGCCGTCCCCTTGCTCTGGCCCGGCTGAGCAGCAGTGGCGAGACGCTTGGCAGCTCAGTCAGTCCCTGTCCCACCGGGACTGTCGCATTCTTAAAGGCTCCCTGTGACAGCCAGCCCCAAAATGTGCATGTGCTGAGTTGGGTTCCTCGTAAGCACGGCAGGAAGGGGCTTACCAGAGCCTGGCCTCCTTACCTCAGCAGCTACAGCGTGCCGGGAGAGAGGGAGAAGCGAGCTGAAATGCCCTCCGGCAGGAAAAGGAGAGGAACTTTGTTCTTCTTGCTCTAAATGCCTGCTCGGGCAGCTGCATCCTACTTGCTGTCTTGGTGAGCAAGAGCTTATGGCTGCCCTAACTCCAGGAGAGATTTCTCAGAGCAAGGCAGAAAGAGGGATTCAGGAAAAGCTGCAGAGAGATGAGGCTCGGGGCATTCCCTGCTGGCAGCCCTCAGCAGTGAGATCTGGGTGTCATGGACCATCCCATGTGTGGTATGCACGAGGTATGCAGTGGATACCAGGGCTGTCAGCTCTGCCTGATGGCAGGAATGGAAGGATCAGGTGGAACAGCTCTCTGCATCGGTACACCTAAGCCTTAGGTACATACAGACTTGAAAAACATACCCCAGACTTGCTGACCCGTGAGCTGAAGCTGAAATGCTGTGCCTGGCAGGCATCAGCATGGCTGTTTATAATCACAAGTGAACAAGCCCGCATTGTTAAGTGTTGTGGCGTGCTTACTTCTGGAGGGGAGTGCCAAGCTGTGGTTCTTTTCCTTTGAACATCAGTCATGTTCACTGCACAGTATTTGATCACATGCAGACCCAGCAGTTCCTGATGGAAAAAACATCAGAATTTGCCATGCCAGAAACTTCTGTGAAAAGCAGCATGCCAGAAAAACACATCTTGCCTCCTTAATTTCAGCTGGGTAAGCTGTTACTGCTGCATGTGGTACCTGGGCACATGTAGCACTTGCTAATAAGCACTGTGAGCATGCTGACCTGACACAGCAAACTTAAGCAAACAGGAGAAAAAATTAATTTACCAAAATGAATAAAGTAGATTGGACTTCATACCCTCACTTTGTTCCAAAGGGAGAGGCTCTCATCTCTCAGGAAAGCAGACCATAGTAACACTCAGCAGCTATCTTTATTTACCAGATTCACAAAGTGCCTGCATTCCAAAGCCAAACTGTGGATTATTTGCAGTGAGTCACAGTATTAACATGAAATTGGGATTTATGTGGTTGGTCAAGCTGAGCTCTGTGTGGAACTCGGGGCAGGATGGATCTGGCCTGTGGTGGGATGTGATGAGTCAGCCCCCCAGATGGCTGTTTCTGCCCCCCTACCTGAACAGGAATAACACAGAGGGAATTGTCCAAGCCTAAAGGTAGGCACTGTGAGTCCCACTCCTACCATTTTATTTTTTTTAACTTTTTATTATGTGGTTGGGCTGTTCTCCGGTCACTTCTGCCTGAGGTGGAGAGAGATGGGAGAAAAACATTCTGCTTTTGCATCCCACGAAAACTCCTTCAAGGAATACCCTGAGCTAGAGCAGCCAACAATTGTAGTCTTAGCAGAGAAGATTTTCCCACAACAGAGTTGACTTTTCTTTGGTTAACTCGTGGTATTTTAACTAGGGAGCAAACTAGAGGGTGGAGGAGTAGGGACATAGCTGCAGGTAGAAGTCTGATGTGTAATGAGAGCTCACCTTTGGTTTTTTCACACTACAGGATTGTGTCCAGCCCCTTCTCCTTTTGCTCCATGCAGTAAGTCCAAGAGGGACCCAGGTCAGTGCATCAGCTGAAGCTTTCACAGCAGCACAGCTTACACTCCTCTTTGGAAAGGATTTCAGGTTTCCTGGCTCTGTGCAGGCAGGGTCTCTATATCTGACAAAATATTTTAGTTTCCACTGGAATCTGGTGTGCAGAGATCTTTAGAAATAGAGACATGTCAAGTACCATAAGTTCTTGAGAGGTTGGGCCATGCTTCTAAACTACATAAAATAAAAGAGGCAGGCTAAGAGCCCCATAACCCAGCAGCACAAGGGAAGGAAACTGGTGGGCCTGCTTTGGTTTATCCCATTTGGTGTGGCTGGTGCCCAAAGTTCTTGACAGGATATTATTGCATTCACAGTCTTTGCACACCAAGGATCCCAAGCTGTAATTTGAGTTTTTCCTGTATTATTTGTGTGCTCATCTTCCTCTTTCACACAGAAACTCCTCATCCAGGGATGTGTGGAGAGATCACATCCCAGGATAGGTGGGTGTCTGGGTAGCCCTAGTCAGGGAGTTTGTGGACAGCAGTTTGCCCTGCCTGTGTGCTCTTCAGCCTCATTTGTGTATTTGAGAGGGAGAGGGTAAAAACACCTGGTGCTTATTGCAGCAGGACATCTCCTGTCCCTGCACAGACGCACTCAGGCTGCTGGAGCCACGCTGGGAATGGAGGCTCTCTGCTCTCTGATGACAAGGGACAGCCTTGGCCCAGCTGCTGCATGCTGTGCCGTGGCAGGTTGGCTGGGGAGTGCTGGCAGCCCCTGCTGCTGCAGGCAGCCCTGGATTCCCCCTCTGGCTGCAGCCTGGCCAGGGCACTCAAGGAATGTGAAGTGAGTGGATGTGCCCAGCAGTGCCCAGCCCCACCCAGTGCACTCCTGGGCTTTGAGGCCCTGAGGATTCACATCCCCCCTGCAGCTCGAGGGGCACCCCGAGGAAGGCAGCTCTTAGGAGCACTCAGCACTCAGTGAAAGCTGTTCCTGCAGGCTGCTCACTCCAGTTAGGTCTGCCATGGCTGAACCTTGTGCTTTTCACCCTAGAGAGGGAAGCTCTGGGAACCCAGAGGAATTGCCCAGTCTGCCTGCCAGATGGGTCAGCTGAGAGGTGCATGGTGTGCAGCAGCTCTGTGGTTTCATTCCAGCACAGCAAAGGGGTGACTGGGGGTGAGGAGCAAGGGTAGAATGTCCCACACACATGGGACCAGGCATGTTGTCATCCTCCTCTTCCCTCCAGCCTCCTTGGCAGCAGGGACTCTGGGCAAGGAGCACAGGGATAGCAGTGGAGAGCAGCTCTGCACGAGTGCTTCCATCAACCAGCAGCAGCAAGCAGGGCAACAGCACATGGCCTTGTGATCTTGGAGCTGCCTTGTGATGGCTGAGCTACCTCTGTGCAGGGGGAAATGACTCACATTGCCATGGCCAGCTGGCCTTGGGCAGCACCCTCCAGCCTGCAAGGGGCAAGGAGAAAATCCACTGCCAGGGAGCACCTCCCTTAGTGCAGCCTGCCAAGAGCCAGCAGCTGCTTTCACTTCAGGGTTACCCTTACCTGGGTTTCCTGCTAGAACAAAGCACAGCACAGTGTCAAACCCCAGACTGAGTGAGAAGGAGGGTGCAGAGGTGTGGGAGAGATGAGTGTGCTGCATTCCACTTCCCCTTCAGCAGAGCTGGTTGTTTTCAGAATGATGTGTCTTGCATTTGGAAGCACTGTCAGGTCTGGGATAACAGAGGAAAGGCTGAACTTCTGTGGGTTTATTCACATCATGGGGGCTTTTTAAATTTCTTTTTTTACCTTTTTTGTCTATGCATGGAAGAGGTGATACCACAGAGTTTTCTTTTGCTCCTGCCTCAGCTCAGGCCCAAAGTGGAGCTGTGGGGGGTGTGTGTCTGTAAGCAGTCCTTGAGAAAGCAGGTGTGCAGTCAGAAACAGGAGGTTTGCTCTCTATGGATCTGCATAAAATCAGGTTCAGTTCAAGCAGCTTTTTTTCCTAAGGGCACACAGGGAGACTGGTAAAAAGCACAACCAGGGAGACCTGGCTCTGCCTTCAAGTGCTTGCATTGCTGTAAATTGAACCTTCTCAGTATAGCTTGGGCTGTTGCAAAATGAGGTCAGAAAGTCTGAAGATTGTATTTAGAAAGGTAACAAACTAAAGCCAGGAATGCTCAGGAGATCACCTGTAGCCTCAGGAGTATCTCACCTGTGCATCCACTGGCTACTCACCCTCACCCTGGTGCAGGTGTCTGCAGTTTCACCTCTTCCCTCTGTGTTTTCCTCTCTGCAGAGGGAGCTGGCCATGATGGACCACCTTGCAAACACGGAGATCAACAGCCAGCGCATCGCTGCTGTGGAGAGCTGCTTTGGGGCTTCAGGGCAGCCCTTGGCCCTGCCGGGCAGGGTGCTCCTGGGAGAAGGGATTCTAACCAAGGAGTGCCGCAAGAAGCCAAAGCCTCGCATCTTTTTCCTCTTCAACGACATCCTGGTCTACGGCAGCATCATCCTCAACAAAAGGAAGTACAACTCCCAGCACATCATCCCCCTTGAAGACGTCACTCTGGAGACGCTGCCAGACACCCTGCAGATGAAGAACCGCTGGATGATCAAAACCTCCAAGAAGTCCTTTGTGGTGTCGGCAGCGTCCCTGACGGAGAGGAAGGAGTGGATCAGCCACCTGGAGGAGTGCATCAAGCACCTGCTGAGCAAGACGGGCCGGCAGCCGTGCCGGGAGCCCGCGGCGCCCTGGATCCCCGACAAGGCCACGGACATCTGCATGCGCTGCACGCACACCAAGTTCTCCACGCTCACCCGCAGGCACCACTGCCGCAAGTGCGGCTTCGTCGTGTGCGCCGACTGCTCCCGCCAGAGGTTCCTGATGCCCAGGCTGTCCCCCAAGCCCCTGAGGGTCTGCAACCTGTGCTACAGGCAGCTGCTGGCCGAGAAGAAGAAGGAGGCAGAGGCGGATCGGAGGCAGACGGAGCCCGTCCCCTCTGCCACGCAGGGCTACGAGCCCTCCAGCGGCGATGAGAGCGACAAGTCTGACGATGACAGGGCTGAGCACTGGCCAGCTGACTCAGAGTTTTATACCTCACAGGTATCCTGGTCATCTTTCCACAGCTGACCTCCCTGGGAGCTGGTGGTGTTTATACACTGGGAAGCCAACCTCTGGCCTCCAGTGCGTGTCCTTCTCGATGGTTTCTCTGAAGGCCGTGCCTAGGCAGGTGGGTCCTGGCCCCTGTGTGTGCTGTGAGAGCTGAGACAAGGTTTCCCCTCTGAGAATGTCTCATACAATGTGAGCACAGAGAGAACAGCTCAGTGAAGAGCACTGAGGACTGGGGCAGTGCCCTGTGGATCAGTCTTGGCCAAAAGAGCTCACCTTCAGTGCCTTATTCTTCATCTCTGCTAAAACATCTCTTGTTTGAAATGGTTTGAGATTGGCTCTTGGGAGGAAAAGGAGCATGAAATCCCAGAGTTGAACACATTGACCTGCTCACTGTGTGTTCCTCTGTGACAGCAAGGGCCACTCTGGATGTCCCTTTCCATGAGCATTCTGAGATTCTCACTGCAGGCATGGCAGCCTGAGGGAATAGCTGCTCATCCCTGCACAGTACAGCCAGCACTGGATTCCCTGTGTTCTCAAGGCTGAAAACACTCAGAGAATGGTACTTGGAATGCAGGGAGCTTGTGTGGGGCTCAGTGTGAGCCTCAGCAAAGCATGGAGCATCCAGCTCTCTCACATGGAAAGAGGCCATGCCAGGAGGAGGGAGGGGAGGGCAAAGGGACAGGGAAAATGACCCTGAGCAGTGAAATATGGAGGGAGAGAGGTGCTGCAGTTCACTCAACTGAGTGCAGAGCCCAGATCTCAAACACAGGCAGTTATACCAGATTACTAGAAACTTGAAATCTCCAGCCTATCAGGTAAAAGGAGAGCCCAGGGAAGACTTGATAAAAGTCTGTAAAAATCCAGGGAAAAGCCCAAATTAAGATCCTGTGAAGTACAGCACTTCAGCTTCCCCTTCCCTCCTGTGCTGCTGCCCAAGGCATCAGATTCTCACTTGTGGGCTCACCTCCTGCCTTATCAGCCTCACAAGTCCAAAGTTAAGGTCCTTCATGTACTTCAAGGATGGGAGCCAAAGACTTTACAGTTTACTTGAGATCAACTTTTAAGTTCAAATTCAGTTAGAAATAAACTGTGTTTATTCAAGTATTCTATCATAATGTAGCAAGGGAGTAAATATAGAGGAAATCAGACAACAGCAATTGTTTTGCAGCAGGCATTTCTACAAACTCCATTATTACTTTTAGTATATTTTTGAATTGTGTATTTTGTGGTCTGGAAAAGCAGCATGGCTGGGAATACACTGCCAATGTTGTAAAATGTTTCCTTACCATGAGCTGTCACAAGGAGAGCATTGCTTGACAGGTGGCCATGTGGTTTTTTAAATTTCAGTTCAAGATAATTATTCTTACTCCTCTCTTTTATAAACTGCTACTGTTCCAGTGAATTTGTATCACTTGACTGTGTGTGAATAAAGATACTGCCAACAGGAAGGAGCCAGGAAAGCAGGACAATAAAGGATGTTATTATTGAACAAGAGTCTTAACAAGAGCTGGGACCCAGGCCTGGCTAGCCCAGCACAAGTGGTGACTCCTCTGCTGTGGGGAGACTGCTCTGATTTCTGTCTACTCTGTGAAGGTAAGGGCATCAATCTGATGCTTCCTTTCTGTTTATACCCAGTTGTCTGGCAGGCTTTCCCAGGTCTCCTGCAATCCCTGCAGTAGTCTGTATCAACTGGAACAGTCTTTTTCCGCTGGGGACACAGCTCAGAGTGGGCCAGCAAACTTTATGACCTAAGCAGATGTTTTTGGGCTTTAAAGCAATAAGTACACTGAGTTCTGTTTTTTCCATTCCTCTCCAGACTTAGCTCCTAGCTCTGCACAGCAGTGATTGTTTTTACAATGCCTCCCACCCACCAGAAGGGTGTACATGCTATGCAAACAGAAAATGACCTTAAAAATAAACAGCCATTAGAGTGGCTCACGAGCCAAAAATAGCCCAGCTGCTGAGTGTGCATCCAATCAGAAATGCAGTGCAGTTTGGAACCTAAGCCTTAGTTCAGTTGGAGATCAGCTTACTTGTGTGTTCGAAGGTCTTACTACTGCCAGCCCCAAAAGACCTATGAACTGCTTTTATGCTCTAATGAGGGACAGGCACTCCTCTAAAGAATGCCTTCTTGGTGAGCAAAAGCTTTTCTTAATCACAGCAGGGGAAAAAATATCAGAACAAACCACCGAAAACAACCCAGCTCCTTTTTCTGATACATGCTGCTGATGGCTTCTGGGGAAATGCACACATCTTCCACCAACTGCAAGCCCCAAGAAACCAAGCAATTCTTAAACTTTTAATGCCTATGGTAAAAGGATCCTGCCCAGGAAAACATGGGGAAATTTAAACAAAGCCTCTCCCCCACTTCCTGAAGTTCTGTTGTGGAACTCAGCACTGGGATTAGAGCCTGGGGCTCCTGGCTTCTGGCCTGCTGAACACATGGGTTTTAAATCACAGGCTGTGTGCTGTTACAGTCCAGCCTGGAGTTTTCCAGCCTGATTCTATCTCCAGTGTATTAATAGGGCATTTCCTGATGGTTTGTGCTCTCTCTATTTTAGCTAAATAAAGGCCTCAGCAGAGATCCACTCCAGTTGACAGCCCCACGTGGCCAGGAAGAGCAGCAGTGCTCCCCTTGGGAACATCTGCAGGCTGGAGGCTTTGTGGGGTCACAGCCTCCTCCTGAAGGGCTCCCAGACATCAGCTCTGGGGTCATGTGCCAGAAGAGGTTCCTTGCTCAGCCCCTGCCTGAAGGTGTCACACCCAAAGGGCACAGCAGGGTGAGGGTGTCTCCATTGCACACCATCCTCTCCAGACCTGGTTACAAGGGGAGGAAGAGGATGGCACTGGTGCAGCAGCCAGTCAGGAAAGCTAAAGAGAAGGTAATGGGGAGCTTTGCTCCACAGATAAACTGAAAGGATAAAAAGGTTGCAGGAAAGCTGAGTGTTCTGCTGCCCCAAGGCACAGCTCAGGCACACCCCAGCTCCCAGCACGTGCTGACTCAGCATTCAGGAGCACTCGGGAGGGAGAGGTGAGCCAGCTGCTCCAAGGCTTGCTCCCAGTGACTCAGACACTCAGTTTCTATCCAGGCTGGATTTCTGGCTCTGCCACAGCTCACAGCCTCCTCCAACTCACTGCTGCTGCAAGGCAGTTTCTAATATTCCTCGCTCTGCCTGGGTTTTTGATTAGGGGGAGGAACTGAGGAGTACCCACGGTCCCAGCTGCTCTTGAGCTGCAAAATGGTGTCTCCAATGAAAAGCACAGGCTTCTGTTTCCCACCCTTTCTGCTGCAGGCCATGGACCTTTAAGGATGGTGCTGGCAGGAAGGAGATGTTGCACTGCTGAGGACACAAAAGAGCTGCAAGAAACCCTTGTCCAAGGCCTGTGTGCTGGAGATGGTGTCCAGGGCCCAGGACAGGAGCACAGGCTGCACACCAGGGGCACAGCACTGCAGGGCAGGACCCAGCCAGCTCTGCTTTATGGTACCTCTCACAGGCAGGGAGGAGCCTCTCCTGCCTGTGACCCAGTTCATAAAACCTCCAAACAGCCACTGCTGGGGTCCTGTGCTGCAGGTGGAGGAGAGGAGGTGCTGTGAAGGGCTGGTGAACCCCCAGCAACACCAAAGCTGGCATTTGACCTCAGTTCCAGTGAGGGCCAGAAATGCAAAGAAGCAAGGAGCAGGTTTTCTGTAAACCTTGAGGTTCATGGCCCAGAGCAAGCTACACAAGCTCCCAGTCTGTTCCTGTAGGGAGGTGAGAGAAACAGGAGGAGGGCAGCTAGAGAAAAGGTTTTCCTTCAGCAAAGCTCCATCGTGCAGCACCTTCTGTTGCACACACCTGGGGCAGAGCATGTGCTGCTGGCAGCCACCCTGCTCCCTGTGATCCTGCTGCCCAGGCTGCCCCAGGCAGCAAGGCCAGCCTCTCCTCTTTTAAAATCATAAACACAGTATGTTTTGGTGACAGCCTCTGGAAAAAATGGATTTCAGAAGGAAAAAGCATTAACTCAAGGCCAGACAGGTCTCTTCCCCTCTAACAGCAACAAGAAAAAAAATTCACATGTTTTTTAAAGGAAGAGTTAGTACATAAAGTAAAATTAGAGCCTTAGTGGCTTCATATAGAAAGGATTTCCTGAGTGCTGTCAGGAGTGCCCCTCACAGGCTCAAACAGCTCCAATAGTGGGGTGAGAGTCAGAACCAACCCACAACCCACAGCCACCAGCACCCAGGTCACAGGGTGACACAGCTTCCTGGCTTGTGTCACAACCTCTGATTAATGAGTGTTCAGCAGCAAATTCCAGACAAACTGACCTGAGTCTCCAGATCCTGCCCAAAATGTCCTTGAGCACACCTGGTTCCTGTTTGGGCAGCTCCTGGGAGCCAGGGGCTGTTCACAGTCCAGCAGTGTCTCACATGCAGAGCCTGTGAGCAGCCCTGCTGGCTCCTCTGGCTGGCAGCATCCAGCTGCTCCCCTGACACTCTCCCAGGCACAGCTGTGTGCAGGGGAGCAGGGCAGCAGTGCTGCTGTGCACTGCCCTTGCTGCATGGGTGCCTCTGCTGCACAGCTTCCTGCTGGGGCTCACACGGGGCATTGCCTCCCCCAAAGCTCAGCAGAGGTGCCTGCTGTCAGCACATCCATCTGCAGGGTGTGAGGCTGCACTTGTGCACTCACAACACCAGGCTGGAGGCAGACACAGCCCTGCAGGCTGAGCAAGCCCCTCTGGCTGTGCTGGTCCCACAGGCACTGGGGATGTCACACTGCAGCCACCTGTGTGCAAGGAGACAGCTCCAATGATGAGAGGCTCTGCAGAATCCACTGGCACAGAGCTGTTCATCTGGGGACAGTGACAAATGGAGACTGTCACACTTGGCTGCTTCAGGACTTATAATGCCACATTTGGAGAGGTGTTAGCTCCAGAAAAACGGGATCTGGAATGCAGCTGGTGCAGCCCTGGAGCAGGGGCAGCCCTTTCAGCACAGCCTGGAGCCTGAGGAGAGCCCTCTGGAGCAGCAGCAAGTGAGCACCCCTCCCACCAGCTGCAGCTTCGCTCTCCTCAGGGACACGCAACAGCCAAAGCCCAACCATGGCTGTGCACAGAAGGGATCCAGAAGGATCTGTTTGTTGGTTGAGACCTTACAAGTCAGAGCCCTCACCCTTCAGGAGAACCATCTGGGCAGTGCAGGAAGAGTGGGGGAGCCCCCAGCACTGGAGATGCTGCTCCCCTTGGGAAATGGGGAAGGGTCCTGGGCTGGAAGCTGGCACAGGAGCTGGGCATTGCCCAAGCACCCTGGACACAGACTGTGACAGGCTGCTCCAGAACAGATATGGCTTTTACAGCTCTCTGGGGGCTCAGCACCTCCTGGCCAGCTCTGCCTCCCACTCAGAGCACTGGAGCTTTCTCCTCCTGCTCGTCCTCCCCACCAGAATTTGCCTCTGGAAGCTGGATTGTCCTGGGGCCAGCTCATCCAGCTACACAGGGACAAGGCTGCAAGCAGGGCCTCCCTCCCAGCTGTACCAGCCCTGCACAACAGGCACCTCTGTGAGCTGGAGAGTTCCTGGCTGCACGTTTAGCAGTGACAGCAAGACAGGGGAAGAGAAGGAGCTTGTTTAATATATAGAAATATATATATATATAAAGAGAGAGATTCTGCAAAACAAAGCAATAGCATGATAATATCTTAATACAACTTCCACTTTGAAAGAGTGTGAATAAAGATTTCCCTCTTTAAAATTCCCCTAGTTGGTTCTGGTAGTTTGAAGACATTTCCTCTATGGTGCAAGTAATAAAGATTTAATTTCAAGTTGATATTGCCATTTTGAGGTCATGAAGTAACTGATTGCAACTGATGGACCTGGAGAGGTCAGGTCCTCTGCTTAATCACTTGTTTGTCCATGGGAAAGCAGTGAGAGAGGAAGGCTCCACTCCTGAGCAGAATAAAAGACACAAAGGCAAATGGGCAGCACAGGAAACCCCTTTTGTACAACACAGAAAATGCCACATTTTTTCAGAGTGCGATTGCTTTGGCAGTCCCTGTGTTGTGTTTTACTCACAGCAGCACGTGTGTTGGCACAGCACTGCAGGAACTGGGAGAACATGAGAGCAGTCTGACTAACCCAGAGCCAGAGTTCACCTCTCCCAAAATCATGAGGGACAGCATTGAAGAGGCACCTACAGAGCAATTCTGCTGCTGCTTTAGTCTCCTGTCAGCCTGCTGAGAAACTTGTGGAGGCACTGGTTGGTGTGGCCAGTGCTCACTCTCAATCTGCTTCTTGCTGAACACATTTCTGTTTTGGCACTTGGAGCATCCTGTGCAAATGAGCCCCACAATTCCCTGTGCCACTGTGTGAACAAGCACTTCCCTCACCTCTGCCAGTTCAGGGGGTGCACCCTGCCTTCTACAGCACAGTGTTGTTCCTCCAGTTCAGCTCTGTGCCAGTCACAGCTGTGACAAAATCTCCCCCATTAGTGCCTTTTCCAGGTGGAACAGTTTCAACCAGCCCATCTCTTAACACAGGTGCCCTCCCATACAGAGTTATCCTTCTCTGTATCCCTCCCAGCCCTGCCGTGCCCTCTGTGGCTCCCAAAGGATGAACACCAGCATTCCAAGCAGGCTGCACAGACTATCCAAGATGTGGCAGCTACCTGGGTTTGTTCAGTGACCTAACTACATTTACTTCTTGGTTTCCTTTCCCATCTGTCCTACCTTTCTTGTTGCCTTCTGACTCACTGCTGAGCACTGTCAGAAATCTGTCCAGTGACCTCAAGCCCCTTCCTGAGAGCAATCAGGGCAGCACTGTGAGGCCAGGGTTACCCTCCTGGTGGCACTTACCGACACGCAGGGTTCTGCTGACTGCAGGCTGGTGACAATGTCTGCACCTGCTGGCAGGCACTGGGGGGCTGTGGAAGGTGCCTTTGCTGCCCAGTAAGGTTGTGAAATCTTGCAGATAAAGCAGAGCATCCCCTCCATTCCTCCCCACGGCAGCACAGCATAGTGTGACCTTGTTTTCCTTTGTGACACTCCACACCAGGACAATCCTGTTCCTAGAACACAGCACCTGCAGCACAGAGCTGGGCTCCTGGGCTGAGCCCAGCAGTGCCTGGGTTTAACTCACCAGCACTGGGACTCATCCTCTGGGCAGGCTGGGAGATGGTGTGGCTGGAAATGGAGCTGCTGCAAACACTGAAACCACATCGTCAAACCCTTGGCACGTGCAGCTTTCCATGAATATCCGAGGTTCCCAAAGACAAGCCAAGGCCAACCAGAGGACAGGACGCAGGGCAGCTCTGAAGCTGGCTCTGTTGTTGGGGTGTGAGCAGCCTGTAGCTGGTTAATTGATTTCCTGAGTGCTATCTGCAGACACCATCCAATTTCGGTCTATTGCATAACAATACAGCACAGTTACTTCAGGCACAACAAAAACACACCTTTGTCACGAGGCAGCTTAATTAGTTAGTGAGAGCAGAGCACTTGGAAGATGCAAAGCACTACAAAAGTGCTCCTCATTATCCTCACTGGCACTTATCATCAGTGGCACGATGTGAAGGCTGATCCTCACCCCGTACTCACCAGGGATGTGCTGCTGCCATTGTCAGCAGCCCCAGTCCCACGGGCCGGGTTGAGCACATGAAAGTCTGAAATTAGGATTGGACTCAGCGTCAGCACAGGCTCCTGCAGAGTTAAACTTCAGACAGCAGAAAGCCTCAAGCATGCAGGCGGCTGCCAGGCTGTTCGCTGTGGTTGTGGAACAAATGTTTTTATACACAGATTCCTGGAGAGAATGGCTGGGGAAAGCATGCCAGGCCCTTTTATGGAAGCCAGCAAAATCGGATGCAGGAGCCTCCCTCACCAGCACCCTAGCTAGCCTTTTATTACAGACTTTATTCCTGCACAAGCCATTAATAAACTGCAGTTTGGTCAAAGTCTGCTGCAGGAACTGTGGCTCACAGACAGGCACAGAGCAGGCAGCTGATTCCTACTGATAGCTCAGCAAGGATTCTGCTTCAGTCTGCTATTTTCTGGACCATTTTGCCCTATCCCCTGCTTTGTTGAGCAACCAAGCATTTGCTCTTGCACCCCATCTCTCTCAAGCCTGATTATTACATTCAGCTTTTGTGTCTTTTGTATCCTCCACTGCTCTAAAAGGGAGCAAGTTTTTGACATAGGATTTTGAAAAACTGGTTATGTAGGGCTTAAAATTTACCTGGAAGAGCAAGGTAGAAAGGTGAGATGGCCCCTTCATTTTTTATCCTGAAAGAGGAGGATTTGTAGAGCCAGAGAGGTTTGGGTAAATGCAGACAGCAGTCAAAAATCAGAGCTGCCCTGGGCTCCTTTCTTGCAGAAAACTTCCATCAGTACCAAGCAGAATTGTCTGCCAGGGAGAGGGCAGAAATGGAGAGGAAACATCCATTGGACAGTTAGCTGGGTGAGAACAAAAACTAATTTTGGGAATCTACACCAATATCAGAAGAATGAGCTTACCTACACCCAGGACAGGCTTTACCCACTTCATAAGGAGAGGCAGATCTGCTCCAGCTGTGAGGGACTGCCAGCACCTGGGGAGGCACAGGTGAGGCTAAACACACCTGCACTGGCTCCATGGTCTCCTGGGGGGGTACAGGTGGGGCTAAACACACACCTGCACTGGCTCCATGGTCTCCTGGGGAGGCACAGGTGAGGCTAAACACACCTGCACTGGCTCCATGGTCTCCTGGGGGGTACAGGTGGGGCTAAACACACACCTGCACTGGCTCCATGGTCTCTCCCACTGCCAACACTCAGGTCTCTGTAAATGCTCAGGAGCTGATTCTGATTCTCCAATTATTTTGCCTTAAGATTTCAGCACAAGGAGCTGCTCAGGGAGCTGCAGCAGGGCCAGGCAAAAATAAGAGCTTCAAAGCTTTGTAGAATGAACCAAAATTACCAAGATTATTCATCATATCTCACTGATTGATCCCCAAATAACAAACCCTTCATTCTGTCCTCAGATTACATGTACAAAGTAATCTGAGAGTGCTCTACTCCAAAGCAGCATGTCAGAGCACAGGACAGATTTAATTTCACCCTAATTCACTCCTGCCTACTGAAGCTGAGCAGGGAATAAGGAACACAAAACATTTGCATCCTGCTAGACACTCCTGTACAGGGGCTAATTAGTTAAGGTCAAACATCAGTGTAAATCTTTCACTCCCCTGCCACAAAGAAAGTAGCTACATTTCAAAACTTAGCAGTTTCTCCTTTGTCCTGATTGCTGTGAAGCTCTGCTAACATTTCTTACATTCCTTCTTTGATGCTCATGTGCTGACTGCAGGAGCAGAGATTGGTTAGCTGCAGAACAGTGCTATCACATTTCTGTAACACATCATTTCCTACTGACAGATTACAAAGTGTTTAACAAAAAGCACATTCAGGATCTAGATGGGAAGTTACTCAGGGTCACCCAGCAAACAAGCAGAAGAGCCAGAGAAGGTGACAGATCTTCTGAGGCCCAGCACAATGGGCTTGCCTCAAAGCCACACTGCTCTCCCTGCTGCCAGCTGAAGGGTGAAAGAAGAGCAGGGGCTGGGAGGGAACTGCAAAGGTGCAGGTGTCCAAATGTGATGTCTGTACTGAGTGAAGAAAGCTGTAATGCTCACATTCAATTCTTCCTGCTGAACAGTCATTCAAAGAAATTAATACCTTCATTTTTGCAGACTTCAGAATAATTTTATATATTTACCTCGTAGGCTCTTCTGGAATTCATAAATCACACTTAATGAGAAGTATTAGCCCACACTTACTGCAATTACATGATGAATGTTTGATTTCTGGCTTACAGCCTGAAAAATACATAGATTTCTGTGATCTCTAGAAAGGTAAAGATGAAACCTCATGTTTTAATTAGGGGCTAATAGCTTTAGTTCACTTCAATGCAAAGGCCTTTGGTTTTTTAAAAGCTTTCCAGCCCTGCTGAAAGGCTGCTACTCAATTAATTTGGGGTTATACATCAGCTGATCAAGCAGTGACAGCCTAAGCTACTGCTTTCTCTGTAAGAGCTTTTAGTTGGGGGGAAATGCATTGCTTTTACATCCTCTGGCTGCACCAGCACTGCCAAACTGCTGATGAAGACTGAGCTCAGCAGGTCCCACCACTGGAGCTACACAGGATCCAGCCCTGAGCCTGCCCCTGATCCCCAGGGAGCTCTGCTGGAGCTGCTGCCACTCTGTGAGGAAAAAAATGGGAAAATCTCATCTCCACATGAATCTGTGCAGTTTTGAACAGCAGTATTAATTCTGGAATCAGTGATTGGAAGTGTGTGTATGGGAAAGCAGCAGAACAATGAACAGAGAGGCCTCACTGGACAGTGAGGGATGCCATCCCATCAAATGGAGGATTCACTCCTGCTGTCCAGCCCCACAGGGCCCCACACTGGGGAGAGCACAGCACAGGCAGCTCCTGAACAAGACCCTGCACTGACAGCAGGACAGGCACAGAAGTCTCAGCAAACCACAAATACCAGTCCTCCTGTCAGCCCAACAGGCCAAGAGGCTCACAGGAAGGCAGCAGCAGTAGGATATAAAAGATTCCCTAAAGGAAAGGAAAGATTTGTCCAAAAAGTTAGCTAAACATTGACAATCAAGAACCAGGAAATGAAGTGAGGATTTGACTCATCCTCCATGTGCAGGAGCAAACCTGGCCAGACGCTCTAGCAGGTATGGCTGTCTCTTCCCTCATGCTGGGAGCCCTGTGGGCACCACCACACTGTGCTGCAGCCCTGCAAGGAGAGAGGCTGACTTGGAAAAGCTGCCCGTGGAATGCCAGCCCCTGTTACCTTTCACAGTGCCTAAGAGGTGAGAGATGATGTGACAAATACAACGTGAACAAGCTGAGCCAAGAGCCACCCTCCTCTGTGGGGCACAAGGAAATGCAGCCCTGCAGGTAACAAACTCCTCACTGGCTGCCAGTTCCACTGTGGACAATCTGCCTTTGCAAACCAGCTGCTGCTCAGCTCACAAAATCCACTTGTCCCTCAGTAATCAAGAAATGAACTGCCCTGCTCTGCCTGATTCTGTATTTTCTCACTATAATTAAATGTGACATGCAGCTGCAGTAAATATTTGTGCTGTCACAGCTTACATATGATAATCACCAAAGAGCCAACTTCTGCAGGGAATGCATATAAATTTTAGTCTAGGCTGTAGCTGGGCTGATATTTTTAGTCTAATACAAATTCACTAAAACTAGAAATTTGACAGAGTAAGAGCAAAAAAAGAATGCAACCTTACTTTTCATAGAAAAAGGTAGCTAACTAACTGTGTTATCCAGATACTGAGGCAGCCCTGAGAGGCTGAGTTTAAGAATTAATCTAATTGCCACTAGATGGCACATCTCATTTACTGGTCTGTCTCTGAATGTAGGACTGCCTTTTAAAAAAGCATATATATTCCCTGTCCTTGCTAACAGAACACTTTGTGTTGCTTTCTGTTTCAAAATCAGAAAGCTTAAAAAAACCCAAATTAAAAAAAAAAAGAATTTTTAACTAAAAAATACACCATCTGCCAGTGAAAACCTAGCTTGATTGTGTCACATCTACAACCAAACCAGGTCAATAACCAGCATCACAGATGGTTTCTTTATGTAAATATGTACATCTCCCCATAGTGACTCTTTCAGCTGCTTCCCAAAGCTGCTGGCACTGTGTTACCTCATTTCCCAGGCAGTGGCTGTGCCTCACACTCAGCCTGGACATTATGCAGCTGGAATGGATTTCAGAAGATGCCATCCCCTGCCTGTGGCTGTTTCCAGCACCAGCAAGGGCTGCAGTGGTGGACAGCCATGTCTCCACCAAAGAGCAGCAACAGATGGATATTAAAGCACTCTTGTGCAGCTGCTCTGCTCCCTCAGATGATCAAATCTGCTGAAGGATGCTTTTAACTTCCCCAAATTCCCACTCAAGGCTACAGACCAATATCATGGTGACCTCAATATGACAGCAATGGGGCTGCAGTCAGAGCACTAAAGGTGCAAATTGCTCTTCCTGCAGCATTCAGCAATATAAACTCTTACAAACCACTGAAACACAACAAAATCGTTGTGGCTGCCATGCTCATTTTCCCTCAGTAATCAAATATCAGGGTGCCCAACAGGAGTGGTCATTTCCTCATTCTCTCAAGTCCAAACTCACATGCGATGAGCATTGAGCTCATTTCTGTTCTTCCAGTGCCAGCAGTGAAATGTGTTTCAGACCAGTCTGCAAACTGACTGCTACCACTCTGAAAACCTGCCACCTTCCAAGGAGCTCCCAGAGCATCTGTTAAATAAAGATACAGAGAACAAACTGTTAAATAAAGAAACAGAGAACAAACAGAAGTAAAATCCTTTCTCCTGGTTCTACTCCAGTCATCTGAAAACCTCTAGAAGTTAAATTTATTGCAATAACTAAGAGCATGCTCCTCTGTGGCATAAGGCTTCTGAGGAGCTGGGCAGCAGTGGGGTTTGACACGAGCTAGGATTGCTCTGTACAGAACTCTGAACTACTGGGGCCTGAGTTCTGTTGGCATCCGTGTGACATCCATGCCCCTTTCATACCACAGTGAAGGCTAAGAGTGTGGTTCCAATTGGTTTACAGTTTCTGAGGGTGTAATTAGTAGCATTGCAAAGAATATTCTTAGAGTATCACAGGAGAGCAGAGGACCAGAGAAAAATGATCTAAACTCCATCCATGTCTATTACACTGGTACAAGTGATAAAAATCAAATCACTACCTCCATTGGGGCCCAAATTCATGAAGATCTGTAAAATGGGGGTCATGATATTGATGTCTGAAACCACTGATATTTGTAAAGGTCTGTTTAAATACTAAACACTATTAGAGATGAACTGGAATCCCCATTTTTCCTATGGCCTGCTTCACAATCGTCAGCTCTGTTCATTCTGGGTTTGAACAGCTGAGCAGAGGATGCCAACTCCATCCCACTGGATCATTCAGTCATCTGACACTGCTAGCAGTGTGTCATTTTTGAAAGACTGAATTTAATTTGTGAAATAACCAAAGAATTGCAAGTAAAACAACTGGGTTCATTAAAAAATAGTATTTTTAAATGGATATAGTTTGTAAAATCTTTTTAAAGTTGCAGTGTGTGTAATCTGCCAATGAAACTGAAACCCCACTGATTTCAGGCATGGCATTATGAAACTCTGACAAGGTTAGGAGTGCCCACTTACCATTCTTTTCAACCTCCTTCTCACATCACTGAAAAAGTGTTATCAAATGCTGAGAACAATCACTGCCCTGCATGCCACTGAATTTATCAAAGGCAAATGGAACCTGCAGGAGTAAATTAATCAAATACATACAACAGCAGCTTTGAGTTTAAAGCTTCACTGTTTAAACCTTAACATATGAAAGCCTCATCACACACACACACACAGAGTTAGATCTTTATTTTAGGCAAAAAATGAACTTGGCAGAACGGTTTCACATGTCTTTACATACAAAGAAGGCACACCTGCACATTTCCCTGCACACAAACTTGCCTTATGAGTGCCTTGAGACCCAGAGTGACCAGCTGGCTGGGACACTCAGCAGCACAGCACTTGGTGCTCAGTGACAGTGCAGCTGGCACAGCAGCCCAGCCCAGCAGCACTGCTGCTGCCAGCTGCCCACTGCAGGCCTGCCTGAGCTCCTCAAGGGTTCCTCTCATCTAAAGCAACACACACACCACTAGGAGGTTTCTTATTAAGATTTTAATGAAAACAGAGGACCAGCTGTACAGACTCAGTTCAGAAACCAATGTTCAAACAACAACCTTCATCCTGGGGCTCATAAAAAACTGGCAGATTCAGCTCCCCATTTTCTTAACCTCCCACCCTCCCATTCCAGGGCACAGGAGCCTGGTGAAAACTGAATGGAAAGTGTTCACAGATTGTTTTCCTGTTACTTGAAATCTTGTTTAAGAATTTGCTTCACTTCTTACAAGAATTACAATTAAAAAGTGACAAAATATGGACCGAGTCTTTTGAATTCACAGTAATGTACTTCCTTATAAAACTTTCCTTTGCAGGGCTGAAACAAACAACAGGTAAAATTCTTCAGTGCCCCAGCTACTTTGGCACCTTGTGTGTCATTCACAGGGAAAAAAAATTAAAGCACTTAAACAGAATCAAGTCTCTGAAATAAAACAAACTGACTTTGAAAATTTTCACAAGTGACACATTAGCCTAAGAGCAGCATGATTCCCTTCAGCAATTTGAATTAGTCCTGGTGCAGAGCAATCCAAAATTACATAGCAAGTCTGTGTCAAGATAATGCAGTAATCTAATACTATCCTTACAAATCCATACAAATCAGAAATTATAACAATAATGATAAAAATTTAAAAACCTCCAAACACCAAAACCTAACATCCCAAACTTAAATCAGCATATATTTATAATGAGTACTGATAACTAGCAATTGTTGAAGATTCACAGCTATGGGAGTAAAACACATTCCAGCATAAAAATCCTGCTCTGGAGAGGATTATTCTGCATATGTTATTTGTGCTTTTAACTCATGGGCAAGGTAAGTGGTCAGCACTCCTAATACCTTTTCTGTAAGAGCAGAATTTGACATTACAAGAGCAATCAGCTGAGCAGCATCAGTCCAGTCTAAGTTCCTGAGAACAGCCATGGCTTCAGCACAGAGCTTCTGCTTCTCAGCAGCAGGCAACTCCATTAAAACCTGAGGGACTGACTTGAACTGTCCAGAAGTCATCCATCCAAGCAATCCACCCAGTGCTCCTCCTAGGGAACAGAATGAATCATCAGTCTTTAGCAGTTAATGTGAAAGCCTGCAATTCCATCCTCAGCCTTCACCAACAATGCTCTCACCACGATTAGAAATCAAGATAAAGTTATCTGTGTCTGCTTTAACCAACTTTATACACAGTTTTCAAAGCATCAAAAAGGATTTTAAAAGCTCTTTACATCCACAGCAACCATAAAGAAACCCTTTATACAATCAACACTAGTATAAGTGTTAGAAACTTATAAGTGAAAGAAACTTATAATTGTTAGAAACAAGCTTAGAAACCAGAACCAAGGCACTCCCTGGGACACTATCCTGGGGTAAGCTCTAGTGCACAATAAAACCCTGCCCAAGGAAAACACCAGAGCAACAACTCCTCAGCAGTGTCAGAGTCTCTTACCAGATACTCCCAGAGTGGTCAGAGCTTTCTGGGTCTTTAAGAGTCACACACTGCAGTGTCCCACACACCTGAAACCCACCCCTGCAGGTGCTCAGAGACCAGGCCCACCAGACACATCCAGCCTTTCATCTACCATGTGGACAAGACATGCTGGGGTAAGTGGAAGGTCCCAGGCTATCAGGATAACTGCAGAGGGATGGATGATGCCTGTGGCTGCTGAGAAAGCAGCCCAGCAGCCCTGCAGGGCTCCCCTCCTGCAGCAGTGTGAGTGCAGCACAGCAATCCACAGGGCAGCACTGCCCGGAGCACACACAGAGTGGGATGGATAGACAGACGGAATGAAGGCAGGAAGGCCAGAGAGAGGGAGAGAGAGAGAACCCTCCCAATGGAGAGGTGGCAGAACTGACCCTGCCACCAAAACTGCCATCACCAGAGACTGCTCCTAAAAAGTCATCTGTGCACTCACAGGGATGCAGCTTTTCATTAGACAAAAGCTCTGAATTTGCAGCTTTTACCCAGTTAGCAATTTCTCCCATAATAGCAATGAAATACCTGAAAGCCTCCGATGGCTGAATTCATCTTCAAAGGAGTTTTATGGGAACATCAATAACTGATTTAGGGGCACTTAATGCAAAAGCCACTAGGACATTGATGCCTAAGGTTTAACCACCCGCTTGTTCCTAAGAGAAGCACACTCACCCACAGCAATTCCAGGAGGGCCTCCCAGCATGCCCCCCACAAAGGCAGATGCCCCTGTGAGCATGGCTCCCCGGCCAGAGTTGGCCACTGCAGCTTTCATGCCCTTCACCGTGGCAACGTGGCTGAGCAGCGCCATCACCTCGTCGACGCGCAGCGGCATCCCGGCGTCCCCAAACCCTGCAAGAGACGTTGGTGTTACCTGCTGGTCACTGCAGCTGAGACTAAACCTGGCTGCTAGATGAACTTGGGGGAAGATAAGGCACTAGGTCAAAGACAAACACAGGAAATACTAATTGCTTTCTCTATTGATTCTCAGAAAAGCAACCCGTGCAGCACGTGCTGAAGGTTACCGAAAATGCCAACAAGATCTCGTGTTATACCAGAAAAGAAATGGGTTTATAAGAAATTGAGAGATTCTCCAGAATCAAATTCTTCAGTACATTGCTGCTGGCCTGAGCAATTCCCATGTGTGTTCAGCATCACACACACAGCTCTGGGAAAAGACAAAGCTTCACTCTACCACAACTAGCAGATTATAATTGACTTATCTGTCAGGTATCTTCTCATTGTCCTAATTTTTACCACAAATCCATCATTTACTTTCACATATCAGTTCTTTTGCCTGTTTGGTTACATGTTTAAACACTTGCATGCTGATTTCTGAAGGCAGGAGACTGTCTGTAGCAACCAAGAAGTGCCTGAGAAGTGCTGGAGGACAGACCTGGTGCTGGGACATGAAGTGCTCAGCTGCTCCGGAGCCAGGCCAGCAGAAAGGCAGGGCTGGATGGAGAAGGCAGTCAGGACTCAGAGCACAGATGCCAGCAGAGTCTCACAAAGGAGCAAGCAGAGACACAGGGCCCCAGCTTGTGAAATGCTGTCCCATGTCCTAGCAAGGGACAGAGACCTGTCCCTGAGAACAAGCACTCTGACACCAGAACTTCTCCCCCTCAGTCACTCCCTGCTGCTGCTCACTACAGAAATCCTTCCCACTCTGCACACCAGCTGAGGAAAGGGCTTCCAGGGATAATTAAAAGTAAACAAAAATGCATTCTATGGGGTTAAAAATAAAATCACATCTACACAAGATGCAGATTTCTCCTTGTACATGCAATGCCAGCACTGTAGAACAGATGAGCAGTTGGGGTTTTATCAGACACTAGAAAACCTCTTATCCCAGTGTGTGTGCAATACTTTCTCAGCCCAGGCCAACCTGTTTCAGAGTCTTCCCTGAACACATCTCCTCAGTGCAAAGTCAATGTACAGTGGTATCATATTATTTTTCATATTAAAAAACAGCTGCTGCAACAGAGAAAGCTTTCTTCTGCACTAAAATGGCTGAGTGCAAATCATCCATGGCACTGCAGGATCCAGGCACTGCTGACCCTGAAGAAAGGTCTGGCTTTTGGGAAGGGACCACATGTGCTCCATAGCTGCAAAGAGGCACAGCAGGAAATTCATCAAACACTTGAATTCTCTCACTCCTTCATTCATCTTTGTGGCAGCCTCAAGGAAACATCCAAGTTCACCATTTCACCACTGCTGCTTTTGGGTTCTTGGCAGGCTGCTGACCCAGCAGTGGCTCAGAGTGGCAGAGTGTGCTGGGCAGTGACAGCAGAGACACACACTCTGTCCCCAGAGTTACAGATTATCTCATTCCATAGGGCTCAAGCTCCAAGGAATGAACAAATGGCTGCTCTGTCTGTCCTAACGCAGTGGGGAAAACCCCCAAAATACACTACTGGAACAGCAGCCACTGCCAGGCCTGGAAATGATGGAAAATGAGACAATTAAATGTTTGTTTTCACCCTTCTAACCAAAAGTGAGCACCTTTCCACTCAGAGTGCCATTCACAGCAGCCCCCAGCAGGCTGAAGAGCTGCAGGATTCACTCCCTCCTCTCAGACACTGATCTGTGCTTGTGCTTCACCTCTGTGCCATGTCCCAGACTAACCCCAAGTGCTGAAAACAATTTGCATCTCCTCTCTGGGCTAAATTCAGCCCATGTCTCACACAAAGCCCTCCAGGATGAAGGCTCTGCAGCACAGCTGGGACAACACACCTTGGAGAGTTGAGAACCCAGGGCTCTCCCTGATGCTAAGAAAATCAGCTTTGCCCCCTCAAACTGAGGGAGTGCTACAATTTCCTAAAGCAATCTGATTGTACCAGATGTGCAATGATGTTTTGTGAGCAGACATGCCTACAGGTGAAGCACCAGGTTCCATCACTGGGTTGAAGCTGCTGCCCAAAGTCACTGCACTGCCATCCCCACAGGGCAACACTGCAAGGTGTCCTCACAGTGACATGGCAAAGGTGACCAGCTACCCTTCATTTCTCTGGATAAATAAAACACTCCTTAATAACTATCTTAAAGAGGAGTTGATCTAAAGTTAAAAAATAGCCAGGCCATAAGGCAAGTGGTCATCACACTGCTGCCTATGGTCTATGAATTTGTGGCAAGGCAAATTTGGAACTCATCTATCACCCTCAATTATAAAGTGGAAACTTACTGGCACTCCAGAAACTGAAAGTAGGTTTCCCATACTAAATTACTGATCATTTCAGTCCCATCACAACTCTCCAACAGGCAATTTTCCCTCACAAAATTAACATTTATTTGGCTCTTTTGGCTTGACTGAACAAGGTCCTTGGCATAGCAGAGTGGGTCCTGCTTAATTCTGGATGTGAGCATCACGCTCAAAACTCTCAATGACTTCACAAGGACAACTCATTTTCTCCAAAATCTTACAAGTATTTTTATGATCCCTTGTCATATTCACTATAACTTAAGTCCTGCAGAGAACACTAGTGAACACAGTACCTAAGTACAGCACATAAAAGGACTTTTCTTTTAACTGTACATACAAAGCACTAGTGGGAGCCACTGAAACATAATCCATGTCCTAACATGTAAAGTAATCCCAGATTCCTACATTTGGCACACAGAATTTTGAATACAGACTTTTGAATTATTTGAAAAAAATCAATTAAGAATGAAGATGATCAATCAGGCAATTTTCAGTGAGCAGGTATTTATTCCACCACACACCCCAGGCCATTAAAGGATATTTTGACAATACACTAACAAGTTGCATCACAGAGGCACCACAAAAGTGTTTAACCTGCTATTAGGACAAGCAGCCCCTACCAAAAACCAATTTCAAGAACTGTCAGCAGCTAGCCAGCTCGTTTAGGAAATCAAACAAAAGGCTTACAAAGCTCTGCAGCTACAAACCTCTAACACCTCACACAGTGGTGACATCTGTGAGAAGCCACCCGCAAGAATGTGGAGCTCAAAGTTGCATCTTGCAAAGTTACTGATCAGAATCTCAACCAAGCAGGAGAGGGAGATAGGCATGGTGCAGAAGGCCACTGGTGCCACAAAGGAGCAAGGATCCTACCCCAGAACAGCACAGAAGGAGCTGTACACTTTGTGTGTTAGAGGTACAATCACATGATAGCCAAAAGCATTGACAAACTCTGGTGGTGTAACTGAGAAGTAACCTAATGTGCAATTTGTTTCTAGCAACTAATTGTTCCCTACTGAATTCACCCTGACATCAGGAAACACCAGGGTTGTAAACCACTGGCTTTGGTCTAATGAAGGGATAGAAATGTCAACATCCACAAAACTGTGTGCAGCTTTCAGAGGTGCTGAGTCCCCACAGCTCCTACTGACATCAGTGGTACTGAGAATCTTCAGCACCTCAAGAAAAAACAAACCAGAGAGTTCCAGAACATGAAATTGCTGACAAACCAAGCTCTGTTGTGCAATGGTTTTGTTCTACTGCAGCTTGATGGCTGCTCTCCTTGTGTCTTTGTGGTTTCCCCAAACACTCATCCCCAGTTTTAGATTCTGTACTTCACTTGATGCTCCCTTGCTCACTCAGGAGAACAAAGTGAGTAATACTCCTGCTCTCCCTGTCCAAAGAGATCTTGTTCCAACATCTCAACTTTGAACCTACAGCCAACAGGTTTTCTTGAAAAGTAAATTGCCACAGAAAGAATTGAAACAACAACATCATCCCCAACTCACTGAAAGTGCTGCTAATACAAAGAATTGAAGAGGGTTCCCAGTGAACTCAGTGGTGGTGTGAACCCCATTTCAGCTGTTCCCAGGCTAACATTCCCATCTCATCAGCCCACTTCCCCCTTCACCAAATGATGACTTCAGACAAGCAAAAGCCCTTCAATCCCTGCACTGAGAGGAAAATGAGCCTCTTCCCAAATGCCCACAGAGCAGACATTCCCAGCAGCACCCAGCCTGTCCCACCAGGGAGCTGTGCTCACTGCTCCTTGCAGCTTCTCATGGAGGGAGCTGAGGGAACATCTCAGCCACGTGCACGTACACAGCACAAAATCCCACCCACACAGCACATCCCAAACCCACTGGGAAGATCCAGAGATGAGTGCTCTTACCTGTGCCTGTCCGCATCATGGTGGACACCAGATGGTGATGGACAAGAATGTGAGGTGACAATTCCTTCTGTCTCAACTGTACAGCAACAGCTCTCTATCAACTGCAACCTTTCATAAGAAATATGAGAACAGCACTGGAGAAAATCAAACCACAAGGTACTCAGACACTGAGACAGACTAAAGAACACAACTTGACAAACAACAGGGTGCAGGAACATCACCTGATTGACTGAACAGGCCAGAAGTCCATCAATAATTTTAATAAGAGCTGGTGGACAGAGAGGGACTCAAGGCACTGAGTCCATCTGCAAAGGAGGACAATCTCATCACTGTTCCACACACATCCTGTGAGCACGAGCAGCACCTGGCTGCTAAACCATCACTTTCTGAAAATCCTGCCTTTACAGCCTGGTCTAGCACTTGGAATCTGCAAAGCAGGTGGCCTGTCTGATAGAAATCATGACTGACTGTCATGAGCAGCCAGTAAATACACCCATTTTGAACCTGCTCTGCATTTACAATTTTCATTTATTTTGCTAAGAACGGGTTTACTCCTGCTTGGTGGCATAACAGTTAAAATATGCTTACTGCCATTCTCACCTCAGCACTTGGTGCTCTTCTTTCCCAACCACAAGGATTCACTATATCTACAAATATTTACTGTAATAGTATGTTACTGACTATATATTTACTGAGATTTCTTTTAGTTTCAATTATATGAGGAGATGGTAAGAAACTCTTGTATTTGCTAGACAACCTGAATTCAATTGAAATGCACAAAAGAGCATTTTAATATATTTTTGTAAGAACTGAGGCCTTAAGAACATTGCTTTCCTCCTGTGTATTTATCAAAGCATGTAATATAATCAAAGCACTTAATAGGTTTATTTAACACAAGAGGTAACAAATTCACTCATTAGATGAGCAAACTACTTGTAGGGACCTAGAAGCTGATTTTACAAGGTTCTTAGATGCCTAAAAATGCAGCTAAGTATTCAGTGGGAATGATCTCATTCCACTGAGATAAAAGGAAATTTGGCACCTAACCTGTCTAGGCACTTAGAATACCCAGCTTACCTAGTCTGCTGAATTACAAAGCCTCTGTGAAAGAATGGCCATAACTCCTTCTGACCTTGAATTTTTGTAGACCTCATTCATTGCCCTTCTAATTAATAAACTAAGAGCTATTCTTTCCCCACATTTCCTAGCCAGTTTCTCCATTTTGAAGGCTGTACTCAAAAAAGTTACAGGTTGCTTTCATCAGCCAGCTGATACTGAAGCCAATAATGTGACTTTCAGTTAAGAAGGAGGAAAGAGCTGACACTCAGAAACACAAATAACAGAGCTGTTACACCATAGAGGTACTTAGCACAGCACACAGCAGTGATATCTTCAAAATCTGAATGAAGCCTGAAAATTAAAGATGTTTTCCCTGACTCACTGCAAAAACATAGAACTTCATCTCATTAAAATTAATCAACATGTTCTGAATGCTTTAAAATTTATTAAAAATGTTATGACTCAAATAGGCTGAGCATAAAATGTAATTATAAATCCTTTGAAATAGCCGAAATTTAATTACACTATAGCTATTTCTTTATTTATTTCCCTGTCAGTTTCAGGTTTACTGTGGCTGAAGCATTGCTCCAGCCGCAATGTGACTTGGAGAAATGAGGAATGACACGCTCATTCAAAACCCACCTAGACGCGTTCCTGTGTCACCTGCTCGGGGCGGCCCTGCTTGGGCTGGCTGATCTCAGAGCTCCCTTCCCACCACAACGACTCGGGGATTCTGTGCAGCGCAAGGGGACTTCAGTGGGGCCTGAAGGTCTTTGGGGGCATTAGCGCCGCACCGAACCATGGCCCCAGGTCCAGCTCCAGCTCCAGCTCCGGGCCCGGCCGCAGGCGCTGGGGCGGCTCCCCCGGCGTTCCCTCCCCGGGCAGCGCGGCCCCGGCGGCCGCACCCGCGAACCCCGCGGGCCGATGGCGCTGCCCGGGGCACGGGGCCCGCACGGACAGAGCCAGCGCCGCGCTCCGCCACGCCACGCCACTCCTTGCCTGCTTCCTTCCTTCCCTCCCGCCTCCCCTCTCTCCCCCGCCTACCTGCGCCGGCAGCGCCCGGCTCTCCGCCGGCCGGCCAGGAAATAGCGGTGGCGCCGGAGGAGGGGCCCCGCGGAGCGCCCGGCCCGGCCCACCCTCAGTGCTGCGGGCCGCGGAGCCCCCGCTCTGCCCTCAGCTCTGCCGCCCGCGGAGCGCCCGGCCTGGCCCTGCCCTCAGCTCTGCCGGCCGCGGAGCGCTGGATCCGGCCCGGCCCTCCCTGCCCTCAGCTCTGCCGCCCGCGGAGCGCCCGGCCTGGCCTTGCCCTCAGCTCTGCCGGCCGCGGAACGCCGGGCCTGGGCAGCAGCTCCCGCGCTCTCCGCCGCGGCCTCGGGCCCTCCCCGCCTGCTCCGCCGCCTCCGCCCGCCCCGGGCTGGGAGCGCGGCCCGGCCGGCACGGGCTGTGTGCGGGGCACCACTCGCCGTGCCGGGCCCGGAGCAGGCAGCAGGGCGGTCAGAGCGATGGAGCGCCCGCCTGCGAGGGAAGGCTGGGAGAGCTGGGCTTGTTCAGCCTGGGGAAGAGGAGCTTTGGGGTGACCGCACTGCGGCCTTCCAGGGCCTCCAGGGAACTACGGCAAGACTGTTGAGTAGAGCATGTAGTGACAGGACAAGCGGTAGTGGATTCACACTGATGGAGAGTAGGTTTAGATTAGAGATTAGTGCCAGGAAATTAATTCATGGTGCCAAAGGCTTATGTCCAAAAAGGAGACAGAAGAGTAAGTAAAGCTCTGTAGCTTTATTTGAATAAAGGGAGAGGCCATGGAGCATTTCCCATGGGGTCTCTCAAATTGCTAGAGGATGCAGCCTTCTTTTTATCCTGATTTCTCAGCCCCATTTCCTCCTCTCTGTCCCCACTGGCTGAAGTACTTGAGAGGTACAGACTTCCCAAATCACCTAACACAGAGCCTCTTCTAGTGTGTATCCTGCTCTTTCTCTGTAAGTCCCAGAATTTAGCATGGTCTTGGGTGAGCAGCAGTCTGTGTCAATTAGTGGAGTTCTGGAATTTTTGGTTCCCCTCATTGCTTCTTTCACCTATCAGTATCTGGCTTAATCTACCAGCAGGCCCACAGTTTGTTTGTAAAGACACCTCCCTCTCAGTGCTTTCATTAGGAAAAATTCTTGGGTTGTGGTGAGGCATTGGAATAGGGAAGGACAGGCATTGTGGTTGCCCCATCCTGGAAGTGTCCAAGGCCAGCCTGGATGGGGTTGGAGCAGTCTGGGAGTGTGGAAGGTGTCCCTGCCCTGGCAGGGCGGTGGAACAAGATGTTCCTCAAGGTCTCCTTCTAAGCCAAACCATTCTATGATGCTATGATTGTACGAACATGCTTGTGGAACAGAACAGTCCCATCTGAGCTGAGATAAAGGAGGAGGAAAGGGGCTGCCTGCCACAGAACTCTGCCTGGCCTGACTCTGAGAATTTACTCTTAGAATGTTTTTGCATGCTTGTCATCCAGGTTTATCTCAGCCACCAGCTCAGTAAAATGCAGTGTGCTAGTCTGATAGAGCACCAGGAGCAATCAAACGAGCATGAAAACAGCTGTGTCACATAAGGCTCCTGAAATACCACACTGGCTCCTAATACCAGTACAGTCTTGGAAAAGTTACTGCTAAATGTTAAAAATGCTGCCATTTCCTCAAGAATGGTTTAATAACAGAGGCTTTTGGCTTTGTAAACTAAGCCTTCATTATGATTTCATTTCTGATTTAAGATAAACCATCTCCCCTCAGTTCCTTATTCAGAAATCAGCAGCATGAGAAAATGAAGGAGAAATATAACTCACAATTTTTGTCCCTTTCCTGCAGCTTCACTGGGGACTTCTTAACCTCCCCATGCTTTATATGATCACATAAAATAACTCTCTGTGTAACAACTCAAAATGTTACAGGTCTACTGATGCTCTTGATTTTTATGATTTGGACGTAAAACACAAATGTAATTCCTAAAATGAGCAAAGAACCTAAATGCCACGTACATTTTAAAAAGTTACACCCCAAATTCCAGCTGCAAGCAAATTTCCAAGGGGGAAAATTGAAAGCAATGAAGTCTGCCAACCCTCAAAGGAGGGAATTTTTATCACTACGCCAAACGGAATCATTACTTCACTACTCCAGTTAAAAATACACACAGGTCATTAGGGCTACATCAGTGGGTATTTACTAGGTCTGGCTTTTAGTATGATGGAAATGACTAAAACCAAGATGTAAGATAACTATGTAGCTATGTAACTTTTAATGCTGTACATGCTGCTGTAGTACTACAGCCTTATGCAATCGCTGACTCATCTGCAGTCAGCAGGAATCTGGTTCTTTGAGGGAATCTGCTTATTTGAGGAAATCTGGTTCTTTACAGGAATCTGGTTAACCCTGGGGAAATGACTTCTTTTTACCATGGAAAATTACCTCTGTTTGCAGCCACTTACACTGGCAGACCGTGTGGTGCCAAGCAAGAAATTTGCTTGGATTTCTCCAATTTCTTTGCTGGATTTCTCCGAAACTGAAAGCTGCCAGCAAGTAGGACCCTGCACATCCTTAGAGCCCCAAACACCACATCTGTGCTGATACCCAGACCCTGAAGAAATGCCTTCTTTTTTTCCATGAAAAATGGCCTCTGTTTGCAGCTACCTGCCCTGGTAGACAGTGGAGTGCCAGGAGAGAAATTTGCAAAGCTTACTGGATTTCTCCAAAACTAAAGCTGCCAGCAACTGGGACCCTGCAATCTGATTGAGAGAATTTGGTTATTTGAGGGAATCTGGTTAACGGGAATCTGGTTCTTCATGGGAATCTGGTTAACAGGAACCTTGTTCTTTATGGGAATCTGGTTACTGAGGGAATGTGGTTAACGGGAATCTGGTTCTTCATGGGAATCTGGTTACTGAGGGAATCTGGTTAACGGCAATCTGGTTACCAGGAATCTGGTTCTTTGAGGAAATCTGGTTAATGGGAATCTGGTTCTTTGAGGAAATCTGGTTAATGGGAATCTGGTTCTTTACAGGAATCTGGTTAACGGGAATCTGGTTCTTTACAGGAATCTGGTTAACGGGAGTCTGGTTCTTGCATCCTCTGGGTTAAGGTACGATTGCGTCCGCCGTTCCCAGCCAGGATCCGATGGAGTCAGTCTCTTCCTCCCCTGGGTGAGCACTCACCGATGCCCGTGTGCCAGCCCAGCTCTCGCTCGGCGGGCTCGGGCTGGATCCCGCCGCTGGTTCGGGCTCTCCGTGCCCCGGTCCCGCTGCCCGGCGGCTCCATCTGGCGGCAGCCGCAGCTCGGCAGAGCCCGCAGCTCCTCTCACGGATCCGGGCAAGCCGCAGCTCTGCCCCTCGGGAAGGGCCTCCTGAGCACATGCAGGGACAGCTTTGCTCCGGGACAGACGTTCGTGTGCTTTTTAATTATAGGAGCTGTGGAGTGAGAGCAGCTCAAGGCAGTTCTGCTGCACATGCGATCCTGTCGATAATCTCACTGTATTCTCTATTTAGGAACTGGAACATGTCTCTTAGAAGGAAAGGCTGAGGGAATCGGGCCTGCTCAGTCTAGAGGAGTGACCTCATCCCTGTCAGTGTCCAAAGGGAGGTGTCAGAGCACGGACTATGCTCTCAGCAATGGAACAAGAGGAACAGACAGGAACTGACGAGGAAGAACTTTCCTGTGCAGTGACTGAGCACTGAACAGGCTGCCCACGGAGGGTGTGGGGTCTCCCTCACTGGGGACATTCCACAACAATCCTGGACCCAGCTCTGAGCCATGTGCTCTGGGATGGCCCTGCAGCAGGGAGGTGGGCCACTGTGTTCCCTTCCAACCTGACCCATTCTGTGATTCCCTATTCACTGCAGTGAACTGGGCTTTTAATAAATACTGGATGTCATTGCTCTTCCCCCATCCCTTTTATCAGCATTGATTCACTGTTTCATTTCCTGTATCAGGATGTTTTATATCTTTTCCCTCTTCAGGTTACTAGGATCTCCATGCTTTTAAAAATCAAGATAAAAGCCACCCTTTAACCCAAAAATCCTCCTTATGTGTCAGAAGCAGGCATCAGAAATCAACCACAGCAGTGGTGCACTGGCATTCTGGTTTGAAGAGCCTCTTGGCAGATTTCTGTCAAGGGCTTCCCTAACATGCAGCAGAACCCAAAATGACTGCAAGCCCTTTTCATTGTGTCCTCAGCCTCGTGTTTGCACAGCTTTTGACATACTAAGAGATGGGCCAAGGGGCACCACGAATGGTTTCAGCTGCAGAGAGGCTGTTGCTACCAACACAATGATTCATTCTGGCTTGCAGCCTGTCCTTTAGTACATCTTGGGAAAATGCTCATAGGAAGCAGGCTCAGTCTGGAGAAACTGCCCAGAGACACCTGACCCAATTATCTGAAACACCTATTACTTTCACAGGAAACCCTGACATATTCTTTTCCAAAGATGAGACAATCATGTTGCACAGAAAAAAGGTTGTTTCTCTACATTTATTTCCATGCTAGAGAATCCCAGAGAAAACATAAGGATTAGGCAACTGTACATGACAGAATTAGTTTCATCATTTCATCTAGCTGCACTTTTTTTTCCCCTTAAAATCTTGAAATATTTATCATCACAATGGCAGGACAAAGAACCATTCCAAACTTGAGGCATGCATGAAGTAATAGTGATCTGTTTGTCTAAGTTTGCAAAGCACCTAAAAATACTCTCAAGGTTTTCCTTTAGTGTCAATGCATTGCTTGGATATGGGTGAGGATGGTTTAATTTAATGTTAGATCAAAGCAAAGAGAAAAGAGTAAAAAGGAAGAAATGTCATGTGTTCTCCCGAACATGTGGTGGGAGTGGGCCACAGAGAAGAAAGGGGATGGAGGACGTAACAAAGCAAGTTTCTAATCACACCCCAGTTTGGGAGGGTATGAGAGCCCTGTTGTTTCCCCCAAAGGCTGGAAAACTCTGTGCTGCAGTGATGAAAAGCTGCTTTGCTTATCCCTGTCCCTGATGTCTCGAGCTTCAGAGAGCTTCCATCTCTCCCTAGGTACTGCAATACCCTGGTATGTGTGCTCTTACAGGGTCACAGCAATCACAGCAGCTGTTCTGGAAGAGTCTGCCACTTCTGCTTCATATTACAGCAAACATTTGAACCTTCTTTTCTTGACAACACAACAGTTTTATAACTTCTGAGCTCCTCATATTATACTCAGGATTGCCAGGAGAACGGTGAGCCTTCACAGGATCAAACAAGGCACAACCATCAAAAAACAAAATTAATGTGGAAGTAATGCTACAGCATTTAAATCCTTAAACAGAGCTACTTACTAAGGGAAATTTGCAACTGCAGAATGGCTTTTTAAAAGGAATGAGAAAAGGCAACATTTCTAAAAGCAGAAACATAACTCCAGTTGTCACCTATCAACAGTCTTTACCCCTGAGCTGGAAGGTGTAAATAATACAGTAGAAATGACCAAATCACTGCAGGAGGGCACAATAGCAGGTTACTGAGATCCACTACCAGCAAAGCATATGCTTGATGGCAAATCTTTTCCCCATTTCCTACACTAGATATTCATTGGGGTCTGACTTCTAATTGAATGCAAATAAAGAATAACAGGTTTTTGCATATGAAGTGAAGCTATAGAACATCTGCCTCTTCACAGCCTTTCAATGTACGTTATGTGATATTAAGCAAAGAAGAGGTTTGCCTCATCAGCTTGTAAGAAATGGTGAATTTGAAGAACAGTGTGACAGAAGTAAATCATTCCACTGCTGCTGTAAAAGGTGTCTCTTTGATCTCCCTATGTACTCCTAGGTGATAAAATGCCAAGTTGGGCAAAATCAGTTTCAATGCCAAAAAGATGGACTACTGGTGCAGAAGGTCACAAAACACTATTAATTGCCTTATATCATCTCAGTCTTGAAAGATGATCCAAAAATATAGGCTGGTGCTTCAGAACAGAGCACACATTGCTAGCTAGCATTATCCAAGCAAGCTGTTAAAGGTACTTTAGGCTCTTACCTGCCAATGGAATAACCTGTCTCCTGCTCTTTTAGCCTCTTTTACAGTAGTCATTTATGCTGGTTTTTAGTTCCTCAGCAACCTAATTCACTAATTGTGTTTACTGGCATAGTCATTTTGTGACCTTTTCAGAAAAAAGCTACAGCAATCTGAATGTAAAAGTCAGTGTCCTGAAATTAGCTTACATGTTTGTAGGTTATAGCATGGACGAACACTGATGTGGAAATAAAAAGCTGGTTAAAAAATAGCAACACAAAATACCAGAGGAGAGCTACAAAGATTCCCAGAGAGGAGCTAAAAAATATCCTCATCTCCTACAGCCACTCTTTTGTTGTAGGAGTGTCTAAAACAGTGCACCTGAGGTTTTGTCAAAACTCTAATTAAAGGACATACATAAAGTAGACAAACATCAAAATCACATCTAAAATGCCTATTGTACATTCAGTTAAGGAACAAAACACTTGAGTATCAAGGATGGATGACATTTTAAGGTGTCTGGAATAACATCAGCAATACATTTCCATGCTTGGTACTATTCAGTGGGGTGAGATGTGCACTGGTGCTTCTGGAGCCTGAGAACAGTAATGAGTGTATTTCTGGCCCCCAACACACATTACTTTGAACAGATGGTGTAAGCCCAAAAAAGCTGATTTCAGTCCCAGCAGAGCCAAGAGTCCTTGGCTGACTTCACTTCCAACCTTACACCCACTCCAGAGGTGCTGAATGAGAGCCCCAGTTTTCCAAAGAAACACAGAATCATGCTCCAGCATTCCTGGGCTTGAGTTCTGATAATGTGGCAGGCAGGAGGGGAAGCTGCAGGGGCTGAGCAGTAGAGTGAAAGAGGCCAGCTTGTACAGAATACATTACCTGGTTTTCTTTTATCATGGTAAGTTGGAGGCAAAAAGAAGAAAATGTGAATTTGAATTACTCTTTACAATGATGGACCAGATTTGAAGCTTCCAGAAGTCACTGCAAATGCTCAAATATAAAATGGGATTTTCAGACTCACAGTTTAGCAGATTTCAGTGCTGTCTCCTGGGTCATCCCTGAGTGTCACATGCAAGCACAAAGGTGTCACCCTTTGGGATCCCATAATGCCTGTGTGGCTGCAGCAGGGTTCTCTGAAGAACTGATCTAAATGAAGAGTAGGGCATTGTTTATATAACATTTATATTGCCCTCTAACATGAGCTAGCCTTTGGAAACAAAATTAACTGGAAACTTTGCAAATTACAAGGGGACCTTTTGCTGGCTTTCTGCAGCCCTAAATCTTGGGAGCCACTGCTTTAAAAATGTCACAAATGACTGTGTCAGGAGTAAAATTATGTGCATGCAAAACCAGTAAAGGGCATAATTTGTAAAGAACAACTAATGCTGAATGGCTTTATGGACAAGAGTGTGTGCATACACAGTCAGGAGAGGCAAGCACCACTGGAGGAGAGGGCACTGCCCAGGCTAGAAAGGGAAAGAACTGGGCAGCTCTTTCTCTACAATAAATTCCAGGGAATTCTTTATTCTTTCCTAAGCAGACAAGCATTAAGTTTTCAAAGTCTGTTGGAAAGACTCACAGCAGGATGTGCCAATTCAGTCAATATCATGGAAGAATAAAAGGCCTAGACTTTGCTGTAGTTAGAATAAACAACTGTCCTAAATTTCTGACAAACAGGAGTGGGGTCTCTTTGCTAGTATTTGAGATGTGTATAAAGTGTTGGTAGGGTACACATCCACAGTCAGCATCATTGCTCTTTTTCTTTCAGCTGATACTCCCATCATGCCTCAGAGGTGACAAAAGGAAATACTGAGTCCAAACCTGAGAACAGGGTCTCATGAAAACAAGAAATTATGCAATCTGCTGAAGAGATTTTCTTCAGAGAGTTCACAGGTCTCATGCTTTAGTCATGGCCTGTTCCTTTGCCAGCAGGTTCACTGCAAGCTGAAGGATTTCTTTCACGTAAGCTGCTCCCGACGACTACAGAAACCTCCAGGATTACAGTGCACAAACAATGGGAGAAAAGCTGCTTCAAATAATACACCCAGACAATGGAGCTGCCATTATGGTAGCAATGCAAAATATAGACAGGGATTTAAATGAAACTGGTGCTATCTGTATACTTTGGAGGGCTCACGTGTGCCAAATTTGGCAGCATGAGTGTTCATACTGCTTGTTGCTCCACCCCTTGAACAATGAGGCTAAACCCCATATGTGCAGGAGTTGGTAGAGCACAAGCAGTTTTGCTAATCATGCTGCATGCAAAAGCAAAAAGACAAAGGAAACTAGTAATGCTTAGACTAGCATTGGGGAAATAATTAAGCATGAATGAAATATTGTATGTGGATTTGAAATGAATGTTCTCGGAAACAATTGTGCTGTTTCAGTTGTGCTGCTTTCCCCCCTAAGTTTCACAAAGTAATTTGCATGTCATTTAAATAAATACCATAAATTATTGCAAACTTTTTGTTTTTATTTACATAAAACAAAATACTAATTTCCATTATTGTTTGGGTTACCTGACAAGAGTGAAATGCAGAGGTCTGAGAAGAAACCTGTCTCTCCCTAAAGTATTACAGATTTCTCATGCATGAGAGAACCAGAAAGCAGGACCCCATATTCAGCTTTGCCTGATGTAGACAAGGAATGCTCTGTACATGAAACAGAGATATGGGATCAGATCTTCCAAGCTGCAGCTCATACTGCTTTCACTTTCTTTCAGTGTCATCCACACATCAGCTATTTGATTTCACCTCTGATAAATATCTGCCTTCCTTTTGGACTACTTAATTACACTTCTTTGTCAGATTCCTTCTCAAAACCTGCTTTCTCTTCTCACCCCATTGTGGGGTACAGCAGCCAATTCAGAACCCTTGACAGTCTCTGTGTTTAGACAAATCAGAAGAAAATAAATGACTGAAATATAGAAATCCAGGAAAAACCAAGTGGACAATAACCTAAAAAGTTAGAAAGGTGCACACAACTCTGCAGGATCATATGGAGCCTGATGGCCACTCAAAACTCAATACAGGTACCACCACCTGAAAAACCAAGTGACCTAACATCCTGCAAAAGGAGGAATTTAATACACAGCATAATTTTTAATGTTCTGGCTACAAGAGTAAATGATCATTCATGCTTCTGACCTATGAAATCTGCCTGCAGGTTTCCTCCACAATGCTTTTATTTATATCTAGTTGCTCTCTCCAGTCTAAATGGGAAGCCAAGAGATATTCCTCACTCTTCTCACATGACCTTGGGCTGCTTTTCCCCATGTTGTTAAACATGTCAAACATTACAGATTGCAAGCCAGATGAACTCATTATACAGATGTTCTTTTCACAGAGGACTAGCCTGTAGTCTCAGTTTCTAAGGCTGATTTTTTTGCTTTATAAACCTGCTTCCTATTTTGGATACAAAGGCATTTAGGTATTTACTTTCCTGGACTTTGCTTACTGGAGCCATAGGATGTGCTTCACCACAAAGGAAATAAAATTGACTGGGTGTAACTTCATGATTTCCAGATATCACTAGGGTGTGCTGTAGATCATGAAATTTCAGTAAAGCACCATTAGCAGGGAAAAAAATCTAGCTACTATAATAAATATTTTAAATTAATTACAAACACAAAAGCAGCTCTCCACTGACTTGAATTCCTCTTAAAACAACATACACACTCAAGAGAGGTAATGTAACATTTAAACAATTTAAAACATTTTTGTACACAGGCTTGGTCAGCACTCTAGCACAAAACTAGAGTCAGGCAGATAATCTGCACCTAAACTGCATATAAGTAACTAAAATTCAAGCATGCAGTCTGGTGGTAATTGAAAAAATGAGACTGGAACCAATATCCATAACAAACCAGGTAACAAGCAATAACACTGTGGAAAACTTTCTCTGAAAAGAAAGAAAAAAGAGTCTATATAAGTCACCAAAACTCACAAAGGTAGTGCAGAGTGAGTTATTTATACAAATTAATATATAAAAAATTTACAGTTACTTATACTAAATAATTATTAACACAGTTATTTATAGAAATTAATTAATATAAACAATGGTGCTGAGATTTCCAGTGAGGGTAACAGTAGGACTGAACCAAATTCATCATAGGAGACTGCACCTCTTGGGTGTCAGCTCTTAGTAACAGAGGAGGAGGCTGCAGCTTTGGGAGGAAGGAAAGCATCAGCTCCCAGCTCTGGGCTTCCAGCCCCTGCAGAATCTGGGCACCCTGGTTACAAACACACCCAGCAGCTGCTCAGCACCTGGGACAAAGCACCTTCCTACTCTTGCACCTTGAGCCTAGGAGAGAAACCCTGGCCCCCATCCTTCAGCTCCCAGTGCAGCATGGAGGGGTGGTGGGATCATGACCCAGCACAATGAGGAGGCTGAATTAAAAGAGTTTTTAAGCACAGCTAACTCCAAGCATATATCTACACCAAAACCCATAGGTTCAAATGCAAACTTAAGAAGAAGCACCTATTAAAACAGTAACAAAAACTTAACTGGTTTATTGCTGAGACCTCAACTGTCAAGACATATCCAGAATGCCATAGCCAGTGGTAACAGCAAACACAATTATCAAGGGATGCTCCCAAGCTCCATGAACTAAGCTTGGTAGTCTTGCACCATGAACCACATATTCATTATTATAACAAATTGTATTGCTATTTGTAGCATCTAGGGAACCCCAATCAGGGCTCTATTGTGTGACAGACTGTACAAGCACAGAAAAATAGGATGGCTTTTATAATGAGTACATCACAAGCCCCTCTGCCATAATTAACGTTGATTAGCATCGATGCAAACAGCATGGGAAGACAAAGATTGAGCCAGTTTGGAGGCTGAGGTACTCTCTCACCCTTTAAGGTGGCTCCTTTGGTTCCCAACTGCAGAACAGAGGGGAGGCTGTTTCAGTGGGGAAGGCTGCAGTGCCCAGCACTCCCAGGAGCACATTCTAGGACATGGGATATAAAGAGGCATCTTTGTCACTTACTAATCCACTTTCTATCACAGGCAAAACCCCATGGCAGCACCACCATCAACTCTGAGAAAAAAGGATGGCTGGCAACATCTGATCTACTCCATGTACTAGTAAAGACCCCAAAAAGCCAAGTTCACTTAAAATGAAATCTCAAAAGAGTGACCCTTAATGGACATGGGATGTGTAGCTGCATGTGATAAACTTCCTGCAAAAACCAGCCCTTGCTAGATGTGTAACTATCATATGCTTTTCCTCATCCCAGGTCCAAGGCATTTTCCCACACCTGCCTTGGATACTAATGCAGTTTTTCTTTTTTATCTGTAGGAAAGAGTTGACAATTCTGTAATGCCAGCAAAAATGGATTGTGTGAAATCATAGGGTTGAACATGCTGATTGTGTTAATGAAATTATCTTCACTAACCAAACAAGATTCCAGATGCAGAACCTTCCTATGAACTCTCCTCTCTACCAAAATGTTTCTACACTTCTTTTACTGCATAACCTAACAAAATCCAGACACCTGGAATTACAATCCCACATTCAGCACCAAGGAAAATATATCTACAGAAATATATTCCCACTAGAAATTTGTTCATTTCCCCATGCCATAACCTAACCTGCAGTCTGCTGTCTCTTCAGACTTAATGCTTGCTTCAAGAATTCTCATATGCATTAAACTGAACATGTATGTAAATATTTGCAGGACTAAACTGTAGCCACAATTTCAAATGCAATCAGGATATGTTGTGCTCAACTGTAGTTAGGGTCCAGTGTTTTGCTATTTTTTGCTGTTCTGGTGCAGTTTCTTAATTTGTTTTTCTTCTAAGCTACTTCCTACAATTTCACTCACAGGGAAATGAAACATAATTCTATAAAGCCTAAAAATAAACTCAGATCTGCTAAAAAATTCATCATTTCACTCCCAGGCTTCCACCAGCTGGGCTTGTCTGCTTTAGGTTTGACACCCCTGAGAGCTACAAGCATGACTTACAAAGATGAGCAAGTTTACATGGGAACAATGAAAAGATCCATTTTTTTAATCTTTGCTTTGCCAAAATACCATCCGGGGCATTTATTACCTGAAGACTTTTATTTTTGGCAATTTCTCACTCCCCTTTTAATACTGTACTTACATTACTTACAAATTTGGGGAGGTAATACCCAAATCCATATTCTGCTTTACATGTACTTCTTCCAGGCTTGCTCATTACATTCGTTAAACTATTTAATTCTCAAGGAGCTACTAGAGATACACTGAAGACCCCCTGAACAGCAGTTAAGAATAAACCTGTAATGAGAATAAATTACACATGCATATCAATTGCTGCAAGTCCTGTAAGGACTGAGACCTTTCTACATAAACATCTGCTGCAAAATTAAATCTGATACATTAATAAAAGCCCTCCCCACCCAACCCAAACAATGGATGTGTAACAGTTACTCCATCAGTTAAAAGAACAAACCTTTTAAATAAATAAATTTGTGCTTCACCAATTTATGTCACTGTGGTACTTAAGGCAAAACCTTTTAAAGGAATAGATTTACTGTGCACACAGATCTCCACTGGGTATGTGTAATTATGCTAAGGAAAGGCATTACTTTTAAAGTGGATGAATGGCTGATACTTTTTGATTTACTGCTAGAAACAGAAAAATGGTAATGGCATGAAATAAGCATTTGCAAAACCGTTTTGGCAGACGGAAAATGTTTGATTTACCTAGGGCATCTATCAGGTTCTATATTTTAGATCAAAGTAGATAAATGGAAAGGCAAATGGATATTTGGAAAAAAAAATCTACTGCTTTTCTGTCAGCCTTGCAAGTAAGTTAAATGTTTGAATGAGGAAAAAGCCCAAGGCTCTTTGGATGGAAGAAAACCATGATTCATCACTGCTCTGGCAACTACAGCTTTCTGTATTTACCTGAAAAGGTGACATGGAAGTCATTGTCACTTTCTCATTCTAGGCTTCATTCTGAGAGGTGATTTTAAAGGCAGCTGGCAGAACTCAGCATTTCCACCTGACACTTGAAGTAGACAATGCATACCCTGGGTCATATTTTCATCTCAACTTCACATTTTTTGGTTTTTTTTCTTTTTTTTTTTTTCCTTGCTGGTTGGAATTCCCGTTGGTGAAGAAATTGTGTTCTAGTTAAGACACACAGATGCAAAATCAAAAGTTACTACTTTTCAGATCTTTCTGAAATCTGTGCCATAGGAAAGCACCCTGAAGGCAGGGTAAGGCTGACTGTACAATTACCTGTAACAAGTCCTAAAAAATCAGCTTCTTCCTATGGCAAAATTCTTCCAAGGGGTTCCCAGTAAAAAGCATGATTGCTGACTGTGCTATGATCCTGTTCTGAACCTTCTTACACTGAAATGCACCCCCAGGAGCTGTGTGGTAGAAGCACTGTGTCCAACCCTCAGAGCACCACCAGCCCAGTGGTACATGTGCTGCACAGATGGTCTGAACACTCAGAGTTAATCCAAAACGTTTGGGTCACATCCAATTTGCTGTGCTTGTGGAAATCCACAGGAGGGCACAGGCACAGGACCCCCAGCCACATCAGCTGCAGTGGCAGTGTGCACACCACGTGCAGGGCACTCCCAGGGAGTGTCAGGTTTGCTCTACAAGCATGGGAGGATTTGCTCCTGTGCTGGGATTACTTGACATCTGGAAATCCTGACAAACACATAATCCTGGCACATAACCTCTTGACAAAATGTCTGGAGAAATTCAGCATGTGTCCCTCTGCCTGCCCTGTCAGGAAATGATGGAGAGTGGGGTATGGCCTCTCCAGCTCTCTCCACAGCATTATGAACATGAGCAGCAAATCCATCAGCTACTTCTGCATGCATTTATTCTGTGAAAGGGCTGACCAGCTCTTGAAAGGCCAAAGAGCAATCAAAACTCATATCTTTTGCCTAGACAGGTAAAAAGCCAGCAGAGCTTATAATTACACAGGGAGCTGGCTGCTCTCTAGGATGCAAAATAAACAGATATCTGGTCCTGCTGACTCACGTGGCCTGAACTTTTAACTCAGTACCTTATCCTTGACCACTGAAATACTGAATTACCCAAAGAGGTTGTGGAAACACCATCCTTGCGTTCAAAACCTGACAAGATCCTGAGCAACTTGTTCAGTGGAGCAAACACTCAGTGGATGTGCTTTGAGCTGGTGGGTCAGACTAGGTGCTCTTTCCAATGGACACTGTTCTGGAATTCTGTGGAGAAGAACTCTCCAGTTTTGTAGATGCACTTCCCTTCTAAAAAGCAGCTGATTGATCCTACCTCTGCCTTAAGCCATGGCTATCACTGCGGACAGAGCTCAAAGATGCTGTATTTGTGGAGCAGGCCAAATCCTCTGCAGTGATCAACCAAAAATGACCACAAAATATGAAGTTTTACCAACAGGAGACCAAGATGCATGATGCTGGCCCTCGGCTTCATTCTAATACTGCTAAACAGCCCCTGTACAAAGGGTTTTACATGCACAGCTCCACAGATGAGCAGAAAGCCAACACATCTTCACACCAGGCTCAGCAAGCAGCACCCAGACCTTTTGTGCCCTTCAACCTCCCCTCCTCTCTCCCCAAGGTCATCTTTAGTGATGTCTCTCAAGTAGCAATCCCCCTGTACAGACTTTCACATACATAAACCTCTAAAATCAAGACTCATGACTGTAAGGCCACCAAAGGCAGGATGCTTGTACACCTATAAGTCAATGTACCTCTGTGAGCTGAAGATTTGTGCACACCCAGGGCTAGCTGGAAATTTTACACTTTGTCTGTAGAAAAAGCTTCCATGCAAGGAATAAAATAAGTCTTAAAATATTGAGCCAGAAGTAAGGCCAGACCATATTTCTCCTCGGTAATAAATCAGCACTATATGTATATATTAAATCCAATCCCTTGATGTGTCCAGTTTCAGTAATAAAAACTTAGTGAGCAGGGAAAAAGTTATTGGGTAGAGATCAATATTCTTGCTTGTTGTCCTTGATTGGCAATAATGTGATGCTTTCTCCTTGACTGTAAGAGGTGCTTTTGTGATTTGGGAGCATAAAGAAATTCTGTACTTGACAGATTTATGCAGTAGGAATACGCTAATGTCCTTTGACCCGCTTAAGAATAAATATGACCTACCAAATTGTCATTTTTATGGGTATTTACAACTGAGGCACTTTGTAAACCTTAGAACTAATATTTCCCAAAGGAAATCTGTGCTCTCGAATCTTGATAAATTATTGAAAAATACAAGCCACTACCAGCCCTACAAATTTTCTCTTCTCTTTCTCCTATATTTGGTTACATAGGAGTTGTCAGAGCAGGCTGGACCACTGATCTATTTCACCAGGTGTGTTGCTGCAGCCATGGTTAGTGATTCAGAGGAATTCTATAGAACTTTTGGCTATTTGATAAAGGTAGTGCAAAAAAAAATTTCCTAAAACTTGAAGGTTTTCAGTGCATGACTGAAATATTAGTTATAGAATCCTTTAAACTCTCAAATTACTGTTAGAAGAATATTACAAACTATAATTTCCACAGCCCAAATGCCACCAGCTGCATTTGCTCTCATAAATGCTTCAGCTGATAAACAAATAACACAAGGAGTAGAATAAACCAGCCCAATTCACCCAGATGCCAGTGCTCACAGCCCTGTGGGTGTAGTGCAGATATTCCTTAAATTCAATAATTGTTGCTAACCAGCATCTCCAGCTCCTTAACTCTGCAGGCCAAGTGACCAGAAGCCTTCACTTAATTGCTGTATCTCAGCTCCACTTCATCTCACCTCCCCACCCCACTTGCCACACAACTTTTTTCACCACATTTATACTGTCCTTGCCCTTAAAGGTTTCAGAAAAGACAAACTAATTTCCCACAGAGATGGGAAGTAGTGAGCTGAGGACCTCTGCCTTTCACAACCCTCCTCTGAAGAGAATGACAGCACATAACTCTCTCAATAGCTTGGTCTTAAGGAAAGAGAAGTTTTTGACACAAAACTGAATAGTAACAGTGTCACCCATACCAGAGTTATGAAAGCTATTTCCTTTTATCCTTATTTGCCATCTGAAAACTGGCAAAGAGTCAGCCCTGCTCAGGACAGTATCTAAGACACGAGACTTACAAAAGCTTTGTGTTCCACCTCTTGGTTCCATCCCTGCACAACAGCACAGAAGCTCTCAAAGACTCTGAACACACCAGATTTTGAGTACAGCACCATGACGTGGCACTCGGCTCTACTTTTACTCCATTTCTAAGGGCAGCTGCTTTTCTGTTTTTCTTTGCGCATCTGTGGACAACAAAATCTTTTCTCTCTCACAAGAATGTCTTCATTAAGTCAGTTTCTGCCTTCAGCTTATTCTTGTGCATACTATAATCTGTGTATATGCACAAGAAAGGCTTGAGAAGCAGACTGAGAAAAACAGGAAGCTGGAATAAACAATGAGGCAGGAACTGTGGGAAACTTAAGCATCTTTTCTTGCCCTTATTGTGCTGCCTTCCTTTTCATTTTTGTTTACTGCTGAATTTAGGATTCCTCCTACATTTGTATGAAACATGATTTTAATGATCTGTTTTGTGGCCTCTTTCTGAAGCAATGTGACATGGCACATCTAACACAGTGACCAGGCACAAAGTCAAACAATTCTGAGTTCAACTACTATCCTGAACACTTGATTTCATATCAGATTTGCCAAGTTTAGACATATATTTTTTTTTTTACAATTAATGTTGTTCACTGAGTAATAAAAAGGTCCTAAATACCCACCAATGCAGCAGCTCCTACTCTCTACACTGAATATTCCACCTCCCTTTGCACAGGTGGTAGGACAGAGGGAGAAATTGCATTTTAATATACAAAACACCCAGTAATCCATGCATCAAAGAGCATCTCTGTCTCATTCATGAATGTCCCTCATTCATTCATCACTCATTTTTAAAGGAGTGTTATCCTTTTAAAAAAGAAGTTATAAAACACTAGCATTTACTGGCTGACACTGAATTTACTTCATGAAACAACAAAAATTTGAGTGACAGGAAAAAGAGGAGTTAAACATAGAGAGTAGAAGTTTCAGCCCAAATCAGCAAAATCCCTTTTTAGCACCTTGAAAAATACCTATTTAAGATGATCAATTTTTTTAATCAAGATAATTACCCTCACACATCTTTTCCTATCCTTAAGTGTTTAACAAGAAACATCTTAGGCTCTCCTTAGCTCCACTACTTCTAAAGCTTCCAACTGTAAGCAAAGAACCAGATTATGTTGTGAATTGCAACCCTTTCACCTCATGTGAAAGCTTTCCTGATGGCATTGCAGAAAGACTTTTTTTCCACCTTTAATTTTCTGTGTTTTTAAAGGATAGGGTGTAAAGGCATCTACTACTCTCAAGATTTCATTGGAGACCACCTGGCCTTTTAGTTTGGCTGCACCAGGGGAGGTTTAGGTTGGATATTAGGAAAAACATCTTCAGTGCAGGGGTGGTCAGTTCTACTACACACACCATGGCATTTCAGCCCACAGAAACAGTATCTCAGCCCTGTTCTCCACCCTTTCTGAAAAATACATCCTTCAGGTCACAGAGAGAAGCACTGTAAATGCACAAGAAAAAAGCCACAGTCAGTTCTATTCCTAAACTCAACTTCCTCAGCACAGCAAACACTGCCTGGATGTCAGGGCACTGTGAAGGTTTAATTCAAGTCATCTTTAAAGGTTTTTTTTTTGAAGATACATGAATCTAAATCTGCTCTTGAACCAAAGGGGTATGAATTCCAAGCCTGGGTTTCTCTACAGGTAGCACGTCCCATATTGCCATAATTACTTTGCAAATCCAGCTTTCACTTAGGAAGAAATGTCACCCTACGCACCAACACAGCAAAGAGAATCTTGGAAACACAGCCTAGGTGCAAATCCAGAGTCTTAACTGAAGAGGCTGCAAACAGCCTGAAAGTAGAGCAAACAACCCCACTCACTTCTCCCAGGAGAGCCATGCAATGGAGCAACTTTCCCAGGACTTCAAGGTTCTGCTCAAGCCAAATATTTTGGTTTCTTTTGCCCTTCCTGCTGTGCCAGGGCCTGCCTGTGAGTTCTCACATTCCTCAGTCTCCCCCTAGTGAGGAGTGTGCCGGGATAGGTGTGAGAAACAAGAACTGGACTCCAACTTGTTATCAGGGAGTCTGTGGAATCAAAATAATGGATCAAGGAACAGCCCAGCAGCTGGATCTGCTGCTAAAATGGCACTAAATAAAATCTTGTAAGTTTATATATTTTCAGCACCAAAATAGAAAGATGGGTTTTTACTTATGTCCACCTAAATACTTGTTTTATGGATGGAATGAGAGTTTATGAAAACTGACACATTGATTTAGACCACTATTATTAACACTGCCTTTTATTAATCTATAAGTTCACTAAAAAGACTCCATTTCACTATTTATCTTTCTTGGTCCAAAGGTGATACTGAATCTTCAAATAAAACAATTTTCCCATACAAATGGACACTTACATTCTCTGCTGGTTCATAGGTTAAGAGCAGGACCCACCTGTGAAGTCTGGGTGGGCAATTACTATTATATTTTCACAACCTATTGTTATTTTTCTTTCTGCTCAGCACAGAACAGGCACAAGTAAGAACAGCTACAGTGCAAGAGCAAAACCTGAGAGAAAGAAGAGATCCAACAAGAAATGGAGGCCACTATCTGACATTTGAAAAGGGCAAATCGAAAGCAATCAACACCCAACAAAATGCTCAGTGTAAGATGAGGTGATAGCTTAGGATATACTTAGGGTGGTGTAATGAGGCTAACAAGTGCTGTGTGTTTTAATGTAAATTAACACAAGATAATCTCTTCACATATTTAAGTGATGCACTTCAAGTTAATTAATACATATTTAATAGAAGTCTTCTTGAACAGCTGTTATTTACTTCTGGAGTTTCTACACATTAGCACTGGCTGCTTTGTTCTGCTCTGAAGTTGTTCATGCTCCAAAGTACTTTAACAACTTGGACTGTATAAAAATTTAACAGTCTTCCCAAAAGTCAGCCTTTCTGATAACTTCATATTTTCACGTTAAATATTCAAACACTTGCTGAACAAAAGGTCAAATTCTACTTACAGCATCTGTGTGAAACAGGCAAGCAGATGCTTAATGCTGCTAGACAAATACTTTTGGCACAAAGAATGATATAGAGCTGGTGATCAGTCACATTTTCAGGCTTGAAAATCAGCTCTCCTTTACTTCTGTTCCCTAAATTCTGCACTTACCTTTCATTTGTAACAACACAGACCCAAATTATGACCTGTTCCTTCCACAGGTGCTGGTGTTCCTCACACAGCGTGTACATGAAATCCTGGCAGTGAAAGGGCTGTCTACAGTATTCACTGCATTATTATGAGTATTACACCAGCTCATTGAGGCTTCTGTCTTAAACAACTTCTGGATTTAACAACCTGTGTCTTAAACAACTACTGTGTATAACATCATTGCCTTTGGACCTTGCATGCAGCACTGAGGAAGTTCTCACTTACCCCCTCCTTTGATTCAGATGAAAACCCATTTGAGTTTCAGGCACTTTTGAGTTTTTAGGATGGAAGTAGAAATCAATTCAAGAAACACTGTGGCAAACACAAAATTCCTATACTCACAGTGGTGAATGTGACTTTTGACAACAGGCACCAGTTTCTTTGAAAACAACTATCACCACTGAACAATCCCTATCAGCATACCTGTTGTAGTTTCAGGCTGACTGAAGATGTTTACCCCTGTGGCACTGGAGCACCAGTGCTCACTGCTTGCATGTCAGCCTTTCATGCTCACAGGTTTACTGAAAATAACTCCCAAAGCTGCTAACAATTGTATTAGTGCACACCTGTTGGGGACAACCTTCACTGCATCTCCTGTGCAATGCTGTATGGAAACACACACAAAACAGCCCTAAATGCACAAAGACCAAAGATATGTACTGATTTAAGCAGACTGATTTTACTGGTATTTAAGTGAATTTAGCTTAATTTAATATGGCATTTTTCATAATACAGAGGACATAAAATAACATTCATTACTCAGGCTAAGAATTGTAAGACTAAACCAGATCATTGCTTTACCTGGCAAAGATGCTGTGGCTGTGTGGAATAAAAATCCAAAAAGCATCTTCATGATCCTTAACTGCCTCTACCAAGAGCCTGGTGAGCTGCAGATGCAAGGACTGAGGAAGATGAACATCAATTCTCCTTTCCCCAGCCCCTGAGTGTGGCTGGTGCAGGCTGGGTTAGGTTCCAGCCAGAATCCTGAGTCCTCTAAGGCCACAGGGATGGGGTTGGGACACAACTGTTGGTTCTGAGGGAAGCACCATGACACAGGTTTAAAGTGCCTGTCTAAATGTGAACTCTGACAAAGCAGTGCCAGCCAAACAAATAGGCACCTGAAAGGATTCCTGTGCATTGAAGCTGTGTCACTGCATTTAGGAGAAAAAGGGGAAAAGCCATGGTTGCCACAGGGCCTAAACAACATCTTTTCCAGCAGGGCAATACAGCAAAGACTTGTCATGGCTTTTGGTGGGAGTCATGTGGGAAACAGACTAGTGCAAAAAAAAGAAACCTGAGAAGACAGTCTCATACTGTGATGTTCTGGAATCACCATTATGTTAACAAAACTCAGTATCTTGAACATCTTCTTGTCTTTGGAAGGAGGATGCATCTTGTTCAGAGGAGCATGGGTGCTCTGCCAGCTGCCACAATACCCATGTTTGTGTATTTGCTTTTATATCCACAATTTCACTTTCTTTGGCATCAGCACAAGCCTGATGTGTACATGTCAAGGAAAAAGAGAGATCCCAGAGGACAAACTGAGCTCCCAGTCCCAAGGAATGAAAATAAATGCCCACATTTTGTGCAGCCATGACATAACAGGTATTCCTTGTGTTCTTCTAAGATTCCTTAGAGCTAAAGGATCAAATTCAAGGGGATTCTCTTACAACAGACACCGCAAGACTGTAATATTTTTCCTCTACATTTCACATGAAAAAGAAAAATCTATGTTTACCTGTGGCTTTGGTAGAAAGGTTTCTATTGTAATTATACCTTGTGTATTCCAAGAAAGTTTTTTACATCACTATTACTATTCTAGAAAGGTACAAAGCTGCAGGTGCTTGCTGAAAAATAATAAACCTTTATTAAAATTTCCAGTTTTTGCAAAAGCATTTTGACTACCTTCCAAATCTATTTAAATGTAATTAAATATTTACATTTATTCTCTAATAAGTATTGTAAGTAAATCAATACCCCAATTATCTTAAATTTTTGTGTGGTATTACAAAAATGTAGCAATTGTATAAGTGCACAATTCTAATGAAAAAATAATGATCTTGAACTTTAAAAGAGCCCTTCATTTAGAGAGATGAAAGTGCTGTACATTCTTTCCTTCATTATGTCTTATGGCCCCTGTGTGATGTAGGTGCTATTATCATCATTTTACAGATGGGGAAACTGAAAGGCTAGTTAACTTGTCCAATTTACAACACTTTCAGCTGTAAACTTAGGGCATCCTACTGTACTTAAAGGCAAAACAGAACTCAGCTCACCTGTGATGAACATTTTCTAAAAATTCTTAAACTCCGTAAGCATTTAACTTACGGAGAGAATATCTCACACAAGATTTCAGAGTTGGCTTTGCATTGATGGTGGCTTTGAGCACCACAGAAATGTGCTGCCTAGAAGCAAACATCAGGGCAGCAGGTTATTGTGCAGTATGTCACCAAGCTTCCCAGCTAGTTATGGAGAGGATGTGCATTTTTATTAGTATTATTTGCCATTCGGCCACACATCTGTGCTTTAATTCTGTAGGACTTGCCACACTGCATTTCTACAAACAAACACAAACAAACAGTGTTTGCTGACAAACTCATTCTCTCAGTTTACTTATGTGTTCCATGAATTTCTTGACTCGGTCAGGATCAACAGCATTTGCCCAATATCCTTCTTTCTTGAAATAGGAACCAATTATTAGAGCATCTGCATCCAAGTAATTCCTCACATTCTCCAGAGTCACTCCAGACCCAACCAGCACAGGAATCTTCACAGCTTGCTTCACCTCTGAGGAGAAGAAAACCAAAATCAGGGTTAATTCCTGCCTTTGAAACTCTCTCCATAAAGACTCTAATTCCCCTATTTTTTCAATAGAAAAACAAATGTATCGAGAAATTTGTGACTCTGGTATTTATTATTTCTACTGTAGAATGAAACAGGTTCTCTAGAAAAAACCATCTCTAGCTCTAAAGAGAAAAAAAAAAAATCTTACTTTTTACATTCTGTAGTCTGGAATACTTCCTATATTTGCTTCTATGAAAGAGAGCAGGGTTCATACAGGCACCACTGACAGCTCAGCTAGTTTTGCCAGAAAGTAAAAGCCAGAAAGAGAAGTGGTCTTTTATCAGCATGAGGAATGACAATGGAATAAAAAAGCCTCTTATTTTTCCTATATACAGTGTTACTTAATCATCTGATCTTTTACCTGGTTTCAAGAGGAGAAACAGACAAAAACAAAGCTCAAAATGCAGTACTAGCTTTGGGAGGAGGAAAAAAAAACCTAGTTCAAGAATTCCTTAAGCAGCCTTCTCATCATTTTATGTCAAACTGACCATCCAAAGAGTGACTCATAGGACTGGAAGCTTCATCCCTTAGAGGAATGTTGTAAGCCATTATTTCTGACCTTTAAAAACATATAAATTGGCTTAATTAGTGATAAGCTGATGGCAAGGTAGTTATAGCTTGAGGTAACTTGGGAAAGCACACATGCAACAAATAAAAGTCTGCTTCAAAACACTGTTTAAATGAAGTTTCATCAGAAGCCTAACTTATTAATTATGCTTCAGGGAAGACTAATTATTTATCACCTTCCTACTTCACTGAAGAAAGGGGATCAATTAAAATGTTCTTGAATCTCTTTTTAGGTCACATGCTCTACCATTTATTCCATCTAGGAACAATAACTCCCTCTTAAAAAGATTTTAACACAGAAATAAAACCATTCAACACAGCCCTTCCTGAAAATATATAACAAATCAAATGGCTCATGCATATATGATTAAAACATATTTCTATGCATATTTGATATTCTTAGTCATTCTGCTTACAACAACAAAATAATTAATTTCTAGTTACTTACAGCATTATTACAAATATTCTGTTCTAAAAAAAGAGAATATTTACTTTAAATTTTATTTTTATTGATATAATATCTATATGCTCTTAGGATTATCCTATCTGCTTTACATCACTACCAGCACACAATTAAGGTGCATCTGACCACAGATTTGTGACAGTACCTGACTGAATCCCCAGAGGAACCAGGCTCCAAGTCAATATTTGTCCTTAAAAGTGTGTAAAGCACATTAGCAGGGAGGTGCTTCCTAATTATTTTACATCAGCAGGAAAAACAAAGAGCCAAATAATTAAACAGAGCAAGTTCATATGGGTCTGAAACAACAGCTCTGCCCTGCTGGGCAAAGGGAAAAACCCAGTGAAGCCTGAGACTGATGAGAAACTCCAGAACAAGCCAAAGCCCTCCAAAGTGGGAAGGTATGAAATGCTGCTGTGCTCTACACGTGGCACACAGACTGCACTCACATCTCCTGGGCTGCAGATCCATCCAGAATGACAATGTGAAGAATGGCAAAGGGAGTGCTCAGTGTGCACTGAGATGTGTTACCTCATTAAGTATGCTACAGATGCTACTTTTAAGTCCTTTCCAAGCACATCAGGGCCTAAAGTTGATTAGTAGAAGGTGATTTGTCTATTGGCTGTGCTAATACAAATTCTAACCTGTAAAAGAAAATAAAGCAGCAGCAGTGAGATGTGATTTTGGGTGGCAATGTTCAGTCACTGTCAAAATATCTCTAAACACTGAGCTCTCCTTCAAATCTGTTTTCCTGGCATTCTTTTTTCCTTTTTTTTTGACACAGTGAGAAAAAGGAGACAGTTTTGTGATGTTACAGTAACAAGATGCCGAAGTTTACACAGATTTCTCTGTTCCATGGACTGTAACTAGAGGGCACTGTGCTCTTTCTTGTGGCAGCACAGCTGCACACAGGTCTTTAATAAAATTGTGCTTGGTTGCAAAGCACAATGAAAGCATTTGAACTATGGTATGCACAAGTTTCATGAAATAAAGGCCAAGTGCTCCTAGCTTGAAAACAATGGCAAAGAGTGGTGTAAAAATAAGCACCACTGTGCCAATAACTTGCTTGACTACTCTTCTCTAACAGCTTTCTCATTGCAGTGATCACTGTACCATACAGAACACTATGTTTATGGTAATGCTCCCCTCTTAATACATTTTAGGTTTTTAATTCAAAGGACTTTTTCTCTGTCATTAAATTTAGGGCTTAAACAGGAGATGCGAGTGATCAGTACTTTTTCTGTCTCTCAGGGTACTACACAGGCAGCACTCTCTATTTTGGCCATCAAAAGATGAGAGGGGTGCTGTCTTGAGGCCCCTTTTATGAACAGTAATTAAGGAGGTGACAGTCACAGCCAGCTGTTGGATTTCATTATGTACCTGTTTTCCACAGGTCACTCAGCTGAGACACTTTGTTTTGCTCAAAGAGATAACTGAGCAGTCATTATGCAAAGCTTTGGTCACTCAAAATACAAACTGAATGCAAAGCAGGTAGTTCAGCAGTTATAGCCCAAGAAAAAACCTGATGGGTTCACACATGACACATCCAACCAAAGCATATTCCACAAGGCAGCAAACTGGAACTTCTATAACCTCTCAGATGAAAAGATGGTTTATTAATGAATTCAAAATGCTCAGCTATAGTTCCTGCTCCTTAACAACATGAATCCTGATTTTTCAGCCCTCATACTCCCTCAGCCTCTGGTGCCCTGAGTGCCCAGCAGGGCCTGCCAGCCTCAGAAGGCAGCAACACAAACAGCAAACAAAACCTGACTGAACACACACCTCTGCCTTGACAGGGAAACACTTCCCACAGCCCATCACAAATCAATCAATTCCACACAAAGACAAAACCACTTCTATATTACTGCACAACAAAGCTGAAAAAGAGACATGACAAAAATCTCATCTGTCTCAGCTTTGCTTTCAAGAGCTGCTTTGCAGTGTGATGAAAGGTGCCCAATTGTATCACTGTAATACAGCACTGCCAGGGCTGCATAAATTCCTCAAATGCAAAATCTCACTCACATCAACACCAACTTTGTAGACCGTAGATCTGATCCCTTTTAAGATTTTTCTGACATAGATATGCCTAATTTGTCATTTTTTTATACTGTGGAATTTTTAAGTTCTTCTCTTACCTGTTTTAAGACATCTTTCTCGTGAGAGGGCCTGCTAACATCCAAAATGCTGTGATCTAAGTACAATAAACCCATGATCTGCACACTCCTGCTTTCATAACACAAATCCAAACACAGAATTAATGTGTACTTCATTACAGCTGCCAACTCTGATTCATTTTGTTCTTTGGACCCAGAAAGAGAAAGAGACAGGGACTGACAAGTTTGTTCACATGAAAGAAAAGCAGAAGCTATGGTTCTGTCTGGTTGGGGTCCTGTGACAAAAAACCTCTGGGCCTACAGGTCAGGTTTTGCTCCCTGATGCTGTAAATCAATGGAGGCTGCATGTGCATACATGAAGCAGAATTTAACCTAGGATTTTTCCCAGACATATCAAATATTTTTTTAAAGTTATTTGATCTGCATTAATAACAGTGGAGACATTAAGTGCAAACAGGGATGGATCTCTAGATTAAGAAAATTTTGTAGTCTCTAAAGCAGGCATAGATAGCTTCCAGTATCACCTGTTCCACCTGTATAATTTCTGATTTGCTGTACCAAAAGACCCAGCTAATTCAAGAGGCTCAGTGTTCACACCAAGCCATCATTTTCTTTTTAGCATTGGTGACTGAGGCATAGCAATTTGTAATTTTTTTAGCAAAAAGTTTATTATGTATGAAATAAGAACCATTTTGACAAGTTCAACATTCATTTTAAACGCTCTTAAGCATGTGTGATATACATAAAGCTCTGAAAACACAATGATTTTATGTTGTTTCAAAAGATACAAATACAACCTGCTGAGGTCCAGGTTATCTCTGACAGGTAAAATATGTTTTTCATGCTGATCTCCTAACTTAAGTTGAATACAATACAGTGCACTGGAACTACAAAACATGCCAAGTTACAACATTTTAGGTAAAGTAAAACCTAAAAAATACACATTCTATTTTATGTGGTGAGACATTCAAATTCAAGCCATTGATCTAAATTAAAACTAGTGATGAAAACTAAATGCCCCCATGACAGAACTTTAATTCTAGCATGGGAGCAATACTGTTTCATGAACACAGCCCAAACTGATGCTAATATAAAAATATCAAGAATCACAGCACTTCTGCAAAGGTCAGAACTCATAGGTCAAATGAGTCTCCCTTGACACAAGTCCACACTATTTAAAAATTATTTTGATGTTAATATCTTCCTGTCTACCAAAGAATTTGTATTCTTTCTGAAAATCTTCCAAGTACTACTTTCCCTGGTATTAATGTTTGGAATGCTGCCTTATCAAAATGCCCCCTTTCTTGAAGGAATTCCATTTTCACTGTGAAAGATAAAAACACTGAGCTCTTCAATGGAAAGATTTATGGTTAGCTAGTTAGTTTAATATGGCTAGTTCTAGTATAGCTAGTTTTCTAGGGTTATAAAGGGACTTTTTCTTATATTAGGGCTTTTTACAAATGAAATAGTATTTTCTTTCAGCCTCAGCATCACTCAGCATTATAAAAGCTTGGAATAATTATCATTTTTGCCCTGCCAAACTGTTGTATAGAAACATGCCACAGCCCATCTAAGTAACACCTCAAATATGACCATTCTGATCAAATCAAACCCCACAGTGTGGTATCACATAACCTCTGAACAGAGAGAGGCATAGCTCTCCCAGGATTTTCCTGTGGGAAGCTGTGAGAAAGCTCAGAGAAAGAATTAAAACAATTATTATCTCAATCTTCGCACCTGGCAGGCAATCTCTGTTTGGCAAAGATGTTTACAAGAAGGAGCTGTCCCTTCTTGACCAATAGGTGAGAGAAGATTCCTAAAGGCCAATCTTAGCTCCACCAGAAACAGCTCTTGTTTCTGTAAGAACTGTGCATTTCAAATAATAAAGTGCCTTTTTCATGCCTTCAGATGATGGAGCCTCTGTATCACCTTTGTCTGTCCTGATATCCCTTTGGTGATACCACAGAGAGTTCCTTGACCCTAGCATCTCCCCTCCCTGGTGCCCAGCTGGGTGCCCCAGCTCACCTGGCAGCTGCCCTGTCTGTGCTGCCCTGGCTCACCTGGCTCCTGCCCCCTCCCTGGTGCCCAGGCTCACCTTGCAGCTGCTGGGGGTCCGTGGGGTGCCCGGTGGCCGTGCCAGTGAGCACCACGCCGTCGGCCAGGAACAGCTGGGCCGCGCTCGCCGTCTGCGCCACGCTGACATCGGCCGTGAGGGCGTGAGCACTGCAGGGACACAGCCTGTCACATGCCAGGGACACACGGCCCGTCACACCCCAGGGACACACCAGGGACACGGCCTGTCACACACGCCAGGGACACACCAGGGACACGGCCTGTCACACACGCCAGGGACACACGGCCCGTCACACACGCCCAGGGACACACACCCTGTGCCCCCACCCTCCTGCTGCCAGAACCCCCAGGGGCTGCTTTAGCAGTGTGCACCTTCACACTGCCAGCAGGTGACACTGCCAGCAGGTGACACTGCCACCTGAGCACGAGTGAAAAACCAACCTTTCCCTTCGTTGATCTGTCATTGCTCCTGGTTCTAGAGAGTGAGTGCTAAGTGTGAACCACCAAGTGTCAATTGAGACAGCTGCTTACATGTCAAGCACCTGTATTTCACAAGTGTTGAGCACACAGAGCTCTCTGACTTCAAGTGGGAGTTGTGGATGTGCCCTCATTCATAAATCAGATCCTGTTGCTTAGGGCAGAATCAACAACCTCCACAAGTCCAATAACAGAAAGTATAGTTAATACCTAGGATATAACCACAGGAATCATCTTGCACAGCAATTACAAACATCAATTACACCTGCATCCCAGCTGTTCAGCAGCAGGCTTTGATGTATGGGTGACACACCTGGTCTGAAATCTATTGCAATAGTAACTATTAATTTATGTGGCCCCAAACTTGGAAGGAACTCCAGCCATTGCTGGTTGAACATCCAACACTGTTGGATTTTCTGTATTTAAACAGAAAACAACAGCTATGGCAAACATGTTGCACTGCTGAGTGCTGATGGCACAAGAACAGTTTCTCCTCATTTAAAGAACAGGAGCATAGCAGCTCTCAGTGGCAGCTGCACTTTTCTACATTAAAAAGCTCAACCAAGAAGTCCTTCAGCATTTCCTTTTATGTTTCTGCCTGAAACAAAAACTTCTTTGCCTTTCTTAAATGCCAACTCTTTGAAAAATGGGAAGTATAATCCAAATATCAATTCATCAATTGTCAAGGCTAAAAATAAAAAGGACATGATGCAATTTCACTTACAGAAAGTCTAATGCAGCGTATTTGCATTTGTATATATATGTTAAAAATTATCAGAAAGAAACTGCTCTGAAAGGACCTGAAAAGCTTCATCTGGCCACCACATTGCATTGTTTCCTTTCTCTTTTGAAATTTATTACCTGCTTATTACATATTTAAGATCTTCCAAACTTGATTATTCTCATGATTACTCACATACTACACACAAACATTTTAATTAGGTTATTTAGCATGTATAATACATAGCACTTGAGCAGTTCTTCTGTGGGGGGAAAAAAACAACAAATGCAAAGAGTGACATCTAAATAGCTGAAAGTACCATGTGACAGGTAAGATAAAGTATAAGCAGAAAAGAAACTGGATTTATCTGTCATAAGTTCCTTCTGTTTGATAATCACAGAACATAACCCTTACATAGACAGCACTGATTTAAGTAGCAGGAATCAGAATTATTGGCAGGAAAGAGAAGAAAGAGAAGAGCTTCTTAAAATGCCAAACTACGATCACTTGGATGCTTTTATATGGCAACTGCCCTCATAACTAAAAAATAATACCTTGGATACCTAACTTTCAGAAACAAAACTTCTTTAAACATAATAGACATTTACACATGCATATAAAGTCTCAATACCAGATGCAAGGCTTTCATAGCTGGCATACTGAAAACCTGAAGGTTAAATAACTACAAACATCACAGATAAAGCAACTTGCAGCTGCAAACTTATTTTTAAATTTATACCCTTACAGCACTGCAAGTCTGTGCTTAAAAATTTCTCCCCATATGATTAACTTTCCTGGAAGAAAATTGACATTAAAAAAAACCCCAGAAAATGGAAAAAATATAAGATCGTTATTGCATTCATATTTACATAAAATTTAGCTTGTATTTACCTATGCTTCTTTTTAATATCAGCAAAAATCTGAATGTTGTCTGCTCCAATGTGTTTTCTGTATCGTAGCAGGTCACCTGCACAGGCATTTATAATCCCTTCATCAGCCACATGAGAAAACACAAACCCTTCAGCCCGGATAAAATCAAGACCTGAAAAAAGTCAAAAGCAACATTTTAGCCTGAAACTGAGAACATTAAAAGAAAAACACTAAAAACAAATGAAAATTCACCTTACTGCCCTTCCTATTTGATCCCAACACAAATTGTTTCATGGAGGAACCCACTCTAGGACTAACCCACCTCACTTTTTCATTCTTTATTTTTGCCCCTATTCTTTCTGACTTCTTCCCATCTCATTGCTTCCACTCCCATCTCTCCCACTGACCCCACCAGTGTTCCCCCAGCCCCTGGTCCCCTTCTGTCCCCTCAGTCTGTCCCTGCGTGGCTCAGACAGCTGCACACCCTGCCCTGCCTGCTGCCATCATGTGCCATGCAGAGGAGTAGGTGGGTGAAAACACAGCTCTATTATTCTAATTACATGTTTTCTCTCCAAAAAGGGTCACTAACTTGCATCTCTTCCCCCCTTCCAGGCTACAGACACAGAGGAATAGCATTGTCATCTCCTTTAGGAAATTAGGCAAGAAAACATAGCCTGAAGCATGTTACATGCAGCCCATGTGACTCCATCTGAACATAGCTTGTGTTTCCTACACAGCACCACATCAACAAATTGCTTCTAGAGCTGTGCCAGAGACTTAGGAAGTGTCAAACATTTGCCATTCTACTCCAACCATCAATTCTGCCATGCTTTAGTAACACAGGTTCCACCATATTCATTAAGGTTTGTCACTAGGAAGGTTTTGTGGGATGGATACTGAAGAGGAAGATTATGAATTGTAATTACTTCGTGGGGGCCAGTCATTGACATTCAGGGCCCCCCTCCACAGCCTTGGAATATCTCTGCTGTAAGACTGAAGCCTTGGACCACAGAGCAATAAGCCCACAGCAGTGAGGCACAAGATTTAATTCTGACTCCCTTATTGCAATCCCCACTTCTCCCCTGGCTTTCATAGCCTTGAACTGTCACTTAAAACCTGCCTGTTTCACACATTTTTGTAAAAGCTCTGCACTCATCTTGTGCAGTTTTGCTGCTCTTCCAGTTTGCTTTGGAGGTGTCTTCCAAGCCCTTCTGAAGCTCTGCTACTGCTCCAGCTTTGGAGTCAGATGCACATTTAATTAGAGCTGACATCACTCAGAGGAAAGCAATGCATGTGGAAACAGTCAACAAGAATGCAATCCTACCCACAACTGATTAGGCAACAGAGGCATTACCTTAGCACATTCCAACTATAAACATAGCTGATCTTGAAAATTTATTTACCAAATGACAAGGTGTCTGTTTATTTTAAAATTCTAGTTTCATTCCAAAAGCCCTGAAGTTGCAGAAACAGAAGCTCACGCCTGCTAGAGAAGAGCCTGCATTGCTTAGCAACACAGACTCCAGCTCACAAGAAACATCACAGATGGATGCCAAATCAAATGCAAGCTGTCCTTGCCTTGAGATGAGTGCAAAGCACAGAGTATTCCCAGGATCCAAGACAAGAGTGTGCCACAAGTACCACTGCAGGTGCTTGTAGACACTGGGTGATAAACACAGTGCAAACAGCTAGACTGAGATTTCTACATCTAGGAACAAAGCCTACAGCTTCTAATTACATCACCCAAGCTTACAGTAAAATCCAGAGTTACAGAAGAACAATTATTTCTCTAATCATAAAACTGTGGGTGAGCCTAGAGACACTTTCAGAGCAATCAAGGTTTAACTTGGGACAGGAGCTATTCATTGAAGCCACCTTGTTTGTTGCTGTTTGGTTTGTGTTTCCTTAGTGCAGTAATATCAGACTTTCTGCTAAACATTGGATTGTACTTAGTTTAACAAGGCTGCACTCTCAATCAGGGTTTTTGGAGGCCATGAAAACACAATTTTTAACCAAGTGTAATAGGTGCAGGCACCATATCATTACCCTTCTGTTTTATGAAGCCATAATCAGATTCTGCTAATGAATTCATTTTTATGCTCATAAAATTGTGAGAACGATACTAGTGCTTACTTTCTCATTTGAAAGTTGAAAAGTAATAGCCATTGAATAGTTAATAGGCAGTCCCATTTCTGACTTATATGGAGACAACACATTTTGTAGTTTCACTGGAAAACAAGGATAGGCAATATCCAATGAAAACTAATAAATAGAACTCTTAGAGGAGCACTGACTTTGCTGCTGACACTGGAGGCACAATGTGTCTGTGCTGCAAAAATACTTCTCAGGACACTGCCTTGCAGCAGCTCCTGCTGTGCTCAGGATGGGCTGCAGGCACAGGAGCTCTCCCAGTAGGATCCACAGCACTCCCTGCCTCTCACAGCACCTCTGGGTGCTCCTGCTGCAGTTCTCAGCTGAGCTGCCTCCCCTCACCACTGCATTAATATGGTGGCACTTAAAAAGGGCAGCAAAAACCACAGCACACAGCTCTGCCTGATTCTGTCTCACCCTAAACAGGGTCATGGGTGACAGCAAGTGAATTCCCACTCTGCTGGTGCAGGAGGGAGAGGAATGGGCTCAGACAGCAAAGCTGCGTTTGCAAAAGACAAGGAGAGATCTGGGATATCTCCTCATTTATCAGCTATCAACTGTGTCATCATCATTGATGAAGGCTGATCCAGAACTGGAATTTCAATAATTGATTCTTAAAGGGAAAAGGGCAGCTTCAGGCACAGAGGGCACTTGGACCAGATGACTGTTTAAAGTCCCTTCCAACTGAACCACTGTTTTCTAAATATATGAGATAAGGTAAACTTAAGAATTGAGCCTTTATTCATGGTGAGTGCCCCAGGCTCAGCCAGGCACAGGACCCTCCAGTCCTTGCTCAAGCTAGCTGAGCTCCTCCTCACACTGCAGACCTGTGGATTTCCCTCCACCCTTTATCAAATAAAATCATTACCTTCTCCTAGAGACCAGTTATGAATTCCCTGTGTGGTTCTCTTAAGAACAGTTATTCCTACAAAAGATCTCCACAGGGAAAATGAAATTACTGTATAGCAGGCAGAGGATGCTACATATGGTTTTTAGCTAGAACACCTTCAACAAATTATTTTTGTAGTGAGAGCATACAGGATTTGCCTTGTTAATAATTACCTATCAAAATTATATTGACATTAAAGCCACCACTAAGTTGCTACAGAAAAGCTGTTTAAAGATTTGCTACCTACAAAGTAGCACCCATTTTACTATGGTTTTGCTTAAAGTGATTTTCTTTTTGCTTCCCTGTTCAGTGAACTTGAGACAATAATTTTGAGAGAAGTGCAATGAAATGCATTAAACACAGGCCCTTCCTGGTTGGTGTTCCACAGTTACAGAGGAAATAGTGCAGAACAGGAGTGGAGCTGAGCAAAACCCAAGCCCTCCAGGAATTCTCCTTTTCATTAATAATTGCAAAGAAGAGAAATTCATTGTTCCCAGACCATATCCCTTATTTAGTGATGATTTTTTGCTCCTCAAAGGATTGCTTTTAAAAATAGGGCATGTGCTATTTTTTTAAATACCAATGCACCTCAAATGGCCCACATGCAGTAATCTCTAAAAACTAAAACTGGTTTCTGTTACCATTTTTATTTGAGATTTTCATATAGGTTCAAATGCAACAATAAAAATTAGGTTTTCCCAATTTGTCAAGTGGCTAGATACTTTGAAAATGGCAACATCTGATTTTAAAGCTCACCAAACAAATGCCAGTTCAAAAGACATCTATTAACAAGAATTTAAAGCTTTTGGAACATATTAGGCATAATTTAAACTGCCACTGCAGATAGGTTAGCCTGCATGGTTGTACCTGAAGTATGGCTTTCACTGAACACCAGCATCTTCTAGCTGGTTCTGTGAAATTTGTACATGCAAAAATGTACAGCCTTACCATAATGACAGTCAATTTGGGCAAAAACATGCATTAACCCTCATTTTGTGAATTTAGGAAGCACAGGCTTTCCATATTAAGCCAGCCTATACCTTTACATCAGGGAGGGTTACATATGAAAAACTAAAATTGCTTCAGCAAACAGTAAGAGCAGGAAGTTTAGCCAAGTCTTGGATTCATGTAATAAAGATAGATTAATTTATATTTAATTCCCCCAAAGGCAATTTAATTTTAAGTACTTTGGCTATCTATACACTCAATTTTTATCATTATATCAAAAGTTTCATTCTACTCATTCACAGACAACGAAAACTTACATTTTCATGGACAACAGTAGCAGCAACAACATATAAAGAGATGCTGAAACAGGATGCTTAACCCCCATGGGTTAAATATATATATAAACTACATATATTATATATAATATAACTGAAATATATATATATATATATATATATATATATAACATATGAATATATATAACATATAATTGAAATAAGAGTTACACCAAAGGGGGTTTTTAGACACCAGCAGATTTAAACTAATGATTACATTTAGACAGGTTTCACCCAGAAAGCCGTGGTGGCAGCCTTTAGCAGGCTCCAGCTGAAGCAGTGCACAAGCATCACCCACTCTAAGCAAGCAGGCATCATTCTCAGTACCCAACTGCTGCTGTTTCAGGGCACACTCAGCTTTCCACGGTATCCACGCCAGCTTGTGGAGAGCGAATGCCACAGCAACAGCAGCAGTACCTGAGGAGCCCTTTGCATTACCTGCAGCCAGAGCAATGGCTATTGCCTGCTGGTTGGCAGCACAGAGCACCTGCACACCCAGAGGGACGTGGGGACAGCTCTGTCTCACAGCAGCACCGATCACGGCCATGGCTGCGGTGACCTCCGGGCCCGGGCTCACCGTGTACGGCACGTCGTGCATGTTCTCCAGGATCAACCCATCCTGGGCAAAGAACGACAAAAAACATCACTGCACTGTACAAACGTGGCCAGCTCACCATTATTTACTGTGCACTGAGACACACAAGTGTAGAGGTTTTTCCTTCAGAGGGAGGATTAGCTGCAGCAAGTTGTGCTGATGCATTTGATGCGCACAACCACTTATAAAAGTGTTTTCATCAACAGCGTGGTATTTGCAGTGAAATCATGGAGAGAAATAAATGTGATTTTAATTATACATTCATCAATTTGGGTTCCTTTGATCCATCTTGAAATGTGAACTATAGGCAAATGAGTTAAATCTTATACCTCATTAAAAATAGTGTAAAGTCAAACTTCAATTATCCAAGGGGAATACAGGATATTGAGTATGCTCGGATAACAGAGGACTCTGAGATAATCAGGGCAATTTTCAATTCAATTAATGTCTGAAAAAAAGTGTTACTTTGGATAAATAAAGGAATTTTTTGTTTGACTGTTATTCTGCCAAATGCCATAATATGAACTAGTGATATTTCCCCCATTCTGTAATCAGAACTACTGGAAAGAAGATATTGCTACTTATTGTCTATTATACCTCTCCATCCACATGGACATACACTTAGCAAACAATGGAGTGATGATAAAACACTCTGCTGATACAATTTGTACATTACTTGATGCCACACACATTTCTAATCATTGCATAGACTACACAAAAAAGTTTGCAACAACTGCAGATAATACATAATTTTCTTAAGGATTAATAACAAGAGTAAAACTAGAGCCTTGAAACTTATTCCATGCCTGGTATTTTGCAGTAGCAGTAAGAAGATGAAAAAAAACCCAGATATTTCTCATCAGCTTAATTCTAAAAATGCAAAAAGTTTAATAGACAAACTAATTGTATATATAGCAAATAAATTCTGCTCTCTCTGGAGTTCTATCACACATCTTAATCCTTTAAAATAAGAGCTTTACTTTCACAGAGATGGTAGCTGAACAAGAATAGGAGGAACATTTTTTTGGGAAAAAATACAATTAGAGATTAAACATAGCAGCTTGGTTCTTAATAACACAGAAAATCAGGAAGGGGGAAACAAAAAAAAAGGTTTCCTTTTAAGAAATCTTTTATATGTGACACTTCTCTATCTTTGTTGTAGTGTGGAAGCCCTTCTGGCAGTAAAAGACAAGACAGGATATAAAATAGTGTCAATATTTAATGGCTGAATTACAGGCAAGGGCACAGGCATCATAAATGAACACCCAACACAGAGGGTGAGGAAAAGTGAGAAGGAAATAATCCAGTGGAGCAACATGGTCAGTCCAGGCACAGAACCTGCAAACATTCAATGCACCAGGGCACAGCTGCCTTCTCCAAATCACTCACAGCTCAGTGTTTAAATACACAAAGGACATGCTACCTAAAAAGCAATGAGATGTGACCTGTTAATGGAAAAGGTGACCTGATATGACGACACTCCTCATCAGACCTTTGCACTGTGATGCCATTCACCAACATATTTAATTACATAATTCCAGCCCAGGAAAACCTGAATTAGGCAAAAGAGCAGCAGGTATAGGAACCAATCAAAACATCTGCACTTGACTTTGTTTGTGTGTCCAGTTCCATACAGAACATCCACACTTCTGTACCTATGATGGGACATAGCCATATGACCAAGATGACAACCTGACCTAAGAAAACCACAAAAAACCCCACAGTTTTTAACCATTTTTTCTGGAATGAGGTTAGGACTGCTCCAACAAACCTGAACTGACCAAATGGTCTTGGTATCTGAGGCACAGCTACTGAATCCCTTGTGGTACCAACAGAAAGAGAAACCCTGTAGCCTCTTTTCCTCACTACATATTAAGTCAGTCTCAGCAAGAATGCAAACTTGGTCAGTAGTTGCATGTGGCAAAAGGACTAATGTAGAACTAAAATACCTTAACAAAGCAAATCCAAAAAATGCAACAAGCCATCAAAACCAGGTAATTCCTTGAGGCCAAAAAGCCTGGGAGCCTTTGGCTCAGAAATGCTCTACTTGGCAGATTACAGCAAAATCTGGGTATTAGGGAAACTCCAAGCTTATCACAAAGGCCAGGAAGCATGATCTGCAAAACAGCATCCCCAGGCTTCCAGGCAGTCAAGAATCAATCTCAACAGGGAGAAAGGCAACTGGGAATGGGGCTTCAAAATGCTCAGCTCCTGAAGAGCCACACCAGTAGCCAAAAAAATCAAGAGAATGGGCTGGCAGAATTCCACAGTGAAACTGAGCTTTTCACAACTTGCTACTACTTTGACCGCTATGGATTTGCATAAAGCAAATTATTCCATTAGCTGCATTAATGAATTAATTCATTTAATAAGTTATAAAAACCCCTAGCCATAGTACTACACATAAAAAGTGTCTCATTAAATTCTAACTCAAAATGCAGGCATATGGGAGGATTGCAACAGTTCTCTCTCCTGCTTTAAATTTACTATATTCACTTTGCAGCAACTGCCTCTTCCTATAGCCTCAAGGTCCACAGTTACAGTGAATATTTTTGGTAGAACTTTAATAATGTGTTATTCTTTTGGTACCATCCGACTGTTCTTTTGCATATTATGCTTTGTTTAATTAAAAAGAGAACAACATATGTTCTGCAATACAGAAAGCTGAATTACAGATGCATCAAGTCAGAGCTTTCTTTCATATTTTATATAAAAATATAACACCACAGATTTGTGTTTACTGACTTGATATGTATAGGAAACAAACTTCAGTACTATCAGACAGCTAATTAAAATGGGGGAAAGAAAACATTTATGCTAAATTAAAGTTCTTGGAACTTAAGCTTATGGTGTAGAAGCCTACAGAAACAGCTTCTGCATTATATCCTCCAAAGCAGGATTTACATAGACAGTATGAGATAAAACTCTTGCAAGTGCCTTCTGTGCTCCTTCTCCATTGAATAAGGGAAGATAATTTAAGTGTTGCTTATATGCAATAGCCTTATTATAAGTAATTTTCAAGCAATGTATTTCCTTTTTACTTTGAAAGACTTCTGAAGTGCTACACATGAAGTGCCCTTTGTATCACAGTTAGCTACTGAAAAATAGGTCCTTTAATTAGCTCTCTAACTATATGAAAAATAATTTCCTCAGCTATATTCTGCTTACAGAAATAACCTCTTAAAACACTTCAGCCTCACACACATTACAGCAGGAAAGCCTCAAAACAGTAACAAACCACAACTGAGGTAACAATTGCACAAGTTTTAACTCAGCATATGCCTAACACAACTCTTTCCCAGGGCAACTTTACCCCAGTGTTTTTCCCCAGAGAAAGGTTTTACCTGCAAACATGTGCACCTCAGTACAAACCTCTCCAAGCTCAGCACCTCTATTCCTTCCTCCAGAAAGGGAGCAGGGCTGGCACCATCCCTGTTATTATACAGGCTCAGGTGGGGGCTAAAACAATGGCAGCAATCACCCCACACCCCTCATGTGCCCCTTACAAAGGAAATCAGGTGCCTTTGCAGAGCATTTAATTGCTGCTTGTAAGCACAGCTCTTAGCAACTCCTTTAAACACTCACCTCCAGAGCAGATTGCTGCCTTAACTGAAGTAAGCTGCTATCTCATGTTCTCCTGCACATGCCAGAGGTAGTAGCTGTGGGCAGGCTGTCTGCTATTTTATTTTCCTGTAATACAGCTGAGATTTGAAATGTTAAACTCTGTAATCCAAGTGAAAGCTACCAACACGTTTCTATGCAGAAATACTACTTTATTATGTCTCCACTGTTATTAAATTCTAAGTGTTGTGAATTCCAGTTATCACCGCAGTTATAACAGTAATAGGCTTACCACTCTTATTTTTTAGAAACATCAATGTAAAACATATACTAGTAACTGTTTTTAATGCCAGCTACTCCAGTAGCTACAGTCAGGAACAGTAACTAACAGTCAAGTGGGAACCTGTGCTCCATTTTTTAGCTCCAAAACAAATGTCAGCCAGGCTGAATGGAATGAATAAAAGTTAACATGAATAGATACATTTTGCCCGTTAAAGAAAAGCAGGTACAAATTGGAGGGATTATAATGGCTCATAGCCTGCTGCTTATAAAATCTTGTCTAGGGAATTTCATTGTTTAGCAACACACAAGTACAAAGCATATACATTTTGAGCACAGATGGCTTCCTAACTGAGCACTCACTTGTTTTCATTACTATGCTCTAATATCACAAATCTTTCATATTTATTATGTGAAGCTGTGAATGTGCCAGACAAGTCACCTTACTCTGAATATACCAGGATTTACTTCCAAGTGCAACACAGATGGAATGAGCAAGTCCATATACTTTATTTTTAAATGCTAACACCTATTTGAACAATTTCAGACAATATGTAAACATCTAAATAACAGCAAATGGTTACATATCCTCTTAAGGACTACTGTGGGCAGCACTTGGGAACACTGTCAGTGTTGTCATCTTATTGTAAAAGTTCTGTACCTTCTTGGTGATTTCCCTGGGCAGCTCCTCACAGCACTGACTCCTTCTTCAGCACAGTCAACAAACTCCAGCTCTCTCCACACCCAGCTAACCAACTCTTTTATAGCCCTCACCCTCACTGGACACAGCTGTGGCCTGTTAAGGGCAGGCCTGTTCCTAACTGGTAATTAGCACAGCTGCAGCTCCTCAGGTGAGATTACCTTCTGCACCATTCTCTTACATTCTATCCCTCCACACGTCAGTACAAACATCCACGGGGAAAAAACCCTTTCCTGGTTCTTCTTCCACAAGAAAAATAGACAGCTTAGCAGCTCCTTTGGAATACTGAGCAAGAAACCCGAATAGATCCCCATTCCAGAATAGTTTGGCAGTAGTAACCTCTGTGTAAAAGCTAGGAAGCTCCTAAAAGCATCTCTCATGAAAACTTGCATTTCTCTTTAAGTAACACAAAGAACTAAAGAATTGAATTGCAGAAAGTGTTAAACAATCCTAATGGTATTTATGCAGGCTCTCCTGATTATCTCTGAGACTTATCTCCTTAATAAAATATTTGTTTCTTATATTGCTCTAACCCTGTTCTGTTCTGTTCTCTAGCACTGTGCAGACCTTTAAAATGAAGACTGGTGTGGAAGTATATTGATGTTCCTGTGACTTCTATAGGAAAATGGGTTAATTACAACTCTAAGTCCTGAATTTGTCCACATGTGTACAGAAATTACTGCATTCACCTCAGGTGTCTCCTGACAGGTAGGTTTATTCAAGTTCAGGGACTGCAATGCACTTGCAGAAAAGGCAAACCAGTTAGAGCAGGAACTGCAGAATTCAGTACTACTGTTGAAAAGACAAAGTATAAAAGCCAAATTAAAACTTTTTGTTAGCACTGATTTTAAAGCTTATCTCAAAGCTGCTCCAGCTTAGTGCATGCCAGCAGGAAGTGACTGCTTCTGTACCTTCCTTCACTTTCAGGAGTATTTGGTGTCTTCCCCCTGCTGCTGAAGGTTTCAGAGTGCAATTATTTTGTAAGGAAATGGACAAACAGGCACTGCAGTGTGGAGCAATGGCTTTATGAGTTACAGATTATCTGTGCAAGCACTTCCTCTGGCACAGGAAGGCAGAGATTAGTGTTTGTCACTGTTCTGATGTAGATCAAATCACATTATACCTCATGGTGATACTGCAACAGCAAAATGTAAAGGCACAGTACAGAATAGAGAGTTATTGCACACCTGTTCTTTCAGGAGGAATGAAAAGGAAGAAAACTTCCTTGTTCTGGTCAATTGCATTCAAACTGGACTATTCTAACTGGGTGGACATCTCACACATGTTCATCTGGTTCATGGGTACTGAACCCCACTAGGCTTTTTACCCCATCATTTACCTATTTTGCTACCATCATTTTACCCCAGTGCTGTTTATCCTTTCAATGATTCTATTCTCAGCATTCTCTCCTAGTTTAGCCTTACCAGGGCTCTGCCCATAACCTGCCTTGTGTGACTTGTCTTGCATTTTGACCTTGATCTTCTACGGCATCCAATTTTGCTCTCTCTGTACAGTATCATTCTAATTTATAGATTAAAAATGCTTCAACCTGCTTGTTAATAAAGTTTTTCTGGAAACAGCAGTTCAGAGCAGTGACTGCTTGTTCACTGAAGACATTTTCAAACCTTGGACATTAGTAGTCCACCAGAAAATGTTCATAATGCTGTGGGCAGGTGAAAGAAAAAGCACATCAACACCCCAAGACAAGGTGTAATGAAATGTTTAAAACATACCTGACCTTTCAAAAGGACATACACCCTGTTAAAATGTACTGACCTATGAAGATTACTACACCACTTCAGGTCCAACAGCAATTCTGACAGCAGTCTCCTCTTGCCTCTGGCTGAGAATGGCCTTTTGGGCCTGCTCTTCTGGACCTGCAGAGCAGAGATGTTTGCTGCCAGGGGCCTGGAGAGAGGCTTAGAGAGGGCAGAAAAGGGCTTGAGCCACATTTTTTTTTAGATCCTGAATTATCTGGGCTGTTTTGTTGCAAACACAGCTGTGGGGTGATCCTGCACCCTCCAGGTTCCTGAGGTGTGCATGCAGTGTATCAGCTGTGCACATGGCACACCTCCACGACCTCAGGAAACCAGAGGCTTGCACACCGCTAAAAATACAGTGGCTTGTCAGACTAGATTGATGAAGCATTCTACAGACCTTGAATGCCAGCAACAGTCTGTATTTCTGACCACTTTTTTTTTTTTTTTAACTCCTTAAATTGACTTGATTCATCCAACTAAAACAACTTGAACTGTACTATTTGAATCTAAGTTTTTTCAATTGTTTTAGGTGCAAGATACTTGGGATTTTTTTTTTTTTTTTTTTTTTTGTAATCTAGAAGGCCTACTTCCTCTGTTGAAATAAACAACATGGATTTAAGCATCTCTAATCTATGAGCTTCAAGATGCTTTTGATGCTTTTAACTATGAGCTTAATTTAAAATTCTGGCTATGCAGAAGTGGTTTTGTGTAATGGCTGTCATGGGAAGCAAGAAACCAAAACTTACAACTCCAGCATCCTTGTAAACTCCTGCCTCTTGACAGGCTTGATCAATGATCTGGGTCAGTGGGAGAGAACTTCTTGGTGTCCCTACAAGCAAGAACAATGCTGCTTACCCCAGGGCATGCACAAACCAAACCCATGGACAGTAACAGCTTTAGCCAGGACATCCATGGGGACTGCACACTGAAACAGGGACATACAGGGCAAAATTGTTCAGAGGCTGCCCTATCTCCTTGTGACATGTCTTAGTGACATCTCTTTCCTCAGCTGAACTTGGCAGAGCTGCTGTAACTATTCAGCTCCTAAATCTAATCCACAAATTTGAGGAATGTCTGCTATAATCCCCTGTTGCACTAGGTCTGCTCTTAGCTTGCTATTCACATACTTGTAATTTATTCTGCATTAGTGATGCTCCAGACAATACAACCCAGGGGCAAGACCGACCTCTGTGTCAGCATAGAACACCTCATACAACAGTGAGTTTAAAACCAGTTAAAGCTGTCCTTAATCTGCAAGGGTGATTGTCTCTGATCTTCATGGCAGAAATACACACATACAGAGTTTGTTGAGTTCAGTTAATTTGCCTTAAGACCAAAGTCTCTTCTGACATTTGGGTCTTTAAGATCGGGCAGTGGCAGTCTAAGACGGGCACTGTGCTGGGCACTGTGCTGCACCCTGTGCCAGCTCTGTTGGCTGGCCGCATTTCCCAGCACAGGGTGAGCTGGCCCTGCTGCCTGGAGCTGCTTCTGGGGCACCCTGAGCTCCGGGCATCAGCCTGCCGAGGGCAAGGTGCCGGTCCTGAGCAGCCCTGCCCACCCCGAGCCCCTGGAAAGGACCAGGAGGCCAGGCTGGAACAGATTCCGCCTGTTGCCCAAGCTTCCCGCTGCCTCCAAGGGCATGGGAGAGCTCTGCCCAACCTCCATCCCACCCCACCGCCCATGGGTGCAACTCCCTGACCCTCGCTGCTGGAAACACGGAGCGCACCGAGCCCAAATCCTCGTTTCCCCAGCCCGGCTCCCTGCGCGGAACTTTCCCGCCTTTTTTACCTCTGAAACGGGGAGCGCCCAAACTGACGGTGCCTCATGAGGGGCCCGTGGTGGCGGTAAGGGGACAGCCCTCCAGGGGACGGCAGCCGGCTAAGGGGTGACACCGGCGACACAGACCCGGTCCGGGTCCCGCCGGCCGTGCCCCCCGCCCGCCGCTTACCTGGCAGCGCTCCCACGTGCACCATCCCGATGACCGCGGCTCTGAGCCGCCCGAACAGCCCGGGCCGCTGCATGGCCTGCGGGGAGGGAAGGAGGGCGTGAGCGGAGCCGGGCCGGGCGGGCCATGGTGGCGGCCCCGCCTCCAGCCGCAGACCGAGACCAGGACAGGGACGGAGCCGGGAGCCAAGGCCGAGACCGAGGATCCTCAGTCCCTCGGCTCCGCTCGGCCCGGTTCGGCTCGGCCCGGCTCACCCGGCGCGGTCCCACGTGCCACAGCCGCTCCCGCCGCTTCCGCGTCCGAGCCCCGCCCCTCCGGCCCCGCCCCTCGGGCCCCGTTCCGCGCGGGATCCGCAGGCCCCGCCCCCGGCCCCGCCCCCTGCCGCGCGCGGGACTCCGCGCGGCTCCCGCGCCCCGGCGGCCCCGCCCCGGCCCGCGCGCGGCCCCACGTGCGCGGTGGGGAGGCGGCCCCGCGCCGCCGCCGCGCGTTTAAATGTCCCGCCGGGCGCGGCCCGCGCCGCGCGCAGGGACGGGAGCGGCCGCGCCGTGAGGCAGCAGGCGCCCGGCGGAACCCGCCCGCCTCCCGCCCTGCCCCACCGGCCCGGCACCCGCCGACCACCCGCTCCCGGCCGGCGAGGGCCGGTGCGGCGGTGAGTGAGCGGCAGCGCGGGCGGGCAGGGGGCGGTGGGCGGCCGCGGGGCGGGGGGAGCCGGTGGGGCCGCTCTGGCCGCCCGTTGCGCGCCTCTGCCGGCCTTTGTGGGGGGGTCTGCGGCTCGGGCCCGCTCGGCCCCGTCCCGCGCTCGGCTCGGCCTGCCGGCCAAGACGGTGCCATGCGCCGGGAGAGGTGAGTGCGCCGGGCCCGCCCGGCCTGGGGCCCTGCAGGCCGGGCACCCCGGCACCCTCCCCGCCGGCGCTCGCTCAGCTTCCCCTCTCTCCGCAGCGACTGCGCGGACGACAAGGGTCCTGCCAAGGGGGACGCCCGTGCCGAGTACGCCATGCGAGCCCGCAAGAGGAAAGCTGATGTGGCCACGGTGAGTGCGGGCCCGGCCCGGTGCCCTTGGGCTCCACCGCCGGGCTGGGCCCCCGCGGCCTCGCCGCCTTTGTTGGGGTGCGGGCCCCACGCGGTGGGCCGGGGGCTGGGTGGGCCTGCGGGGCTGTGCTCCTGCGGGAACGGGCGGGTGTCACTGCGGCCAACAGCTGCTGGGCCCGCGGTTTGTGCTCCGGAAATCATATGTCGCTTTCTGTAGTTCTTACAGGATCCTGATGAAGAAATTGCCAAAATGGAGATGACGAGAAAAAAGCCGTGCGCAAAACAGGTAATTGAATCGGTTTTATATGTAAATATTGTAATCTCACTTAACCCTGCGCTTACTTTGCAGTACCTCATTATTTATGGCAGCATGGTGAAACAGGTATGCTGCTGCCACATGCTGCATAGCAGTGGGCAACAGGGACTCTTGGCCCTGGTTAATGATAGAGTGTGCAGAACAATTCAGTTCATATATGTAGTTTTGAAGCCTTTGTTAGATACAAGGCCTGTGTTGATCTGAAGCATTATGTTAATGCTGAAATGAATTCAGCTGTCCTTGAGTTGAAGGCTGCACCTGTCAAGCCTTTAAACCTACCTGGAGAAGTGCAGCAGTACAGTCATGTGCTTATGTACCTTGTACATGTGCTCCTTAAGCATGCAGATATGCACATCTCTTGAGGTGGTTCCTCTTGTAGTCATGTCTCTACTTCTCTGTCATCTGGGAAAGAGGAAAGCATCCCTTTTTCTCCTAGATCAGCTCTATTCCCATTGACAAGGGTAATTCCTGATTAGAATTTGGAAGGGTATACTTGATGCCCATGGTAAAACAGGCTTTGTTTCTCTGCAGAACAAAGGAATTTTTCTATAAAGTCGCTCTACCTGTGAAAATCAGCCCTGCAGTGGAGGTTGATAGTGACCCTTGCTGACTTTCTCAGCAAGGCATGTAGAATGAACCAGCTGAAAAAGTTGAATGCTGTGTGGTGTGTGACATTGAAAGCATAATGCCTTTGTACCTTGAGTAGCCTGTGTTCTGGAATAGGTGCATTCCCCTTTTTTCCTTGGCATGTGCACTCCTGCTCAGTCCCTGTCACTGCACCCAGGGTGATGCTGAAGGTGCAGAAGTCAGGGGCAGGGTGTGCAGCCTGTCCTCGTTTGGGAGGCCAGGCTGTGCATAATGTGGCACATCTAGCCCAAAGTGGCAGCTGGAAGTTCTAAGACTGAAGTGCTACCATAACAGATGGGCATCATTGTTTGGAATGGCCTCTGCTTGTTGCAACTGCGTACACTAGTTATCAGTCAACATATTAAGCAGGGCTCAAATGGTGAGCATTTAATGAGGGGATCTCTCCTTCCCTTCTGTCTTTCTTTTGCACAGTATATTAAACTAATTTCTCACTTCTGACAAGGAAGAGCTGCCTGTCCTTCACTGCAGCTTTCTCCTTCACCAGAAGATTCATTCTGTTCAAACTGAGCAAGGTCTTCTCGTGCATGTTTATTGCATAATAACAAGGATTTGTTAGAAAGTCTCAATGGGGACCCAATTTTACTGTCTTCCAGTAATACAGTGGAAGGAAATTTGAGGTGTCTTTTGCATATGTTGACCTTCAACTTTCAAAGCAGATAAAGACTTCCAATTTTGTCTTCTTGTTTGTGCTCTTGGCCTGGTAGCCATTCAGTGTTACTTCAGGATGGATAAGTAAACTAAAATTTAAAAAATTTAGGCAGTAGGCATCAAAAATCTTTCTTGGGAATTTTTCAGGGTCATTATAGGATACTGGTGGAATTTGACCCCTTCATTCTATAAGCAACAAATAATATCATGCCTGTATATGTTTCCCTACATAGATCAGGTATTTTTGTTGTTACAAAGTAGCCAGATTGTTCCAGATCTGGTTAAAAAAGCTAACATTTGGCTGCACAGCAGCAGCTCTTCAGTCTATGGTGTGACACAAGCTATTCTGTGATATAAATTGCCATGGACCACTAATGAGAATATGTTTACGGTTCCAGCAGCAGTATAGAGGCTGGAATGATAGCCAGGGCAACACTTATTCTGTGGAGACACGGCAGTTCTAAAATGCAGGCAGCTATAAATCCACTGCAGCCTGTACCACATGACTTCTGCATTAAATAAATTGTTTACTGACACTAGTTTATCCACAAGGCAAAATATCAGAGACACATCCCACTTTATGACATCTTCATAGTCAATTCATTAGTTTTCTTCTGTGGAACATAAGGCCTCAGTTCTTAATTAGGATGCCGTTACCCTTTATGTGATGAAGGGGTGGCTATATCATCAGGTCTGTGACAGCAGAGTATTGCATAAATTCTCTGTTTGATTTTGGAGAACTGGCACTGCTGTAATTCTGCTAGCAATTCTCATACTAATTCTGGCTGCTGTGTGGGGATGAATACACTTCTGAGGCGCCATGTACAACAAAATTCATCTAACTAGATTAGAATAATCTGTGTAATTGTGATGCAAGTTGCATGGTCACCTCCATATAAAGTGAAGAATGGAATCTGTAAGTTAGTTTCTTTAGCTGAAACTAGCTAATATTTTCACATGTAAAGGTGGAGTAAACTCTCAGGAGGGAGTTGTGATCAATTTCTTACTGGATGTTTTCCAGAATCTGATTTTAGCATTGTTGAAGTGTTCCACCTAAGTGTTTTGAAAATAGCCTCAATTCAAAACTCAAAAGTTTCTTTTACTAATCTAGATTAACTTTTGAAGATTCAATTAAAAAAAAACAAAACAGAGCCCACAAAAAAAGGAGTCTAAACTATACACAGGTTGAGAATGGACTTTGCTCTAATCTGGATTAGAACATTTAGACTCTTATTTCAAAGGAGTAGAAGCTCCTATGCTATCCCAAAAGGATTGGACCAACTGAATAGTGTGAGTTGCTCTTTTCTGTCTTGTTTGCTAAATCTGGAATTCCCTCTGATGGCAAAGAAAAATTCAGTACTTCAAAGTCATGCATCCTATGAGTGAAAAGTGGCTAGAATTATAGGTTCTTGCTATTTCTGATGGGCAGACTAAGGCTGTGGACTTGGAAGTGATACCATTGTCTGTGGTATAAGGGGCTGCTTTAAGGGTGACAAACAGGCTTGCTCCCCTGCCATTGATTTCCATGCTGAAAAACCTCTGATGTTGCTGTTTGCATGCAGTCCTGTGTCATTCTCTTTCTCCTGCTGCACGCCTTGCTTGTCAGTGGAAGCTCATTCTGGTGGCTCCTAGCTCACATTGAGGTGCACAAGTGTTTCAGCAGTTTGTATTTTTAGGTGCTCTTTGCTGAAGGCCCTGCCTGGCCTGTAACCAATAACCCCAGTACTCTGTTTTGTGTCTGATCTATATCCTGAACGTTGTTCAAAAAGATTATTTTCTATGAATATTTGGTGTATGGGTGAATGGTGACATGCTGCAGGAAAATGAGGCCTGCTAATGTTTGAGCTTTATTAAGACCTCCACCTCTGAACTCCTGGGTTTTCTTTGTTTGGAGCTGGATGGGCTTTGGTGCTCTAATGGGTTTATCACCTACCTTCTCTCTTGGTACCTCTCCTCCTAATGAGCCTTCTCAGGTGCTTTTTTTCTCCAATCAGTCTTTTGTTCTCAGGTCTGAGATAGAGATCAGCATCTGATTAGTTGCTCCTGTACCTGGAACATTACTGTGGGAGTCACCAAGCTTTTTTGCTGGGCTCCACACAGATTTGAAGAGGCTGTTCTCCCCACTGATGTTTTTGCTTGTGTACTGCTTCAGCTCCTGTTTTTGTCAGAAGTAAGCTCAGGACTGTAGTGTTTCCTCTGTTAGGCTGCACAGATTCTGGGTAGCATCTGTTGCTTTCTGACAGGTCTCTATTTTTGGATTAGCTCTGTGCAAGCCCAAAGGAAGTTCTTCATGGTTTCCTCATACCCTCCCCACCTTAAACTGTTCTTTTTTCAGTAGTGGCTCCTATTTCCTTACAGTTGCAGTGTGAGGTAATGCAGTTTCTTGGTAGTGTTTCTTGCTTTCGATTGAGTGTCTTGCATTTAAATACTCAAGAGCCTGATTGATATGCTCATTCTCTCCACCAAAATCTGTGCCAGAGTTATGGTGCTCCCTCACCCACACTAATTAATTCCTGTCTCCTTCCCCATAGGCTGTTTTCCTTTGAGGCCCTGGCACATTAGTTTCATTCTTGTCTCTTGCTGAGCTGCGTACTTGTAGTGTTGCTCACATCTTTTTCCCCAGTGTCTTGTTAAGTGACATTATGTTGTCAAAAACTTTGTTTTCCCTTCTTTTCAAAACACCTAAGAGGCTCTTGAACTTTGATTTCTATTGCCTTATAGAAAATTGAGGCTGGTGAAATATCTTTAGTATTGTTGCATGTGATGCGTCTGCTTTGAGAGCTTTGTGAGCAAGTCTCTCGTCCTTCAGAAGCTGCTGGTGTAGTAGGCACCTTTAAATAGATACTGTATAATCTACTGCTTTTCTGTTTGCTGATTAACTGATAAGACAGCACTTCTCCAAAGGCTGTTGGCAGCTGGGCTTGCTGTGCAGTTTGGAGAACAAAGTGTGACTAAAGTCTAGTTTTGAGGAAGGACAAAAATTAACTTTAAGCAATGCTGATGCGATGTTTTCATTTGAACTTTCAGTTTGTAAGGAGTCTGTAATTTTTAAGATAAGGGTACTGTTCCCTTATTTTGCCTCCTCCCCACCCAAATTGAATCCTGGCATGGCTGGGTATGTAGCTATGCTGTATTTGCATGTAGAACTCCCAAGAAGAAAAAAGACTTGATCTATGTGTCAGTAATTCAAAGTGCAAAGCAGTCTTAGCTGTGAGAGAACTGTGAAATGTGGTTTTGGTTTCATCAAGTCAGTGGTTTCTGTTTGTGAAACTAGTGCAGGAAGAAGCCATTTTGCTGGAAAGTGATGTCATATGTAAGAAAGATGGCAAAAATCAGCTGTGGAAGCTTTTTTGCAAGAGGCAGAGTTTCACATAGTGTTTTACTTGATAGCACCTAATGATTCTTCTGAACTTGCTTTTAATTTATTTTTTGTTTATCATATTAGAAATCTATTAGGGAGTTCTGTCCTTTTAGTGGTGCAGAACTCATGAATTTGCAGCAAGATGGCTGACTTCATTATTAAACAGAAATGCCAAATTTTAATTTGCTTGGGCATGATGACTTGGTGCTGGCTTTGTATTCTGCTGCAAATCAAGTAGTGTTTTCCTGGGGCACTGTGTGAAGTATACAAGATTCTATTTAAGAGTTAGATGGTAGAAGAGTAAACCTAGATTTCTGGTCCAAATAAAGGTTGAAAGGACATGCCAGGTGAAGTTTTGGATAGCTGATGTTTGCGGACCATGGCAGAATTTGACATATAAAGCTTGATAGTTAAGTAGCAATTGCTTAACATGTGCTTGGCTATATTCTGAAAATTGGGTCATAAGTGCTTTGGGGTTTTTATCTAAACTCTGCTAAACGAATGAGTACAAAATCCTACAAACTATTTTGCTGTGCTCATCATCTGAGATGCTTTGCATGAAAGCATGGCTTCAAGGCATATTATCTACATATTCCTGACCAGAAATCCTGACCTCATATTTGGGTCTTTGAGTTCCATCTGCTTGTTCTTTACTTGAGGGCAAGTATATTTTTGGTCAAAACAAAACATAGTGTGAGAGTAGGAGGTTCTGACTTGGATATCCTTCCATGAAACACTTGTGATCTTTCAAAGAGCAGGGTGGATGTTCTTCAGCTTTAGTTCCAAGCTTTCTCTGCTTTCTCTACCCTCTCTACTCAGCCCAGGTGAGGCCATATCTGTAGTGTTGTGTCCAGCTGTGGGCTCCCCAGTAAAAAAGAGGCTTGAGCATAGAAGAAAGAGTCCAGAAAGGTCGATGGAGGTAATTCAGGAACCCAAGCATCTTGCTGATAAGGAAAGGCTGAGGAAGCTGGGGCTGTTTAGCCTGGAGAAAGTCTCTGGTGATTTGTGTCAGTGGTTTATAACTATTTGAAGGGAAGATGTAAAGAAGATGGAGCTAAACTCTTCTTAGTGGGATGGGACAAGGGGAGATGGACACAAACTGAAGCAGAAGAGGTTTCCTGTTAATGTCTTGGAACAATTTTTACTGTGAGGGCAGGCAAACATGGCGCAAGTTGTCCAAAACAGTTCTGGAGTCTCCATCCTTGAAGATACTCTAAAGCCTTCTGGTCATGGTCCTGGGCAGGTGGCCCTTGGTGGCCCTGTGTGAGCAGGGAGCTTGATGGAAGCACCTAGAGGTGCCTTCCAGCCTCTACCGCTCTGTGATTCTGTGCAGTTCAGAGATAGGACACTGGCAAGAAATTGTGACAGAAATTATGAGTATTGTCTCTCTACAGCTAAAATGATTCCTTTAAAAAGCCCAGTGTGAAATGTGGTGTTTGGTTTGACAGAAGTCCTGGACTAACATCCACGAGCACGCCCACATGCTGATTCCCACTCCGGACAAAGACGACGATCCCGTCCGTGTCGATTACTCGCGCTTTATCCACCTGAGCGTTGTTCCCACCAGAGCTACCCCACTGCCAGCTCTAGGGTGAGTGTGCTGGGCTGCTGCTGCTCTGCCTTCCTCCTGTCTCATGAGCCAAGACTGAACCTTGATCTCTTTTAGCTGGGCAAACAAGGATGATGTATGGAAAAACATGATAAACAAAGAAGAGACCTACGTGAGAGACAAATTCTACATGCAAAGGCACCCCCAGCTGCAGCCCAAGATGAGAACCATCCTTCTAGACTGGCTAATGGAGGTAAGCTTTTCTGTGCTTGTGAGTGTCTCAAGTGTGCTTTTGTTGAAGTGCACTAATAACTGTCATGAGTGCACTTCAGAAGCATGTTTAGCTCCAGATACTTGTCTTCATCTTAAATTTTGTCAATGAATGACACCAAACTTAAAGAATATATGATGTACTGAACTGATGATTTGCAGACTGTCAATACATTCTGTTACTCGTTGAGATTGATAGTGGGCAATAATCAATTTGTCCCTATCACAGGGTAAGCTTTTAAGATCACACTGCAGACAAAGGCTGAACAAATAATTAAAAGAGTCACTGTAAGAAGGAAGGTGGTTAGCTCTGAGATCAGATCCATCTCCCAGCCTTTTTATCTGGTTTTGTCATGTGGAATATGCTACAGCTCCTCCTGTGTCTGAATCTGTTTCACTCTTTGGGTGACTTGGTGGCATAGTCCCTGTTCTTAAAGTGCTTGTGAGAATTTTCTCTTTTGAGGCGTTGGAATGATGGATCTTTGCAAAAAATGAGGAACTGATATTCTGACATTGTTGGAACATGTGCTTGCATTTCCTAGAAGGGTTTTCACTGTGATGTTTTTTTTTCTTGAAAGTTACTGTAATGACAATCATCTTGTGTCAAAGGAAACTGTTTAACTCTTGCAGTTAGTTAACATGTTACTTCACAATAGCAGTGAAGTAGAAAGCTAATATAAACTTTATGTCTATCTTATGGGGTTTTTTTGATACATATGTAGCATCTAATTTTGACTTTTTAACACTGTTCTTGACCTTTGTAATCTCTGTTGTTTCTCCAGGTTTGTGAAGCCTACAAACTTCATAGAGAAACTTTTTATTTAGCACAAGATTTCTTTGATCGTTTTATGGCCACACAACAGGATGTTGTAAAAACACTATTGCAGCTTATTGGTGTCACTTCTCTGTTCATAGCAGCAAAGCTTGAGGTAAGTGTCTGCAGCTCAACTTGCCATAAAAATGTGAATGGACACACAGCACAATTCTTGGATGCTGGAAATATTGTGGAAAGCTTTATGGAGTTCCTTGCTATGATTTTTTTCAAATGGAAGACAGAACAAAAATGTTTTTTGGTTTTTTTTTTTTTTTGTTTTCAACATTCCTGGGTTTTTTTTGAAGTGGGTAAAATTATACTGTGAAGTTATCTAGTTTTCTCATTAGAGAATTCGGTGTTAGAATAAATCTAAAGTTGTAATTGCAGTTGTTAAGTGAATTTTTGGCTGGCTGCTGTATACAGACACCACTTGTTGCAATTTCATTGCAATAGAGTACCTACTGCATGATAGTCTAGGCTATTATTTACTGGAAGAATTTGAACTACTAAAATACACAGTGCTTTTTTAAGTTCTCAGTTGTTTAAAAGAACTGATGTTCAGTCTGTTCTTAAGAGATAAAAGGCCTTTTCTTTAGGATGCTTAAAAAAATCTTGATGTCAGTTGTGATACAGTCACAGTGGTGCTGTAGTCAAACAATGTAGGTTTGTACTCATCCATGATGGACAAGAAATCTGTGTCTATTAAAGGCAGAGAACACAGGATTTAGAATGGGGGAATAAGGAATTATCCCCCCCTCCCCTTTCTGTTTTGGCAGGCTGAAGCAGTGGTTGTTCTCTTCATTTCTTTACTTTTTGTAAAAGTAACACATGAAACTAGTTGCATCCTATTCCACAGATTAAATACTTGATCCCTTATCTTTCAGGAGATTTATCCACCAAAGTTGCACCAGTTTGCCTATGTTACAGATGGAGCCTGTACAGAAGATGAAATCATCAGTATGGAATTGATCATTATGAAGGTAATATTTACAAATGGAATTAGTTTTTAGAAATGTATAGCATAATCAGACTAAAAGCAGAGCTTCTCAGTTAATCTTAGGTGCTGCTAAAGAGGCACAATTTATCTTACCAATTAGAAAGCAGTGTTTTCTTTAGGTAATAAGTGATCTAAAGCATCCACCTTTAATCCACACAATAAGTGTGTATTAAAAAAATCTGTTCCCTGACTGTATCCATAGGAAGAGCTACAAGAGAGTATTTGATTTGCATGTTCTAAAGATGCTTTAACCAGCTGGGATTAGAACTTGTGATTGTTTAACCATCTTGCATGGTTTAAGTTAGGAACTTAAATTGGCACTGAAATCTTGTGTCTGTCTGTTCTTTCAGGCTCTTAATTGGAACTTAAATCCACTGACAGTTGTATCGTGGCTAAACATTTACCTGCAAGTTGCATATTTAAATGATCTTTATGAAGTAATGCTGCCACAATATCCACAGCAGATATTTGTACAAATAACAGAGGTGAGACTCATTTCCTTCAAATGCTGTTTTACCTGGAAAAGTGGTTTTCTGTCAGGCTTACTCAACATCTGTTGTCTTTCAGCTTTTGGATCTCTGTGTGCTGGATATTGGCTGCTTGGAATATACCTATGGAATACTTGCAGCTTCTGCTTTGTATCACTTCTCCTCATCTGAGCTGATGCAGAAAGTTTCAGGTATTGACATTTATAAACTTAAGTCTTGTGTGTTGACAAATATTATGTCTTGGTTCAGGCAGATAAGTGTGCCTTGTGTTGCAGGTTATGAGTTCTGTGAGATAGAGGACTGTGTGAAATGGATGGTCCCGTTTGCCATGGCTCTGAGGGAAGTAGGAAGCTCCAAACTCAAACACTTTAGCGGGATAGCTCCTGAAGATTTGCACAATATACAGACACACATCAACAGCTTTGATTTGCTGGTATGTATGTGCAAATGAAGCCAAAAAGCTGTCTGTGGAATCTCTGAAGTGTTGTTTCTTTGGCTTGAACATACAGTCAACTTAAGAGAAGCATGAGCAGATTGAGACTGAGGGTATTTAGGTGATAAAAGATATAAGGTTGTAGTCCAGATACAAAATTCTTGAGACAATGACTTTTCTTGGGACTGACTTGTTCAGTATTTTGTTTAAAGATGATTTAAGAAGATGTGCCTTCAGCCTCTTGTATCAAAAGCATATAATTACCCTAGAAATCAGAAGCATTTCTCTGCCCTTTGGGGTACTTCAAATACCATGTGTTAGACCTTTCTCTCTAGGAAATACCACTGATACAGTCTTGTCTGATCTGGAGAAAAACAAAGATTGATCACTTGAGACTGATGTGGTGGGATTGTTACGTGACAGTGGTCACTGACAAGCAGTGGAGCAAGAGTGGTTTTTAGTGTGAGAAACTTGCAGAGGATCAAAATCTTGTTCAAAGAATTGTGGTTTAAGCTATTGGGGTTAGTTTTTCTCTTTAGGTTATTGAATTCTAAGTAGAAGTTAAAGTTCTTCCTGCTCAATTGTTTCTCTGTTTTGCTTTCTTGAAGGTACAGGGGCGCTTGTGTGTTATGAATGCCTAATGCTAATCATCAGATTCCAAAAACTAATACTGATCTATGAGTTGTACTACAAGTAACTACTGTGAACCATGTGATTTATCAGTTACTGTGAGGAGAGTTAGATGTGGATATGCAATGCAGTTCCAGATTAACAGTATCAGATTATAAAACACTGAATTCTCTTGATCTGTTGCATAAACACAAAGTAAAGATTTTTTTTTCCCTCTTTTTCATGTGCTTTCAGGACAGAGCTCAAGCAAAACAAGCCATGTTGGCTGAGCAAAATAGGACTTCACCTTTCCCCACTGGTGTCCTTACACCACCACAAAGTAGTAAGAAACTGTCTTCTGGACTGCAATCAATCTGACTTTAGGAACTGTTGGTGGACAGTTTTGCTCAAGTGCCTGTTCTGCTGGTTTTGGCTCCTGCTCCATTACAGAAATGCTGCCAGTGAAGTTCATAAGCTTTCATGGAATCTGAAAAGGAAACCTTACTTTCATCTGACAGAAGTTTTTCTATTTGAAATAGTTTTATTGAATGTTAAAATATTTTAAAGAAATGGATCAAGTACACCAGCCACTTGAAAGAACACTGAAGTGTGCTCCAGATGCTGCTACGGAGGGTGATGCTTGATCAACTGTTCAGAAAAAGGGCTTGAAGTTTAAATTAGTTACTGTGCCTGTTTGTCCTTTGGGTAATCTGCAGATTTCTCTCCCTTGTTGACAAATGGGCAAAAAGTGCTGTGGGAGACAACATTTCAAAGCCTCTTTTTTGAATGGTTGGCTTACAACTTGGCGCCTTTTAAAAAACTCTTTATTGTAAAAGCTGCTATGTCTCTGTGTATTCATTTTTAATAAAAATGCTGTCTAAGACAGCTGGTTTTATGTATATTTCTATATTTCTTTTAACTATGATCAGTTAAGGATTTTCAGACTGTGACCATTAATAAGTGTGGGAGTTGGGGATGAATAGTGTAGAAACTATGGCTTTATTTATTTACCACTATTGGCTTATCCATGGAAACTTTTTATTTGGATACTAAGGTAAAATTGTCATGTTGGGCAACTTGGATTTCCTCTAGCCAGGTGCAGGAGGCTGGGGAGGGGATAATAGACATGACAAGTACATGGGGAATTAACACTCTGTAATGATCAGCTTACTGGGATATTCTTGAATCAGGTTGTCTGGATTGTTACCCTGAGGTGATCAGTAGGAAAAGCCTACCTCTTCCTAAAAAATCATTTGAACATTGGGGGTTTGGCACAGTGTTTGACAAACAATCATGTGTGCAGAGTTTATTTCTGGAGAGGTGTGTGCCTTGTTACAGGAAAGTCTTTGACTTTTGCAATGTTGGAGAATCACAGAGGTCCTAGTGGGACATTTTCTGGAAACTGATGGTTCTGGAGAGGAGAACACAGAAATAAATGGTTCTTTGTTTTTTGTGTATTTTTTGGTGCTTATTTTGAAGGACTGTTCAATAACACTGAAAACCTTTGTGAGACTACCAGGGTTCCTCATGTCCTGCTGCAGATAACTTAAATGCTACATTTAATATTTCAGGGAGCTCCTATTCTGTTGTTGGTTCGATATTTTTTTTAAACAATAGTTCCCAGCAAGGCTGCTTTTTGCTATTTTTTAAAGTTATTCTGCTATTTCCTCTTCCCTGACCCAGTATTTTGATAAATGTTAAACCTTTAATGTAATAAAAATCCCGATGGTAATTAATGGTAAGCAAGTTCTTTGGTGCTGCTGGCTTTCTTTCCTTGCAATGAATGGTTATAAGTTCTGTGTTAACAAGTGCAAATGTGAGCTGAACATGTTTGCTGGTGCCAGTTTGGAGACCTTTTAATTTCTCAGAGAATTGCATGTCCTAGACAAAGGGGATGTAATTTTTGCTGATTATTGAAGGATTTGCCAAGATGTATTTTGATGCTTTGTCTTTAAATGTAGAACACAAAATGGGAGTGGATGAGGGAAAATAATCCTCCTGAAAGGTAGTCTCTAGATTTAATTTCTAAATCAGCAACCATGTTTCAGTGCTAGGCCCCTTGGTGTTTATTTTCAGATCTTAGTCCCTTTTAGATGTTTCACAGCAAAACCACCATTCCATTTTTTAATTTCTAACTGCTCTCTTAAAAATGGGGATTGTATTTAACTGTTCAAGAATATATCCTGCAGCAATATTAGAGATATGATAAACTCTTGACCACAGTTAAATATTCAGCTTAAACTGAAAGTTAATACCTATGCAAGACTGACTGTAGGTGTTCCATGTGATTCTGGGCTGTGTGGGAAAACCAGGAGCTGAGAGACTGATCCACCTGTGAATTAAACTTGTTCAGACAACAGGCTTCTCTCCAAATGTGATCTCTGCTTCAGATGGTAATCCTGTTAATTTGACCATTTGTTCTGTGGAAGGTCAGCCTCCTTTATTCTGATGGAAGGCAGTGTGTTCAGAGCATGGAGATGGCGGCTCTGCAGCTCCCCAGGTAGGAATGCTGTTACATCCCAGCTGGGGGTACTTATCTTGAGAGCTATTTTCTTACTTTCTCACCTTTTAAAAGAATTGTTTCTGGTTTTCTATTGCTACACATGGATACTGTGTTGTCCGTCTGGTGCTCTCTTTCTAGGGTGGCTTGAAAAAAATTTCATTGGTTACTACAAGGGGAAAAGAAGATTTTTAAAGAAGGAGTACAAGTCATTTTAAGGAACATAGGTGTCCCTATTAGAAAAAAGACAACCACCTCTAAGAGGGATATTCCTCCCTTTTTCTCTGCTTGTGGATCTTATTCTGAATTTTGATCCTGGCCCAGTCTGGTGGGGGAAGTAAGCTCTGCCTGGCTAGGTAAGAGAAATAAGTTTGAGATGTTTGGGCTGAAGTTTGTGCAAAGAAGATGGCCTAATATGAAGTATTCCATTCCTGCAGTCTCTGACCTCAGGTGTGTTACCCCAAGAGATTGGGAGAGGCCTCCAGGGGATAACAGCCCCAGGGTGATGCAGGAGGGCAGCACTGGGCCAGCCTGGCAAAGCCATTTGGCTGTGCAGTGCTGCACACTCCTCAGCTGGAAACTGCCTCTCCTTAATAGCTCCAGACCAGCATAAAGCATGCTGCAAAGCAAATTGAATTTGCAGTAACCCAGGTGGTGCATGATTATCTTCTCCTCCTGAAAGGTTTGTCATAACAATGCATCAAACCCTCACCTTGGTCTGAAAGCTGGGGCATCAGAGAAACTGAACAACAGAAATGAATCCAGTGCTAATTTTGCATTACTGCTACTGTGAAATTGGAAGTTGGGGGTTGCTGTGGGTGTATTGAAGGAAACAGCCCCAAATGAGTGAGCTGAGGCTGCAGTTTGAGCTGGGGTGGAGGGGAGCAGGGCTGGTGATGAGCAGAAAGGATGGAGGCATGGTGGTCCCCACTGAGCCAGCCAGATGTTCAGCTCCTGTAAATGCTGTAGGTACCTTACAGAAATAGTTATTGGTATAAATAGTTCACAGAAATAGCTGTGCATAGCTTGTCTGCCCTAAAGCAGGAGAGTGGTTTCTCTGCTTCTATTTCTAGGTCTCAGGTCAGCATCTCCTCTTGGTTCTCAGGAATTACAACACAAGGGGTTTATTACATCCCTGCTTGCACAAGGTGGAGGCAAGAACCAGCCCTCAGGCCTGGCTCAGGGTTCTGTCTGTTCCTGGGTGCTGTTTGCTGCCCACACAGCTCAGCACAGCAGCCTGAGTGCAGGAGGCTGCCGGGGTGGGACACTCTTCTGCAGCCAGGCTGGCAGCTCAGACCTCAGTGCCAGTGTTTGAGGCTCACAGCAGCATCCACTCCTGGAGGGAAGTGTCAGGGAACCTGAACCTCAGCTTGGGAGTTGCCATAGCCTGCAATGGGCTTTGTTCCAGGCTTTATTTGGAGTAACACCTGCAAGGTAAAGCCTTGTGGAGCAGTTGGGGGTCAGTGTGCAGTGCAGCAGGGGGCAGGTGAGTGTGCATGCAGGTTGACATTGGATGTACCCACTGCCCCTTGTTTGTTGGCATGAACCTTCTGTTCTGGAAATTCAGAAAACTGCTGCTTCTGGGTATTTATCAACATTTAACACACCAGATTATTCTTACCCCATCTTCCACAAGTTTCTACCATCAAAAAAAGAGTGACACTGGCACATGCTGTGAAATAACACAAGTTATCTTTGTCTAGCCTTGAATTTGTTGGGGATTAAGAACAGCTTGGCCTGGACTCCGTGGTCTCTGTTCAGGTTTGGCATTTGAAACAGGGGATGTAGCTCTGTCCTGTGCTGCCTGTGGGGCTCTTCCCCTTCTGGTCATCCTGCCCTTGCCTCAGCCATGGGGTGGCCAGTCAAGGTGGGCAAACTGAGAGCTTTGGGGTTGTATTTTATTTTTTGTGTGTCTGTGAGATGGCAGAAGAAAAATATGTACAAATATGAGCAGACTTTCGTGTCCATTTCTTCTTGTTATAGCAATTTGTGACACTTCTCTGCTTTGAAGTTAAACCTGCAGCAGAGCACCCACTTGGCTTGGGCTGATGAACAGTGAATATTTTGATGATGATCCTGTGCCCTTTCAGCCACACTATCTGCAAACCAGCTTTAAAGTACAAAACATGTTTCTCTCAAATTTTGAGTAGTCCACTATTGCCACAACTTATATATAATCAAATGTTTAACTAAGACTGCAGAATATTGTAATGCTATGTGAGCTATTTCCTTTCAATCTCTTGAAATAAGAAGTTTATGTTAAACGGGGTAGGTTTGTATATGAAGCTTTTTATTTCTGTTAAAGGTGAGTTTCACATTAGAAAAATAAAGAAAGTATTCTTTGTAGGCAGAATAAAACCAGGGATTTCAAAACTCCACACACTGGTGTATTTAAAGGGCAAATTAGATGAGATGGCTATCAGGGAAGGAAGGAAAACCTTTCTGATCCCAGGGGCCTTGTTCCTACAGATGCTGCCAATGCAGGGAAGCAGAATGTCTACTGGAGGTGGAAATCTACTTGTAAACTGGGTTTGTTTTACCAAGCCAAACATATTCTCATGTAACTCATATAGTAAGAAAGCAAATGTTTTTATAATACACTGATTTTTTTTAAATTTTCAGCATGATGGCAATAATATTCAAGGAGGAAAAATATGAAAGCCTAAATGTTTGCCTCAGCATATATGTTTGCCTGGGATATGAGGAAAAATTGTGTGGAGCTTCTCCCACCTGGTGCCTTTCTGTCAGATGTGCCCAGCCCTGCTCCTGGGGTGGAGGAGGGCAGGTGCCTAACAAGAACTGTCTTTATTTGAGGGGAAAAGATTTCCTTTATCAGCCTGTGCTGTTATGAGTCTCAAATGTTAACTTCTGCCTTGGCTAAAGAAGTAAGAGTTTTGTTGTTTCTTAAATTCCCATGACTACTGAAAAAAGAGAAGTTACTTTGTTTATAGATAGTGGTGGGAGAGGGGAAATGCTTCTGTAAATCTAAATGCATTTAATGTCTTTCTGGCAGTACTACAAGTGGTCACTCTTCATTTAAAACTCAGTATTTGGTGACATATATTATACTTTTATACCATAAAGGCAACATCAAAGCATCAAATGTTTGGGTCTCTCACAAACTGTGTACAGTAGCATTCCTTGGAAATGAAATAAGGGGTTTAATCAAGAGCTAAACAATTTTCCTGACAGAGAAAAGCAACAAGCCTAAACATTTTCTGGAAAATCATGCAGTTATCATGTATGTGGGGTGGCTGTTTTTCCTGGTGCTAAAAGCAGAGCTGGGTCTATTTTCTTCCTTTGGGGGGCAGATTCCTTTATTTCAGTAGGGTCAGGAGCCCAAAGTAACTTCTGTACAGATGTGTTTCTAGAAAGAAGCTGTTGGTGCCAAAAGGATGGGAAGTCCTCTAAAGCTGACAGGGTGAGAGTGGCTGCTGTGCATGAGCAGGGAGCAGAACTGCTCTGGGTCTAGGACTGTTGCTTTTTTCTTAAGTATGGATGGAAGAGGCCTCACATACAACTAAAAATAAGTGGCTTGGCTGGAAAGAAGAGAGTAAAAACGAAACTGTGTAGGAATGTGTTTGGGTTCCTCCCAAGGCAAAAGGAGAAGTAGGGACAGCTGTGACTTGCTCAGGTTATCGTGTTCAGACTCCAGTTACACAAACTCACCTATGGTGTGCTCTGTGTGCAGCCAGGATAAATGGTTTGAGCTGTCTTGGATTGGATCCCAGAGCAGCAGCATCAGATGGAGAAGAGTAATATGGTGCTTTGTTTTGCAGTTCTGTGCAAGGTGTTTGGATTATTTTTGAGGGGGGGCACTCTATCAGGACACCAGCCTCTGCACCTCAGCCCAATTTTTCTATGTGTCAAGAGTTATTGACCATTACAAGACTTAAAAGATAACCTTTATCTTTTCACCCCATAATCCATCTTCTAGTTCTTACCAGCTGCCAATGTCATTTTTGGACTGTGCAGCTCACAGTGAGGTGTGGTTGTTACACTTGGGTTTAAGATCAGTCTGAGAATAAAGAAGTTGTTTTCTCACCTCAGCCAGACCTGCCAAATGCTGCTGTCTGATGTGGGTAAAGCTGATGTTTCTGGGCTTGCAGGAGGCACCCCTCTTACCTCTGCCAGAATGATGATGATGAGGATGTTATTTGAGCACAGGAGAGGGCAAATGAAAACCTTTTTCCATCTCTGATTGGGAAGTCTGGTTGTCAGCCTTGTGAGAGCAGAGAAAAATGTTTTCATTTTGGCCAAAATCCTGCAGAATGAAGAATGCTCTGAGGAAAGGTTAGCTGATCCTGCATGGTGTTATTAGTATTCTGGGCTTCAGTCAGGAGATTAATAATAGCCACAGACAGTGTCTCTTCATATTAAAGTGTCTTCACATGAGTAGTTTGGGTGAGTGCAAAAGGACTGCAAGGCACAAGCAAGCTGTCTTGTCTCGCCCCAACTGACAATGAGTCAACACTTTAATATAAAGAACAGACAGTTGGTAACAGTCATTAACATAACAAAGTGCCCTATAGATCATTCCAAATTCATCTCACTGGTTTTAAGCAAATGTTTTCCCCTGAGAAGTGGCAACAGAACAATTTGTTGGATGTTTTGCTGCCTGGGCCACCCTGTTCTGCTGGGAGTGGGAGAGGTGCTGCTTGTGGGATGGCTGCTCTAGAAACCCCTAAACAGGGGATGGTATTTGCTTGCAGTGACTGGGTTGGTTGGTTTTTTTAACTTGATTTTCTACCAAATCTTGACTCATGGGGTTTTTTTTGTGGTTCCTCTCCCCACTTCCCTTGTCTCTTGGCTTCCTCCATTGGACAACTTAAGGAGGATCTGACTTCTGCTAATGGAGGTAAGAAGAAAAAGGAGTCAGACAAGCTACTGATGCTCTGTGAAGGAGCAGCACAGGCTCAGCCACTGTTCTCTGTGCTTGGCCAAAGCCTGGAGGAGTGATGGTGGAGGCTCTGTGCTGGCAGGATCAAGATGGGAAGAGAAAAAGAAGGAACTGGGGCTGTATCACTGGCAGGTGTGATGCTCATCTGGCACTGAATTGGGATGAGCCTAAGAGCAGCCCCAAGATGGGAGGAAATGCCATACACAAAAGCAGGTCTGTTACTGGCCCTCATGGAGGAATTTGCATGAGTTCCTTGCATGCCATTGTGGTGGGAGGATGCAGGGCATGCACTGGTGCAGCACAGCAGGAAACCATCCTGCATCTGCGCAGAGCAACCCGGTGCTGCTGTTGCTGTAACTTCCACGTGCTCCTGGACTGTGGCAGGACTCCAGGCTTCTCCTGCCATTCCCAAGGACTGGCAAAAGCTCTGGAAGTGCCAGCTGCTGCAGTGGGTTTGGATCCTGCTGCTGCCCATTGGGCTTTCACCCCAGCTGCCTGCCTACAGACAAACCACCCTTCCATGGGCTGCTGTCACAGAAAGGGTTGATCCAGAGATGTAAACCAGGGAATCTGGGGCACCCTGAGCTGGCTGAGTGTCACCACAGGTGAAATTACTACAGCAACCCAGGCAGGGGCTGCTTTGAGAGGCATCACTTCCCTGCTGGAACCGTGTGTCTGACTTGGCTGAGAGCCTGAGGGTGGACGGCCGGGCCCTTTGGTTTGGCCGGGCCCTTTGGTTTGGCCGGGCCCTTTGGTTTGGCCGGGCCCTTTGGTTTGGCCGGGCCCTTTGGTTTGGCCGGGCCCTTTGGTTTGGCCGGGCCCTTTGGTTTGGCCGGGCCCTTTGGGGACAGCTTGGGCCCTTTGGTTTGGCCGGGCCCTTTGGGGACAGCTGGGCCCTTTGGTTTGGCCGGGCCCTTTGGGGACAGCTGGGTTTTTTGGTTTGGCCGGGCCCTTTGGTTTGGCCGGGCCCTTTGGTTTGGCCGGGCCCTTTGGTTTGGCCGGGCCCTTTGGGGACAGCTGGGCCCTTTGGTTTGGCCGGGCCCTTTGGTTTGGCCGGGCCCTTTGGTTTGGCCGGGCCCTTTGGTTTGGCCGGGCCCTTTGGGGACAGCTGGGCCCTTTGGTTTGGCCGGGCCCTTTGGTTTGGCCGGGCCCTTTGGTTTGGCCGGGCCCTTTGGTTTGGCCGGGCCCTTTGGTTTGGCCGGGCCCTTTGGAGACGGCTGGGTTTTTTGGGATGGATGGCTGTGGGAGCTGCTGCTCACCTGCACGAGAGAGAAACCCCAGACTTCCCCTGGCTGTGGTGTCAGAGGGGAGCCAGAGGAGCTGCCACCAGGCAGGGTGGCCGTGCGTGCTGTGGGTCACTGCTGGGGTGCTGCGTGAATGTCCCTTTGTGCAGGGCTGCCCGGGGGAGGGCAGGGAGGCGGGAGCCCTGGGCATGGCGGGGGATGCTCGGGATCCGGGGGATGCTCGGGATCCGGGGATGTGGGAGCCCGGGGGATGCTCGGCAGGAGATGCTGGCGGCCCCACGCTCCTCATTGAGTTAATTGGGGCTGCGGCGCGGGCTGAGGAACGCGGGGCCAACGCGATTCTCACGGCGCGGGGAGGCTCCCGGCCGGCCAAATCATTAACGTCAATTAAGTACAGAATGTGTGCATTACTGACATGTTATTGTTAGGGCTCTAAAGGAAATATAATTAATAAAAGTGCCCCCCACTCCCCAGCAAGGGCAGCCCTTTGTGCTCCCTGCGGGCACCGTGCATCTCCTCCCGCAGCCCCTCGCTCCCTTCTGCAGCCCCGGACAGCCTTAACGCTGGAATTAACATAAAATCACTTTCTGGAATCTGTTAACATTTATAATGTTGCTGTACTTTGCCTGATCATTGCATTTTTTTTCTGCCACTTTGAGCTCGGTGAGGGGTTTCTTCTTTTTTTCGAGTGATACCAAACATAGACCCATTATGCTGCAAAAAATCTCATATTTGTTTAATGATTTCCCATTGGTATCTTTGTTGCTATGAACCAAAGCATTAAATAGAAGCCAGCACGTTAATGCCATGTTGTTCTACATAATAAATTTGAATATCCCCCGATGAATATTTTTAACAGGAATTTTTTGAATAAAATGCATATGTGCCAGGGTATTACTAATTACTTAAAATCAGTTTTTGACATTTAATGTTGACATCTAAAATATTTCCTTTAATTTTTGGTTGCTTCTGCAAACAGAAATGATGGCATTCGTCCTAAGGAAGGCTGGGTGGACAAATAATGCTTTTACTCACAATGAAATGAAAAGCAATAAAGAAAATGTGTTAAATGTCAACAGTAAAGCATATCTTCTCTCCACGTATTATGAGGAGAATATACCCCAAAATATGCATACACACAAAAAAATCCTTCAAGTGACTTAATATGTTTGAATATTAATGGTTTGAGTGTTAATCCATTGCAATGGCTCAGTTTTTTTCAAAATTGGCTATTTAAATACATTATTACCTCCATAAATTCTCTGTGGTCACTGTGGTAGCCATAGCATGAAAAATAATCATCATAAATCTGAATTTACAAAATATCTCCAAAAATTGCTCAGTTTTGCTGAGAGGAACAGAAGATGAAGCGTGTATTATTTAACTCGATAGATTTTTGTCCTTGCAGGAGCTGCTTGTCTGGAAATCCAGCAGATGGAGTCTGCTGGAGGACACAGGGCCTGGCAGCAGCCTGGGGGAGCAGCTCGGCTCTGCCCTGAGAGGGGAGGTCTGGACTCCTCTGCTGAGGAAGGCGGAGGATGCTGCAGCAGCGACCTCTGCAGAGAGCAGCTCTTAAACTCTCTTTTTGTTGAAGTAACCATGAGGAAAACCATGAAGTCCTTCCACACTTCTGCATGCCTGGGTGTCTCTTGTTGCACGTGTCTGTCCCTGAGTGTCCTGGGGTGTTATTTGTGGTCAGCATTTGCTGGGATGCTCCTTGCACAGAGTTGGCCATTCCACAGCAGTGTGGAAAAGCAGAGGAGAGGAGAGGATGCTATGGTTTCTCAGTGCTCCCCTTGACACTTTGCCATGACAGAAGGTCTGATGGTGGTCACAGGGGTCTTAGGATGAGGGAAGAGATGTGGATCTGACTCTATGCTACAGAAGGTTTGATTTATTATTTAAGACATATATTACATTAAAACTATACTAAAAAGAATAGAAGAAAAGTTCTCACCAGGAGGCTGGCTAAGAATAGAAAAGAATGAATAACAAAAGGTCTGTGGCTCGGACAGAGAGTCTGAGTGTGATTGGCCATTAATTACAAACATCCACATGAGCCCCATCACAGATGCACCTGTTGCATTCCACAGCAGCAGATAATTATTGTTCACATTTTGTTTCTGAGGCCTCTCAGCTTCTCAGAAGGAAAAATCCTAAGGAAGGATTTTTAATGAAAAGATGTCTGTGACAAGGAGGAAGGTTGTGATCAGGGTGACAAAAAGCAGGGATTTGTGATCAGGGATTTGCACAAAGCAGCAGCCAGCAGGATCTGCAGGAGAACCATCCCTTGTGTCCCAGAGCAGTGCTATTTGGGGGTTATTATGGCAATAGCAGTGTTTTTAACAGACTGGGGAAAGACTGCTCCACCTCTGACTTCCTCCACTGCCAGGATATCTGTTCCTCATCATTTTCAGCTTGTGCCCCTGAGAATGCTCTCACCCACACCTCAAGGTCCTTGTGCAGGTGTCTGGGGATGTTCCCTGCTTTTGGGTTTCTTTGGCTGCTTTGTCACTCAGCTAATAGCGTTCAACAAAAGTGTACCTCTGTGAACCAAAATTTGCAAAAGCTGGGGAAATACTGACCCATATTAATCAATGAGAAGTTTTGCTGTTACTCTTCTCTTTCACCTGAGCTCTTACAAGTGGAGTAACCTGTGCACACTGTCTCAGACACATGATGTACCCAGTTTGTTCAGCCACACACGTGGTACAAGGACAAGGAAAGAAGCCAAGGGTCTCTTGAGTCCTTCCCAAGCCCTGAGAAGGGGGACATTGCAACAGCTTGTGAAGGAATGTGCCCAGCATGGACACCTCCTTTCACAGGGGGCAGAGTCCAGACAGACCTGTGTGTGCAGGGACTGATCCTAGCCTAGCTTAGAGGCATCTGTGTAGGCTGAGGAATATAGCAATGGGATTAGCTTTGCTGCTAAACCCTCAAAAAGCTGAGCACCCTGTGAATTACAGCCTCTCCTTTCATATCTGCAGCTGAGTTTGACATATGTAGCTGCAGCTGGCCCTACCTCAACAGTTTTATTTGATAAATCTGATTGATGAGGGTTTTTTAATTCCTCTCAATCTATTTAAATTAAAGAAAAAAGGAGAGAGAGAAGCTGAAAAGTGCTGTAATTGCGAGGGAGCACGAGAGAAGCCTGCAGCCAGCAGGCATGCTTCAAAGGGAACAGGGCCAGCCAGAGCCCTTCAATTGCTGGCTGGGGAGGGCTCCCAACGTGCCTGCAAGGTAGCTGTGCTTTCACTCTGATCCTCACCAAAACAGCTTCACTGCAACACCCTGGGCGTTGTGCCTCTTCATGGTGAGCAGGGGCCAGAGGTGATGGTGGGGTGGCTGTGCTGGCACCAGGAACCCCCTGCCCCAGGGCACAGCCCCCTGCCCAGGGCACAGCCCTGCCTCCCCTGCTGCCCTTCAAGCCCTGCTGGGCTCACTGGGTAACAACGAGAGCTTTGCTCCTCGAGAATCCAGGGTGCCCAGAAAGCCCCGAGGCTACAGAGCAGCCTGCCCATGCCAGTGGTGTGGGGAGCCCCCCTCCCTGGGCTCTGGGGGCACCTGGTGTCTGCTCCGAGCTCCCTGGGCAGCAGGAGGAGCATGGCTCTCCTGAGTCACTGCTCTGTGCTTTGTGCCCACCCACGCAGGGATGTGGCCATTACTGGGCTCCTGGGAGAGCTTGGCCAGCTGCCTGCACACCTGGCTGCATCAGCCCCTTCCCATCCATCCCTCTGTGCCATCCCCTTCCCATCCATCCATCCATCCATCCATCCATCCATCCATCCATCCATCCATCCATCCATCCATCCATCCATCCATCCATCCATCCATCCATCCCTCTGTCCCATGCCCTTCCCATCCCTCCCTCTGCGCCATCCCAAGGAATGGGGCACACAGAGCAGCATTCCAGGGCTGCCTTTCCCCCTGCCTCCCCCAGCATGCTCCCTGGTGTCACTGGCAAATTAAGCAACTAATTTTCATTAGTGTCACTGCACCTTGCACCTAGCTCTAAACTACCAATTAAAGTTATCGATTCTGATCAGCCAAGGTACTAAATTCCCCCTGGAACTGAAAAAGCAGGTACTAAATGCACAGAGACAATCTGTTTAATGCAGCCACAGACTAAAGCAACCCATTCATCATCTTTGCACCTTTGCAAGCACTAATCCCAGGGATGTGTGTCTGCACACACTCCTGTGTGCTCGGAGTCCTCTCCTTTCGTCTGACTGGGACAGGTTTGAGCTGTGCATCTCCAGCTGCTGCCCCTGACAGCTCCTCAGAAACAGGTTGATATTTTTTGGTTCAGCTGATTCATTCCACAGGATGATTAATTGTTGTGTAAAGATAATTTTGTGTTTATTGGTTTGGGACATGAGGATTTATCCCTCTATTTCCTGATCCTGCAGGCACAGGCAGTAGCAAGGGGCTGCACGTTTTCACTGACTGCTGCTGTGGATTCTCATTGCATTTCTCACTCTGCTCACTGAATTTGGTCCTTAGCTTGCATTCCACAAGTCATCAATCCATATATCTGCCCTCTGGAGAACTATTTAATATTTTTATGTTCTAATTGCATCTGACTGAAGGTTGCATCCAAACAGTCATTGATTGTTAGGGTAATTTGTCCTGGAATATACCAAAAAAATGTTCTTCATCCTCTGTTCTTGGTCTGAGCTGATTGTGGAGGCAGGAGCACCAGCATTCCTGTGCAACAGGAGTGACCTGAGTCTGCCTGATGCAGAGCAGCAGTTTAAGTAGCTAATAGTGTGTTCGAGCTAAGAGTGAGGGAGAATATGAAAGAATATTATAATTGTGCATAACAGAAATTTCTATAATTAAAAATGGAATTCTCTGGCATTGGAGCAGAAATAGCAATTTTCTACCCAGTGAAGCTCCAAATTATTTTAAAGGGAATTAGATGTATTCTCCTGGACTGTGATCACTCTGAAAGATTTTTTGATGCTAAACTGTCTTTGAATATTGGAAAGAGCAAACTGTGTTGTCCTCACCTGCTGCTAGCTTGGAAGTGAAATCATCACAGTCAGAAGTGTCATGGCTTTTGGATTTGTTGCACAGTTCTGCTCTCTCTGAAGAATTGTCACATGATTATAGCATGGAAAGCCCCTTCAATTGTGTATTTTCACACAGTTCTTTGCTGTGTTTGAGACAAGATTAATATTGGCTTTGTATGCAGTTGCATCCCAAGAAGATATTTTTGTGAATTAGCAGCTAAAAGGTGCAGGAGGTTCCCTGTGCAGGCCAGGGAGCTCTGTGTGAGCAGAGACGGAGCAGGCTGAGGTACCAGAGTGTCCAGGAGCCCAGGGACTCCCAGATGTGCTGCCCCACAGTCTCTGCAGTGCACTGCACAACTGAGCAACCCCTTTATTTTTCTTGGGGGGGTTTTCTATGTTTTTTTTTTTTTTTCCCATGGGTTTGTTTTTTTTTCCCCTCCATGTGTTCAGAAATGTCTCATGTTCTAACCAACCATCCCAGTACAACCCCCAGTACCATTCTGGATTTTTTTTTTTTTGGCTCTCCCAAACCTGATTTTCTGCATACCAGAAAGCTGCCTAGATGGGCTCTGGAGATACTGGTAATGAAATATTTGGGATGTGTTTTTGAGCACTGTCACTAGGTTGCCCTCTAGCTTTATTTCCACTGCAGTTCTCTCCAGGCTGGTGCCATCTGGCCCAGGTTTGTCCAAGCACTGTTTTCCAGCCTGGGAGCCCCATGTGGTGTCACATCCAATGCCAGCCCTGGGGTAAGTGTGTTTGTGTGCCTCATTTGTTTGTCAAGTGAGAGTTTACTCCATGAGGAAATGCCCTGCAGGCTGCCCCAGCCTGTCCCAGTGGTTGGGATGCTGGTTTGGGAAGGTTTTGGAAGGATGGGCTCCCATGGCTCAGCCTGGCTGTGGTGTGCTGGTTTGGAAAGGTTTTGGGAGGATGGGCTCCCGTGGCTCAGCCTGGCTGTGGTGTGCTGGTTTGGGAAGGTTTTGGAAGGATGGGCTCCTGTGGCTCAGCCTGGCCGTGGTGTGCTGGTTTGGAAAGGTTTTGGAAGGATGGGCTCCTGTGGCTCAGCCTGGCCGTGGTGTGCTGGTTTGGGAAGGTTTGGAAGGATGAGCTCTTGTGGCTCAGCCTGGCTGTGGTGTGCTGGTTTGGAAAGGGACTGGAAGGATGGGCTCCTGTGGCTCAGCCTGGCCGTGGTGTGCTGGGTGTAAATCACAGGAAAGCAATGGGAGTTTGCCTCCATTAGCTCTGATATAAATATTGCTGCTCTGCCCTGGGTGTTCCCTGCTCAGCAGCCCAGCCAGGCTCTGACAGCCTGTCCCAGTGCAGGGAGTGCCTGGCCTGGCCTCTCACCCACTGCTGAGGACAAGAGGGTTCAGTTTGTGCTTAATGTACTGCGTGGGCACCCGGGGGAGCTTCTGCAATTCCCAGTTCTGCCACTAACTTCTACTGTGACCTAGGATAAATCATTTAATCTCTCTTTCTGCAGCAGCTCTCCCTTGGGGAGAGAGGTGGGAGCAACACCAGACTCCTCTGTATTGTCTGCTTTAGGACTGTATTTTTAATAAAGAGTTGCCTTCTGAAAGCAGGTCTGTTTTTACTTGTTGCTGAAGACTTAAACCCACACCTGACCAGGGTTTTTACCTGTGTTGGGGTACTAGGGCCTGCAGCAGGTGATAACGCCCATTGCTGCAGGGTCCTGTTGGTGCTGCTGCTCCTGCCACCTCTCCCCTCTCTGGCTGTGCCCTTCTCCCAGGGAAAATCTCCAGCTGTCCCCTGATGTCTGTGTTAAAGCAAGAGCCAGCCAAATGCTGCCCTACCTAGCAGCATGGGGAGGTCAGGCAAGGGAACATATTTTACTTGCAGAGCTGACATAATTGTTTAAAGCAAACAGACAGCTCAACATTTTTGCTAACTTAAAAAAACTGGCATCTTGGGAGGACGTGTTTGGACTCAGCAAGGCCATTTTCACAGGCAAAGCATTGTCATTAATCTGCACGTTTGGCATTGCTGCTGGAGAGGCTCCTTTTTGCTCTGAAGGAGATGTATATTCATGGCCTGAGAGTTGCCTGGTTTTGTTCCCGTGCTGGCCCTGGGCTGGGATGTCCATGAGCAGGCACCCGGCTCTCCCAGCTGCACCAGCACAAAAGCTCTGGTCACTGCTGCTGGATTGTCAGGCAAAGTGTGAGCTGGGATTGTATTGAGGCCAATGCAATCATATCACCTGCCAGTCTGGGGAAAAATAGGGCCTAAATAAGATGACGAGTGAATGATGTGGTCAGAATTAAAAGGATAAACAGCATCTTTCCCTTAATGAGCTCTGTTTAACATGTGAGAAGCCCCACACATGCTTTATCAGTATTCTGGCCGGCGAGGAGCCTTGCCCAGACTTCATACAACAATTCATCACGGCCGATTTGTGCGCGGCATATTTGAGATGTAAGATGTGTGACTCAACCTCTTTTATTCCCTCATTAATTTTCTATTCTGCCTGAAATGGGTTCTTAGAGTGCTCATCACCACGGTTTAAGCTGGTGAAAATGGGGCGTTGGGATTTCTGCTCTCACTTTTGTGGCCGTGGTTGGATAAAGGGGTTGGATAAAGGGGCAGATGTACAAACACCTGGGCTGGGCAGGCGGGGTGTCCCTGCCACCAGCACCTGCCTCCACCTGCACGGCTCCCATGCAGGGGCAAGGCTGAGAACAAGGCTGGTAATTGCTGCTATCACTGACAGTCTCGCCAAGAAAATTGGTGGCTGAACAAAAAGAGTTTGAAGCTTTCAGCTCATGTTGACATTTCTGAAGGCTTCACCTGAAAGTGCTTGAAGATCTGGGATTTTTGGTGAAGTTTGTGTGTACATCTGTGTATCTCGTGCAGATTTGCTCTCCTGGTTCCTGTCTCCCTTTCAGCACTCCTGCAGGTGCTGCTCAGGGTGTCTTTGTGCTGCATGCTTTCTGTGTCCTGTTGCTGTGGTGTGTGTGAGCTTCTCTCTATGTGTCTCTTTCTGTGTCCTGTTGCTGTGGTGTGTGTGAGCTTCTCTCTATGTGTCTCTTTCCGTGTCCTATTGCTGTGGTGTGTGTGAGCTTCTCAGACTCCCAAGGGCCACAGAAGATGAATGGCTTTATCCATAGGATTGCAGCAGTAATCCATTTGAGTATGAGACATGCTCCCCAGCATCAGTGCAGTGCAGAGGGCTGCCTTTATCTGATCTCTGCAGAGGGGGCTGCAGGCAGCAGGTGAGATCTGAGCTGCACCTCGGGCTCTCCTGATAACTCTGACAAGTCACTTAAATGCTCCCTGGTGCCCTGGATCCACAGGCACACATGGCTCAGCTCCACAGATCCCTGGGTTGCTGTGTGACTTCCTGAGCTCACTAACACCTGTGAAAAACCTCAGCCCCCAGGAAAGGGCAGCTGGGGAGTGCTGTGAATTCAGCACCCTCCCTGGAGGTACCTGGTGGTGTAAGAGGGCTTGATGACACCAAGTGTGCTCTGTGGGGCTGTCAGAGGAGACCCAGCCTCCTTCCAATGCCCACCTCTGGTGGAATTGGGCTTTTCCAGTAATTTCAGGCCTGTAGCAGCATGGCAGGGGCATTGTCCACTGGCTTCTGATTTAATTTCAGTCTAGGCAAAAAATGTCGCTGGTGCCAATCAAGAGGCACAAAGCACACAGTAAGCACAGTTCAAAAGCTGCATTACCCTTATCTATTAGTGATGATCAATTAGCATGAAGGTCAGTGGGCAGCCTGGAAATGAGTCAGATAAGAAGGGCAGAAGGAGGACTTGAATGGAGAGGAGATTTTTGATTCATATTTGGCGTTTAAAGTCATAACTCTGTAACAGTGGGGGCGGAGGGGAGCGTTAAGTAGTCCTGCTGTCACACTGACTCAGCCAGGGTGTAAATCATGCTGGGAGAGTGCTGGGGCTTTTTCCTGCATTCTATTGTACCACAGAAGGTATTGCAAGCTGCAGGAAGTCCTCCTTGCCCTCTGGCCCACCCTAGAAATCCTTGGGCACTTTAACCCCCCTGGCGTGGCTCAGCACCATGGGGCTTCAAATTCTGTCCCTGGCTTGCACCAAAATGAGCAGAATTGACAGTGAAGGGGAGTGCAGGACAGAGGGGGTCTCAGTGGGCACCTGGGCATCATCCAGGTAGGAGGTACCATTCAGAGCACTGGTGATGGTTGTGGGGGAGAAGAAGGAATGGTTTGTGAGCCTGTCAGGGGTCGAGAGGCATTTGGACACGTGGCACTGGGCACATGGTGTAACTCCTGGGCATGGTGCTGGGCAGACCAGGAGCTGCACTCCATGATCCCTGTGGGACCCTTCAGCTCATTCTGTAATTCTGGGGCCTCAGGAAGGGACCTGGCCCCATCCAACCCTCCCAGGCCAGGTAAGGGGCATCTTCCTCATAGGATACATCAAAGCTGCTCCTGAGTATCAGAGCTGGTGTCTGAAGCAGCTTCTCTGCACTAAAGCACACCAGTAAACAGCGGCTCTTCCCACAAATTTCAGACAGTATGATCCAATATTTCTTGTTTTCCCATGTTTACATGTCCCAGGTTTTCTCTGTTGCTGTGGGACAGGTTGGTGGATGGGTGGGAGTCAATCTGTCACTTCCTAGTGTGTGAGGTTTATTTCTATGTATTTCTCCCACACACGTGTGCACATGCACGAGTGCTAAGGCTTAACCAAACACTGCAGATCCTTTCACTCTGTGTGAGGGCAGGGACACAGCGCACTGTGCCTCCAGCCTCTGCCCCTGAAATACCACATCATCTGGCCAAAATATCCTGGTGAAGTGATGTTTTAAAGCAGGAGAGCACTACACATAGGGTCTCTCCTATTTTCTAGAGGTTAATTAATCCCCTTAAAGAGAGAGGGTAGTGAAATAGGTGCTCCTGATACCAAGCAACTGCACTGCCTTGTTGAGGATGATGAAACATAAGTACAAAAGAGAATAGGTAGGGGTAGGTTAAAGCCAGTGTTCCTGCCTCTGACAGTTTACTTTGATGAATGCACTCATTCACTCAGCTTCACCATTTGGATCCTGCATAATCAGAGATAACAGGCGGATGGTTTGCATGAATAACTAAGTTTGTCATGTTTAATTTTCTTTAAAAAAAGAAACAGCAGTTGCTTTACCCTCATCCTTCAGGCCCAATACATATTTATACATTGTCAGGAAATGAAAAGCCTTTTAACAGCACGCAACAAGCATGCAAAGCTACCAGGAGAAATCGCTGGGAGAGCAGTGAGTGTGGGGAGCAGCACAGCCCACCTGCAGCTCCTGTGGGCTCACCTCGTGCCACCTGGTGTGGGCAGGGATGCTGAGCAGGCTGCCTGAGCTGCCAGGCAGCGTGGCACTGGTATTTGTTTTGTGTTCTGCAGACAGTGTCTTCTGACAGCTTGACATTGTGCAACAAGAAGTGTTAAAACTGAAAAAGAACCCTGTGTTTGGCAGCTAGCTGGTAATTCAGCAGCTGACTGTGCTGCTTAATATTTGATAGGGTGCTTGCTTTAGAGTGCCTATCCCATCTCTGACAATTTCTTAAAAACTGCAAAAGGTTCAGCTGTAGTCTGCGTGGAGCAAAATGGTGGAGGAACACCTTGTGCAGAGCACTGCTCCAGCAGCCACACCATCCCTCCAGAGCCAGTGCCAGCTGCCCTGGGAGCTGTGCCTGGTGGAAATGTGAGGGTGAAAGCACTGACTCTCTGCTGGGATGGCTCTGGCCCAGGACCAGCCCTTCCCAGCCCCTGCCAGGTGTAGGTGCGGGTATCGCGGCTGCTCCTGAACACTGATAATATTACAATTAAAAAATATCCAGTCTCTTTATTAAGCAAATGACTTCTGCAGAGAATAGTGTGATATATTAAAATGTCTGTGTGGAAAGCTCCCAAGGGAGAAATTCAAGAGAAGAAAGATTGGATCACTAAAACTGAGAGAGAAACCAGGATCCGCTAATGTGATGCTGAAAGAAGATGGCCAAATCTAGTTAGAGGGTCTTCTAACCAGCATGGCTTTTTTCAAAATCATCCTATCAAGATGATCTGTGCAATAGGCGACCTCTGACTTCACTACCAATATATATGTCACCAGACACAAATCCCTCAAGAGCTAACTCAATGATATTTCAAGTAAGAACTACTAGGCAGAAGCACAATCTGATTAGCAGTGTGTTTGCAGCCTGGGAGGCACGGGAGATCTATGGATGCTGAATCCACAGAGGAGCACCAGGACAGGAGCACACCAGGCCCCTTGCAGTGGCTGCCTGCCCGGATCCCACTGATGGCATGTGGCTTGTTACCACATTTCCCAAAAGAAGTAAAACCTTGAGTTAATTAGGGATCCCCCTGCTGGATAATAATTTGACTTTAGCATCAATTAAAACAATCTCAGACTTGCTTCAAGTTGCAATCAGTTTGCCACACCCTGAAAAGCCCCAGATCCCTGGCAGGGTGGGTGTCAGGGTTGTTTGTTGTCCCCAGGGGTCTGAGTCCCCTGTGTGGGTTACACAGCCCCTGCTGAGCAGCGTGGTGCTGGAAGGCAGTGTCACTGTGTGCTAGAGTGCAGCGCTGGATCTGATGGTAAAACCAATAAATCTCACCAAAAATACCACCGAGGTGAAAAGTATGAAGTGTTTGCCACTAGTGGTTGTCTGGGGAATAGAGAATAATAAATTAGCGAATTCAAAACCGCATGGGCCTGTAAAATGTTGTTTCCCTGCTGAAATTATATTACAGAAAAATCTTTAAAACATCAGTCCCCTTCACTTTTACAGACCCCACTTCAGCAGAGCTGCTGTGCCTGTGGGAGCAGCACAGGCTGAGAGAGCTGGCAGTGGGGACGTTTGGCTGGATCAGCCTGTGGCCAGACTCGTGGGAATGTGGCCAAGGGTGGCTGTGAGGAGCCTGGTTCTCGTTCACCCCGAGGTGGCTGCACAGGGCTCCCTGGGCGAGCAGGGCTCCTGCAGCAAGCCTAAGCGTGTGTGAACACTAAACCATGTAACGAATTTAAAATCCCCCAAAGTTAACCCAAACTGTCCCACAGAGGCTCTGTGGTGCTGGCAGACTGCAGGCACAGCTGGCTGCACCCCTGTCCTGGCCAGGGAAGGGGCTGCAGGCACCCCACAGCCACGGAGGGGTCTGTGTGCTGTCCCTGCCCCATGCCAGCCCTCTGCCCCCAGCAGCTCATCTGCTGTCTAGACTGAGAGCCTGGTCTCAAACAGAGACATTAATGTTTCCATTAATAGGGAGCTCTGTGTTGCTACATAGTCTGAATTGGCCTCTATTACTTATTAATGAAGATCCAAAAGTGCATGTACTTAAGACCTTGCTTAGCTAAGGGGAGTCTTCTAGGGCCAATTTGAGTCCTATTTAATGACTAATGGCTATTGAGACATAATGTCCACTAAGCAGACATCACATCCTATTTAGTATTTAATGTTTAAATATTTAATTAATTAAACACTGCCAAATATTTAATTAAACACCATCAGAGCCATCCTGACACTTCCACTATGCATAATGCAAAGGAAATCAGGGCTTTCCTCACCAGCCCCACAAGTAATGCAGACTCAGCCTTACTCAGAAATAGCTGGGGTCTGCACAGCCAAAATACCTGCAAGCACACACAACAGAGAAGGTGGATTATTAAAAACCTCATTTTTTCTTTTTCCCCTCCAAATGAGCTGAACTAAAAGCTTTGTTAGTAAACCAGGCTCTGAAGTGACATGTAGGCAGAGCAGTGGCACCGTGTGCTGCACTGCAACAAGAATGCTATGCTTGTATATTGACTTTTAATTATTTAAAAGTAAATGATTGCTACTTAGCATGGCATACCTGCCAGCAGTTTACACTAGTTTTGCTTAAATATTTACTCTGCTATTCAATAAAAAATGAGTCTACTGAAGCAAAAAATGAGAACATACCATATCACATGAGCCCTCTGCTACCTGTGGCATGCCAACTTCACAAAGATTTATTCACAAAGAGATGCTAGATTTCGATAGTTTTCCTGGACTAACCCAAACCACATGTTTAAATTAACCAGACAGATATCCAGGCACAACCAGTTCGTAATTACCAGCTTTTGACTTTCAGATTCACATTTACTTATGGAAACTTAGCACTTCAAAAATATGAAGCTCTTTAAACCCCAGTTTCAAAATTTGGACAGTGAGCATCATTTAGGGCTGAATTGCTTATCTGAATATTTTATCAGCAAGCTCCATCCTCTGATGCATGCTGAAGCTGCTGGGTCATGTTTCATCACTCCCAGCCTGTGTGGGGTTGTCTCACTTTAATGTTCCCACATGGGATCTCTCGCTAACAAGGAATGTGGCTACCAGTTGGAAAAACCATTAAAGTCACATCATTTTTATGCTTGGATTCAAGCCATTTATTAATGAAATGAGGATACATATTTTGGGCTTTCTTTAGAGGATCTTACACTATCTTATTGGCTGCTCCAGACAAATTATCTTTCACTGTAAAGAGCTGATGCTTCAGTTGCTCAAATTGGGTTTTACTTATACAAACAGGAAAAAAAAATTGTCCTCAATGCTGTAAAAAGCCTCTATTGTTAGGGGACCTTTATCTCTCAAGTTCAGTGATGCTTTGCTTTGTCCATTTGCATTTATTGAACAATCAGTTGCCTGAACAGCCAGGAGTTTGCCTACATCTATAGGCTGCTGGGATGTTTTTGAATTTTCATGTTCTTCTGCCCACTCAAGCAATAACCTCAAACTACATCCATTCCTTTCACTTCTCTGCTCCTTACAGTCTTTTAAACAAAGGTATATTGCCACCCAAAGTATGGAGGGGGAGGTAAAATGCCATTGTGCTAACGCTTTGCCCAAAAATAAATGCTAAAACTCGGCAGGATGGAGGATTCATCCACCTCATTGAATGTAACAGGCGCTTGATGGTCTCGCTTGATGTAGGGCATGTCTTTTAATTACCTTTCCCTTTATTCTCAGGTGTACACAGCCTGCCTCCGCAGCTCATTTACAGCGGGCTGTGCAGCAGAGGTGCGAGGGAGGCAGGAACCCCCTATGAGCAGAGAGGGGACGGGTGGGGACAGAAACTGTGGGGCTGGGGTGGGACCCGGGCTGGGTGGGGAGCACAGGGGATGGAGAAGGCCCTGAGCTGGTGAGAATGCTCTCCTCAGAGAGCACTTCCTGAGAACGCCGCTCTCCTCACAGGGAGCTTCCCTGGCTGTACCGTGCTGACAGGGGATGGAGAAGGCCCTGGGCTGGTGAGAATGCTCTCTTCACAGGGCGCTTCCCCAGCTCAGCCATGCTGACAGGGGATGGAGAAGGCCCTGGGCTGGTGCCGCTCTCCTCAGAGGGCGCTTCCTGAGAACGCTGCTCTCCTCACAGGGAGCTTCCCCAGCTCAGCCATGCTGACACAGGGGATGGAGAAGGCCCTGGGCTGATGGGAACACCGCTCTCCTCACAGGGAGCTTCCCTGGCTGTACTGTGCTGACAGGGGATGGAGAAGGCCCTGGGCTGGTGGGAACACTCTCCTCACAGGGAACTTCCCCAGCTAGGCCGTGCTGACACAGGGGATGGAGAAGGCCCTGGGCTGGTGCCGCTCTCCTCACAGGGAGCTTCCCCAGTTAAGCTGTGCTGACACAGGGGATGGAGAAGGCCCTGGGCTGATGGGAACACCACTCTCCTCACAGGGAGCTTCCCTGGCTGTACTGTGCTGACAGGGGATGGAGAAGGCCCTGGGCTGGTGGGAACACTCTCCTCACAGGGAGCTTCCCCAGTTAAGCCGTGCTGACACAGGGGATGGAGAAGGCCCTGGGCTGATGGGAACACTGCTCTCCTCACAGGGCGCTTCCCCAGCTCAGCCGTGCTGGGAGCGCTCTGCTCGATGTGTGCCTGCTGCACTTGTCACATCAACGGGGACCTGGCCCCAGCTGCAGCCCAGGCCTTCCTGCGCTCATTTATTATTCAGCACGTCTTGACTGCTTAATTGCGGAGATGTGTAGCAGCCTCTAACAGTGAGCGAGCTCTTTAGGGGGGGAAATCAGTGCGGACAGCAATTCCACGTCTGCATTCTCAGTTTATAAAGAAACTCCTCCCGCCATCTGCCATCACCCCGCAGGTCCCCAGACACGGCTGGCAGCCGCTGGATTTTGACGGTGCCGTGTCTGGGTTTGCCGTGGAGCCGTGGTTAAACCCAGCACCCGCGTCCCGACGCGGCTCCGGAGCAGGGTGACAGTGCAGGGCTGCTCGGTCTCAATTTTGCCCCGGCAGGCAGATGAAGCAGAAAAAGAGGAAAAGAGGAACCTGGTTCCTCCTGTGACACACCGGGTGGGCCAGGGGCCGTGTGAGCCCCAGCACTGCCGTGTCCTCAGCAGCCCCACTGCCCCGAGGGAACCACAGGTATTCCAGGAACAATTTCCTCCTGTCGCGAGTTTAAAAGAGCTCGACAACATTAAATTCCTTCTCGTTCTGGCAGCCCCGCAGCCGCTGTGCCGGCAGCGGGAAGGGCAGAGGGGGCTGGAGCCCGGGCAGCGCTTCTTGGGGCTGAGCCCTCTGCCCCTCGGGCTGCAGTACGGCACGGCCTGGGGATGCTCCGGTTCGGCCTGGGGATGCTCCCCTCCTTCCCAGGTACCGCCTGGGGGTGCTCCCGCCCCGCCCAGCGCTGCCAGAGCCCCGCCGGGGCGGGCGGTGCCGCCGCTCCGTCACACCGACCCCTCTGGAGGCGGCCGGGCAGTCCCGGCGGAGCCCCCGCCCGCCGCCGGCCCCGCCGCCGCATTCCAAAGGGTCTGCTGCCACCTCGTGGGCCGCGCCGCGCCCGGCCCCGCCGCCGAGCCCCGCACGGCCTCGCATCCTCCCGCGGTGCCGCATCCTCCGGCGGGGCTGCATCCCTCCTGTGGTACCGCATCGGGCCCTCAATACCGCATCCTCCTGCGGTACCTCATCCTGCATCCTCCCGTGGTACTGCATCCTGCATCCTCCCTGTGGTACCGCATCCTTCCACAGCCCCGCATCCTCCCCGTGGTACCGCATCCCGAACCCCCTTACAGCACCCACAGACTCCCGTCCATCCTCCCGCCGCTCCATCCCTCCCACCCCACAAGAACAAGGTCCTGGTGCGGGGAATTTCTGTCGGAGCAGCCCGGCCCTAGAGCCTCATGCAGGGCCAGCACAGGCACACGGGGGCTTTTGGGCCCTTAGAGGATTTTGTTATCCACGTGAATAAAGTTTGGTGTGGAAGAAATTCACTGAGGCACAGCCACTGTGATACTGCTGGTGCAGGAGTGGATTAGTATTCTCCCCATTACAGTGACTAAACTATACCAGCTCGCTTGTCAAAATATAAAGCTCAAAAGTACTCTACTAATTTGGGGTTAATATTTTTTTTCCCTCCCAGGTATGTGAAACACTAGTGGAAACACAATGGTTTGGGCTGTATTTGTTTATGGTCAGTGATTTTGTGCTTACGCAAGGACTTGACTCAATATGTAGATGAAAAAGGCCCTTTTTTTCCTCTACAGTCTTAAAATGTACATATTACAATTCATTGTCTCACATAAGATTTTATCAGGCATGTTGTTTCCACTGCACATCCTGACTTAATGCAATGTGGCCTTCAAAAATTAGTCATAATACAGCACATCAGCCAGGAAGAGACAAACATTTCCATAAACTGCATGTTCCATCAGCGTTTCATTGCAACCTATAGGCAGATGGTTTTTTCCAAATCCAGTGGAATCACACGTGTTCCAGATGGCTCCATGCTCACAAATAATGTATTCCCATACCGCTCTGACCGGGACACGGGTCAGACTCACTCTTGAGGCAGAGGTATATTAGTAACAAATGTGCCACTCTTCCTCCCCGCCCCATTTCTGAGCGAGCGCACTACGAACTCTTGTTATCCTAAATACAGGCTCTAGGGCGGCTGAAGATCCAGCAGCTTCCATGTGGATTTGTGGGTTCCTGGCTCCCGTGGTTGTGCACAGGGAAGATGATGTGCTGCAGGGGCCATGGTCCCCCCGGACGGCAGGAGGACAGGACAGGAGCTCTTGCTAGGACCTCAGCCATGTCCTGTCCTAGTGAAGCCCACCTGTGACAGGTTCCTCTTTGCCCTGGGGCAGTGCCTGCCACGCTCGGTGCTCACTCCTGGCAGGTGTCTCCGGGCACTCCCCACTCTCCAGCTCTGTCTCCCCATTTTACAGCGCCCTGTGAGCTGCTCCGGGCGCCACGCAGCGCTGCATGCCCCGTTCCCCAAGGAAGCTGCCCTGGCCAGCAGCAGGATGTGCGGGGGATGCAGAGAGGGGATTTGGGAGCAGCTGCGGCCCCGTGCCCGGACCCCCGTGCCGTGCTCGGGGTCAGCCCCGCTCCTCAGCACGGCAATGATTGTCAGGTGATCCTTCACTCCTTCAGCGATGCTGATCAGCTTTTGAACTGCTGCAAATGAGGCCAATCAGCATTACTTTCGTTTCATTACTTCAAGAGCTTACTCATAAATTTCCTCTTATCCTGCTTCCCCTTTGGTCTGGAATTAGCCACAGCACTTGCTACGAGCTGCTGTACCCAGTTCTCCTCCAGTGGAGCCGTTTGATCTTTCCTAGGTTTAGTAATCAACTGGCAAACACGCCTTACCTTGTTTGGCTTGAAGCAGGACACCTTCTTGCCCATTTTTCTCCATGTGGCACGTGTGGAACTGCAGCTTTGTGCTCCCCCAGCAGCCCCTCACTGTACACCTCAGCACCTGACCTCACCAGAACACGGCAGAGAATGAATTGGCAGCGAGTCCATAAAATAATTAACAACATCTTTCATTTAGCTGTGTGAATTTTATTACTTGGATGTTGAAAATGGGGAGGATGGATTTCACTGCAGATGAAAGGGTGGTTCCCCCCTGTTAGTGCCAAGCAGACCACAGCTCAGTGCACTGCAGGCATGAGTTTGATAGAAACACACTTCTGGGGTAGAGGTCAGCGTGTTCCTGAAAAGGTACAACTGTAATGCAAAATATTTCCATTTTCACACCATTTCACTGGTGCTGGGGCAAGCTGAAATGAGGTGATGGATGGTTCCAACAACATTGCTGCCAAAGGTGTACCAAAGAGGGCTTGGATGGTTGGTCCAGGGAGCTCCAAAAGCTCTTTCAGACTACAGCAGATGATTGAACAGAGTGTGGGCATAAAAGAGTTCTAACAAATCATAGACCTTCATATGTGTTTCTCTTTCAGAAGAGAGCAAAACAGAATCATTTTCAGAGGTATTTTGCCTCAATTTTCCCAATACATAAAGTAACTCTGCCTGCTTTCCACAGAGAGCGAGCTGCAACTCTCTTTCTTTTAAGCAATTAATTTTTCATAAAATGCAAGCTAAAAAATTATTTGCTTCCATGTTAAGCTATCTTCTAAAAGTTTCTGAAAAAGGTGAGCGCTGAAACTGCTGAGACATGTAAAAGGCAGCAGGGTGGATTATCTGTGTAGCTGGGGCTGAGCCCAAGCCTCCCTGGCTGCCACAGGCAAGAGGGTGAGGAGCCCTTGGGCAGCACCACTCCCTCCAACCTGCACCCACCTGTGCTTTGGGATGGACCATTTCCTGATGAAACACAATTGGCTGCACCTGGCATAAATTACAGAGTTCTCAGGGCATGCTGAAGTTCACAGCACCTGAAGGAAACCAAAGGCAGGAAAGAGTCCTGTGAGCCCTTTTGGGCTGTTCCTCAGCCCAAAAAACCTCTTTGTTTTGCAAGCCTGGCCTTGGAGTAGACCCAAGGCAAACAGCTATTGCTCCATGCCGTGCTGATGGCTGCAGAGGTGAGGTGTGAGTGAGCTCGTGTTCCCTCCGTGTGGCTCTGCAGGGATGCCCTGGGCACAAGGGCAGTGAGAATCAGCCTGGTGTGCTCTGCTCTGTGTGAGGGCTGGCTCTGGTTGTGTCCTGCAATGCCTGGGGAGCTTCCCACCTTCCTGCTGCTGCAGTGTGGTGGTCTTTACCCAAAGCAGCCCTTTTCATTGTGCTGCGTGGTGCTGGAGCACAGCCCAAGGCTCGGGCCGTGCTGCTCTGAACACGTGCTCGAGGGAAGCCGAGTTCCGGTGGCTCCCGTTTGTCATATATAAAGTGGGGATAATAATAACCTATGTCACAGGGGTGTTGCAAGGCTTAATTAATTAGTATTTGCAAAGAGCTTTCAGATAATTGGATTAGAGGTGCTATATTAACACAAACTGTTATTGTTATTATTTATTTATTATGTACTTGTAGAGTTCATCTGTGCAGGATGTTTTTGCTGATGTAGCTTGCAGATGTAAACAGAGGGGATTGCATGGAGTTAAAGGGAGCAAAAGATAAAAAATTTCTATTCCAGTTCTTGCTTGTGACCTCCTGAAGGCTAACACACACCCAGAGGATGAGAAACAGTTACAGGGAAGTTTTGAGCAGTGCCTCCTGCACTGGGAGGAGATCCATATTTCTGGAAAATGCTCCCAAAATGGGTGGGAACAAGTTCCACAGTCTGAGGGGCAGTTGTACAACATGTTCAGCTTTCCTTCCCAAGTGCCTTCAGCCCCTGTGTCAGGCAGGGGATGACACAGAAGGAATATTCCACGTGGGAATAAAAGACCTGTATTCCCCATTCCCATGTAAGAGTCACAGCCCAGCAGTGGCAGGGTGCTGAAATTGTGGCACTGCAATGTGTGCAGGTTATTGAGGTTGGCTACCTTGGATTCATTTTTATCTCGGAATATATTTTTAGGGCTCATCTGAAATGGAAAGACATGAGAAGAGCAGACATGGTCAGAAGGGGCAGCATGTGGGGACCTGGTGCTGTGGGAAGGGTTCCTGCCACGCTGGGTCATGGCACAACATGCACCAAATCTGCACTTGTTTCCACAAAATGAAGTTATTGGTGGATATGTGAAATAAGCTTCCTAAAGCTGCAAGTGCTTTTCCATCTGACTCCAGCTTCTCTAGGTAATTCACCCCTGAGGTGAATACTTGGGTCAGAGTTAAATAGAGCTGCTTTGGGATTTTGTGGGTATGAAAACAGACTAATTTGGTGCGTAAGTCATTTTTAGTGCGCTAATTTCCTGTTTTACATGCAGAAATGGTCCATAAATGGCACAAAAGTCTTGAGGAAACTAAGCCTAAAGCATCTTGTTCACATAGACTGAAAGCAGGAGTCTTCCTATTATCTGAAAACTCTTGGTGCTTTGCTTCTTGCTAAAGACCAGCAAATCTTTATCAGTTTATAGCTCTGCATAGGTTATTAGTGGTCTCAGACTTGCATAGCTCTGTTTTTCTTCATTAATATTAGGTTTTTAGCTTTTGAATTGTTTCTTTTTGAAGAGCTCCAAGTCCATGGCCGAAGATCTGAAGTCTTTCTTTGTTAAAAAGAGCAACGACAACTATGGTGTGCAAATGAGGTGTTTAGGGAAGCAGAGCAGAAGCTGCTCTCTCTGGGTTGGGTGGCTCCTCTGCAGTGTCCCCAGGGCCCCAAAGCTGGGTGTCTCCAGCTCTGCAGCAAGGAGAGACTGCCTTGCAGTGCACCAAAGCTCCAGGCCCTGGGTGGAAATGCCCCAGCCTGGGTTCAAATCTGCCAAATGGCCTTAAAGTGAGGGTTCAGTCTCAATCCTGTGGCTCAGGACTCCCATTGACTGTGGACACTTCTTGGCTTGAATCAAAACCCAGGAGGGAGAGGCTCTCCTGGGGGAAGGCGCTGAAGTCTGGAAAACTTGCGAAAATTCTGAAGCGCAACCAAACCCGTATGAAAAACGTTGGGGTTGCTGGTGAGTTCCCAGCGTGGACAAGCCCTTGGCGGAGGCCTGGGGGAGGATTTCACGAGGGGAGAGGGGCAGCCTCCTTGCAGAGGCTCTGGCTCAGTTTCTGGGCTCTGCCCCGCTCTGGTCGTGCATCCCTCTGTGCCCAGCCCAGTCCTGACTCCAGCCACGCTTCCCTGCAATGCTCGCAGAGCTGGATCCTGGGGGCAGCAGCACCAGCCAGATGCAGGTGTAGAGAGCTCAGGGGCTGGCTCGAGTGGCAGTGAGTCCACAGCAGGCTCTCCGTGCCCAATTTATGGCCATTTACATGTGAAATTGCGCTGATCTAATTTGCATATGCAGTCATAGTAATCGCGGGCCAATTAAACTTGTAGTTCACAAAATCTGGGCCTGAAACCTTTACAATTCTTACAAACATACTAATCTGAGTGTATATATCACTTCATCAAATTCATGAAACCATAAATTGTGCCTGTCTGGCATCACCAGCTGCACGCCGGAGTCGCTGGGGCTGGGCTGAAGGAGCCATCGGCCCCATGCAGCGGCTGGGGAAGATATTTTTAATGAGCTCTTCCCTATTCAAGGATTGAATCAGAGCTGTTAGCATGTCAGGCTAAGATTCATTGCAATATCTATGGGAGATTTATCTTTATTCTTCCATTTTTTTAAAAAATGTAGTTGTCCTGGAGGAGTTGTTACAATGTCAATAAATGTGTCATCTACATTTGTTAGTGAAAATGCAGTTATAAAATGTCAGAGATTTGTTTCAAGTTTTCTATTTCTACCTTAACACTGAGGAACAGAAGTGGCTTCCAAATGGGCGGGGTGGGGAGCAAGCCTGTGGCCACCCCAGCCCTGGAGATGCTTTTCCCTGATGGGCAATTGTGTGGTTTGGGTCCCCAGCTGAGGGTGGGGACAGGCAGAGTGTGGAGGTGGCTTCCTTGGGCAAGTGGAGCTGGGTTCTGCACTGTCACCCTCCCTGGCATGGCACCGCCCCGCTGGCTGCCCCCAGGAGCTGCCTCCTCCCCAGCTGCAAACATCTGTGAGCACCCAGACAGCAACTGACCCCTAGGAGAGCAGATTAAAACATTGAGTGTGTCTCCTCAGCCTCAATCATGCTCTTCCTGCCCCATGGGGCACGTGCTCAGCATCTTCTCCAGCCCTCCCAGAGGACACCTACTGTGTCTCCACTTCCCCTTTTGTGCAGTTCAGCTTCTCATCCTGCTAATTTAGCAGAGCATCTCTGAATAGTTGGTGTTGGAGCAGGGCTTTATCATAGCCAGATGCTGTTGATGACTTGAGGTTTGGCTTTTGTTCAGTGAGAAGAGCTCTAGCTATTGAAGCACTAAGTCTGGGGCTGGCTATTGCTGAGCCAGATGGTTTCGTTCCAAATGTTTCAATTCTATAAATCTATTAATCTATAAATTCTGTTGTCACTAGGGAAATGATAGGTTAAATTTTGCAATCCTTGTAGATAGTTACCCTCTGAGTAGATATCATCAAAGATTAAAAAGTCATTATTTCTTGGCTTTTTATATATTTTTCCTTCTTTGTCATTTTTGTATAAGTTCCTACAGGGGAAAAAATTATTCCAAGTTCTGAGTTGAAGAACATCAGAAATCAGCTTCTCTGAACTGATTTTGAAAGAATTTTTTCCAACACATCGCTCCTCTTTGGTCTAGATGCAATGTTGAAGGCCTTGGTGTATTTGTAAATTTTTTTATTCTTCATATTCCGGCCAACTGCAGATTTTATTCTCTCGATGACATTTTACACATTTTGCAGAAAAGCCATTGCTCGTTCCATTTTTACCCCCATATTTTTGGTTTCAGGCCTGTAAGCAGCACTGTTTTTCTTCCCCCTAAATCTTGGTAGGCTCTGGTTGTGCTGCTCATGTCTGACTGTGGGGTTGAGGGCACCACGCTGTGCCTGTGTGCCACCAGCACCCCTCCTGCAGGGCAATGTGGCTTGGGGACCTTGGGGAAGCCCTGTGTCTGCTCAGACCCTCTGTGCTGAGGGTGCTGGGCTGGGCTGTGTGCCCTGCTGAAGGACTGAGCTGCACAGAGCCACTTTGGGCTGTGCAGGGTGGATTTGGGGCTTGTGGCTTTCCCTGCTGGTGCTGCAGTGCCCTGCCTGCTTGGGTTTACCTGGCCATGCCTGGGACAGTCCCACTGGGCACAGCTTGTACCACAGGCTGGACTCAACTGAGAGCCAGCAGACCTGATGCTTCTTAAAGCAATCCCATAGTCTTGCAACACATTTTATGTCTGATCAGCTATGGTTTTGGGAAATGAAACAGTTCTTGGAAAGAGAAACAGCTGCTGGTGGAGCTAGGTGAATTCACAGATCTGACCTAGAGGCTCAGCCAAGGGAAGAAAGATTTTTAGCCAGCTCCAGCCTCAGTGTCCCAATGTGAAACCACATTTCTGTGTGTCCCTGAACTATCTCCTGCTCAGTGAGTGCTGCAGGTAGTGTGAGCCTGATCAGCTCCTCAGGGACCTAACACTGGGCTCCAAAACGTGGGAGTAAAACAAAACAGACAGCTCTGAGCCTGAGAACTCACCTGCAGTCATAAAACCAGTCTGGGCTCACCTAGGGGGTGCCTTGCTGTAAGCAGGGACGTGCCCAGCCCTCCCAAGGGTGCTGCCAGGGCAGAGCCCAGCCCTGCTCCTGCCCACGCTGCCTGCCCAGGTGGAGCTGAGCAGGGAGAGCAAAACCTGCCCACTTCACCCACCCCCAAGGCAGCAGCTTGCATGGAGCTCTCCGTGCTGGTGCTTTGCTCCAGCATAACTTTAAAGTTGTTAGGGACAAAGCTTTCAATGTATTTGCCTGAGTTTATGCAAATGTATTAAAATGAATGCAAATTGCAATCTATTGATTTTTTTAAAATGATATTGGCAGGCATGAATGAGGCAGAAACACACCGCACTGATTTTTCACTATCTTGCATCTTTTCAAGCACTTTACTCTTGTGCACAGTGAACAGAAGTGTCTGAAACTCTGTTTTATGCTCGCTTTGTAGAGGCCAGAAAGCTGAACACACAGTGGAGAGGAGCTGAGCCCAAAACCATTAACCATTTTGAAACTAGAGAGGATTAGTGTCACCAGATCTGTGTATTGACGAACAGAAACACATGTGGGGGGGAGCACTTTGTGCTTGCCGTGTAAGAGAAGCACAAGAGCTGTAACTTGGGTGTGCTGGGGAAGAACCCCAGCAAGGGAAAGGCTGGGGGGACTCAGCAGAGTGCAGGGAACCACACTGGGCAGCCCTTGAGGGGACAGAGGCGGGAGAGCTGTGCTGGGAGCCCCAGGAGGATGCTCTGAGGGAGTGGTGGTGACAGCCCTGCTGATGGCACGGCCTGGCATGGACCTGGAGCTGCCCAAAAGCAGGGCTGGGCACCAGAACCACCCAGAGAGTGGTGGGGGAGCTCTGGGGTGCAGGGTCTGTGCCCCCCAAAGCTCTGCTGCTCCTCAGCTCGTGCAGCAGGAGAGGCCTGGCCCCAGCTGCAGCTTGTACTGAGTGACTTAGTGGTTTATTTTTGAATTCCTTTTCAGTTTATAATAACTGGCCTGAACCTTTGGGTTCTGCATCTCCTGTCCATGTTGTTTTTTTGAAGTCTTTGTTACAGAGTAATAGTGTCTATCAATACCACATGGCTTTTATTTACGTGAGTTTGTTAAAGGATACACAAAAAAGGTGACTCTTGATCTAGAGTAAGGACAGGCAGGTTGGGAAGGTGCTGGGGGGGAGTGATTGCTGCTATGACTGAGCAGTGTGCTGAAGGACATCAGCCTCGTGCTCTGCTGCTGGGACAGGACATGGGAACACACTTAAAGATTTCTATAATTTAATTTCAGTTGCTTTGTTTGTTTGAAGAATGGTCTCCTGTGTTTTCTTTATAAGGCGGGAGGGTTTTCCTTGCAGATGGTTTGAAGATGAGGGTTGGAAGGCTTGTGGAGGTAAAGAGCCACCCAGCCTCTTGTCAGAATTTTCTCAGCAGCTGCAGTGAGAGAGGCCAGGCCAATCTGGGGGTGCCTGGCAGGGGCTGTGCAGCAAAACACCACTGAGGTGACTGTGGGGCTAATGCTGTGCCCAGAGACTGAGCTTGGCATGGGAGGGACTCAGCTCTTTGTGACCTTCCTGTTGTCATTCCCCTCACCTTGACACTTGTCCAGCTTCCACCTGGTGTGGCTGGGTCAGATGCCAGCTGATGGCTGCCTGGTGACCTGTGCAAGTGTTGCAATTCCAATGCATTCCTGGAACTGTGGATAAATATCTCCAGCTACAACTTGAATTTGTTGTAGTAGGGGTTTTTTTGGGTTTTTTTTTTTTTTTTGGAAGTTCTCATTGCAGCCCTGCAGGGGCAATGGGTACAGGAGTCACACCTCTTTCATCTGAATAATTTCCTTTCAACATCAGGGCACTACAGGATGGGTTTCATCCTGCACAGGCTCCTGTCCAAGAGTTTTCATCATCACTAAACTTTTGTGACAAGCTGAACTCAAACATTTGTGGGGGGCGGGGAAGCATAGGAGATGTGTTTGGTGTCACTGGTGTTGTAAATAATTGCTGGACAAGATGGAAGTAATGTGTTGAAGAAGAATTGATGACCTCTATCAGAAACACTAATGAAACATTTCTGTTAGAGGGGAATTAGATGGTCATGTTTGTATGGCTTTTCATAGGAAAATATTTCATATTAATTGGCTACAGTGCAAACTTTGGGATAGAAAATGGCTCCTTGTGGCTGGTTCTATATGGAAATCAACGAGGTAGAGCAAATTTGTTGCTAACCTGCAGCTTATACAATATTGCATTTATTGGGGAGACTTAAATCCTAAACCTGCTGTTATATACCCATTTATGGAGCAAACACCTAATGCTCTTCCATTGGTTTAATGTACTATTTGCTTAATGGACCATTGACATAATCATTTGATATAGATTCCAGTCATACTATGCTACCAAGCCATGATATATTAATATAGCCCCATAGCAGTGGTGGAGAGCGAGCATGTTTTATTATTATCCATGACCAATTAGCTTCTGGCTATCTTAGGGACACACTTCTCTAGGTGTTAGTCTTTATGGACCTGATTTTAAGAAGTCTGAGCATTCCCAGCTTCCACTGAAGTGAATTGTGTTTCCTGATGGATCCATATTTCCAGGTTACTCAAAGCCCCAAATACAACCTGTGGGCACATCACTGTAACTGTACATTTCCACTTGCACTTGGAGATTTTTCAGTTCTTTTACTGTTAATGATTTTCTTCTGTTTTTATTCAATGGATAATGAAATAATGCTTTTCTTTCCCTTTCTATCTTTCTTCTTGATCAATCAAAAGAAGTCTGTAAGGTCAGAAGGGACTGTCTGTGTCAGGATGTTGGGAAAGATTTGGGGAAGATTTCTCCACTGCAAGGGTGGTGTGGCACTGGAGCAGGCTGCCCAGGGCAGTGGGGCAGTGCCACCCCTGGCTGGGTTTAAAAAATTTGTGGATGTGGCACTGAGGGCCGTGGTTTAGTGTGGGCTTGTTAGTGCTGGGTTAACAGTTGGACTCGATTTTAAAGGTCCTTTCTAACTTCAATAATTGTATGACTCAGTGATTAATATAGATACATTTAGTTGCTCACAAATAGGATTATTGTGCTGCAGTTATGATAGCTAGTGCAGAGCTGTACAGCAGCAAATATGATCTCTTCTGTCTTTCACCCCCCTCATGCTCAGATTATTAATAACAATATGAAAATACGAGGGACCAGCATGCAGATTCTGCTCTTTGTGGGGTGCCTGCAAAATTAAGTGATCATTATAAATAGGAGGCAAAATTGGCATTTTATCTGTCTCATACGCTGTAATTAAGTAGCTGATTTCTTCCTGATGTGGCAGCAACAGTGGCTATGGAGAGAAGGAGAAAGGGTAATAGTTTTTCCAGTCATTTCTGTGAGGCTGCCTTATACAGGAAAATAAAGATATAAAGCACAGGTGACAAGGGAACAGAAGAGTTACTGATAAAAGGAGTAAAATAAGAGGTTTGATTTACACAGATTGAAAAGTATGTAGAGATGTTTGAGTGGATGAAAACAGGGTGGAGCAGTCTGGGCTCCTGGAGCACTGGAGGCAGTGTGTATGAGCCAGAGGGAGGACAGTGCCAGAGGGGAGAAGCAATGAACTAGAATGCATGAGTTCATCCAACTGTTTAGAAGCAGCTTTAATATTCTGGACTGGTTTTAACACTAAAATCCAACTTCAAAAAAAAAAAAAAAGGAACAAGCTTCTTAAAGAAAAGCAGGTAAATTTTCCTGGTTGTTGCTGAAGAGTTACCACCATCCTGCCCATCTCCCCTGCTCTGATGGGACCCTTCCATGCTGCTCTGTGTAGCAGTCCCACCCTCAGAGTGAGGAGAGGCACCTCCTGTGAGTGTTTCCTGCTGTGTGAAGGCTGTGCTATGTTCCCTGCTAAAATCCTGGCTGTTTTCCTCAGGGTATCATGGGGACTTGTAGGGGTATCTTTAGGAGAGACTCTGCTAAGCATCTTGGATTGTGTACTTGAGTCATGTGTAGATGTACACATTTCATGCTTGCTAACTCAGAGTGCTATTCATGCTGTGCCCTGGATAATGTAAAATCATGTAGAAAGTGTAATGTGGGAGAATATAATTAAAACTATATGATGTGGTTGCACCAAATAACTTAATTGAGTTCTTGAAGGAAACCAGTTTTCTGTTTTCCCAGTTTTTAGCTTTTCATATTTGTTTCTTTTTGTAGCACTGCCATTTTCTTAATGTTGGTGTTTGTAAACAACTTTCAAAGCTCCTTAGATGGAGGAAGTTTCCCCTCCCTTCCTTTCCAAGTTGTTCTGCGTGTGTAACGTGGAGGAAAACGTGTCAGGCAGGATCTGAGGGCCTGAGAGGTGAAGCTGCTGCAGCTTCATGTTCATGTCCAACCAGCAGCAAGGCTGAGGATGTATTTACAGTAGACAAATCATGTACCACAATGAGATGCATAGATAGTTAGATATGTGTGTGTATATACACACAGAGCTGGGGACACAGAGCAGGCAAGTACAGAGTGCTCACACAGATGCACACACCACTGAGAGCTCCATCCAGCTCTCCTCTCTGCTTGTATTATATTCTATATTCTATATTCTATACATTATCAAATAAGACATGGGTACACACACATGGTGCAGCCTACAGCAGCAGTGCTCAGGCACCCAGCCTGGCTGGAGCCCTGCCTGCCACCCTCCTCCTGTGCCCCTGTGGGTTTGTGATGGGCTGGTGCTGGCTGACAGGAGTCACCGAGGGCTGCCCATGGCTTGGTGCTCTTCTCTCAGGGCTGGCTGGGGCTGCCTGTCCCCAGTGGTGTCCCTTTTGCTCCCCAGCATGGCTGGAATCTCCTCCCTTCTCCCTGACCCCTCTGGTGGGTCTCACCTGGACTCCTCACTCGCAGAGTCCTCCTGGACCTGCTGTGGGATGCAGCAAAGCCAGTTCTCTCCAAAAAGTCCCTGCAGAGTCTGGGGGAGGAAAAAGCATGTACAGGAATAATCTTACTTGAACTTGGACAACTGGCAGCCATATGTGTAAGCAAACAAAGTTTTACTGCTTCTCTAAAAGAGATAGTTTTAAAAGCTTTATTTTCTTGCCAGTTGGCTAAGAAGCGAGCAAGGAACAATAGATTCAAGCTGAAATAATTTGCATTTATGATGAAGACAAGGAATATCTACCTTGCATTTTCCTAAAAAAGAAAAATTAAACCCCATTTTTAATTAACTGATAAACTATTAATCAAATTTTTGCAATGTTAGGTGACACATTATTCATTTAGATAGAATGACTGTGAACTTAAACTAATCAAATCTGATTTGCCCACATATGCTTGATTGAAATACATTTTAACTAGCATATACAAAGAGAAAATCTTGGATTTCTTACCTAATCTTCAGAGTATACTGCTGAGTTAATAAGGGCAGTTTTTTTTAAATGAGACCACCATTTCTTAATCTGCATATCAAAATCAAGAGCAACTTAATTGCAAAACACATATTCCTGAAATCTAATCATTATACTGCTTTAGGGTATTTTATTGAAGCATGTTAAATTATGGACAGAATATTAATGATGAAGCTAATCAAACCCAATTAGTCACTTCTAACAATAGTCACATAAATATACAAGTCAGGTACTAAAGTACTGTAGGTATGGTTTTAAGGTTTTTTTTTTTAATATAAAATTTATGTGGTATATATGAATTATATACTCGTTATTTTTAATCTAAAAATCTAGGACAAGTCATTTCAAAGAAAATGTGATATGCCAGAAGACAATAGGACTTGTCCCTCACCATTAGAAGTGACAGTGCTGATGTGAGACTGGCTGAGGGCTGCTGTGGCAGAGGCACAGGGTGAGCAGCACACAAGGGAGGCTCTGGATGTGCACGTGCAGTTTGTGTCTGCCCGGCTGGGACTGCCCCACTGCACAGCCCTGGCTGTGTGCTCAGCCTGCACAGGGCAGCACTTGCATCTGCTGCTGCAATAATTGTGCTATTTCATAATTACACATGTATTGTGTCTGCATTAAAAATCAGCCTCTTCCTTTAAGCCCGGCGCAGCATCTCGTAGAGATTTAAGCACAGTGCTTATCTTCATGCTGATTCCTTTATGTGTACTTTGATATTGATATTTTGGGTGGCTTTCAGTTTGTTTCAGCCTCCTGCTTGCTAATTATGAGAGGGCAGCTGTCATCTTACTTTAGGTCTATCTATTCCATCAGAAAATTCACACAATGCAGGGGTCACAGATGACCTTCTACTGATGTATCTTTTGAAAGATGATGTGTTTTCAAAATCCTTTTAAATTGCAACTCTTACAGTTCCCATAATTATGCAGGTCACATAAAAGAATGACTTAGCATATTTATAACCCCTCTTTGCACTTTCAGATTTAAGGACATGTATTTTCTAATTTGTAATCATCTAATTTTAAAAAGGGGTATCCATAAATAATAGGTATGGTTTTAGTGCCAGACAGGGAAGCCCTGACAGGATTTGTGACACCGTGGGTGCCAGTGGCTGTGCTGTGTCAGGGAACTGAGCAGCTTTTTCCTCCTGCAAGCCACGATTAGCAGTGGCTCAGGCAGGGCACTGGGGAGCCTCCCCTGGCAGATCTCATGGAAATGGTACCCAGTGATGAGCAAGGGGAGCTGCTGCCACAGGCAGGGCAGCAGGAAGGGCACAGCAAGGCTTTCACATGGAGCTGCTGGCCATAGCTCCAGGGGCTGGGCCACCATGGGCACCAGCAAGGGCAGGGATGGATTTGTGGAACCATCACACTCAGGTGGCTGTGGAGGGGTCCCTGGCACACACCTGGCTGTGAGCAGGTCTCTGCTACCCTGAGCTCCCAGAGGGGCACAGCTCTTGGGGGATGCTACATGGGTACCAGAGGTGAAACTTGCTTTTCCACACTGACTCCTTTAATAATGAGATCGTGCACAGGTGCTTATGCTAGAAACCAACCAAAGCATGCTGGTTCTTGTGTTCAGAAAATAGCTGTGTGGCAGAGGTCTGGGCAGCCCCTCCAGAAGGTGCTGGGAGGGGAGCAGCCCCTGTCCTTCGATGGCTGTGCTGGCAGCAATCAGTGGCCAGCCCTTGCAAACAGTCTGTAATGACACTGGGATCTGCAAGGGGCTTTTTCAAATCAGTGTAAGATTAGTTGAAATCTACTTCTATGAAAAGAAAATACTTCAGTGAAATAAAAAGCTGCTGTTAAAAGTAGCACTGGAGCTTTGGCTTTAGATAAGATTTACATTTTTACCTGCCATGCAAGTCCAAATTGATTTGTCATAAATAGTGTCCACAAAAACAGGCTGAGGGACCAAGGGCTATCTGAGCTGATACATGCTTATGTGCCTTTTAATGTGAGTATACGGCTTTTTCCAAAAGGAATCAAAAGCTTCTGGCAAGTTTGAAAAGGGAGATGACTGATACTGTATTGTAAATAGGGAAATTAAGACTTCCTCTACTCCTTCATAAACTCTTCTGGAAAGCTGCCTATGCTCTAAAGGCCGCAGGCTGTTTTATTCTATCTTTCATTATAAAAAGAAGATTGAGAAGTGACTCAATTATAATGTATAAGCACCTTCATGGGAAGAAAATACAGGCTACCAGGGAGTTTTTTCAGCTAGCAGGGAAATGTGTCAGAACAACCAATTCTGCAAACTGAAGTGGAAATGGGAAATAAAGCTGCTGTTTCCAAGCGCCTGCTGGAGCTCTGCTGGGCTTCATGATGGGCTCTGCCTGTCTTGGTGGTCCTCAGACTATGACAAAGTGTCTCTAAACAGTGTCATTTAGTCATGTAGAAGCTCTTAATCAAAGTCTAAAGTATTAAACTTAATGCAAACCTATTTTGGTGGTCTAGGGGCTTTTGCTGTGCAAGTTGGGGTATCTGATCTAATATTCCTGTCTTGCCTTGACATAACAGACCTAGCCATTACACTTCCTTGTCCATCATAATTGAGCTTCAAGAGATATTTGGTGCTGTCTTGTGAGTGCAGGAGGAAATCACTGGTTCCTTGTTTTTTCTCACATTTCAGTTGCATAACAAACCATCATCCCAAGCAAAAGAACACTTGCAAGTAAAGAACCCAGTATTTATTTCCTCTCATTCACATAATACCTGGTTGCTCCTATAGCTACTTGAAGAGTTAGTTCTCTCCACTGTCTGAGTTTGTGCAATGCTCCAAATGCAGTGCAGCTGTGTGTACTTGGCTGGGGCTGCCTTCAGCCTGGCCCGTGCCCAGGGGACAGTGACTGTCTGTGCAACCCCCTGGACAAGGGCATGCCTGTCTCACACACACAGCTGAGTGTCTGGGGGTGCTGAGCATGTGGCAGGGAGAAAATCAGGTCACAGTGTATGGAATCTGGGGGAAGAGCCACTCCAAACACAGCTTACTGCAGTGTTTTATAAGAATAATTGGGAAACTGCAAATTAGTTAAAGCTTATCAGCTGGGTGGTTATTGCATCATGCCTCCAGTGAGAAAACAAAAATCCTCTGCTTCAGCATGGTTTGAGTACAGCTTCATTCCCACTGTGTGGCTCTTTGGACCCAGCAACCTGCATATAGTGGTATTTGAATTCATCAGTGTTTCAAAAGAACATTAAAATTTAACAAGTACATTTAACTAAAAAATCTATATCTAAATAGCATGGAGGTAGTGATAAAAAGGAGGTAATTCAGGCCAAGATATTGCATTAACTTCCCTGTGAAAGGACCTTTCAGACAGCGTGGAGCCGGGTGGAAGTCACTGAACTAATGCCAGAGCCCAAGGAGCCCGTGCCTCGGTTCAGAGGGGTGTCAGTGTTTGGGGTTTTTTTTGAGATAAGTTTAAAAATACCCTCAAAAAAACCTCAAAAAAACCCCAAAAAACAAAAGTAACAAAAACAAACTCGTAAAAAAAAAAAAACAAAACCCCAATTTTTAGGGGGTTTTCTTTGCTAGTACTACAAAGCCATTTTGCTTATCAGAATCATCTTTCTGGAAAGCTTTCTTCCCAAACAGATTCACTGAAACAGGGCAAGAGCATGGCCCACCCCTATATCACTCCAACCTTACCAGTGCCTTTATTAAGGTTAGTATCTATCTCTGTAATAACTGAATTTTATTTCTCTTGGGTGAGGTGAAAGTTCTGATACAGTAGAAGAAATGTTAAATCCCTATGACTCTGCATGATTCCTAAAACTGTCTACTGCAACCATATGGACAAAGTCTGTCCTTTGCTACCTTCTTCCCACCTCATGCTAAAACATCTCTAAAGTGCTAAAGGAACAAAGCCCAGACCCCTTGAGTTCATTCAATCATGGATGAAATTAAAGTGCTTACACAATATTGTAGAGTACTCTGCAAATACTGAGTCACCACAGTGAGTTGTCACTTCTCTTATAAAAATTACTGAAAATCATTATTGTGTGATTTATTTCCCTGGCAGTTTATCTAAAAATAAAAATCGGACCCAGATTTTCTCAAAGCCTCTAAGTCTCAGCTGTTTCAAAACTGGAAGTTAATAGTGAAAGCTGCTGCCTGACAGTTTTAAATCCCTTTTCCTATGTGAGCTGGGGGTATGAGGCTTCAGGAGCTCCCAGGGTTGCAGGAGGGGTGGGAGCTTGTGAGCATGGCCATGTGCACAGACCATTCCTCCCCAGCAGTTCTACACTGTGTGCTTCCCCTTCCATCTCAGAAAAGTGTGGCAGAATTGAAAGCTGAGGTGTTGTGGAGCAAATCTCCTTCTGTGAGAGTCTCCTACTTGATCTCTGGATGACAGGAGGTTAATTGGGAGGCTTGGCTGTAAAGAAAGGCTGGAGAAGGTTTGTTGCTGCTTGGCATGCTGCTGTTTATTACAGATGTGTGATGAATGACACTTCCTCTTTCTGAGAGCTAGGAGTTGCCAGATGTTTGCACCCCAGTTTCCAGGCTCTGTAGGTCAGAACAGAGCTGGTTGGGCTGTAAAGGTTTGTGTGTGCTCTCTTTTGGGGACATATGGGTTAAAGCAGATTTTCAGAATAAAAGCCTGACTCTATTGAAATGAGTGGCAAAACTCCCATTCACTCTGGACTGTCAAAATGATCTGTAGAGCCCCCTAAGATTTGTCTTCTGTTAATAATTATTACTTGTACATAAAAGTAAACTTCTATATTTAAAACTTATAACTTGGCAACCACGGAATGCACATGTCTATAATGAATAACCATGTGAGCTTATTACTTCAGCTCTCTTCCATTCTCATCCTTTTCTATATTTTACCTGCTATTCATCTCTCCAAATTTCAGATTGTAAGGTCTTCTGGGCAGAGACCATTTTTTTCTGCTGGCAAAGTGGCTCTGTGTCAAACAAGGCAAGTATTTTAAATCAGGGGAAACAAATGTTCCTGCATTTGACAGTTTCTGAACATGAATGCAAGTGATCAGGCATGCGTGTCTAGAGATGTGCTTTCCACATACACATATTGTTTCCTTTTAAAGACATCTGCATCTACTGAATTCAGTCCAGAATTTGGCCTATAAGTTTACCATTATTATGCCTCAATTCAGCAAAGCGTGACTGTAGGGAGACTTAAAATTAAGTATACATGTAAGTGCTTTGTTGGATGGAGGCCTCTAAGACTTTGTGCATTTATGCTCTTGTAATTTTAAAATGAAACATATTATTCAAAGTCTTCAGTTCTTTATGCTGTCACTTCCTCACTTATTTTGATTTATTATGTATATGTATACGTCTCCTAAATTCTAGATGCTTTTAAAAACAAATAAATTCAAAATACATTGAAATCAAATATAAAAGTAGCGTTTGCTCTTAACTGAGCTACAATAATGTCTTTAGTTCACCAGCATCATTTTTGTGCCTTAGCAGCAACTTCCCTATCAAGGCTGTCTCATGTCAAAAATTTGGTTTTTAGCCAAGAGCAAACATGTCTGGCCCAAAGTGCAGAGCTCTTTATGGACAAGCAGCCCTAACATCTTTGTTCCCAAGAATGGCAAATATTGCTGCATCTTCTCTTCGCTGAGTTGCACCCTCTTGTTGAGGGGGTGTTCAGAAGTGCTGCCCTTCCAGTCCTGCCACCATGATGATGTTTTGGACTTGCTTTTGGGCCATTATAATTTTCCATGCAAATTTTAAACCACAGGGATGCCACTCAAGGATGCCTGCTGGCTGTTGCTGTGGCAGAACAGACCAGGTTTGCATGGAGAGGAAAACAGAAATGAGGTGAGATGGGCAGGCAGGACCTTCCTTGTAATGGAGCCCAATAAATGCCAGTAAACGGACACCAGTTAAGGCTCTTCATGTAAATTGATATGGAGCCCAGTTCAGGTTATTAAAACACTTTGAATGTCTCTCCTCTCAATGAGGTCAATTACATTTGATATGCCAAAGGATATGGAAAAACCCAGTTGTCTTTAGCATAGGAGTCTAATAAATCCTAACTTGTTCTGTTTTATAAAATTGGTATTATTTGAACATGTGTCCTAAAAAAACAGACTGCATCTTTTGGAAGTATTCCCCTCTTTGGGGCTCATTGTTGCTTGCCTTAAGTGTTGGGATCATCTTACTGATGTTTGCTTAAATATTTGTAGTTTACATCACTCCACAGGAAATATGTATTTCAAGTCTCTTATTCTTTTTTCTTTCTCTAAATAATGATCATAAGCATCTTGGGGGAATCTTGAGGGGTCAGAAAATATGAAGACAACTGATTTTGTGGCATTTCCTTTGCTAAAAATCTCTCTTCTCTCAGTGAGTTCAGCAAGAAGTGGAGTTACACTGCTGAGCCTGCAGACCTCCATTTGAAGTGCCACCTGCAGTGGTGGTTTATGAGATGAGGTTTGCTCTCCTAGAAGTTATAATGAGACCACCCAGCCCCGACTGCATATGCCATGGATTAGAATTCACATGGTAATAATTTCTCACTATTACCAAGGCCAGATTTGATCTGGTTATGCAAAAAGGAGTTCCAGTCGTGCTCTGACTCTCCTCAGTCTACAGCTTCCAGAGAAACTCCTTCTTAGGCAAGTTGATGAATTTTTCTCTCTCGAGGAGAGTCCTGGATCATGAAGTTACTTTCCCTGAAGCCATGAGGACTGTGTCCATAATTGGGATTACATGCTTAAGAAAGGACTTGCAGGAATGAATTGTAGGAATGAATTGTAATATGCTTTTGGTTTGTAGCAGCACAAGTAGAGGACTGTGGTTTCTGGCTTCCTTTGGTTTGCCATATTCCCATCCCAGCTGTTTTGTTAAAAATCAATGTAATGCTCAATATCATTTGTGACTTTACTGAGAAGAACTAAACAGAATTGGAAGGATATCTGGAAACCAAAGGTGCCTTTAGCAACAAAATGCAGTGTTTTAAAGTAGAAAAAAATGCCAAGAAAGAAAACAAAAGGTGAAATGAAAGGGAAGTTGAATGATAGGGAAACAGGTTTAAGCTTGTCAGAGAAATGCCCTGTTTTAATATGAGTACATTTGTTAAAGTGTATAAATAAATATATGTAAATATATGTAAATAGTTCCCTGAAGTGAATAAGAAATTACAATTAAAGAGATAGACAAAATTATTAATTGAAAATAATGATAAACCCAACCTTTGTAGTTACCAGCTTTACTTCAGTCACAGAAACTCAGGTAAAAAATCAGAAAAGCAGTTTAGTGCTTCTGTGCTGGCTTGCTGCATTGTAGAGACAAGACCCCAATTATTTGGAGAAATGTCCCTTGATCACTTGGAAAGAAGGCAGTGGGAATGCCCCCTTAGCAGGTACCCCTTCTACAAACTGGAAACCAGAGGAAGAGTTTTCTGAGACATGAACAGCATCAAACTGGCTGCTGTGCTACAGCAAAAAATAATGGTGTATAACCTGCCCTTGATCAATAATGGGCAGAAAAACATAGCCAGTAAAGAGTATTTAACAAGGCCACTTCTGGTTGAGAATTCTCTCTGGCTCTGGCCCAGCTGGCTCGTGCTGGACCTGATGCAAGACCTGTATTGAACACACTGTTGTGGGCCAAGGTTTTAGCTTGCAAAAGTGAAGTACAGGCTTTGCTTTCACACACACTTTGTGCTACCAGCTTTGTTTGACAGTTGCTGTATTGAAGAGAGTTAGTGACCCAAACATCAGAAAAGAAATTGTGCATTTGTGGTGTGGGAGACCACTAAATCTGCCCCTTGAGTCTGCACGAGGGCTGCTCTCATGCTGCCACCCTCATCACCACCCTACCAAAAGAGAGGAAATAGCTTGTGAGAAAAACAGACATCCTTAATGTCACAGTCTTCCTGTTAATGGAAACCTGCCTTTGGTCCTGTCTGTTTAGCAAGATAAAAAAATAAATTTCACAGTACCCCCTCATACAAACCTCAGAACTTAATTCTCCTTTCACTAGTGCAGGTATAAATCACCAGTGAAGTCAACAGAGTTATTTCAGCTTTAATTCTGGGACATATGAGAGGAGATTGAAGCCCTTAAGGTATTTGGTATCTAGGCTATCTTTACTGATACACTGCCATGATCAGAAAGCTCTCCTCCTTCACCGGGAAAAGATGAGGGGAAAAAGCAAAGTGACACTAATCTTTTCCGAGTCAGGCTTTCCTCTTGGGTGTGACTACATGCAGAAAAGCAGGGATTTCCAGGTGATACTAATCAAAGATGGCAGAAGCAACTACAAAGCATACAAATAAAGCATCCAAGTTTCATGCACCAAACCAAGCATGACAGTGCTCACAGAATAGCAGCTACACTACAGTCAGCTGCGTCGCTGCGAGGGGCCCCGAACTTTGCTGCGTGACAGCAAGATGAAAACAAGCTCTGTTGTTATTATTAGCAAACACATAATAAGGTTAAAGCATAATGCACACTAATAGTTGGTTATCCTGCCTTATGTATATATTTTATATAGATGCCTTTTTTATCAGGAAAAATGAAATTTCTACAGATGGTCTCACCAGACAGCTTACAGTTTGTTGCAGCTCTTTTTTTTTTTTTTTTTTTTTTTTTTTTTTTTAACTAGCTGTCCCTAGATGTGTGTGGTAATGTGTGTGTCTGCAAAGGTATGGGCTATTTGTGACAATTTTCTGTATCCTGGCTGAATCCAATACACAGATCCAGACTCCTCTTCATCACTACCAACGTGGAAACAAAATACACTGTGTTGATGGACTTTAAGGTCCAGTAGTTCCAACCAGAAAATCAGGCCCCTTTTTCTCTCTGCAGAGACAAATGAACATCAACCTAATCATTACTTAACCCTGTCCAAAAACTGATCATGAGGGAACATCTGTTTGATGGTTCTCAGGTATCAGTACGTTAAACATGGGATAGTTGTGTGGATGGATAGCAAGGGTGAGGCTAAGTTGGTGACACAGAGCAAATAAATGTTTAGCTGTCACCTAGTGCCCCATAGCTTACATTTCAAGCATGAGTTAAGGTATTTAAGTATGTAATCAAAAAAAGAGTAGCATGTTGGTGTCATCCCTGAAGCCTCTCACCTTTCTCTAATGAGAAAAGACAGGAGAGAGGAACACGCTAATGTCAGCACCATGATGTTTCAGAACAACAACCAAATAAAAGCCTTACTTGTTCTATGTCTGGACAATGAAAGGTGTCTTGTAGTTTGACTCCATTGTCATTATCTGAACAAAACCCACTGGCTGTTTCAGGCTGATTAAACTGAGGGAGGTGCAGGCTTTGACCATGGTTCTGCAAGCATTGCAGAGCTACACTCCTTTAAACAGCTCAAGTAGAACTGGGTTGCCTTCCTGATTTACCAAAGGAGGAGGACTCATGGCCATATTTTTTTCCAACAGGAAGGCCCAAAAGGACTTATCTGCAACATAAAGAACACTTATTAGAAAAGTTAATAGTGATTTTGTTCAGAATAAAACTTTTGGATAGAAAAAATATGCAATTATTGCTGGCAGTGTGGAGACAGTTATTCTTAAATATTTGCTAGGGCACTTATCCTCCTGGCAAATCACAGCAACAAGGAAAGGCTTTTAATCTTTCACAGGAATTTAAGAATCACTAGAAGTTCATAATAAGCATACAGGGTGGGTGTTGCAGCCAGAATTATATATACAATCCCAAGATGGACTTGGTCTTATGGCATTTTGATTATGAGTTAGCTTTAACTAAAGGATACTAGTCTATGGTTTTTTCCAACAGTTTTAACATGTGCTTTTCATGACAGAAGACTGAGTATGAAATTTCCCTTCAGCAGATGTGGGAATCTGCTCATGGCCTGGAGAGCTCATTCACTATTCCTGTTCTGACACTGTGTTCACGTGCTGACAACAGAGGTAGTCACATCTCTGACCACGTGGGTCACATCTTGTTTTCCAAAGATGCATTCCTCTCATGGGAGCTCTGTCTCAGGATAACTTTTTCTCCCACTTGATAATGATGAGCCCCTTCTTGTTGCCTTTCCCCTGTACGCAACTTCCAGCCAATCCCCCACACAACGGTTGTTCTTAGCATAGCTCTGCATGTATTTGCACATGTGTGAGCTCCAAGATTCTTAACCCTCTTGTCTTCATCCATAACTTTTTGTGGATGTGTTGCAATCTATGTTGTTAAGATCTAAGGCTCTGGTTTTGTGAAACAGAGGGATCATGGATTCAGCTTTGTTTATCTCTGCAGAAAGACTGGCTGGGCCATTTTCTCCTGTGCCTCCTTCTTTTTGTCCTCTCCTTGTTTTCCCCCTCCCTTGTGACTGCTGTCTTTGCAGAGTGGTGGTGAATGACTTTGAATGAGTATGGGAGAAGGCACAGACCTCTTTGCCAAAGGAGAATGTCTTTAAGCCAGAGCCCTGGTGTGAGATTTTCTGCTGCAAACTTAACTCGACCTCTCCAAGACTTTGCTTCTAATCCACTGCTCTCACAGGTACAGCTGACCTGCTCATTTCAGAACTGAAAACAAGACACTGATTTCTCATTTTAAAAGTTCATCCAATCTGACCAGCTTGGGGTTTGGAAGAAGCTCTGCCAGCAGCTCTGTCTTCAGCTCCAGTACGGGCATGTCTGCCGAGCACTAAGCCAGACACTTGGAAGAGAACATGTAAGCTCTGCTTATTTGCCTTTCCCTCACTTAATTACAGAGAGTCCTCCAGAGTTTTCTCCAAGGTTTTATGAAAATCAGCTGGTAGGGCATCTAAAGATTTAATGTTGTAAACAAGTAAACAAAAATCTGCAGCTTAGAAGGCTAAATTTCAATTTGATTTATTTTACAATCTATAGAGTTTCTCTGGTGACAGTGGTTTTGTACAGGTTATAAGTGCAAAAGTATGTGAGAAAGGCTTCATGCTCATCTTTGGCAAATGCTGTATCCCATCTGTTTGTCACTATTAGAACATTTCTTCACTGGCAGCTGAAAAACAAAATGTACAAAAGGATGCCATAAACTATTCCATACTATCATCAATACAACCAAAGGCAAGCAGTCATTGCTCTGATAATGATGCAGCCTCTTACTTTGGAACTGTCAGAGGCCTTCAACCCAACACATTCAGTGACTAAATGGTCTACTCAAGGCACAGGAAATGGTGAAGTCTTTGGAAGAGGCACCAAGAGAAATGATGGCATGTCTTTACATTCTGTTTAGAAAATAGTGTCTTGGGATACAAAACTCCTACTTTGTGGCTCCTCTTGTTATGTTGCCTGACATAAAAAACTGAAGGGTTTTTTATGTCAGGCAAAAAAAAATTAAAATCTCAAATAAGATACTGTATCTTTATATTGTACATCTGTTTTATCTTCCGATCTAGTTGAGATGAAATGAAATCAACCAGAACATTTAAAAATTACCTGTATTTACTATCTCCTCTGTGAGCCCAGAAGTGAAGCTCTGAAGAGGTTCTGAGCAGGCTTAAAGGGAATTACCTACAATGGGCATTTAGAAGGACTGCAAGATTCGTATAACCTGTTTAAACTCGAGATATCTTTTTGCTGGTGAGCTGTTTTCTGATAACAATATATATATCTCCCTTGGCCGTTTAAAGGATCCAGAATCCCTCCCTCAGTGACAAACACGTGCCAGAGATTTTAGCTAACTTTCCATTATTCTTAAAGATTATGGATGTAGTTATTTCAAAAACCAAACTACCCAGCTGCAGTTGCAAATTTTTATTTGCAATATTGGAAGCTGTATTAAAGTCTAGCTAAAAGCTAACTTCCAGCTTGGGTAACCATGCTTTGAAAATTGTTTCTAAATTCCTCATCTGTAGAGCTTTAACAAGCTCTTCAAGGGGGATGGGAACATGGATTTACAAAAGTGCACAGCAAATACTGTGTTATGTGTAAAACAAACAGTTGTTTTGTGGTGTGTATAGGGTTAGTTCTGCTCATGGAAAGGAAGTATTCATTCTTTGGCTGGAGAAGGAAATTCTTGATCTATATGTAGGCATGATGACCCTTTGTACCTCCATCTTATGACATACTTACTAACCCCAGTGGGGGACACGGTATGAGACCCTCACCTCTACCAGCAAACATAAAAGAAAACCTCATTCACTCAAGGGAAAAGTACAGCACTAAACACAAGGTCTATGAACACACCTTCGTGGTGTTTGGGGTGTACAAGTTGAAATATATGTGCTAGGATGGCATCAAGCACCATGAGAGGCTGCTCAGCCTTCAGCAGTGCTGCCATCCAGCACGCTGAGTGTGGCTCCCTTCCAGCACTGTGCTATGCCAGAGGTGTCTAATGGCATTCACAGAGCTGGCCAGTGAGTTTACTGCACATAAATTACCTGCTGTATTGCCAGGGTGGCTGTACCCCAATTGCTTCCCATGCAGGGAGTTTGCCACGTAGGCAAGTCTGAGTGCTGCTCTAACTGATTTTAAAGAGTATTTTGCAATCTGCCAAGTCATGGCAGCCCACTGTAGAAAAAGGACAAGGTGTAATGGGTAAAAATTGAAGGAGGGGAAATTTAAGTTAGATATTGGGAAGAAATTATTTCATGTGAGGCTGGTGAGGCCCTGGAACAGGCTGCCCATGGAGGTTGTGGATAACCCAAAAGTGTTCAAGGCCAGGTTGGATGGAGTGTGGAGCAACCTAGTCTAGCAGAAGGTGGTACTTGCTCATGGCAGGGGGGATATGGGGATTTGGATTGGAGACTGAAAAAGTGTTATCATTGTTGGGTGTCAGGCATCGGAACATTTGGGTGTGAGGCATGGGCTGCCCAGGGATGTGATGGAGTGACCATTGCAGGAGGTGTTGAAGAGGTGTCTGGCACAAGTGCTGGGCAATGTGGTTTAGGAGTTACAAAGGTAGTGCTGAGGAGATAGTGGACTCGATGATCTTGAAGGTCTCTTCTAATCGTGATGATTCTATTCTATCTTTAAGGTCCTTTCTGTGATTCTGTGATTGCTCACGCCGGCCGCCCTGCCAGCGCACAGACACTCTCCAGAGCCGGCATCCCGAGGGCACAACCTGTGACAGCACCTCGCGGTTACAGAGGACACACGGCTCTGTCTCTGTGGCTCCGGGATTAGTGCAGGCCCGTCTGAGCGCCTCGCAGCCGCTGCTCCGCTTTCCGCCGCCGAGGCCTTGGCGCCCGGGCCTGCTCTCCGCATCGCCGGGCCGCGGGAGCACCGGGGCGGCCCGGGCTGCTGCCAGGGAGCCCCGGGGGTGCCGGAGCCCGGCGCGGGGGCCGGGCCGGGCCGGGCAGGGGGTGTGGAGCGCCCGCCTCTCGCGGCTCGCAGCCGGGTGCCTCCCGCGGGCCGCGGGCGCGTACCCAGAGTGCAGCAGGCGGGCGGCGCGGCCGGACCCAGCGCCGGCACCCACGGCCGGCTCTCCCCGGCGCGGCGGGAGCTGGGCCCAGGCGGCGGCGGCGGCGGCGCGGCCCAGAATGCGACACTGAGATGCTTCTTCCCCCGGCAGCGGCGGCGCCCCGGGCCCAGGCGGCGGCGGCCCCCGCGTGGATGCGGCTCTGGAGCCGGCGCTTCGCCCTGCACAAACATTTCTATAGGACTCATTCGCCCTGCTGAGGAGATCGGCCCAGACCGGCCGCTTTCCCTCCCTTCCCTTTCCCCGCTGCCCCGGAGACCGCCGGCGCGGCCCGGCCCGCATGGAGGCCCCCGGCGGCGGCGCCTCGCCGCTGAGCCCCGCGCTGGTGGGGCGGCTCCGGCGGGAGCACGAGAAGGTAAAGGGGGCACCGGGGCCGGGCCGGGGGGCGCGGGGGGCCGGGGCCGGGCCCGGGGGGACCGGGGCGGGGAGGGCACGTGGCCGCGTGACGTCACGGGCGGCGGGCCGGGGCAGCCGGAGACCCCCGGGCTGAGGACACGGTCCCTGGGACACAGCCCTGGGATCCAGCCCCTGGGACACAACCCTCTGGGACATAGGGGACATAGCCCTGGGACACAGCTCCCCCGGGACACAGCCTCCGGGACACCGCGGGGAGCGAGCTCGGGAGGCTGCAGGAGGGAAGGCCCTGCCCGCACCCCGGTGCTGCACCAGGCTGCCATGGTTAGCAGCGCCCATGAACGCGTGTTTTTATCCTCTACACGCCTCCCCATGAACGCGTGTTTTTATCCTCTACACGCCTCCCCATGAACGCGTGTTTTTATCCTCACACGCCTCCCCATGAACGCGTGTTTTTATCCTCACACGCCTCTCCGTGATTTTTCCGGCCTCCGGGACAGTCACGCCTCCAAAACCTCCCGGCCGTGTCTGACCTGCGTCATGCCGGGGCCAGCGTGCTCCTGGGCCAGCTTGAGGGGACCGTGGGTCAAAACTTAGTTGTTCATGACTTGCCTTAGGAGTCATTGGTTGTCTTTGAAATGGGTTTCAGAGAACCAGTTTTTTCTGCAGAAATTGTTCCCAAGAGTTCAGAAGCTGGTCCCACCTGAGACCACAGCACAACGTTTTTCCTGTAGATTACACTCGTGATCTTACTCAAGTGGGTCCTGAAAACCTAAGGAGTGCGATTTAGGGCTTGTAGATTCCAGCCTCGCAGTGAGCTCTGTGTGGGTGCAGGAGTCACTGGAAATAACTTGTGGTCATGTGCAGGGTGTATTTGACTCAACTGCAGTCTGCGGACTTTTCACTTTTTCTGCTCATGCGATTAAGAATTTTTTAAGCAGATGGTAAGATGCACGTTAGAGTTCCTCAGTTATAATGGAAGATTTTGTCTCCAGCCTGTATTTTGTCACATGCTGGTTTAGTTGAGAAAAAGTGAGTAACACCTGTGGGGTATTAAAATGTGCCTTGTGTGGAATATTGTGTGCACAAATGTGTTTACTTTTGAATACCCATTAGATCATTACTAAAAGACCTGTCTAGCCATCTGAGCATTAATGTGGATGAACAGTGAGAGGGTCTGCTGGAATCCTCTGCATCATCTGCCCTGCACGGATTGGAAGCCATCATGCCAATAACTGCTGATAGGAATTCACCTGCTTGGGCTCCTTCAGGGAATTTTCAGGGTGGTGGAATCTGGTGAAGAATAATTTCCCTGGTACATTGGTGTCAGGCCTAATGTGTAAGCACACGTCTGCCATAGCCACAGAGAATTATTCCCAGTTCATGGTAAGACCCCTCTGTAAGCAAGTTTAAGACTCTTCTTAAACAGATCTGCTCCAGTGGAAAAGAGGCCCAGGAGACCATTAATTAAGCCTCTGTTAGGCTGATGTACCAAAGTTATATTTTATCATAGGGAAACTTTACATAATTTCTGCAAATTGGCTGAAAAAAATGGAACACTTCAGCTTCAATATGAAATTATACTAAAGAACTACATATCTTGGTTACAATGGAGTGTCGTGATGAAGATATAGTAGACTTTCCCTCTATGCAATGAATATATATAATTGGATTACAACGGTATTTCCAGTTACAAAAATATTGTATTTTAAGATGGAGGAGGTCTTTTTATTTCTGCTGCCTCTTAGAGATCTGTATTTTTCCCACAGAACCACTGAAGTTGAAGGCTCCTGTTTTGTCTCAGCACCTGTTTTGTCTCAGCACAAAGATGAAGGAGAATTAGTTACCCACTACTTCAGTAAACTAGTAATTGTAGTGTAAGGATCATGGAAAATAGTGAAGTTACTTAGCCAGAACAATATCTCTATATACTGGCAGGCAAATACATTTCTTTTAATTACTGGGATGTTGTGCTGTCCCAGTGATGCTTGATTAAGTCCAAGGAAACCTATTTATTCCCATTAATGTGAGGGCAACCTTTAGTGAAATCATGGAACACAGCAGTACCTATCTGCAGCATTAAAGATAATATTTGAATTGTGGTTGGTTATTTTAACACCCACGCCATTGTACAACCCTGGTTCAGCTATGGGTTTGAGCTTTTAAGTGCTGCCCTGGAGAACTTGTGAGCTGAGGCTTCCTTCCTGCTTAAAAATACTGAAAGAAAAGGATGTCCATGACTTTCTGTCTTTAATCAGATAGAAGCTGCAACTTCTAGGTTTAGGACCCCTGGTGAAAAGTAATTTTAATTCTTGTTTAGGACTGCTTGCCTGTTGGACAGATTTCATCTTGTTAATTTGTGGTGATAGTAAGACCAAACTGTTAAAAGCAATTTTCAGTGCTCCTACTAAAGGCACTTTGTATAAAAACATGACTTAGAATGTGTATCTTGGGGATAAATTATAGAAGAATATCTAGTAATTTTCATGATAAAGACCATCATTGGAAGCGCAATGCCTGCGTAAAGTTTTGAATATTTCTGTAAGAAGAGTATAATGTATGTGTCATGGATTACTTGTAAAAGCAATATATGTTAGCTGAAAATGCTGCAGTAAATCTATTGCAAGTTAGTAGAGGAATTATAAAATGAATATTTAAATAGGAGGATTCTCATACTATAGGCCCTGCGTTTAAACATAATATTTGATATACATTTATTCCTGCAATCAGGTGGGTTGGGATTACTAAGTGATGGGAAGTTGACAAGTCAGATGTGTATGATTTGGAAAGACTTGTGTAGACAGTGAATTTACAGTGGGAGGATAGGTTCTGTAGTTCCTGAGCAGTGCAATGACAGTACGTGTAATGGGAGACATTACAGAGCCAATTAGACCCAAGAGACGTTTGCAGAGTGCAGACACAGGCATGGAGAATCTAAAGGATTCCACTATTAGATGGCAGTATGATTTTTTTTGTATTGCACTGACAAACACACTTTTTTATTTTCCTTTTATAAAAATTAGGACAAGGAAGTGACTCTCCTGTCACTCACCATGACAGCAAAGCACAATTAGATTGAGTGCAGCTCTTACTGTAACTCATTGGCCATTGTGCATTATGACATATTCTTAATTTTTATGAATTTAAATGGTAGAGCTGTACAATCTTTAATTTCCAAATGATTTTCAAGATCCTGGGTACTTAAAGTCTTTTGAGAGTCAGAAAAACTTGTAGATAGGTTATGGAGAAGCAAATCACAGAATCCTAAGCTTACACTCTTTTAAATTGTTTCCTCTTCTACATGATTTACTTCTGGGGCTGACTGCTTCTGTTTGTCTTTTCCAAGTAATATCTGTGCTGTGAAATCAGCAACTTGGCAGTTGTAGAGCTGTTCCTGCAGTCTGAAAAGGAGCAGTGAAGCAGAGCAGGGTGTTGTTCACTTAATGCTGCTCAGGAGCCACTGGAGATCAGGAAGTGCTTGCCTGTGGACCCACAGATGAGACTCAGATGTGCTTCCCAGGGCAGTGTCTGCCATGGTTTGCACTTTTTCCAACCTGAGTCCAAGTTCACACAATCCAGAGAATGCCTGGGTGTGAGCCACCAGTGCAGCAGGGCTTCATTTGGTACAATAACTTTGAGAAGAGGGAACAGAGTGTCTAAAGCTTGGTTTGATGTGCCCCTTTTAAAAAGAACCTGTGTGAAGCTTTATTTGCCTATTCCTTTTAAAAAGATACCTGGACAATTACCTTTTTTGGAAATTGTGGTGGCATGCACTCCACCCTGTCCACTGGTTCCAGTAATGTTTTTTCAGGTGCTGCATTCAAGTAAAAGGGCTAATTCAGTTATGATCTGGAAGCTTTTTGTGGAATACTTATCGTTCCTCCAGTGTTAATTGATCATCACTTTTACTTTTTTAGTCAATATTTGTCCATGTTCTTATTAGTATGAGTTAAATACCCACAAGTTTATATAGTGCCAAGAGCTGTGAAATAAAATTAACAGATCTTCAGTAGGTTTTTTAATGGTAACTGTAGGAGATTTGACAAAAGAGTTTAAAGAGCTTTGCCTTTATTCTGGAGAGGGCAAGTCTGTGTTCAACCTCATTGGTAGCTAAAATGTGTAGATGAGATTATATGCAGAAAATTGAAGTGTTACTGAATTGTGCTGCTCTTGCAGCTGTCTGCAGAGGCTGTGAGCAGATGCAGTGACCAGGGTACCATTTGGGAATGGTGTTCAGTGGCTTTGCAGATCTCCATTCCATAGGTTTAGCTTGTAGCCTGTCTTAGATATGTTTGGATGCTCCTTGTCTCAAGTACTTCTTTCATCCTTTGAGGTTGTGAAATAATACTTTGTTTTAGGCTGAGCTTTCAGTGTTGCAGGTGGATCTGCAGCAGAGCTTTCCTTGATGCCCTCAGAGCAGCAGGTACACTGAGGCTCTGTGTTTGTTTGGTTGCATTGGGGCACTGCTGCACTGTGCAGGTGCTGCTTTTGTTCCACCTGTCTGTTAGCACAGGCTGCAGCACAGGAGCAGCAGTCTCAGACCCTTGCTCAAAATTTTCATTAATGATTTTGTGAGTTGTCCAGCTGACTTAAATTTGAACAACTTGTTAATCCTTTTGTGTGCACTTTTTTCAGTTCTTTAGCAGTTTTTGGGTGGCACGTTTGTGACAGTGCTTAGTGAACTGGGCTGGAATGCAGCTTAAAACCAAACTTTATTTTTGACCTTTTTGCCCCCTTTTTTTCCTCCCTCTTTCCTGGACCATTTTTCATCCAGTGTGGATCCCTGATGTGGTTACAAATGTCTGTCAGCAGATCGTGTCAGCTTTGGGAGGATGAGGCAGTGGAGCTGAGTGGCAGGAGCCAGGGAGGGATGATGCTGAGTTTACTCAGGACTGTGGCTGGAAGCTGAAGCACAGCCTGCAGCTATGTCTGTGAGGCAGGTGTCACAGCTCATGGCAATTTAAAGCCAGTTAAGCTTAGGTTTTGCTAGCAGCATAGTTTTTGTACTATAAACTCCATCAGAGCTTGCAAAACCTGCTTGAGATGCTGGGCTGCTTAGATCACAGGAGTTCTGTGCCTGTGCTTGCCTGCTGCTCTCTGGGTCCCTGAGCAAGCCTGGCTGTGGTGTAGCCACACAGATACATTTACCTGACCTCAGCTGAAATACTAACTTTGGAGTTCCTGTCTTGTCTCAAGATGAAGTTACAGGACATGGACACTGGCCTGCTGCCAGTGAAGGATGAGACCTTACTCTGGGTGCCTTGCTTGCCCCACTTCAGGTGGTTTGGAGGCAGTGGAACTCACTCAGCAGAAGACATCCTGCTGCCCATGAGGTGTTTTGCTGTGTAGAATTTTTGAGCTCCCCAAAATAATTTAGGTCAGAACTTAGTACTTATTTATTGATAAAGAATAGTTATGTACTACTTTTCCTGCAAAACTGCAAGACTCGCAGGTGTGTACACAATTAATAGAAAAATAGTAGATCTTACTTGTTTTCTTGTAAAGAAAAGTCAAAATCATGGCTATATTTCTAAGATTTTTTACTTTAGGAAAAAATGTTTGCCATGATTCAGATTTCTTTCTCTCTCTTCCTGCAGTATTCTTCCCAAACACGTTCCTTCAAAAGGCAAAAGTTGCCACCCAAAGGGGGTTTTATGTTAATAATTTGTTGGAATGTAGCATTTTTGAGTAATATGATTTAATAAATGAATATGAGAACTCAGAAGTGCTTTCTTCCTTTTGCATTAGATCATACAGTGTGCCAACAGACTGAAGAATTTTTAATAGTTTTATTTCATTTTTCGATTGAAAATGGGGCTCTAGGAAAAACAATTGTACAAATGCTAATTCTGTCTTTCTCCACCAGTGATTGCTGTGTTCTAGGCAAGTACTGTGTAGTTTCCTAGAGGAAAAAATGAAAATTCATTTTAAATGTTTGTTTTTTCTGTAGCTTGTTACATCCTTGTTACCAAGAGATGATTAAATATTTGACCACCCATTAGTGTTCTGTAATGTAAAGTGGTATGTGAACTGGTAATTTCATGGGTAAAATTGTAGTGTTTGGGGGTACAAGAGGGAAATCTCATGCATGAGTTGCATGGCAGAGAGGGTTTTGATACTGCAAACATTTCCAGATGGAGGCAGCTCATGTGCATGTGTGAACCACAGTAAATACTTGAATGTGGAATATTTAGCATTTAGAGCTGTGCAGAGTTGGAGTCACCTGGAGGAAGTCAGTAAAGGAAATGATGTTTGATTTACCATAAGCCTTGCAGACACGGATCTGCATTTCAGGAAACCAGCATACACTGGTGGAAGGTTCTGCACAGGACCTAGATTGAAACAGAGATATTTTTACAATCCCAAATGGCAGGGACAGTCTCCTGAAGGCAAGTCATTGGTTTTAGACTTTATTAGACCCTTACTTTAATTACCACCTCATTACTTGCTTTGCTTCTACAAAAAGTATTCCATACTGTCATTTTTCCCTAAGTAACTGGAAATGTGATTGAAAGGGATGTTTAAAGTGAGACTAATTCAAGATTAAATAGTCACAAATTATATTATTGCTACATGTAAACAAATTACTTGCATATCTGATTTTATTCAGATTACTTTTCAAGTGGTAAATAATGCTTTATCACTTATATAGTGCTCTTACATCTTTAGAGTGCTTTTCTCACATTAATTAATCATCATTAAACACTCTGAGGTGGGTAGGTTAATACTATTATCCCCATTTTGCAGATGAAGAAATGTAGACTGAGAGGTTGTGATTTGCTCAAGGCCATATAGAAGAACAGAATCAGAGCTGGGATTAGATCTGTGTCCCCAGCTTCTAATTTCAGAAGACCAGCCAGATTGTCAGTCACAGTTTTGAAGCAAAGTGCTCAAGTGTGCATGTAGAACCAGCAGACATTTGTTTGGCCTAACTTGCAACTTGTTTAAAGGGGAACTTTGCTTTTGTGCCGTGCTTCACATTTCCACCTTCATACTTGCAGGTGTGGAAGTGGCCTCTCATTCATTTAGGAGCTCTTCCTAATCCGATGCAACGTTTTTATTTTCATCATTTTCATTGAATTTAACTTCCATCTCAGAAACTTAAAAGTTTCTAATTCTCTGGACTTGAACATAGCTGCACAACTCACACAGAGCAGGTTCAGCATTGGTGCCCCAAACTGCCTGCAGGTGATACCAGGACCGGCTCTGTTACTAACAATTTTCACAAACTGAGACATAAATAAGGTTCTGACTTGGCAGCTTGTTTTACTGCTGTTCAGAAGGGATGAGGGAGAGTTATCCTCTCTGTGCTGAGCCCAGCACCTCTGTAGGCAGTGTCCAGCTGCTCAGTAGGGAGAAACATTCACTTGCATGCCCCCCACCTTGGAGAAGTACCTCAATAAGAAGAGACCTCCTTGTGCCACCACTTTGTTAATCAGAAGCACCACAGAGAGTATATTCAGCTGTTAGTAATGGGAGCACCTGCAGAAGTAACAGATCAGGAAAAAATAAGGTGCAGGAAGGAAGTGCCCTTGTACAGGAGGGTGAAAACCTGCTGAGGTGATGTGGAATAGGTTGGAGACCCATGGCACATACAGGTAAGGATCTGCTTTGTGCTGCAGCATCCTTTTCACCTGTGCTCATTGCCAGGGAAGTGTTGGAAGTGACTGTAGAGCCTGTGAAGTGACTGTATAGTGACTGTGGCTGCTGAGTTAGGAGCTCTGCCTTCCCCTGCCAGCCCTGAGCAGAGTCAGTGGTTGTAACTCACCCTGCAGAGTCAGTGCACTGCTTTTTCAAAGTGCTGCTCACTTGAATTCATGGAGGAGATTTTGAACTCTTTGAATGCAAGATGATGGAGAAGGTAGTGTATAAACAGATAGGGAAGGGAGGATGTGTTGCAGAGAGAAGGAATTCCCTGTCTTTGCTCAGCTGATGAAGTCCTTGGCTGGATGAGGAGCTGCTGGGGGTGATTTGGAGTCATGCAGTCTGCCCTGGGATCACACTGCTGAGCTGGGGACACCTGGGGACACCTGGGACGTGAGCACAGGTCTAAAGCTGATCCTCGTGCTCTGCTTGTGACACCTACAAACGAGGGATTCCCTAAAAGCAGCAACACAGGCAGCCCTAGAAATAGCTCAGGCACGTAGCAGTGAGAGCAGGGCAAGCACATCATCTGCTGCAAGGGTTTGGTTTCATCCAGCAGGGATTTGTGCCTCCCCTGTCCCCAGGGGCTGCAGTGGAGCTCCCAGGTGTGGTTCTGGTGGGTCAGGGGCTTGAGAAGCACTGCATTTTAACAACTGGCTGTTGGTGAAAAGGAAGGAGACAAGATACTTCCCTATTTGCTTTCTTTTAAGACTATGGAATATGTTTTCTGACAGTGGATCCTGTTTTAATAACCAGACCCATGATTAGATAATGTTAAGTCTGCTGCAAGAGTAGTTTAATAAATATTTTAGTATGCAGATAAGCCACTGATAACCATGTGCATTCACAAACTCATACATTTTTATGCCTAAAAGGGGAGAATTCAGAGTTTGTTGATACTGCTTCCCTATGATGCCTTAAAAGTAAAGCATACTTGGTGGCACTAGCTGTCCAGGTAAATTGAACTCAAGTGGATAAACAAGCAGGTCATTTATTTTATTTACCCTAAAAGGGTTTTTCATTCTTTAATTGTAACTCTGGATATAAATTATGTGTGGAAGATAGACTAATGATTTTCCTGTGTTTGATTAAAGGCAAAAAATCAAAGATTTGTTTATATATTTATCTATTTGTTTCTTTGCTTTGATAAGACCAGTTGTTATCCAAACAGTGAGACTGACCTAATAAAGGTCATATGCATAATTGATCTCCATCTGTTTTTCAATATTTATTCTCTCTATTCTTTAATAGACTTCAGTTCCAGAAGTGCAGCCTGCAACATTTTTAAGGTGGTATATTTTAGCACTTCTGTAAAAGGTCTCATTTTATGCTGGCCTCTGAAATGAAAAGGTTTGTTGTTGGTTCCACCCTTTGGTATCCCTTCAAGAGAGATTATATCAAAGAAGAATTAAATTAAAATTGATTGGTGTTATTGATTTTTCCCTTTTTTATTTATTTTTTTTAAGGGGGATAAAGGGTGATGGAAACAGCATATGCCCCTATGCTGTTTTGCTGATGGACTGTTTCTTAAAAACATAAAAAGCATATGTGCCCAATTAACATATTTACTAATTAAAAAAGCTTCCTGGAAACATTAAGTAGACTATCTTCTGCAACCTTTAACATTGTGGCTAATGGATATAGCCTGGAAATTTTCATAGAAGGTCCTCTAAATAATGTAAATGATTATGAATATGTAACTAGTTAATATGCAGCTACGAAAGGATTATCATGTAGAGGTTAATGAACATGCTGCTCTTACGGTTTGCAGGGCTTTTCTTTTTGTGCTTTCAGCTCACTTCATGCATGGAAAGTCATGTATTGGGAATGGAAAGCTTCCTGTCTTTTCCATCTTCATCTGTAATGGGGCAGTTAAATGGAAACTTTCTTAAAGGATTTCATAAACATTTTTGTATGCTAAATTATGTTGTGTACTTCACATTCACTGCCAAACGTGAAAGGATGAAGGATGTGGATAGAATAGGCTTGGACTCCTCAACTTGTTAGTGAGGGGCTCCAGTGTGCCTTGGCTTTGTTACCAGACAATTTATGTCTCCTGCAGAAACTTTACTCTTAAAATGGGCTTCATATTAACAATATGAATTAGATTTCTGGCTTGATGTCCTGTACAAGTCTGTGTATTTACTCTCAAGTTTAAAAATAGTTGCCTTGCACATTAAGGAAGATATTTTGCTAGGCATTTGATTTGTAGGAGTTTAAAGCAAATGATAAATTTAAACTTGGCTTATGTGGGATGACCTACCTGGCTGACTTTCCTGATGGATTATGAAATAACATAACCACAAATGTAAAGCTGATCCTTTTCATTTAAGGACTTTGCTCTGTTTAAAGAATTATTAGCTCACAAAGTAGTCCCATTTTTTTTATTCCTGCATGAGTAGGAAGTGCAGGGTCTGAGATCTGTTGAGCAAAAGCTGCACATATGCTAACAGAAAAAAAAAAAAAGTCTTTCATTCTGTTGTTTGGGGAAAAAAAAAAAGAATTATCTGCTCCAGTGATTTCAGTGGTACTTGAATGTATGTTATTGTTTTCTCTGCAAATTTTCTCATTAATTGCTTTCGAATGTTAGCATTATTTTGGCTATAGGAAAAACAAAATTTGTAAAAAAAAAAATCTAGAAAATGCTTATATTGAGAAGCTGTCTAGACATATTTAACTGCCTCATGGCTTCATTGCATTTCATATAATTGAATGAAATTGTTTGTGTTGTATTTTTGGTAACTATTATTCAGAGATCAGAATATGTTTTGAAAGACAAAATCTCCATGTAATTGTGGCAGAGAAGGTCACAGGTTTCAGTATCCTGCCTGTTTGCTGTATATAGTCTAAAAAATTGCAGTTAAAAAAGATATAAGTGTTTAATTTTAACAGTGATAATTAAGGCCTTTATTTTGTGAAGAGCTTTATTTTGTAAATTCTTTTGTATCTCTTGGGAAAGCCTGTGGCATAAGGGATTAAGTGAAATACCTTTTTTGACACCCAGAAAGAAATGATGCCAGCAGCCCATCATGGTGTCAAATACCTATGTATTTACACAGGACAAAGTTAATTTGGGCTTTTTCAAGTTAAAGTGGCCAGTGGAGACATTTGTTGATGTACTGATAGAGGAAAAATGTTTTTGGTGCTGTGAGATTCATTTGTTCTGCTTTTTAATGACTGAGTATGGGAGTTACATTGATGTCTTGTTATAATTTATGTTGTTTTCTTATTCTGCAAACATGTAACACTGAAAATAGATCGGCAGATTGCACAAACTGCTACTTATCTCAGATCCTGTGTCACCTAATAGTTATGGAGCAGGTATTGTACCGAAATAAGAAGTGAAAAGCTGTGATTTTTTCCTGTGGTTATCACTCTGCATTAGCCTGTGATAAAGTGTGCTGCTTAAGAACGACCATTCACACGCCTTTGCCCTGACAAATAAAAATGTGGATGGAGGCAACACCAAATCTGTAAAGCTCCTGTTCTAGTTTCTGATGCATTGACATTGCAGCTGTGTGCTTAGCTTTGTTTTTTTCATGAGTAGTTATCTGTTTTAATGACAGGTGGTCACTGGCTGCCAAGAAAAAATCCAGCACTGGTAAGTAAAAAAAGTCTACATGTCTAAAATACTGATGAGTAACCTAGTTATGTTTGAGTAAAGTATTGCTGTTTATTCTGATGGGAGTCAAACCCTGCTAGCATGTTTTGGGGATTAGAGTTAGTGATAGCTCAGAATTGTTGCAGTGTACTCTCCTTTAAATATATTTATTTCTCACTGATACAATTAAATTACAAAGACAGTGAACCTCAGTGTTTATACTTCTGCCTTAAAAACCTATCTCATCTGTCACTTTTGCCCAAGTAACCTTGTTGGATGAATGCTTAATCTGCCTGAATGGTGACAAGGTGCTCCCAGGGTAGAATTATTGTTGTTTTCTAACTATGGAGCAAGTAGGGAAATTCCACTTGCTCCCCTCTGTGTGCTGAAACAATGTGGAAAGTAATGTTTTGCTGATACCCCCCCCAAAAGCAAAGTACATGCTAAATCTTCATTTTTAATACTTTAAATAAATGCTTTCTTATATTAAAAAAATTATCTCTGGGCATTTTTTCTCTGTTGGCAATCTATGGTTAATAGAAAACATACCTAGTAAATAATAGTTTTGTATGGCATCTGAGGAAAATGTACATTTAATGGTGAATGAAATCTTATATTATGAGTTACTGTGAGATATAACAGTTGATCTTACAGATATCAAATTACAATATATCCATGCTGTGTTTACCATGATTTTACTGAGAGAACAACAGGAGCTGTCTTGATTATTGTCTGCAGGGTTATTGCAGAATCACAGCAACTGCCCCTTTAGTGGTGAGATTAAACCTTTGGTTATACACCATCAAGCATATAATATTTTAAATTTATTTTAAGAGGCTTTTTCTTCATGCCTGAAAGATCTCCAAGCAAATAATTTATATTTAGTGTGTATCAAATGTTTTTAGTTTAAATGCACATAGGCTGCAAGCGCTGGATAAGAGGAAAAAAATCAAGGCAATCTATACACATCATCATATTAAATTCTGACTATTGGCTCGCAAAAATAATCTAAAACTAATATGTTTCATTTATGTTTAAAATTCAGAGGCTGCATTAATTTTCAATAAGGGAAATATTGAAGTGCCTACTGGTGCTGCTGTGGTGAAGGCAGGCAGAATATCTCCAGCAGTTTCTCAGGAGCTTTGCAGTGCCTGTGCCTGCTGGCTCCTATGTGAAATTCTGCATGAGCGTTCTTCCACTCAGACAGGGCTTTTCAGAAATAAACTATTGACAGAAAGCTGCAAAATTTGAACAGATTTTGGAGCATTTGGAAAATTGTGACAATTCTTTTCCTTTTTACAAGGGCTGAGGTTTGTGGAGTGGCCTGGGAGTGTTGGTGTTGGAAGGAGGAGTTGCTCCTGTGTTTGCTTTTATGCAAACTCTGGCAATGACCCCATGAACTTGGGGGTTTTGGCCACAGAACCTCTAATGAAAAAAATAACTTACTGAATTATTTTATATAGAAAAGCAGTTTTTGTGGCATCCATACAATCTTTATTTCATAAAAAAAATTAAAATTTAGTACTCTTATTTAGATCTTGATTGTGCAAGAGCTGAGTGCTTTTGTTTCAACTGAATAATTTGCTCATGTAAGACCTTTTAAGTGGTCAGTGACACAGAAGGATGTTGAATAGAATTGGGTGAATAACAATAGGGTCTTAAAATGCTCAGCTTCAGTATATTTCCATTAAATTATTTTCCATTTTTCAGTGCACTTTTTGAAGTATATTTCTAAAGCCATGAATCCAGTAATGGGTTGGGTGTGGGATTAGTAGCTAGACATGCATTTCCCCTTCCAGGGACATGTTCAGAGCTGGAGTCCCAGTATTCCTCCTCCCTGTTCCCTTTGGTCCTTCATTGCTTGTTGTAGCACTGGCACACCCCAGTGCTTGTGAAAGCATCAGCCATACATGAAGAGAGAGCTTCTTTCCTTAAGTAATGCTATTTGAGGCCAGTTATTTAAAATGATCAATTTAAATTTCCTTTATCTGCATGGCCCAGTTCAGGATGTGACCCCAGTCTTAGGGATGGCCGTGGTGGAGGTTTGCTCAGCAAAGGGCAGCTGTCCCAGTACAAAAAGCAGCATGCTTTGCTTCTATAGTAGCACAGCTTCTGTGGCAAGTGATTTCTCCTGGTCCTGATCAGATTATTCAGTAACACACAGCAATCAGACCTTAGTGTCTTCTTTTCAGGTTAATGAAGAAATGTTGAGTGACTTCCAGCCATGAAATGATGGAAATGTTTAATCCTGCTGTGAGGGGGGGATTTTCATGCCAGGCTCTTCCCACGGAGTCTTCTCCTGCACTTGAGACATGTGCCAGGCCTTGTTTTTCAGTGGCTGCTTGGAGTCCATTTCTCAAATCCAGTTCTCCTGAGGCGAAGGCTGGGTTCTGTAAATAGCATTAAGTAATTGATTGTTATTGTTGACACCAAGTTTTCATTATATTCCTTCCTCCCCCAAAACATCTCAGTGCTTTTTGCTAAGATTCATGAGTTTGTCCTTCTTCTTTGAAGGAAGTGAATTATGTTTTCACTCTTATGTGGGCAAGGGACAGAAAGACTTTCCTAAAATGTCTGGGAGAAATCTGCTGTCAGAGCAAAGCAGCAGCAAGCATCTTTTGTAAATCAGTTCTGTGGAATATGGTTTTAATGTCCAAGTGGCATAAAAACCTAAATTCTTTTTTTCAGGATGAGTTCAACTACTTAAAATAGGTATAAAGTAGGGTGGTTACACCAGAGTTCAACTGTGAAGCAAATGAGTCAAACATAAGAGTATCAGATAATTTTTCAAAATGAATGCTGAAAAAGATTTCACTCTGCTTATGAATCTAAGAAAATCAATAGTAATATTTTGAGAGTTGTGTTATCAACTATGACATTCATTTTTCAGCACATTTATAGATTGCTTTCCTGAATCATCCTCAGAAAACCTGTAATTTGCATCTTGGGTCAGCATTGTTAAGTGTGCTGCTCTGTGCTTTCAGTTGCCTTTTATTGCAGAGTTTACTACCATATATATGTTTATTGTTTTGAAGTACAAGTAAACAATATCATCAAAGCTGACATTTATATGCCAGCTACTTCATGGAGGAGCTCATTTCTGACCATCTTTAGAATGGCAGGGGTCCATTAAAATACTTTGTCCAGACAAATTTAAGTATTTAAGAATGCCTTTACAAAAAAAGGCTTTTTTAGAGGGAGTGTAGTTGCTTGCTTTGCACACAGTAAAATCCCTGCAGCCACTGAAACACTGTTTCTGCAAAGTCCTGTGGAAAGCCAGGTGTCTGCCATGGGAACGAATTCCTTGTCCCAGTTCACCAAACCATTTCTCTCCTGGGTAGCAACATGTAGCATGAGCCTTATTTACAGTTTAGGTGGAGAAGTATCAGAAGGGATGCTTGAAGATGTGACAGAATCCTGGTGGTTGAGCCATCTTTCAGGAGTCTTGACTCTTGATAGGAATACAAAGTTAATGGGAAAATCAGAATTAATTAAAATTTTGCTCATTTATGTCAGCTCAAACCAAGGTCAGTGTATGAGCTCTGTATTACAAATGATAATTTGAAGAATTTGCCTCTTAAAAAGCATAAACTGGATTTTCAGTTCTTTTTCTAAATATTGGTGGTGTTATAACTTGGGCTTGAGCATGGAGTGAGATACTCCAAATCCTAGTGAAAGAACTGCTTCTTTGCACCATGAAAAATTCTAATTCTGAACAAGACATGCACAATCTAAAATAATCATTTACCTATCTTAATACACATTATTAGAAAATAATCTAGCTATTATGTTTGCCATCCCATGTCTTTTAGAAATGAGTTATTAATCTGTCAGCTCTATGTGTTAGAGTAAAACAGTTCATTTTTCTGTAGTTTTGTTGTTTTTTGATTTAGTAGCAGAAAACCATTAACTCTTTAGCTGTGAAATTGAACCAACTTGAATTTGTCAACAGGAAGAAGGTGGAGAGTGATTATGAGGCTCTTCAGGAGCGACTGCAGACATTGCCTGACAAGTTGTCCTACGATGTCATGGTATGTACATGGCAGAGGTCACACAGGAAAATGGGCTAAAACTGTTAAACCTGGGCTGCCTGCACTGGGGGTGAGGTGTTAGTCAGGTTGCAGTACTTAATAATGTTACATTTGTTATGATAATAGTTAAACCTTTGCTTTTGTTTCTTTCTCTTTTCTTTGAAATCCATTATAAATTACAGTGTTACTGACAACTGAAAGCTGATGACATAAATGCTTAACACAAAACCTGACATGTTTGATATGTAAATCTATTGTATAGAAAACGATAATTATGACTGAATTATGGTACTTAGTCATTTCCTGAGAAGCAAGTGGCTGTAGTATTTCCTGATTCATGGAAATAAACCCTAGAACATTGATTTTTACATAAAAAGGTGCTGCTAATTTTTGTTCCACCAATCTTCCCATTGACATAGCGATCTTTTCTGGTGCTCTGAATCTTCCCTAACAACTGCACAGCTCCCTGCGTAAAATTTGCCCTGATGGCTTGCACTCACTAAAATTTTGAACAAATTGGCTTCTCTTTCTCTTTTTTTCCTCTTCCTTTCTCAGGTTCAACTCAAGATACATCCTTGAAGTCAGGGAAGTTGTACTGCACATGACTGAGTGGCTGATTTCAGCACTCAGTGCCTGACTGCTGTCTTCCTTGGGAGCCTGGCTTAGATACAGAGTTGGGTTTTTAGTCAGACAATTTGGAGTACATTTCACCATGTGGGAAAAGGGAGGGTTTCCCATTGCTGTGCTGGTGATACAGCTCTGGTTTTTGTGTAGAGTCCATTTCTCATGTGTGTATGTGTGGCCACATGATGTAAGACATAAAGATTGTGTTGTTTCAAAGCATAGAAACTCTGTTTTTAAAGAAAGCTAGATAGTGCTTATGCTTAGTTGAAGTAGCAATGTTAACTCACATCTGTTACTTTAAATGTATAGAAACAGTTCCTATCCTGTTAGCCAAATATTTTCATATGCTTTTAATTTTGCTTAATTTTGCTTTCATCATTTTGGGGGAAGAGTGAACAGGCAGCTCATGCAGTCTGCTACTTTAAAACCAAGTCAGGGAGGGCACACATGTATGAAAAGCACATTGTGCACAGTCTTAGAGTCAGGGTCCTGCCTGCTGGAGAGCTGTTTCCAGCACTGGGATATGGAACAGAGGGAACATTGCTTTCCAAGGAGAGAGATCCACTAGGCCAAGTGCTCTGCTTCAGCACAAACACAATGAGAAAGCAAGTGGCTGTGCTGAGGAACTGAGGAGGAAGGAATAAAGTAGAGGGAGCTGATAAAACCATCTGACATAGATCTCTTTTTACCCTAAAAAGAGAGAGGCTTGATGTAGATGTGGACTTTATGCCACCTCCATTTTAGATGTAATTTGATTTTAGTTTCTGAATTTCTTTACAATTGAAGCCCAGAGGCAGCCAGGCAGGTGGCAGTGGGCCTGGGGTCACAATGCCAGGGCAGGGTCAGGGGACAGAGGTAGGGGTGGCCAAGGCTCCTCCTCACCCAGAGGACTTGCCCAAGCACTGCCTGTAAAATTTGGGCAGTAGAAGATGTCTTAAATCATAAACCCAGTGTCCTGGATGTTGCAATGCTTGTTAAAGTGGGGAATTCACATTGTAGGAAGCAGATGTTAAGTTCTAAAATGGGATTGTCACCTGTGTCCTCCTGCCTGAAGTGTCCTGCTTTTATCTGTTGTCCTTAGCCTGGAGAGCAGTTAGAGGGTGAGGGTTGCCTGTGGAGCATCCCTGGCAGGTTGAGGTTTGCAGCCTGGTGAATGACCCAGCAGAGATTAAACATTCTGTGGTCCTGCTGGGAGCTCCAATGTCTTACACTGGAATTTCTGGGTACTTAGTATTAGCAAAACAGATTCTGAGAAGAGCAGCTCATCTTTGAGTTGATCATACCTATTTATTTCAAAAAATATTAGTAAATATTTCAAAATAATTTAGCAAAGCTAATCTGGCTTTTATTAGGAAATGGATGCTGTCTGCATATAACTCAAATAATTTGTATTATCAAGGTTTGTATGTTCAGATGAAGTGAATTTGTTTTCCAAGTGAGCATTGAGTTGTATTATAGTTCTGTGTCACAAAACAAGTTGTCTGGTGAAATTCAGGTTTTCAGATTTTGTAAGTACAGTACAAAATTCAAATGGATCTGATAATTTGAATATTTATGATGGGTTATTCACTGAATAGCTGCTATAGAATTTTAATTTTTATAAAATCTGTGGTTTACTTTTTTAAAAAATTTAAGACCTGTATGACTTGCTAAGTTTTATTTTCATTAGTGATGTCTATGTCTTTGACAGGTACCTTTTGGTCCTCTTGCCTTCATGCCAGGAAAGCTTGTCCACACCAATGAGATCACTGTTCTGCTGGGGGACAACTGGTTTTCCAAATGCTCAGCAAAGCAGGCCATTGAGCTGGTTGAGCACAGGAAAAAACGTATGTATGTTTCTGAACATAATTTAATGGTTAAAATTATGTACCTTGTATTAATATATAAAATTAGTGATATCTACACTGTTCTCCTTTTTTTTCTGTGAGCTCACAAAGAAGTCCCATTCAGGTGTAATATTAGCTTAGCACCTTATCTTCCATCCTTGCTTGAGACATGATTGGATATGTCTAATTAGGAAAAGAAACCTAACTAAAAACCCCCTTTCACTTTTTTTTGATGTAGCAAAGAGGAGAAGTAGCCACTGCCTTGTGCTTTTGCTCTTGGTTACCTCATTCCTTATATTTTGTTCCCTTGTCTTGTTTCTTATTTGTTTACTGCCTTGTCTCCTGTGTTTTGGTTGTTGTTGGGCTGTTTTTGTTTGTTTGGGTTTTTGGTTTTCTTTTTGGTTTTTTTTTTGGCTTTTGTTTGTTTGTTTGTTTTTATGGGTTTGAAATTTTTTTTGGCCATTTGGTTTTCCATTTTTGTCCTCCCTGTCTCTGCACATACTTTGCTCCTGCTTGTTGGTTTTTATACTTGCTGCTCAGCTGCATTTCTGCCTCCTGCCCTTGATGTTCCTCTGGTGTGATCTTCTGGATCTGCCCAGGTCCAGTGCAGTTGATCACCACCAAGTTCAACTGCACAGAAACCCACACACCATGGAGGCAGGTAGGCAATGCCTGGGCTGGTTTCCAGCTCTTTGTAGCTGCTGCTGAGATCTTGGCTTTGAAGAGCCAGGACCAGAGCAAGAGCTGTGCTTGGTGCACTTTGGAGCTTCTTTATGGTAGAAAGGAGGAGAACCTAAAATATTTGATGTAAATGGCAAGGAAGAAAAACCACAACAAAATAGAAAATAAAAAGGTGCCTATTAGCCTTTGTTGTTTGCTACAGACAAGTATTTGAGTTGATTTTTTCATACTGGTTTACCTATGTACCTCCCATTCTTCAGTGGGTGCTCACTTCAGCTTTTTCCTGTGTATATCACAACTATTTACACTGGATTTTTGTTTGAGTGCAGCTATCCATGTTGCTGCTTGCAGCAGAATACCCTAGAGGTTCCCCATCTGAATAAGCTTTCTTTTCCAATTCTATGCAGGTAGTATTAATGTAAAAAGACTTGAGGATTTTTTTATAAAAATTCATTTGCTGTATTACTTTAAGATACTCCTTTATGAAGAGCATTGCCAAAAGTATGTAATTTGTATTTTACCTATTATCTTTCTTAATCTGGTTCTCCTGACACAACTTTGCAATTTTCTTTCTTACTGAACTGAATCTACATTATTTATTGTGACTCTTGTGAGATCTCAGGTCCAGATCTTTTTCTTTGATCATCTGCTATTTTTTTCAGTGCTGCAGAATACTTTTGTCACCGTTACATTCAGTGAAATCATTTGACCTTTGCATAGTAGGTGTTTGAACATTAAGTAGTCTGCTGGGAGACACACAATAAATGCTGGATTCTCTCCTTTATGATCTTTTAAATTGCATTTAAAATACAAACTCAGAAATACTAATTTCTTTCAAAGCAAAATAGTCATTGATGCTGGATATAAGCCCTCTGTTCAGCTGATAGTTCACTTCAGCTGTGTGATGGCTGCCAGTGGGAGGCTCCAAAACACTGGTATTAACTAAAAACTTTTTTTTAAGGACTGTTCTCAGTTTTAGATGGTAAAAAACATATTAGTACATATGCTTCTGAAAAAGGGTTACTTCTTTCCTAGATACACTTTTGTCCCTTAAAAAATACAACTGACTTAAACACTTTAAACCATTTTCATGCTAAATGAATGCAACTTAGAGAATATTAGAGATTTTATTAGTTTGTTCTAAGGAGAAAAGTTATGTATGTGAAAGATCTGTAGGCCATTGCTATGTAATATGAATTGGCTGCTTGTGGCACAAATTTGCAAGACTGATTTTTGGCAAGTATTAGTTTAAAGTGTCTTTTGTGTGTTTATTGCACTGCAGTTACTTTCACAGGTGTGACTTCTGTTTTTAGTGGCATTTTGGGAGCATAGTTTACAGGGTGCTGTGTATTGGGCATTATCATCACATTGACACAATGGGATTTGATTTTTGTACATAATCTTTTTGTTTTGGATGTAAATTCCAAGAGTAGGTCACACACTGGGAAAAGAGGGCAGGCTCACTGCAGGGGATTACACTGCCAGCAGCCCCCAATGTCCTGCGTGCCAGGCAAGGTCCTGACAGGGCAAAGCTCTTTTAAGCATGTGTTCAAGGCCAGTGTGTACTTAAAGGCTTTGATATGTAGGAATTGGGGCTGAACAGAGAGCAAAGAGAGGCTCATGCTGAAATAAACCTGGCTATATTTGTTGATGGTTTGTTTCTTCAGTGACCTACATTTTTTTATCCAGTATTACTCTGTTTAATTTAGATGGGTGTTTTTTTTCATAACTAGCTGGTCAGATCTGTTCAGGTAACTGAAACAAACTTAATTAGTACAACCCTAGTAATTCAGTGCTTTAGCAGGAGGTAGGACTGTAAGGAAATAAATAAAGGACATTTTCATTGCTTGTTGTGTCTCTTGTGTCCCACTCTGCTGAATGGTGAGGAGTGGGAGAGCATCTGCTCAGGGTTCAGGCTGTCTGGGGGGACTGACTGTCAGGTAGAAAGGGGTAAGAGACTCCTAGAACAGTTTTGGGTGTTCTCCCCTGCTGGTTCTGGGGAGTTTTCCTGCTAGCCTTTGGCTCGTGTATGTTGGAAACCTCTGGTCACCAGGGCTGTCCCTGCTGGCCTTGGAGCCCCCCAGTGTGTTACAGGTAATTGAATCAAAGCTCACAGGACATTTTCTTTACAGTTTGACTCCTTCTGTGCATGTTGGGTGCACAAGAATGGAGGATGTGAATTTGCATGCTTAAGCAGCAGTAGTGCCAGATAAATCAAACAAAATCAGTGAGGATAAAGCCTTGGAAGTTAGGGGTAGCAGTAAGAGTGTACTATATATAAAAGCTTTAAATATTACTTAGTACTAATTAGGTCATCCTTTTTGTCTTAGTAGTTTTGTTAAATTTGCTTTTTAAAAGAGAATGAGTGAAAAAATGTTTGCTTCTGTGGAATAGAGAAATGCCCAGCCACAGTAGATTAATTTCTTGGTTAAAATTTATTTAATTGAAAGGAATAATTGAAGGGTGACTGTACTGAATTTTAAATGCACTTTAGCTGACATAGCTGTAGAAAGTCCTATTTTGGGGATACATTTCTGTTTGCTTAGCTTTTGATATAGATGCAAATTGTTCAGCACTGTGATTGGTTGAAATGTATTTGGTAAAATTTGGGACAGTCACTCATGTCAAATGTTACTTTTTCATCAAATATTGATCGTGTCTTCTTGAATAATATTTGAGTTGCAGTAGGTCTTTAATTTGCTGTGCATTTTTGTGACATTCTAGGTATTTAGTTAGTTTCAAAATAGTTAATAAATAGAGTGAAGTTTATAGAATTGCCAAGTATGTTTTTAATTGTTTTAAATTCATTGCAGTTCATTAAACCAGGTAATACAGATAATGGGAAACACTTCACACATGTGTTTGTGTGTAAAAATGTGAAGAAATAGTGAAGTAGATTAAAGGATATGCACACCAAATTCCATTAAAATAAAAGAAATTAGCTTTTTAAGTATGTCACAGTTTAGCACAACAATAATGCAATTGTACTTTTTTTTCTCCTACAATTATCTTGCTTAAGGTACTTCATAATATTTCTGTTCTCCTCAAGGCAAGACTGTATTGTCTCAGAATTCAAAGAGGGAATAAAGATTCTTTTTGTGAATATGGGATTATATCTTTTACGTGTTTGTGATGATATAAATTACATTTCTTCTCTATATCAGTAATCGCATTAATTCTTTAAGATGGGAAATTTTTCATTACAATAGTCCCTGTGGTAGTTACTATAGAAAGAAATTAAATAGATTTTTCTTGTAAATATTTGTGGATTAATTCAGTATGCTAGGTATTCCAAGTGTCTAAACATTTTAAAAGGTGGGAAATTAAAGCATGCACACAGAACTAGGAGTGGTTTTATTGTGTTAAAAATTTATCAGATAAAAAAAAAATCCCACTTAAAGGAGAATTGTTGAACTACTTAGCAATTGTGTCTTCAGTATATGTAAGAATACCCTTGCAGTGTCATGCTGCAAATGAATTCATGAAATGAAAATACTGATTACATTAACATACAGTATTGTGATAGTCCCCAATTGTAAATTGCAGTGTGTAACCCCTAATACAAATATTTGTGTCAATCAAAATTGACCGATAGCTCAGGATACAGGGTTTAAAAGATACCATTGTTTTAATGAGATGATCCGGGTGGATGAGGACCAGTTTGAATTTGTTCCTTATCAGCATTTCCAGAAAAAAAGGTTTTGTCTCCAAAACACATGATAGGAAGGCTTTCCATTTCCCATCTGTGAATGAGTGAAGCCTTTAGAGGTTTTAATGTTTTATCCAAGGGTAAAAATATCTTCCCTGATATTCTAAATAATGTAACACTAACTCGTCTACTCACAGTTTTTGGGGTTGAGAACAAAAAGTACAGGCAGTGCTACAAAGAGATTCAGCTTTTGCTTTTCTATATTAAAAAAAATGCATTTTTCTGCTCTTTCTTTGCACAGCAGAGAATTCTGTTCCACTGTGCTTTTAAACTTTTTTTTTTTACAATTTTTTGCGATTATCACTTCTTAGTTTGATAACCTCCCTCAGTTCCTTCCTTACCCTTGTTAAGTTAGGAGCTGATTCGATGCAGTGCTAAGTGCTCTAAATTTGCTCTGCAGTTCCCTGGAGGTGTTTGGCTTCTCACAGGACCGCAGTCTGGGTATTTTAACCAGAACACACTGGAACAAAGTAAGGAGAATAGACTCCTTTCTGTAAGTTACATACTGTGATTCAAATAAGCCCTTACCTTTTTTATGATTCTTACTGGGCAACAGAGGAGTTGTCTGAATGCCACCCTCCTTCATTTAGGAGGAATTTAAATGTCTTCAGATAATTCTAGCAATTACATAGGTGTGTGAACCTAAAAGAGAAATGCATTGCATTTACTTAGTGTTCCTAAAGCCAAATTGCCTGTACAAATTTTTACAGAAGAAAATCCAAATGACTTTGGTTTTGGTACCAAGGGAACATGGAAAACAGAATGAAGATTGTCTTTAAAGGGTGAAAAGCTGCTGCACAAAGGGTTGGATTGCATTTTAAAGAACTGGTGCAATTGCTTTTATAAGGAATGAATTTACATGTCTTGTTGCAAGCAAAAAGAGAGCTTAAATCCATATATACAAAAAGTCATGAGGACTCTCTTTTCACTCTTAAATCCATTTCTAGAAAAATGAACAGAAAAGAATAGAAGAACAGAGAAGGGTGTTTTGAAAAGCTTCTATTAGATACTGCTTTCTTTTTCTTACTTGTTTCAAGTAACCTGTGATAGTTTGCTGGAAAAATATTGGCTACAGAAAAATTCTGTTGCTGATTAAATATATATTTATTGAAAATATATTAAAAAATCCTCAGGTGATTGATCTACTTATGCAGACCCTATAAAGTAAGAAAATAATGCACTTAAAAGATGCATAATTTCCATGGTGAGATTACAAACTACTGAGGTTCTGCCTTCAGGTTGTACCTCCTGCTTCTCTCACTGGAGGAACTGAGCCACTGTCAGTAACTGAGGTAGGTGGTTGTTCCTGGCCTGTATCAACACTCTGTGTATAAATAACTGTGTTTAAGACTGGTTATCTTCTGCATGTGTGTTAGGCACCAAGAAGGTCTTTACACTAAATCTCAGTTGCATACAGAATTCTTTGTTACACCTAATCTAAAATTTCTGTCCTGTCACCTATCCTCAAAGGAGATTATTTCCTGTGTTATATCCATGAGACTCCCCTGAAGACCAGGTACATTAGGCTTCAGCTTTGTTTCAGTTTGTCCTGTTTCACAAAGTCTGACTTTTCAAAATAGATCAACCTGTTCTCACTATTCTTGTCTGTTCTTACTATTTAAATCCCAGTGTAACACACAGTTTCCAGAAGTAACTAAAATAATGTCTATGATTCCCCAAATCCTTATAGACAACACTCCAAGGACATTAATGTCAAACTCAGATAATTAAAATTTGTATCCAGCCAAGCTAATTAACCCATTAAAGCCAAAATGCATAGATGAGAATTTGTGTCAGTTTGGCATTAGTGCATTGTCATGTCGTGTAAAATCTGGCTTCGCTGGACTTCATTTCAACAATATGAAATGTGTTCCCCAATTATTTTTTTTCCTCTACCAGTGAATTTGTAGCAAGCAGAGGGCTGCTTCTTAAAAATGACTGATCATGGTATAAGGAAATCCAGTCAAGTCCTTTCAGACTAATAAAGGAGCTGGGAAACAATGATCTAAATGTAAAGAAATCTTGCTGCCTGTAAATATGAAAGGCTGCTCTGCAGAGGAAATCTACTTATCATGATTTCTGGTTTCAATACCTTTTTCTTTTGGTGGTCCAGGAGAACAGTCCTAGAGGCTCTGGGGGGTTGTGGAACTGAACTATCTTTCCAAGTGGTTTAGCTGAGACATGTAAATAGGAACTACATGGGTTCACCTGAAAGCCATGTCAGACTTTGCTGAGATTATTGGATGTGACAAAGTTGGACAACAGCCTCTGGTTCAATCCGTCTTAAAAGCCTCTAAGAAGCTTAAACCACGGGGTAGTAAGAGGAGGAGACTGTGGAACCTCTCTTATTCTACCAGTATTTTATTGGGGGTCTCAATTAATAAAAACCCCTGTAGTTTGTAGTGACTTGTTCCTTGCTATTTCATATTTCAAAATTCAGTGAATTCTGTTGGAGGCTTTTAGAGTGTGCCGTGGCAAGTTCAAAACACGAGTCCCTGAGCTTGCCCTGCAGTTAGGTGCATGAGCCTTTTTCCAGGAGACCCCTTGTTTGCTGAGGGCCTGGCCAAGGGCAGGTTTGTGCTTTGGCCAGGCAGGAGCCTTGTTTTTCCTGTGGCAGGGGAGGTGTGAGCAGCCCAGCAGCCTGGCTGGGGACGCGGGCCCGAGCGTCACGGCAATCCCAGCTGTCCTCTGTGTGCTGTGTGGCCTGGGGCAGATCGCTTAAACTGTCTGTTTCTTCATCTGTGAAATGGGAGAGAGTTATACTCCCCTCCCTCGCAGGGCACTGGGCAGATCAGTTAATGCTTGTACAGCATTTTAAAATAAAATACTGTGTAACTGCTCGGTGTCCTCACCTAACGGGAGCCAGGCAGCGTGCACCCGTCTGGGAAGCAGCATCACAGCCTGGTGCTCCAGCAGCAGCATGACCTGGATGGCTGCTGAGCAATATTCAGACATGCAGGCAGGGAGTGAGACACTTGTAGTGGTGAAGAAACAGCTGGGCATCATGTTTACTATGAATGTGAGATAAAAAACACAGGAAAATTGGTCCCAAGTATGTATATGCTTATGTATATTGAGAATAGGTTCAAGAGCTGAAGGCATGGACGGGAGCATTTTGTAGAAAAGCTAGCACTGCCTCTCTGTTATTTGGACTCTGGAAGGTGTGTTAGACACCAAAAAAGCTGTGGGTGATGTTGATGTGAATTAACTAGCACTAATAGCTGCTCTGTCTGGTGTAGGATGGAGTCATGTAAGGGGAGCAGGACCCCAACTGCACATGGAAGGAGCTGTGTCCTCTACTGTGTCTGTGTTGGCACTGCTCCAGACATCTCATACTTTTTTGGAAATAATATTTCATGTAGGAGGCAATGCAAATCCATGGCTTTTTTTTCAGAGAAGAATCTTAAGCTATTTCTTACAAACAGCCTGAGGAATGGAGAATGACTGCACATTTGACACATAGCTTGCTGTGTGGTTTAAAGGCTAATG